>NC_065589.1:25838602-26463602 GCF_024542745.1 Macaca thibetana thibetana | reverse complement strand
ATAAATTTAGAAAAATGGAGACTATTTCTTAAGGGTGACTGCCTGCCAGGTGGCCATCCTGCAGGCTGGGAAGCACAGCCTCCTCCAGCAGAAGCCCAGAGACAGGCACTTCCAAGGAGGAGGGGTTGGGATAGGAGCTTTATGCTTTTATGCTGAATGGGTTGGCTGAACACATATTCAACAGGTTACAGGAGGAGCTATGAATATTAATGAAAGTGGCCCTGATGCATGCATATTAAACATGCATGTTACATATGACCCATGCATGTTCACCTTGGGGTGGAGACTTAATATTTAAATATTACAATCAGGCCCTATACATCAAAAGGTCTTTTCAGGACATGAAGGCACTCAAGTGTGCAATCTCTGTAAACCCGCTAGAACCAGTCATGGTTGGTGGGCTTCTTACCAGGAGGAAGTTACTGACATCACACTTGTCCAATCAAAGCTGTTGTTACGGCTGGTGGAGTTCAGTTAGTCAGCACCTGGTGGAGCTGCAAGTGTTTTAGTATTGTTTATTTAGAGGCCAGTGCTTATTTAGCTGCTAGAGAAAAGGAAAAACCTTGTGGCAGTTAGAACATAGTTTATTACCTAAGTGTAGGGCTGCATGACTTAACCCTTGCCTGGCGTGGCCGTTGGTCCTGTTTATAATTTGGTATCTTGCCACAAAGAATGTGTTTGGTCAGTCTTATGACCTCTATTTTGACATTAATACTGGTCAATTGTGTCTAAACCATAAAAGGGAGGAGAGTATAACGAGGCGTGTCTGACCTGTCCTGTCATGGCTGGGAACTCAGTTTCTAAGGTTTTTCTGAGGTCCTCTTGGCCAAGAGGGTTTCTATTCCGGTTGCTAGAGGGGGCCTAGGATTTTATTTTTAGTTTGCAATCAGTGTTAGTACATTTCAGTCGCCCCCCCAGCCCTCCTGATCCTCCTGTCTTTCCTCACATCCTGTCATTGCCAGAGATTTTACAGATATAGATCTGGATCATTTCCTGCCATCTCTTTTAACACACAGGCCTCCCCAATCTTTCTAACCTAGGACCTACTTGGAAAGGCATGCTGGGTCTCTTCCACAGCCTTTAAGCTCTCCCTACACCAGAATTTAGGTGAGTGCTTTGAGGACATGAAGCTATTCCTCCCACCACCAGTAGCCTTGGGCTGGCCCACGCTTGCCAACTGTGGAGCGGGAGCGGGAGGGAGGAGTACAGACATGGAATTTTAATTCTGTAATCCAGGGCCTCAGTTATGTACAACATCCATGCCGTTTGATGATTCCACAACTCCTTTTCCATCTTCCCCGGAAGCCTGCTTTTTAATGCCCACTCAGTATTATCAGAGCCCAGCCTGGAATCAAACTGCGTTTTTCAAAATCTGCCTCTATATGCTGGCTTTGTGACCTCAGTCAAGTTGCTTGACCATTCTCAGTCTCAGTTTCTGCAACTGTCAAACAGGATTTATGTTAACTTTCAGGGCTGTCAGGATTAAATGAGTATGAACAACATAAAATATTTGGTGTACAGTAAGTGTACAGTAAATATTTCCATTATCAGTCCTTCCAATTCTATTTTTCTTCCTTCTCTATATAGCCCCCCTGTCTGGCTTTAAAATATCCTGCTCTGCTTTTTAGGAGTGGATACCCCCAGCCCTATGTGGTTTAGCAAATAAGTAATGACACTCAGACAGTTTCATCTTTGTCCGTAACTTGCTCTGTGATCCAGTGTGCATCACTCAAACAGACTACATTTTCTCGTACAAAACAGAGAGCTGCCTCTCAGAGAATGTTGGAGGAATGGAAAGCCCACTAAGAGAACAGAACTCAAAAACAGTTGGGTTCTAGATGGGAGGAGGAGTGCATGCGCGTATATGTTTGTGTTTCAGGTCTTGGAACCTCAGCAGGTCAGTCACACTGCGGTATGTCGCTTCACCTGGCTCCTTTGTTTAAAGATTTTCTTTCCTTCTTTCCAATTTCCTGGGCCCTAGATCCTCCAGCAGTGTCAGGGTTAGATGCCTTTTATGGGCCACTTGCATTAGTGTCCTGATAGAGGCTTAGTCACTGCTCAGAAACTGCCTTCTGCCCACTGGCAAAGGGAGGCAGGAATACACGATTCTAATTAATAGTCCAAGCAGAGAGGACACTCAGAACTTCAGGACTGAAGAGTGTGTGTGTGTGTGTGTGTGTGTGTGTATGTGTGTGTGTGATGGTAAATGCCAGAATCATCCCTTGGCTTCCCATGCATATTGCATGGGCACACAGACTCAAACCTTCTCTCACACACATGCACATATACACTGTTAGTCCACACACAAGGCATAATCCCAGTGCCCAGCGTTCATGCATACACGCACACATTCCCCTCCTAGGCCACTGTATTGGTTTCCTAGGGCATCTTATAAGGACACCAGTGGTATGAGGAGCCCACCCCACTCATCTGAGCTTATCAACCAATTACATTAGGAAAGACTATTTCCTAATAAGGTCACATTCAGAAGCACTGAGGGTTGGGACTTCAACACAGCTTTTTGGGGATCATAATTCAACCCATAACAGCCACTGAGATTATTATGTCTCCAGAGCACAAATGTGTGGAGTTAAAAGGAAGATACATGTGGTACGAGGGGTGGGAAGGCAAGGGTAAAAGGGGAGGGAGGGGATTGAACTAGACACACACAGACAAATGAGCAGGACTTTGGGGAGTGTGTTTTATATGATACCTAGAACAGCACCTGAAATATGGGACTCAACCATTTTAGTCCCCTTCTTTTATAAATGTGTTTGTGTGCACGTGTGCTAGATGTTCTTGCTGTGTTAGGAGGTGATAAACATTTGTCCATGTTATATAGGTGGAAAGGGTCCGACTACTAAATTGTGAAGACATAATCTCTCTGCATTTATTGAGAATGTGAATATGAAACAAGCTGCAAGTATTCTATAAATGTTTGCTGTTATTAGATATTCTGTCTTTGTGTCCTTTTATTCATGAATTCTTGCGCGTTATAAAGAAAGAGTCCATGTGATCAGTGTCTTACCCAGTGTAGGGTAAATGCACCTGATAGCAATAACTTAAGCACACCTTTATAATGACCCTGTATGGCAGATGCACCTGAATGTGTGTTTCGAGCTAGAAAATCTGGGAGTGGCCAATCGGAGATGCGTTTCTTATCTATAATAAACATCTGAGCCCCTGGCCTATCCCATGAAACCTAGGCTGTAGAGAGGATTGAGGCCTTAAGTTTTGGGTTAAATGGCAGTTGACAGGTGTCGGTCATTAGGGAAAGGGGTTAAGTGAAAATGCTGTATAAACTGCATGATGTTTGCAGGTAGTTGCGGTTTTCCTGCCCAGCCTGCCACCACTGGGCCATGGAGATATGTTGTCCAGCCCAACACTACAGGGCCACTTCTGTATGTAAGGCAGTTCTATCCAACCCACCACCTCTGGATTCTTCCCCTGTATGTAAGCCCTCAATAAAACCCCACGTCTCTTTTGCTGGCTCTGGGTCTCTTCTTTGGCTTCTTGAACCTTATGCCTTCCCTACTGAGGTTAATAGGGGTTCAGCACAACACCGGGTCCCAGGCATGCGGCCTTGTCTTTTTATGTTTGTCCTCATGGGCATTATGTGGGTCACAGGGATCTTATCCAACACCACGCCTAGCAGGAAGAGATGCCTCTCTATTGATATTCCAGCTGCCCCACAAGCAGGTATGTGCCTACTCATTCTCTGACATGTGTCCTGGGTGTCTTGACTATAAAATTCCATTTAATAAATAATGTATTGAGCACCTGCTGTATCCAAAGCTCTCCTGGGCACTCTGGAAGACTAGAGTTTGAAGAACACACATTCATTGTCTCCCAGAAGTTCATGGTCCAGTAGAGAGAGGAGGTGGCAAACAGCCAGAATCTACAGGTGAGAAGGGATATAAAAGAGCTGAGAAGAGTTTCAGAGCCACTGAGAAGAGATTCATGCTTTCTGGAGTTGGTGGCATTTAAGGTGAACCACGAATGGAGCAAGAATTTAATGGAGAGGAAAGGACCAGGACATTCAAACAGAGTACACAGCAGAGTTCAGACCAGATGCAAGAAAGCTGGTTTGGTTGCTGGGAGGTCAGGTGCATGATGGAAAATGTTAGATGACAAAGATAGGTTAGGGCAGTTATGGTGGGAGAAACCCTGTTTTTGGAGAAAGATACAATCAGATGGGCCCTTCAGCAGCATTATTCTGACAGCAATGTGCAGATAGGATGGAGAGGCACTGAAGAGGCAGGATGCAAGAACAATTCAGATGCAGTTGACATCGCTTGGGAGAGAATGAGGTACTAGCCAGGGCAGCCCCAAGAGAGTAGAGAGCCCTGTCCTGAGATTCTGGGGAAAAGGTGCCCCAGTATCAATAGCGTGCCAATATGCTCCCTCGGCCCACGTGTCAGGCTGGGTCAGCTTGTCCCCCACCCCACCCCAGCCCTCCCCTCTCCTCTCAGAGCAAGCTGCCTGCCCTACTCACTGCTCCACCATGACACACCTGTCCTGCCTCAGCCACGTCCCCCTCTGACCATTTCCCCCTTTTCAGGAAAGTGCTTGCAGTTTGCTTAGTCACCGCTTCTTTGCAACCTACTTCCGCAAAGCTCTCACCTTGTGTCATCTTTACCTGTGTGCCCTATGGAGGAGGCGAACAAAGTAAGCACTGTCTTCCCAGTGCTGCGGGCATGCTGGCCCCCACCTTCATGCACTCGGAGCACTGACTGAGCATCCTGCAACTCTGTCCTGTCCCTAGAAGCCGTGCTTTGTGAGAAGTGGGGTAAGCATCATGGAAGCTGGTCACTGGCAGGCTCATGCAGGGCTGCAGACCTGCTCCTGGTGTAATCTTTGCTGCACATTCACCTCACCTGAGGACCTGTGAAAACGCCCAGCGCCCGGTCACAGGCCCTGCGAATTAAATCAGAATGTAGGAGACAGGCAACAATAAATACTGTTGAACTATCCCCAGCTGATTCCAGTGTACAGCCAAATTTGGGAACCGTGTCCTGGTGTTTCCCTCCTACTCTTGCTAATATGTAGCTCTAAATATCTGTGTGGAGTGAGACTGGCAGAAAGGCTGTCTGGATGCTCCTTCCTATATAGCTTGGAGGCAAGTGGACTCTATACAGCTCAGGGTTCGAGAGGACAAGGCAGAAATTCTTCCTTTAGTCTCTCCCTCGAACTTGAACTCTATAGTCATCTCTTGGTGTGAGTCAGTGTCCTACAGGGATGATCCCAATGTCCTGCCCTCTGCTCTCTTAGCTATACTTGTGTTATACTCCTGCAGCCTGACTCCTCCCACTTTTGTCTGAGTCATTTCCTCTTTCCTTCATGGTACCAAAAAGCACAATCACCTAGCAGAAGCACAACAGCCTAACTAGAATATGCACATGAGTTAATTCAAGGTCCTACTTAATCCAAGACATCTCCATCTTCATTCCTATGATTATGAGTCTCACGTGATCTCCATCTTCATTCCTATGATGATGAGTCTCACGTGACCAACCCAGCCAGATGAGGAATGCAGCACCTCGCTTTCTTCCTGTTGATAATGTGGTGAAATCATGCTAACTTCGATAAGAGGTAGTATTAGGGATACAGAAAAAGAGGACTGGCTAACATGAAAGGTCATTTCTAGGAGGTCCCAAAGACTGCAAAGCTCCCTTCCTTCACTCATTGTTCTAAAACTGCACCTATCTCATTCCCATAGCTCAAGGCTTTGATCCTTGTTAATATAGAGATGCTCCTTGGCCATATGTGGGTGCTAATGCCTATAATCCCAGCACTTTGGGAGGCTGAGGCAGGCAGATTGCTTGAGCCCAGAAGTTTGAGACCAGCCTTGGCAACACAGCAAAACCCCATCTCTACAAAAAAATAGAAAAATTAACCAGATATGTGGGGTGTGCACCTGTAGTCCCACATACCCAGGAGGCTGAGGTGGGAGGATCACTTGAGCCCTGGAGGTCAAGGCTGCTGTGAGCTGAGATCACACCACTGCACTCCAGCCTGGTCAACAGGGGGAGATGCTGTCTTAGAAAAGGAGAAGATGCAATGCCCCTAATAAGAGTAATAGTTTAACGGTAATCAGCTATTTATATCTTGGGGTGAATGATGGATCCGGGTTACATTTTGTTTCAAGTGTAGTAGAAGAACATGGGGACTGAGATGGGCAGTTTAATATGCATGCGTCAGGGCCACTTTCATTAATATTCATTTCCTGTGACTTCCTGTGACTTCATTCTAGTGAGACATCCACATTGGAACTCACTGTGATGTGTCAGGAGCTGTGGGCTGCACAAAAAAGAAGTGTGGTGCCTCTCCTGTGTGTTTCCAGAGGTGGCAGGGTTTATTCCCAAAGTCTGAGTCCGTCTTTCCCCTCTGTGTTCTCACTACAGAGATAAGCAAACCATGATCATAGCCAGTGGGGGACCGAAACCACAACCTTATTTATGGCCAGGAAATCCCCTAGCGTCTCCCAAATGCAGGGCTTCTGGTTCTATGGGCTGAAGAGCACTGCTTGGGCCTGAGGCCTTACCTAGCAGCTTTGCAGCTCACTGGCAGAACACAGAGAGAGCGATGGGAACATCGCTATATCAAGACTGTGATGGTTAATTATATATCCATAATTATTGAGTGGGTTAAGTGATGCCCAGATAGCTATAAAGCTTTCTCAGAGTACCTGTGAGAGTGTCTGGAAGAGATGAGCATTTGAATCAGTAGTAACGAAGATCTAACCTCACCCATGTAGGTGGCCATCATCCAATCAGTTGAAAGCCTGGATAGAACAAAAGGCAGAGGAAGGGTGAATTTGTTCTCTCTCCTGTTGGAGCTGAGACATCCATCCTTCTGCCCTCAGACATTGGCACTCCTGGTTCTCAGGCTTTCAGATAATTACGCCACTGGCTTTCCTGGTTCTCCAACTTGCAGATAGCAAATCATGGGCCTTCTCAGCCTCCATAATCATGTAAGCCAGTTCCTATAATTAATATATGTTATATATATATATACACACACATATATATATATACACTATTGGTTCTGTTTTCTGGGGAAACATGACAAATATAAATATGTAAAATGATGAGTTTGCTTTTCACAAGAGTCAAGAAAACAGAGTGAAACCCTCTTCTGAATCCCAATACTCACCACTCCTGGGAGGAGTTGAAAGCCCTAAGAGGATGATCCTGTTGCCCCACTTAGAGGATCTGAGGATCCGGTTCCCACCAATCTGTCTCTGCTTCATTAGGGTGGGCTTGCCTGGGGCAGGAGACTCTGCAAGAAATATAGAGTAAGGAGGCCAGGTGTGGTGGTGATTTGGGCTCTTTTTTGGTTCCATATTAATTTTAGAGATGGTTTTTCTATTTCTGTGAAATATGGCATCCCTGTAATCCCCGCACTTTGGGAAGCCAAGGTAGGTGGATTGCTTGTGCCCAGGAGTTGGAGACCAGCCTGGACAACATGGTGAGATCCTGTCTGTACAATAATAATAATAATAATACGAAAATGAGCCACACAATGGTGGTGCACACTTGTAGTCCCAACTACTCAGGAGGCTGAGTTGGGAGGATTGATTGAGCCCAGGAGGTTCAGATTGCAGTGAGCCATGACCGCTCCACTGTACTCCAGCCTGGGCAACAGAGTGAGACTCTATCTTAAAAACAAACAAACAAACAAAAGGAGAGTAAGCCAATGAGACTGAGACTGACTCACATAGACCTTGCTCTCTGTCATTGGTCATTCTAGAATCCAACATAAATAATAGTCTGGATGACGCTCAAATGAATTGCTTTCCGACCCTGAGATGGCACCTCCATCGCCAAAGTTTTAATTAATCATGCCAGCAGATGGGCTGTCATGGGCCCCAACAGCCTGGTAATGAACTCATTTATTATCAGGCTCTGTCAGTGGGAGGTTGTCCAGGCTTCTGGGAAAAGAAGAAAGACTCCTGATGCCAGAGCCCAGGATACATACGGTTTGGGAAAATCTCTGGAAATACCTTGACTTTATTATACCTTTCATTGGTCCTTAAGAAAGGAGGGAAGGTGTGGAAAAAGATTGTGGCTCAGGCTGGAAGAAGAGGTCTAGATATCACAGTTTCTTAGATGGTGCTAGAGATAGCCTGACTCTGCTACCCCTGGCACTCACCTGACTCATGAAGTTAGGGTAACACATGGCATGTGTTATTATTATTATTATTATTTTGAGACAGAGTCTCACTCTGTCCCCCAGGCTGGAGTGCAGTGGTGCAATTTCAGCTCACTGCAACCTCCGCTTCCCGGGTTCAAGCAATTCTCTGCCCCAGCCTCCCAAGTAGCTGGGATTACAGGTGCTCACCACCACACCTGGCTAATTTTTTTGTATTTTTAGTAGAGATGGGGTTTCACCACCTTGGCCAGGCTGGTCTTGAACTCCTGACCTTGTGATGCACCCACCTCGGCCTCCCAAAGTGCTGGGATTACAGGCATGAGCCACCGCACCCAGCCCATGGCATGTATTCTTAAAGCAGGTGCATGGCAAGATGCTTGGACTCATCAGCTCACAGAGGTCATGCGTCGTCCCCTATGCAAAGTTGTTGGTTTTAAAAATCGATATGATATTTTAAGTGTTTATGGGGTTCACTTGTTGTTTTGTTACATGCATAGAGTGTAGAATGATCAAGTCAGGATATTTAGGGTATCCATCACCTTGAGTATTTATCAAGTCATCTCTTCACTCTGTTGTTTCCTTTTATGCATAAGCTTTTTTTTTCTTTCTTTCTAACCACTAGATGATATGGAATGCAGAAGATAGCTTTTTAATTTGTTGAGCCCAATTTGTGTATTTTTCTTGTCTGCTTTTGAGGTCTTAGTCATAAATTCTTTGCCTAGACCAATATCCTGCAGTTGTTTCCCTGTTTTCTTCTAGTAGTTTTATAGTTTGGGGTCTTACATTTAAGTCTTTAATTCATCTCAAGTTTTGTATATGGGGAGACATTGGGATCCATTTTCATTTTTCTGCATATGGATATCCAATTTTCCCAGCACTATTTATTAAAGAGAGTATCCTTTCCCCAATGTATGTTCTTGATGCCTTTGTCAAAAATCATTTAGCTGTAAATATGTGGATTTATTTCTGGATTTTCTACTCTGTTCCTTTGGTCTATGTGTCTGTTTCTATACCAATACCATACTGGTTTGGTTACAATAGCCTTGTAATATATTTTGAAGTGAGATAGTGTGGTGCCTTCAGCTTTGCTCTTTTTTTTTCAGGATTGCTTTGGTTATGTGGGATCTTTTTTGGTTCCATATTAATTTTAGAGATGGTTTTTCTATTTCTTTGGAAAATGGCATTAATATTTTGTTAGGGATTGCATTGAATCTGCATTGTTTTGAGTAGAATGGTCATTTAAATAATATTCTTCTGATCCGTAAGCATGGGATATCTTTCCATTTCTTTGTGTCCTCTTCAATTTATTTCATCAGTGTTTTTATGATTTTTCCATGTAGAGATCTTTCACCTCCTTGGTTAAATTTATTCTTAGATATTTTTTTGGTAGCTACTTAAATGGAATTGCCTTCTTGGTATCTTTCTCAGCTAGCTCATTATTGGCATATTGAAGTGATAATAATTTTTGTAAGTTGATTTTGCATCCTGCAACTTTACTGAATTTATTTATCAGATCTAAGAGTTTTGTGTGTGTGTGTGTGTGTGTGTGTGTGTGTGTGTGTGTGTGTGTGTGCGTGCGTGTGGAGCCTTTAGGTGTTTCTAGATATAAGATAATAACATAAGTAAAAAGGGACATTTTTTTTCCTTTTCTTTTTTATTTTTTTGTTTAGATTCCTTTTATTTCTTTCTCTTGCCTGGCTCCTCTGGCTAGGAATGGGAGTGGTGAAAGCAGGCATCCTTGTTCAAATTCTTAGAGGCTTTCAGCATTTCCTCATTCAGTGTGATGCTAACTGCGGGTTTGTCATTTAGAGCCTTTATTATGCTGAGGTGTGTTCCTTTTATACCCTAGTTTGTTGAGACTTTTTATTATGAAGTGATGTTGGAATTTATCAAATGCTTTTTCTGTGTCTATCGAGATGATCATATGGTTTTTTCCTTTCATTCTGTCAATGTGATGTATTATGTTTATTGTGTTGTGTATCCCTTGCATCCCTGGGATAAATCCCACTTGGTCATGGTGGTTTGTTTGTTTGTTTGTTTGTTTGTTTGTTTTGCTGTTGGATTTGGTTTGCTAATGTTTTGTTGAGGACTTTTGCATCTATGTTTATCAAGACAATTAGCCTGTCATTTTCTTTTTTGTTGTTGTGTCCGCATCTGGTTTTGATAGCAAGGTAATATTGGCCTCATGGAATGAGTTAGGAAGAAGTTCCTCCACCTCAGTTTTTGGAATAATTTGAGGAGAATTGGTGTTATTTCTTCTTTGAAAGTTTGGTAGAATTTGGCAGAAAAGCCATCCAATCCTGCACTTTTCTTTTTTGGGAGACTTTATTACTGATTCAATTTCATTACTTGTTATTGGTCTGTTCAGGCCTTCTGTTTCTTCTTGATTCAATATTAGTGGTTGTATGTGTCCAGGAATGTATCTGTTTCCTCTAGGTTTTCCAGTTTGTTTCTAGCACATTATGAACAACTATTTATAATAGTTCCTGGTGATCTTTTATATTTCTATGATATCAGTCATAATGTCTTATTTTTCATTTCTGGTTTTATTTATTTCGGTTTTTCTCTTTTTTTCTTGGTTAGTAAGTTGTTTATCAATTTTACCTATCTTTTAAAACAACTTTTCATATCATTGATCTTTGTATTTTTTAGCTTCCATTTCATTTAGTTCTGCTATAATCTTATGTTTCTTTCCTTCAGCAAATTTTGTTTGGTTTGTTCTTGCTTTCTCAGTTCCTTGAGATGCATTGCTAAGATTGTTTACTTGAAATCTTTCTACTTTATTGATGTAAGCGTTTATTGCTATAAACTTCCCTCTTAGCACTGCTTTTTCTGTATCCTATAGGTTTTGGTATATCATGTCCCCATTTTCATTTGTTTCAAGAAATGTTTTTAATTTCCTCCTTAAATTTATTTCTTAATCCAATGGTCATTCAAAAGAAGGTATTTTAATTTCCATGTATTTGTATAGTTTCCAAAGTTTTATTCCATTGTGGCCTGAGAAGACACTTGATATTACTTCAATTTAAAAAAAAATTTTGAGACTCGTTTTGTAACCTAACATGTGGTCTATCCTAGAGAACGTTCTATGTGCTGATGAGACAAATATATATTCTGCAGCTGTTGGATAAAATGGTCTGTAAATATCTATTAGGTTCATTTGGTATAATGTAGAGTTTAAATCCAACATTTCCTTGTTAATTTTCTGCCTAGATGATCTGTCTAATGCTGAGACATGAAGTCCCCAATTGTTATTGTATTAGAATCTATCTCTCCCTTTAGATCTAATAATATTTGCTTTAAATATCTGGATACTCCAGTGTTGAGTGCATATATATTTAGTATTATTATATCCTCTTACTGAATTGATTCCTTTATCATTATAGAATGACTTTCTTCTCTTTTTACTATTTTTGACTTAAAATCTGTTTACCTGATATAAAGGTAGCTACTCCTGCTTGCTTTTAGTTTTTGTTTGCATGGAATATCTTTTACTATCCCTTTACTTTCAGTCTATATGTGTCTTTATAGGTGAGACAAGTTTCTTGTAAGTGACATATATATGGGCCATGCCTTATGTGTTTTTTTATTTTTATTTTTTGTATATATTCAACCAGTCTATATCTTTTAAGTGGAAAGTTTAATCCATTTACATTCAAGGTTTTTATTGATATGTGAGGCTTATTCCTCTCATTTCATTAATTGATTTCTGATTGCTTTGCATGTCTTTTATTCTTTCTATTATTATTATTATTATTATTATTATTATTATCATTTTGAGACTGGGTCACACTCTATCACTTAGGCTGGAGTGCAGTGGCATGATCTTGGCTCACTGCAATCTCCGCCTCCCAGGTTGGAGCAATTCTCCTGCCTCAGCCTCCCTAGTAGCAAGGACTATAGGTGCCCACCACCGGGCCCAGCTAATTTTTGTATTTTGAGTAGAGACAAGGTTTCACCATGTTGGCTAGGCTGGTCTCGAGCTCCTGACCTTAGGTGATCCACCCACCTCAACCTCCCAAAGTGCTGGGATTACAGGTGTGAGCTACTGCGTCTGGCCTGTTCTTTCTTTCTCTGATTGCTTAATAAAAGAAATAATTAAGCAATAATTATTATTGGTTAATAAGAGAAAGAAAGTGGTTTGGTGGTTTTCTGTAGTGGTAACATTTGAGTCTGGTCTTTTCCTTGTTTATATGTTTCCTCTACCAGAAGCTTTTATATTTTTGTGTATTTTCATAAGGGTAGATATTGTTCTTTTACTTCTGGGTATAAGACTCCCTTAAGCATTTCTTTTAGGGACAGTTTAGTGGTGATGAATTCTCTCAGCTTTTGCTTGTCTGTGAAATACTTTCTGTTTTGTTTATGAAGGATAACTTTGCTGGGTATAGTATTCTTGGATGACAGGTTTTTTTGTTTGTTTTTCTTTCAGCACTTTGAGTATAGTATTTCGTTCTTTCCTGGCCTATAAGGTTTCTGTTGAGAAATCCACTGTTAGTCCAATGGGGTTTCCTGGATAAGTGACTAGGTTACTAGCTATTTTTAGAATTCTCTCTTTGCTTTTGATGTTTTATATTTTAACTATAATGTGCTGTGGAGACCTTTTTGAATTGTCTCTGTTTGGGAATCTCTGGGCCTCCTGTGTCTGGATGTCTAAATTTCCTGCTATACTTTGGAATTTTTTTGTTTTGCTTTGTTTTGCTTTTTGAGATGTAGTCTGTCACCCAGGCTGGAATGCAGTGGCACGATCTCCACTCACTGCAACCTCCACCTCCTGGGTTCAAGTGATTCTCCTGCCTCAGCCTCCCAAGTAGCTGGGATTACAGGCACCTGCCACCATATCTGGCTAATTTTTTTGTATTTTTAGTAGAGGTGGGATTTCACTATGTTGGCCAGGCTTGTCTTCAACTCCTGACCTCGTGATCCTCCTGCCTTGGCCTCCCAAAGTGTTGGGATTACAGGCATGAGCCACCGTGCCCAGCCTACTTGGGAAGTTTTTATCTATTATTTTATTAAATAGGTTTTCTAGCCCTTTCATTCTCTTTGCCCTCTGGGACATTAAAAATTCAAAAATTTGGTTGCTTTATGGTGTTTCATATGTCATTGTAGGCTTTGTTTATTCCTTTTTTGTTCTTTTTATTTTATTTTTGTCTGCATTTTTCAAAAGACCTGTCTTCAAGTTCTGAGATCCTTTCTTCTGCTTGATCTAGTCTATTGCTGCAGCTTTCAAATACATTTTGTATTTCATTCAATAAGTTCTTCAGTTTAGAATTGCTGTTTAGTTCTTTTTTTATGATATTTATCTTTGGCAAACTTCTCATTCATATCCTGAATTGTTTTTCTGATGTCTTTGTATTATTTTTCAGTATTCTTTTGTATTTTCCTGAACTTCTTTAATATCAGTATTTTTAAAATTCTTTTTCTGGGCTTTCACAAACTTCTTTTTGATTGGGATCTGTTACTGAAGACTTACTGTGTTACTTTGGAGGTGTTTTTATTTCCTTGCTTTTTCATATTTCCTGTGTCCTTACACTGATATGTGCACAACTGATGTAACAGTCACTCTTCCCATTTTTTGAATTTGCTATTGTAGGGGAAGACTTTTTCATGAAGATGTAACTACGGTATTGACTGGGAAGGGCACTTTGGCTTTGATTTTGGGTACATGCAGTAGTGTAGTCTCCATATGTTTTCTTTAGCTAAAAATAGCATTAGTGGTGCTGTGATTTCCTTGGTGGCTTAGGGTGTGGTTTTTAGTAGATGCTGTGGTGAAATTTTGCTGGGGATTGGGATGCCTGGTAGGCCAGTCTTCAGGCCCCAGTGGTGCCAGCAGTGGATGAACATGCCTGTCCTTGAGTCCCAGAGTGTCATACACTGGCACCAGTGTGAGCAGGTTCAGGCAGGTCAATTCTGGGGTCTTGAGGTGGCTTGCTCAGGTGTCAGGAATGGCAGCAGTGGGCTAGGTGGGTTGGCAGTTCTTGATCTCCTGAGAAGCAGTGGTATGGATGATGGCAATAGCAGTGGTGGGGCAGCCCTTTGAGACCCAAGCAGTCCAAACTGATGTTGTCATTGGCCGTGACAGGCAGGGCCTGCCAGGCCCCAGGCCTGCATTACAAGTGGTGCATGGGGGTGAGTTTCAACTGTGGTGGTAGTGGCAGGTCAGGTGGGCCTAACCTCAGACCCTGGAAGGAATGCTCAGGTGCTAACAGCAGTGGACTAGGCTGAGTGATTCCCAGCCTCCTAGGCAGCATGCTCAGGTACGGGGGAGGGCAAAGCTGGGCTAGGTGGTCTTGCTCTCAGGACCCCCAGTGGTTCATTCAGGCACTGGCTGTGGTAGGTGGGGGCAGGGTGATCTCCAGGTGACCAATAAAATGCTTAGGCTGGGGAGCAGTGGCTGTGCTATAGCCTTGCTACTGGAAAGCGTGGGGTTACTTTCAGTGGGAGTAACCATAGGTAGGTGTCTGGGGGGACATGAACTTTGCTCATGACTTCGCCTCACAGCAACTCACTGTGGTGGTTGTGGGCAATGGAATTTGTCCTCAGAACCCCCTCTGTTGGGGGGATGGTCACTGCTAGTGGTTCCTGCCTCGGCCCTGGAGGCTGCCATTACAGGCAGGGAATGTCAGTGGGGCTCCAGTGAAGATGTGGAGATGCAGGCGCTTTGGGACCCCAGGGCAGGATGCAGCCTGTTGAAGGGTGGGTTCTCAAAATGGTGCTGGGCTGCAACTGCTTAGGACTCGGGGGGTTATGGGATTCAATGTGAGCTCCCTCCGTGGAGTAATGCCATTGCAGGGTCTCCAGGCGGCTCCCTATGTTAGTCACAGGGCCTGTGAGGGTTGAGGGGCTCCACAGTGGCTAGGATTGTAGAAGCCCATGACGAGAAAGTGGACCACTGAAGGTGTCTCATCTACTCTTTTCCTGCATTAAGGAGACTCCAGCCTCCCTACCAATCCCGGCTGAGCAGGCTGCCTCGCCTCTCTCTCTCTTTCTTTACTTTTGGTGTCTCCCATCACTTCTCTGCTGAATTTCAGTGTTCTCTCTTAGACGATCTATTCAAAGTGTGATTTTCTACGCACTATTTTGGTTCCTCTCTGTGGAAGAGGCAAGTACCAGATGCATCTAGTCAGCCCTCTTGAAGCCCCTCTCCAGAGCCAAGTTGCTGGGTTTTATGTTCCTGGGTTGTCTCATTCATTCTCCCCAGAGCCAGCACCATGTTCTGTGTGATAAGTGTTTCATAAATGTTGCTCAGTGAAAGAATGGATGAATGAATGCGTAAGTATGAATGCCCAGCATGGAAGCCATCACTGTGAATCAAAAAGCTTTTATTGAGCCCAATTTGGGGCTGAGATTCTAAGCAGCGTCTGATATAGGAACCTAGATCTTGTTATAGACAAAATCCTTGCTTTGGAGGATGCACTATGCCTCTGACAGCATTGAGTTCTTCCTTTGGAGGATTGCAGTATGTGTCTAACAGCACTGGGACAAACAGAACCGATCACAAGCATGATCACTCAAGTATGAGGCAGGCAATGGCCAAAGGGCATCACAGCTAGAAGAGACTGTGGAGGATATCTGATCCTGTCCTCTCCTTGAGGATTCTGAGGGTCAGCAGGGTGAAGGCCTTGCCTAAGGCTACTCAGCCGGTCAGCAGCACAGGTGGACCTCAGGCCAAGACCTCCTGTTCATTCCATGTCTCCAGGCTGCCTAAAACCCTGTCTACATCCTGCTCACCCAGGTCCCTCAAAGCAGCCTCCCCTGTGTCCAGTTGGCCTTGCTCCCCTGCTGCACCCGTCCCATCCTTTGGGTTGGCATTTGCATTTCCTTCCACACAGCAGAATCCCTCTTTTTCCCTTTTATAGATGCGGGGAGGATGGAAAGAATATCTTTGCCCAGACCCCCATCTCCTGCTGTAGCATGAGCTACAGGCTGTAATTGGGCTTGGAGCCAGGCTGCCCACTTGAAGTGTGTTCACACAAGGGAGGAGGCTTAGGCCTCCTCATGTGTGAAAAGTTGTAGATGACTGCTCTACTCTGTGGTACACATCTCCCTCTTTGTTGAAGAGCAGGCAGAGTAAACGGGCTGTTTTGTTGGGCCTAATTTCCTGGTAGCATATCATCATGAATATTTACTGGTGTAGAAAAGTGACAAGGTTCCCTTAGTCCCTACTATGAAATGAGAAACTCTCTAAGACAAGAAGTAAGTATGTTTCATAGTTGACACTCTGTACTCATAGTACTAAGAGAGAAAATAGGCAATTTCTCTGTCTACTATGGGCCAGTGAGATGACCTGCTGAAAACTTGGTTTGTCTTTTCATAAGAATAATAGCCATCACTTAAATAGCGCTAACTGTGCCAAATACTATCATAAGCACCTTATACAGCTATCTCTCGGTATGTGCAGAGAGAGCACATTGGCTCCCAGACCTCTGTGTATATATACCCAAACTGACACGTACTCAAGTCCCACAGTAGGCCATGTGGAACCTGCAGAAATGGAACCTGTGGATTCAAAAGGTAGCCCTCTATATATACAGGTTTCACATCCAGTGAATACTGTATTTGTTTGGAAAAATCTGCATAGAAGTGGACCCACACAGTTCAAACTCATATTGTTCAAGGTCAGCTCTATAGATTAGCATTCCCATTTGGGAAGATGAAGCACGTAGGGAGACCAAGTAGCTTTTCCAAGTTCACATGAGTAGTGGGTGGTAGAAGCCAGATTTATATGCTTAGATAGTCTGGCTTCCAAATCTGTACACTTAGCCGCTTCACTTCATGGTCTCCTTAGAAAGACAGCTTGTCAGTGAGATGTGGTTGATGTTTCCCCAAGCCTTAGCAAAGGTAAAATGGCCCCCTGGCATTTTTAAGGTTTGCCTCCTTAAAAGCACATTCACACACTCAAACTGTGTTGTTGGAGAACAGAATGAATGCTTAAGGTTTCAAAGGCTCTCCAGTACTGAAAAGAGGCACAGAGGCTGCAGGATCTGCAGGATGGGTGCCAAAACCTGCTGTGGTGCAAAGATGGATCTTCAGAGGAGAAGGACTGTGTGTTTGGCTGAAGGAGTGGATGGACCCTGAGCACTGGGCAGGCCTTTCGAGGTGCCAGGTAAGTGGAGTAAAGCTGCTGGCCTCAAGGAAATACACAGCCTGACTGTGTGTGGTCTGACTTCAGGAGACATGAACACAGAGACATAGGTCTCTGCAATGAAAAGCAATGGCACACATGTGATGATAGACAGAAACTGTATTATTTATTTATTTATTTATTTTGAGATGGAGTCTCGCTCTGTCACCCAGGCTGGATTGCAGTGGCCCAATCTCGGCTCACTGCGACTTCCGCCTCCTGGCTTCAAGCAATTCTTGTGCCTTGGCCTCCCGAGTAGCTGGGACTACAGGCATGTGCCACCACACCCTGCTAATTTTTGCATTTTTGCTCATCTTGAACTCTTGAGCTCAAATGATCCGCTCACCTTGGCCTCCCCAAGTGCTGGGATTACAGGCATGAGCCACTCGCCTGGCCAGAAACTGTAATCTTCTTTAGTGCCCAGGATGCAGTGGGGTGTGGTGAGGACTGTGGCTAACTTTAGCTTGTGCCCCCTCTAGAAGAGACAACTGCTACTCAGTGCCAGCTTTTGGTAGCCATGTGGGAATATGCATTTAATGTCATCAGATTAAAAAAAAATTTTTTTGTAGGCCAGGCACGGTGGTTCATGCCTGTAGTTCCAGCACTTTGGAAGGCCAAGGTGGTGAATCAGTTGAGCCCAGGAGTTTGAGACCAGCCTGGGCAACATGGCAAAACCCTGTCTCTACAAAAAATATTAATTAAAAAAGTTAGCCGATGTGGTGGTGTGTGCCTGTAGTCTCACCTCCTTGGGAGCCTGAGGTGGGAAGACCACTTAAGCTCCTGAGAGGTGGAGGCTGCAGTGACTCATGATCACACCACGGCACCCCAGCCTGGGTGACAGAATGTGACCATGTCTCAAAAACATTTTTCTTTAGAGAAACCATACATCCAGATTTCACATGAAATGTCCCTTTTTAAAAAATGTGGGCTCAATAGCTCAATATTTTAGATTTGATTTGGGGTAGCTTGAAGAACCCACTGCAGGAGGATGAACCCACTGTGGGAGGATGGTGTCCTGTGGTTTTACTTCCATTCGACTTCAGTGTGAACCAACAGCTCTAGCTGGGAGAGGCCCAGTACCCCACATGACCCTACATGGCACACAGGAACAGTGGCAGGTGGTCGTGGAGCCAGGCAGATGTGTGTGTGTGTGTACGTGTGTGTGTTTGTGTGTGTGTGTGTGTTTGAGACAGAGACTTACCCCGTCACCCAGGCTGGAGTGCAGTGGTGTGATCTGCAACCTCTGCCTCCCGGGTTGAAGTGATTCTCCTGTCTCAGCCTCCCAAGTAGCTGGGATTACAGGCACGCACCACCACACCAGGCTAATTTTTTGTATCTTTAGTAGAGACGGGGTTTCACCATGTTGGTCAGGCTGGTCTTGAACTTCTGATCTTGTGATTCACCCACCTCGGCCTCCCAAAGTGCTGGGACTACAGTCGTGAGCCACTGTGCCTGGCCAGGCAGATGTTTTTTTAAGACCCTGTAAGTCCCAAGGACAAGGAGGACCACAAAAATGTGACATTGAACTTCCTGCCGATTTGCTTATGGGCAGCTTTAACCTAAACAGGAAGAAATAAAGGGATGTGACCATTCCTGGCTTTCTAGGTGAGGTAAAGAATTCATTACATTTACAAGTTTTGTCTTATCCCTCGCCACAGCCTTGTGAGCTAAAAGCAACCACATGCTGTTAACAGATTCAGATGGGCTGACTCGCCCAAAGGGGCACCATAAACGGGATGGTAAATACATGCCCAAGTGCATGGAATCAGGCAAACCAGGTTCCTTGGCTCACCACCTCAGCCGCCATATGGTCTGAAGCAGCTTAGAGTTTCTACGCCTCTGTTTCCTCATCTCATAAAATAAGTGTGAACGCAATGCCTATTAGATGTGTGGTAGATTAAAATTAGTTAATGTCTGAAAAGTGCTTAGAGTAATGCCTCTCTCCTAATGAACACTCCCATAAATGTTAGCCATAACAACTGTTATCCAAGTCCCTGCTTAAGCCTAGGTAGCTATTATTTGAGTGCTGTGCCTTCACTGCTCCTCACCTTCATCATTATCATTCAGCCTTTCAAACAGCCTCACTCATCAACACCATTCCCACTAGGAAATGTTCAGGAGTGGTGTCGTCCAATACAATCGCCACTAGCTGCTGTGACTACCCAGCACTCAGTGTGGGGCCGGAATTGAGATGTGCTGTAAGTTGTATTACTGAAATACACACTGGATTTCAAAGTCTTGGTATAAACAAGGGAGCATATGATATCTTATCGGTACTTTATATATTGATTACACAATGAAATGATAATATTTTGGATATATTGGATTAAATTAAAATATCATTAAAATTAATTTCACCTGTTTTACTTTTTAAATGTGGCTACTAGAAAGTTTAAAATTACAGCTGGGCACTATGGCTCACACCTGCAATTCAAGCATTTTGAGAGGCCGTGGTGGGAGGATTGCTTGAGCCTGGGGGTTCGAGACCAACCTGAGCAATATAGGTACTCAGGAGACTGAGGCAGGAGGATATCTTGAGCCCAGGAGGTCGATGCTGCAGTAAACCATGATTGTACCACTGCACTCCAGCCTGGGTGACGGAGCAAGACCCTGCCTCAAAAAAAAAAAAAAAAAAAAAAAAAGGTTAAAAGTACTTGTGCAGCTTGCATTAAATTTCTATTGGACAGCACTTATCTAGAATCTAGAGCATTGCCTGACACAGAGTAGGCCTTCCAGAAACATGTTGAATAAGTGAATGAACAGCTAGAAGGATATTGAATACTCTCAATACAAAGAAATAATAAATGTTTGAGAGGATGGACATGCTAATTAGCCTGTTCTGATCACTATGCATTACATGTATAGTATATTAGTCTGTTTTCACGCTGCTGAAAAAGACATACCCAAGACTGCGCAATTTACAAAAGAAAGAGGTTTATTGGACTTACACTTCACATGGCTGGGAAGGCCTCACAATCATGGCAGAAGGTGAAAGGCACATCTCACATGGCAGCAGACAAGAGGAGAGAGCTTGTGCAAGGAAACTCCCCGTTTTCAAACCATCAGATCTCGTGAGATTTATTCACCATAATGAGAACAGCGCAGGAAAGACCCACCCCCATAATTCAATCACCTGCCACTGGGTTCCTTCCACAACACGTGGGAATTCAAGATGAGATTTGGGTGGGGACACAGCCAAACGTTGTATTATATGGCAACATTACTACATAACTCACTAATATGTACAAGTAGTATGTGTCAATTTGAAAATATTTTAACATAAATAAATAAGTACATTAATTAATAAAGGCTCCCATGGAGTTCTCAGGCCTTTGTCTTCTCACTTAAGCTACATGCCCTCCCTCTGGCTCTCCCACCCCTGCAATGAATGACCACCACAGAATCTCAGTTGTCATTCACCACTAGACAACCTCTCAGTCCCACCGTCCACAGAATAGGGAATGGAGCCTCGAGAGATGGAGGGCCTTGAGAAGATCACACATCTGTAAATGACAGAGCAGAGAGTAGAACCAGAATGCCTTTTCCAAGGCCTACGCACTTAAACACTACCTTGTTTTGCCAATGTGGTCCTAGATTTCTATAAACACGTCTTCATAAGGGCAGGTGGACACTCTCAGGGTAAGGCTGAGTACGTGGTCACATGGGTACCAGTCACAAAATGAGCTCCCAGGAGATCCTGCCATCCCTCCCTCTGAAACCTTGACCTCAAAATTAAGATTAAGCCTAACCCCAACCACCCATCTTGTAGGAGGCATTGAGGTTGTAGCTCTTGAAGACAGAAACCGATAGTACTCTCATTTGGGTCATTCTGTTATGTATTTAAGTAAAAGGGCCTTGGAGTGCCCTTGTAATAGTGATAATAGTATTGAAAAAACACAAAAGAGTTGGCAATAGCTCCTTGGAAGTCTCTGAAATAGTTAATATTATTGGTCCAGAGAGGCTGCCAGTTGGCACTTGCTGAGTTGCTTTCTTTCTGTCAGTTCCACTCACACACATACACACACACACAGACACACACATCATCACCGCTACCACACAAGTGCAGAGCCATGTGCTAGTCGGTAAAAGATTTTGGAACAATACACTTAGAGTCAATTAAATCCAAATGTGAGGCAGTTACACAATGTCATAAAAACTTGCAAGGAGGAGGAGCAAGAAAGGCACATGACAGAGCCAAATAAGAAGAACCAAGGTCCATAAGAGTGGTGATAATACATTTTTTAAATGTTAGGCTATCAATGTTGTTTAAAATGTTGAAGTGTTGATCACTTTCTAAAAACAGCCATGGGTCTCTTTGTCCTATCTGTTTGTAGAATCTCAGACTTTCTAGGTCACACTCATTGCATCCAAACCCAGATAATGCAGTAGGTGAGCAGAAGCTGGTTTTTCCATTGAGTGGGCAGGGACAAGTGCTGGCCTAAAACTCACAGCATAGCTAAGACAGAACTAGAAGCCAAGCCTTGCAAGTCAGAGACATACGTCACTCGAGTGCACAATGGTGACAGGCCATTCCTCCAGAGACTTGGAGGCCTGAAAAGAGGGAGGAGGCTCCATTCTCATTATTTTTATTTTTATTTTTAAAAATTTGTTTGCTTTTTCAAATGGCTCATCTGTCAACTTGATTCATTCTCATTCTTGAGGGTCTGACAGTCTAGTGAGGAAGATAGAACAAAACACCTAATTTTCTAAAGAACTCAGACCAAAACAAAGTCAATAATTAGCCACAACCGGATGGGACTGTAGATAAAAGTAACAGAGAATGCTGGAAACACTCATCCTAGCAGGGAGTAGAACTGAATTTTAAAGGCGAAAGGGAGCCCAGGCGCAGGGGCTCATGCCTGTAATCCCAGCACTTTGGGATACCAAGGTGGGCGGATCACGAGGTCAGGAAATCGAGACCATCCTGGCTAACATGGTGAAACCCCATCTCTACTAAAAAAATAACAATAAAAATAAATTACAAAAACTTAGCTGGTCGTGGTGGCGGGTGCCTGTAGTCCCAGCTACTTGGGAGGTTGAGGCAGGAGAATGGCATGAACCCAGGAGGCGGAGCTTGCAGTGAGCCAAGATTGCGCCACAGCACTCCAGCCTGGGTGACCGAACGAGACTCCGTCTCAAAAAAAAAAAAAAAAAAAAAAAAAGGTGGAAGCGGATATCATTTGACTAGAAAGGATGGAGCTTTTGATTTGGGGATAAGCATCTGAGGACTGGAGGCATGGTGTGAACAGATGGATAAGTTGATTGTCCTTGCTGGTGACCCAACAAGGATGCTGCAGGATCAGAGAGCACCCGGATGGTGAGCATCCCTGAATCTGCTGTTTAGACTTAGTCTTTATACAAGATGGTAACAGAAAGGCCAGAAAAAGGAAGCAGTTGGGACCAGAAATCATCCTTTCAGTCATGGCTGTTGGTTGCTCTGCCATCTTGCTCAATCAACAGTGTTTTTCAATGAAACTGTATTTACTGTTTTTTCTCAGAGCTCCCTCTGCACAATGTTTTCCCAGAGCCAGGGCACTGAGCTGTGGGAACTAGGTTTGGCCAACTACCTGAAAATTTCTACCTGCTGAGAGCTCCAGCTGTCTCCCTGCCATTGCGATGAACGTGCTGCAGAGCGCAAAAGTGGGACAAGTGAAAAAATGAATTGAAATAAGGAAGCAACCTGTAAAAAACCAGCAAACAAGACTAAATCAGCAATGAAAGTCAATGAGGCAAACACCATCTGGCCCTGAAAATGAATGGAGCACAAAAGGAGGCCTTGTCTCCTGGGGATTCCTGCTCCAACCAGGCAGAGTTACATTCATGCCCGCCTGAGACCAGCCTGGGTTGGCAGCAAGTGCTGATGTGTTTTTGTAGAGCAGGATGTTTGGGACAGGTGCTTATTTCCCTTGACAATGTATCAGGGTGTATTTTTTACCTAATGAAACTCTAACAGGAATGAGTTATGAGCTTCATCAAGACACAGAGCAGAATTCAGGGATTTGAATACAATGGAACTGTCCCTGAAAGAGGTACAGCTGGTTTGCATGTGACCACTTGCATTTACTCATTCATTCCTTCACTCACCCATCTTTCCATTCATCCATCCCTTTCTTCCTCTCCCTTTCCACCACCACCACTGATCTAGCCCACTCCACAGCACATCATTCCAAATGCTTGCTGGGCCATCCTCTCTGGCCTGCCTTCTTCTTTTTTTTTTTTTTTTTTTTTTTGAGACGGAGTCTCGCTCTGTCGCCCAGACTGGAGTGCAGTGGCACAATCTCGGCTCACTGCAAGCTCCGCCTCCTGGGTTCACGCCATTCTCCTGCCTCAGCCTCCCGAGTATCTGGGACTACAGGCATGCCACCACAGCCCGGCTAATATTTTGTACTTTTAGTAGAGACGGGGTTTCACGATGTTAGCCAGGATGGTCTCGAACTCCTGACCTTGTGATCCACCCGCCTCGGCCTCCCAAAGTGCTGGGATTACAGACGTGAGCCACCGCGCCCGGCCTGGCCTGCCTTCTTCTGAGCCCTCCTCTACATGCCTCCAGAGCCTATTTTCCAAGCCCAAACCTGCTCCACTTTCCTGATGTTAGCCCTTTCATGTCCCTCCACTGCTCACAAGCAATGCCTACCATAGCCAAGCTGCTGCCAATCAGCCAACCTCATCTCCTGCCGCGTTGTCCCTCCCCTCACTCCATTCATGCAGAATTACTTCCAGGTCCATTAATGAGCTACATTGACTCATGCTTTGGTGTGTTTTCTAATGCAGATCCCTCATTCTGGAATGTTTCCTTTTTGTCTTCTCCCACATTTTCTCACCTATATGCCCGCTGATATATACTTAAATATAAAGACCAAGTGTAGTGGTCATGAAAGTGTGCCACTCAGACCACTTGCTGCAGAAAGCATAACTGCCATGGCCTTCTGGTTCTGCTGCCATGTTCACACCAAGGCTGTGGTGCCAGTGGGCTGCTCCCAGCCAATGGCTGAGTACAACGGGGTACTAAGGCAGCCCCATCCAATAAGACATGAGATTCCTCCAGGGGGAGACTTTGGCTCAAGCGTTCTTCATTGGTCTAGCCAAATCTTACCTGGAACTGCTTCTCTGCAAACTGAGACTTCACCAACCCTATCCTCCTTTATCCCTCTCTTCCTCCACAGGAATCAGGCCTGCATTGTGGTGTGAGGGCTCTGCCTGCTTTTTGCTCCCTCCCTCAATGAATCTCTTGTATGTAACCCTCTGTCTTAGTCCATTTTGTGCTGCTGTAACAAAATACCAAAGGCTGGGTAATTTATAAAGAACAGAAATTTATTTTCTTACAGTTCTGGAGGCTGGGAATTCCAAGATCAAAGTACAAGCATCTGGTAAGGGACTTCTTGCCACACCATAACATGGCAGAAAGCATCACATGGGTGAGAGATGGGGAAGGGTGAAGTCATCTTTTTAATAAGGAACCCACCTCTGAGATAACAAGCCTAAGATAATGGCTGGCATTAATCCAGTCACGAGGGCAATGCCCCAATGACCCAAACCCTTCCTTTTAGGTCCCACATCCCAACACCACTGCAGCATTGAGATCAAGTTTCCAACACATGAACTTTGGAGGGCACATTCAAACTATAGCACCCTCTCTTTGCATCTGCTTTTCTGTGAACTCGAACTAATGTACCAAGTTAACATCACTTCTCTCTTAAAACCCTTCTTAACCTCCCTCAAGTAGAATTGAACTCTCTCTCTTTCACACCGTCCCCTCTACCTTGCATGTACTTTCATGATTATACCAATGGTTCTTTACTGTAATTATCTGCTTACATGGCTGTCCCTATCACCCAAACTGCAGACTCCATGGGGCTAAGGAGTTTACTGTCTTATTTGTCTTATTAACATCACTGCCTAGTACAGTGCCTGTTATATTCAGATGCCCCATAAATGTTTATGAAATGGATGAATAATGGATCTATTTATTTATCAGTTCTCATCGCCACATACTATGTGTCAGGTACTGAGAATAGGGAGATTAATGAACCAGAATCCCCGACTTTAATATACTCTTAGGCTGATCAGTGGGATTAGCATGCAGATAATGACATTAAAAGTGAGAATGTTATAGCTTCTTTCAAAATGGTATAAGCAAAATGAAATAAGAAACCAGAGGAAGGTATAATTGCTCTCACTGGGAATGGAGGGTGGAGGAGGAATCAGTGAAGGCTTCCTAGAGAAAGCATTTGGATTGGGCCATGTGGGACCTGTTTAAGATTTATACAAGGGGTGTAAGAGAGGAAGGGCCTTCCAGGTCAGAGAAACTACATAAACAAGGACACCAAAGGGTGTTGTGACGAGGGCCATTTTGTTAATTTCTATCATGAAAATTTTCAAATACACACACAAAAAGAAGGTAATGCATTTGTTTTACCTTCTTGTTTTGTTGTTTTAGCTAAATGAGGCTTTATTTATTTATTTATTTTTGAGATAGAGTCTCGCTCTATTGCCCAAGCTGGAGTGCAGTCGTGCAGTCTCGGCTAACTGTGATCTCCACCTCACAGGTTCAAGTGATTCTCCTGCCTCAGCCTCCTGAGTAGCTGGGATTACAGGCACCTGCCACCACACCTGGTTAATTTGTGTATTTTTAGTAAGACAGGTTTCACTATGTTGGTCACGTTGGTCTTGAACTCCTGACCTCAAGCAATCCACCTGCCTCAGCCTCCCAAAGTGCTAGGATTACAGGGACTTTATTTATTTGATGTTTATTTACTCTGTCTGATTCCCTAGGGTCTCCATCTGCCTTGGAACTCAGAAAGCAGCCTTCACTTTGTTTGTTTCGGTAGCTCCATATTGTCAGTCTCCTTGACTGACTTTCCCAAGTCACATCTGGCAGGCTTTGTGGCCAGGATTGATGTCTGTGAGGCTTCAGGCATTTGGCTGGACAAGCAGAAACCTTCAGTGAATATCCCCAGTCAGTCCCTGGGCAGAGGACTGGCTGGCCCCTGAGGACTGGAACCTGGAGTGGGCACGGGGCATCATACACCTTGTCTGCCATCATCTACTGTTGGAAGGAAAACCCTGGCCTAGGAAGGATTTGGAAGGTGGGAAAAAAAACTTAGAAGAGAGAAGGAAAAGAACCAACTGTCTGCAGTCTGGACGATCCTGCTTCTATACTTGCCAGTTGCTTGCAGCTTCTATTGGGCACAGAGGGAGTTGGACTAGCAGGCAGTCACTCTCAAAGATGCCTGGCTGCATCTGTGTGCGGTGCCTCTCAGCCAAGTGGACTCCTCTCAACTGCATGCTCGCAGCAAAAACTCCAGATCTCTGATTGCTCCAAAGGCTATTCTAGAAAAACTTCTGGTCTGGATGACCAAGGCCTAACTGAAGGTAGGGGAGGCCACTCCTGCTGTCCAACTCAAGGTCTCTTCCCTGCCCCTGCCCTTCATTAAATTACCAAATAAAGTCTGAAGTGCAGATTTCCTTGCTCTCAAACTTTCCTTATCACAGAACCATAGAAACACAGGCAGTGGGAAGCCTCAGGAGTCCTCTACCCCAAACCCCTCAGGGCCCACCCTGCTACAATTTCTCAGGAAAGATGACCCAGGACTTCATCCAAATACAAAGTACCTATTTTCTAAAAAAGATTTGACTCGTCATTGTTGTTGTTTGAGACAGTCTTGCTCTGTCACCCAGGCTGGAGTGCAGTGGCACAATCTCAGCTCACTTCAGCCTCCACCTTCCAGGTTGAAGCAATTCTCATGCCTCAACCTCCTGAGTAGCTGGGATTACAGGTGTGCGTCACCACGCCTGGCTAATTTTTGTATTTTCAGTAGAGACGGGGTTTCTCCAAGTTGGCCAGGCTAGTCTTGAACTCCTGACCTCAGATGATCCACCTGCCTTGGCCTCCCAAATTGTTGGGATTACAGGCGTGAGCCACCGCGCCCGGCCTACTCACTGTTTTTAATAGTTACTTAATATTCTACTGTATATATGCACCATAATTTAAAACATTACACAAATATCACATGAATTCACTTTTATAATTAAAATGCAAACAATATAAGCAGAAAGGAAGTTCCCCCTTCACATTCCTCAACCTCATCCTCTCCCCCAAAAAAATTGCTCTGATCAGTTTGGTGGTATCGTTCCATATTCTTTTGGATGTGGCATCTTAACATATGAGATGTAGGTGTGGTTTGGTGTTGTTCTCCAAGTACGTGATCATTGTGCATCTTGTCCTGCAGATTTCATTTTTCAATTAACGATATGATTTTGAGACCTTTCCCTGTCAGTCCTTCCATGCCTATGACATTCTGTGATGCTGATGGCATCCCATGGTTTCAATATCTCATACTCCATCACTCCCACGTGACAGACATTTAGGTTCTTTCCAATCTGTCTCATTATTACGCTCATGTTGCTCTCATTTACCAAGCTCTTTGCGAACGCAACATCTGCTACTCTCTCTCTAGGAGAGTTCCAAGAAATGGAATCCCTGCGTTGAAGGACATGTATATTTAAAATTCAATAGAATGCTACTAAATAGCCCTCAAAAACAGTCTACTAATTTATCCTCCTACTCTCAGGGTGGGGCAGATGCCCCCAGCTGGCTTACCCAGCATCCAGTTCCATCTCCTTTTCCTTGGTGCATCCCATAGTAGTAGCTGGTAAATAAATAGAAAAAGTATAAATAATCACTTTCCTAGCCCGCCCCTCCAGCAGCTAAGTGTGTCTATAAAACACATTTTTGGCCACAATACTACACGTGGAAGCATCTTGGAGTAGAAACATAGTTCTTTACCTTTTCAGTTTTTTTGTTTGTTTGTTTTTTGAGACAGAGTTTTGCTCATGTTGCCCAGGCTGGAGTGCAATGGCATGATTTCAGCTCACTGCAACCTCCACCCCCTGGGTTCAAGTGATTCTCCTGCCTCAGCCTCCTGAGTAGTTGGGATTACAGGAGCACGCCACCATGCCTGGCTAATTTTTTTGTAATTTTAGTAGAGACGGGGTTTCACCATATTGGCCAGGCTGGTCTTGAACTCCTGACCTCAGGTGATAAACCCACCTCAGGCTCCCAAAGTGCTGAGATTACAGGCATGAGCCACCGTGCCGGGCCAGCTTTTCTTGACATAAAGGAGAGATGTGACTGGGGCCACCCCTTCTCTTGTCTTATCTCATCTGAAGATGAGCTATCATCTTGACACTATGACAAATCAACATTTTAAGGGTGCCAGAGCAGATGACAGAAAGAGCCTGAGTTGTTAGTGGCATCACCAAGCAACTGGACTGATGCCAGCAGCCATGTACACTGGACATCTTATTACAAAAGGAAAACACACCCTTAATTGTTTAAACTCCTGCTAGTTGGGTATGTTACTTGTAACTGAAGAAAAACTTAAATGGGACACAGTGCTGATTCCAGGTACTCATTTTGCTTTGATTCAACCTTGCTTTTTTAAAAAAAATGTTGTGGGTGCATAATAGGCATATATATTCTTGGGGTACATAAGATATTTTGATACAGTCATACAATGCATAATAATCACATTAGGGTAAATGGGGTATCCATCGCCTCAAGCATTTATCTTTTTTTATGTTACAAACCATCCAATTATATACCCTTTTGGTTATTTTTAAATGTACAATAAGTTATTGTTGACTGTAGTCACCCTGTTGTGCTATCAAATACTAGACTTTATTCATTCTATCTAACTACATTTTTGTGCTCATTAATCATCCCCACTTTCCCCCTCTCCCACTACCCTTTCCAGCCTTACCATCTTTCTGTTCTCTATCTCCATGAGTTCAATTTTTAAAATTTTTAGCTCCCACAAATAAATGAGAACATGCGAAATTTGTCTTTCTTTGCCTGGCCTATTTCACGTAATGTCCTCCAGTTCCATCCATGTTGTTGCAATGACAGGATCTCATTCTTTTTTATGGCTCACTAGTACTCCATTGTATATGATGTACCACATTTTCTTTATCCATTCATCTGTTGATGGACATTTAGGATGCTTCCAAATCTTTGCTATTGTGAATATTACTGAAATAAACATGAGAGTGCAGATATCTCTTCAATATACTGATTTCCTTTCTTTAGGGTATATGCTTAGTGGTGATTGAAGAGGATACCAAAAAAAAAAAAAAAAAAAAAAAGGAAAGATATTCCATGTTCATGAATAGGAAAAGTCAATATTATTAAAATGTCCATACTACTCAAAGCAATCTACAGATTCAATGCAATCCCTATCAAAATACCAGTGATATTTTTCACAGAAATAGAAAAAAAATCATAAAATGTGTATGAAACCACAAAAGGCCCAGAATAGCCAAAGCTATTCTGACCAAAAAGAACTGAACTGGAAGAGTAACATTATCTAACTTCAAATTATACTATAGAGCTATAATAAACAAAACAACATGGTACTGGCATAAAAACTGACACATAGACCAATGGAACAGAACAGAAAACACAGAAATAAGTCTATCCATCTACAGTGAACTCATTTTTGACAAAGGTCCCAAGAACATACATTGGGGAAAGGGTAGTATCTTCAATAAATGGCACTGGGGAAAACTGGATATCCCAGAAACTGGGATTTCTCACCATAAAAAAAATCAAATCAAAACGGGTTAAAGACTTAAATCTAAGAACCCAGACTTTGAAACTACTATGTATTCGTCCGTTTTCACATGCTATAAAGAAATGCCTGGGACGTGGTAATTTATAAAGGAAAGAAGTTTAATTGACTTACAGTTCTGCGTGGCTGGGAAGGCCTCAGAAAACTTACAATCATGGCAGAAGGAGAAGCAGTCACATCTTACATGGTGGTAGGTGAGAGACAGTGTAAACGAGGAACCATCAAACACTTATAAAACCCTCAGATCTCACTCACTATCACAAAAGCAGCATGGGAGAAACTGCTCCTATGATCCAATCACCTCTCACCAGGTCCCTGCCTTGACAAATGGTAATTGTGGGGATTCCAATTCGAGATGAGATTTGGGTCGGGACACAGAGCCAAACCCTATCATACTACAAGAAAGCATTGGAGAAACACTCCAGGACATTGGTCTGGGCAAAGATTTCTTGACTAATACCCCTACATGCACAGGCAACCAAAGCAAAAATGGGCAAATGGGATTACATCAAGTTAAAAAGCTTCTGCACAGCAAAGGAAACAATAAACAAAGTAAAGAGACGGCCCACAGAATGGGAGAAAATATTTGCAAACTATCCATCTGACAGGGAACTAATAACCAGAATATATAAGGAGCTCAAACAATTAAATAGGAAAATATCTAATAATTCCATTAAAAATGGGCAAAAGATCTGAATAGACATTTTTCAAAAGAAGACATACAAGTGGCAAACAGCTATATGAAAAGGTGCTCAACATCATTGATTATCAGAGAAATACAAATCAAAACTATAATGAGTTATCATCTCACTCTGGTTAAAATGACTTTTATCCAAAAGACAGGCAATAACAAATGCAGGCAAGGATGCAGAGAAAAGGAAACCATTGTACACTGTTGGTGGGAATGTAAATTAGTACAAACCACTATGGAGAACAGTTTGGAGGCTCCTTGAAAAACTAAAAATAGAACTAACCCCGTAAGATTCATCAATCTTACTACCAGATATATACCCAAAAGAAATGTAACCTTGCTTTTTATATGCTATGGTAATGGTACAAATTTCCTATTACTCTGTTGAACAATAAAAATGATAATGGCAATTATTTATTTACTGCCTACTTTATATGCATTATCTCTGACATTACAAAGGTCCTCAGAGGCCAATTATCTTTATTTTAAAGATGAGGAAACCAGAGACCGAAAAAGCTAAGATACTTGCCCGTGTTCACAAAGGATTCTGACCTGATTCTGCTTCCATAGGTCCCCATTTTTAAAGTCAGACACCCATGGTAGCTTATTTAATCCAGGAAAAATGATAATAGTAGCAGTAAGGTGGCATGTGTTGGGGGGCAATGCCATGGTCAATGCCAGGGGTAATGGAGGACCCCTTTGACTGTGGCCAGTGGATCAAGGTCTTGCTCTGTGCCTTGCCTCTTATCTTCCATTCTGAACCCTGGTGTCCTGAAGGCCTCATAACTGGATCCTGCCCCTTCCAAAGCCTTTAGATCAGAGTTCTGATCATAGGTCTGCCTATTTTTCACTTTAGGTCCCTTCTTTGTCTCCCCAGTGTAATCTTAAAAAAATGTCTTAAGAGAACACTCTCTGTATGTATGTAGGTGCATATTGTCTTTCTATTTTATCATTTGACAACTGAACAGATTCACAAAGAGAATTAACGAAGGCCGAGTGTAGAGGATTATACCTGTAATCCCAGCACTTTGGGAGGCCAAGGCAGGTGGTTCACCTGAAATCAGGAGTTCCAGACCAACCTAGGCAACGTGGACAAACCCTATCTCTACTAAAAATACAAAAATTAGCCAAGCGTGGTGTTGCGTGCCTGTTGTCTCAGCTACTCGGGAGGCTGAGGCACAAGAATTGCTTGAACCCAGGAGGTGGAGGTTGCAGTTAGCTGAGATCACACCACTGCACTCCAGCCTGGGCAACAGAGCAAGACTCTTAAAAAAAAAATTAAAGGAGAATGACTGTTGTGAATGCTGCCAGGAAGCCACCTTGACCCCTACTCGGTAGGAAAGGGAGGCAACCTGTTACTGTCTTTGGTCTCCCAACCAGTGCATCCTTGGATTTAACACAAAGTTTTGTCATAGGGATATAAGGAAAGCTTTGTATTCACAATTTTAAAGAATTTTGATTACAAGTGACATACACACAGCTCAGACTAATATAAGCAAAATGAAATCGATTGGCTAATGTCTGGGAAATCTAGTGGAGAAGCTGGCTCAGTCATGAGTGGTTCCAGGAGAGGCAGGACCATCTCTCTCCTGCTCTTTGCTTTGTGTGTCTCTATTTCTTGACCATATTCAGAAGGTAGATGCTTCCTTGGCAGCAGAAGATGGGACCTTTTATTTTCCCTGACACACAGAAGTGCAGCTAGCAACCCTAGTGGAGGGAAAGCGTGTCTCCCACTAGCTCTGTTGGATAAGTCCCAGGGAGGGCATGGAGAGCCTTCAGTCACATACCAATTTCTGAATCAACCCCTGTGGACACAGAAATAAGAGACTTTGACTATCCAAGCCTGAATCACAGTCTCATTTCTATGGCTACAGTGATTTTAGTGGTTCAGCCCTACCAAAACCATATGGCGTGAGTTTCCCATAGGAAAGAGTGTGTGCTGAATAGACAAAAGCAACAGGTGTCCACTGAAATGATTTGAGGAGCGATGGACAATATGAGCTAATGCCTCAGTCTTGAGGCTTTTGAGGGTGGGACTAGGACTTGCAATAAAGTCACCATAATTCACCAGACAGGTGTATGCTCTCAGCATGCTCAGGGCAGGGGCAGCTCCACCATTTCTGCATTTCTTCTTGGAAGACGGATACCTGCCTGTGTTGGACAGTGCAGAGGCCTTCCCTCTCAACAAGTCACCCTTTGGAAGGGCCACTACCTGGAACATAAGAGCTGGTATCCCAACTCTAACCTGTGGAAAAAGGGGCTAGTCCAGCTGACTAACATTACCAAGCTCAGAGGGCCTGATAGAGACAGGCCCCTTCCTGCCCCTCTCCACCTGTTGCCTGGGAGTCTTGATCCTCTGGAAGAAAACTAACAGGCTGCTCAGTCAACAGGCCTTGACTCCAAGTCAGTTTTTGGAGAATGCGTTTGTTACTATTTGTGCTTATGTCTTTCTGTGTGTGGACCTGCGTGTCAAATGCAGATACATGGCTATGGTCCTCCTGGCTGAAAGAACACAATACAATTCTCCACCTGCCTGCTGATGATTGAAATTCCACCACTTATGGGATTACTCCCCTTGCTTCAGAATTACCTCCTCTTAAAAATGCAAATTTCCCAGAAGAGAAAATACTGTTAGCTTGCTTATTTATAGTTAATAAGAGTAAGCTTGCCAAGTTCTTTCATGAGAAATATTTTTTATGAAAAATGCTGAGCTTCTTAACAGAGTCTAGTAACTAAGCAATGGGGTTTTTGAAGGTGGTTTTATCTAATTTACATTTGAGGTATCCACCTGGCAAGAACTTCCATATTGCAGTTTCTCACCACAGTTTCTTATATGAATAAACTTCTGGTTACCATTGACTTCCTGATAAAACTCAATTATACACAACTGTAAGTGATACTATTTAAGTTGTAATGGAAAATCAAGGAGGAGGAATCATGTCCAATATTTGAGTTTAACACAGGGTTGAAATAAAGAAATAGCTCTAAGACAGAAAACGGAAACCCTGAGTTCAGGACTCCAGATTTTGGAGTAGGAGGCAACTGGGAAAAATTTTAGGGTCTGAATTATTAGAAAAACTGCTGAAGGTGTCAATCTTCCCATAGTCGGAGGGATGGCGAGGTTGGAGCTGACCTTAGCAGACACTGAAGGGCACGTGGCACACAGATATCTCGGTTACATCTGGCTGATGGGGGCCTCATTCACTTCCTTCTTTGCTTCTTGTATCAGGATAAAACTTTTAAATGCATTTCCACTTTGCTGAGAGGCAGTGTAATGCAGAGGTTAGCAGCCCAATGTATGGCCTTAGACAGCTGAGGTACAGATTCCCATGCCGCCATCTATAGTCATATGACCTTGGGCATCGTGCTTAACGTTTCAGGCCTCAGTTTCCTCCCCTGAAAAATGGGAATAACAGTAGTTTCCAACTTATGGGGTTGGAAAAACCCAAGCACCTTGGAGAAATAATTAATAAACAATAAAATAAAATAAATCCACTTCTGTATTATTTGATGCAGAGCCCAAGCTTTCTACTTTTTCACTTAACAGATTGTCCCCTCTCTATGGGGGAGGGCGCCTCAGACCCATGGACACCATGGACACCTTGGGGGTGTTCTATGCCAAGGTGCCAACTGCATCCGGCACGGTGCTTTCCTTGCTGGGCTGGACCTCAGAAAACGGCAGAGTGCCAGACTTTGGCCAATGCCAAAGGCACTGAGGTTGCTGTGTTTAGGACTTTTCCTTCTCGAAAGTTATGAGGGCATGGGCATCGGGTGAGCCTGCTTCTCTTTTCATCCATAACCCTAAACCCTCCTGAGCCATGGCAAGAATTGTCATGTAAACTCAGCTTTTTTTTCTGTAGGCGACGTAAACCATTTTTTTGTATCTACCCCAATCTCCAAAGCTTTCCTGTAGATCTCTCACATTCTAACCTCCCTGGTTGACCTGATCCAGATTTTCCTTAAATTGGCTGGTTGTCTTTCCTTAAATGTGTCAGAGTGGCTATGCTCAAAGCCAGATTGCTGGCCGGGCGCAGTGGCTCATGCCTGTAATCTCATCACTTTGAGAGACCAAGGTGGTTATATCACCTGAGGTCAGGAGTTCAAGACTGGCCAACACGGCGAAACCCCGTCTGTACTAAAAACACAAAAATTAGTCAGGTGTGGTGGCAGGTGCCTGTAATCCCAGCTACTTGGGAGGCTGAGTCTGGAGAATCGCCGCAATCCAGGAGGCAGAGGTTGCAGTGAGCCAAGATTGTGCCATTGCACTCCAGCCTGGGCAACAAGAGTGAAACTCCGTCTCAAAAATAAATAAATAAATAAATAAATAAATAAATAAATAAATAAGCAAGCCAGATTGCTGGGGATGGGATCCTGGCTGGTGACTATGGGCAAGTTACTTAACCTCTTGGCCTCAGCGTTCACATCTGCAAAATGAAGATAAGAATGGTATCTGTTTCATCAGGTTGTTGGACTATTAAGTGAATTAATACGTATGAAGCGTTCCATTTGGTGCCTTGCACATAGTAAGAACTTCAGATGTTAGCTAGTATCTTGCCCCATACATGGGTCATACTTGCAGATGATGTGCAAGTGAACTCTGGGCTATTGTACATTACTCTGCATTAAATAACTCCACAGGAAATATAGACATTTGCCTGGTGGTATGAAGGATGACCTGCACGTCGGAAAGTCATCAAGGTGTACTTTCACCTTTCTTCCCAGAGATGCATATAAAATATAAAACCCCAATTCATTCATTTCTGTACTCATAAATTCAATTTCCCAAGGCACTGGGAATTTACCATCCTGTTGGGCGGAGAAGTCAGAACTTGACCTTTCTTTTCTACTCTGTGATTGACCTTGTGTGTTAGAACAGAAGTTGAAGGAAGAGGAGGCATGTCTCCTAGATGCTGAAGGTACTGTTGCTCTCTTCCAAGAGTGTCTTACTCCTTCACAAATATTCATTGAGAACCTAGTGTGTGCCAGGTACTGCTGTGGGTCCTGAAAATACAGCAGTAACCGAGGAGGATGAGGTCTTTGTTCTCTTGGAGCTTGAGTTATCAAGATCCAACAAACGCCAGCATTCTACAAGAGTTTATTATTAATTGCCTCTTCTTCTTCAGTACGACATATTCAAATGATGACCCTCAATGACTGCAAGAGTCTAAAAAGCCTTGTGAACCACCAAAGAAAGACAACAAGATGGCCACTATAGTTTTGATGATATGCATATTTGTTGTATTATACCTTTTTTTCATTTCATTTCTTTTCTTTTTTCTTTTTTTTTTGGAGACCAAATCTTGTTCTGTCACCCAGGCTGGAGTGCAGTGGTGCAATCTTGGCTCACTGCAACCTCCACCTCCTGGGTTCAAGTGATTCTCCTGCCTCAGCCTCCCAAGTAGCTGGGATTACAGGTGTGTGACACCATGCCTGGCTAATTTTGTATTTTTTGTAGAGACGGCATTTCACACATTGACCAGGCTGGTCTCGAACTCCTGGCCTCAAATGATCTACCCGCCTTGGCCTCCCAAAGTGCTGGGATTACAGGCATGAGCCACTGAACCTAGCCTTTTTTTCTTTTTAGAATTGGGGTCTTGCTATGTTGCCCAGGCTGACCTCAAACTCCTGGGCTCAAGTAATTTTCCTACCTCAGCCTCCCAAGTAGCTAGGACTAAAGCATGTGCCACTGCAACCCACTCTGTAATACTTTTTTGAAAACAGATAGTCCATATAACACATCTATAGCCTCCATAAATGCTTAAACTGAAAGGCCTGTTCCTAGACCATAGTGAAAAATAAATACACTTCCTCTACATGGTTTATTTGCACAGTGTGATTGGTTTTCATTTGTTTGTATGTTTTCCTTGTATGTGTCCTTCAGTCTCTCTCCAAGTGTGTCTTTCTTAACTCTCTGATTTTGAGCTTCATCAGGGAGAAACCTTTCTAAGCCTGTGCACACCCCACTGATGTTGTTGCCGGACCCACAGCCAGCCCCAGGGTGGGAGGGCCAGATGAAGTTGAAGGGAAAAAAAGATCTTGTCTGCTGCCTCATAATATGTCCAAGCCCTCTCATGAGGCCTTAACGTGGGTGCTGTCCTCTGATAGTCAAAGGACACTGTCAGGGCAATGAGGTCCTAACAACCCTCTCCCAACCTCTGTGAAATGACCCGATGGAGTGGAGCTCTGCAAACTTCCTCCAGCACCCATGGTGTCTGCTTCTAGGATTCCTAGGCAGAATCCTTGGGAGAGCCTGGGGCCTGAAGGACTCTGTCTGCTAGGATGCCAAGAAGAGGCCAGGAGTTCACTGCAGATTCACACAGAGGCACACAGAAGGGAACATCCCTGTCTGCCCTGCCCCATCCATGCCCTCAAAGGAGAAATGAAAATGTGCTTGATTTCTTGTGATGAGAGAGAATCTAGCGGTGGGGCAGACACAGGGAGAAAGAAGGCTGTTTACACCACAGAGGGAGGATAGGGAAGAGGAAGAAAAACTCGCATATGGAAAGGGACACTAATGGTAGGGAAAGAAGTTTTATTTTCAAGCTTTTAAGAGAATATTACAAACAACAGAGAGTTTTAAAAAACCCTAAAAACTAGTTTAAAAAAGTACTTGACAGTGTCCTTTTAATACCCATGGATGATGCGGCCATTGTGCAGTGACAACCAGAAACTCTGCAGGTGACCACCCAGTGGCCTTCCCTGGCAGGGTCCCCCGAGCGAGCAGGGGGGTCCAGGGGTAGTGCTCCCTGCCAGGCACCCCTGGGCCCACCTGGCTGCACGGGAAGGACCAGGGAGCACGAAGCACTGAGCGTCAGCCTGACTGCCTCTTTGGGGAGGGTTCTAAGCAGCAAGGAATGCTTAGATTGGGCTCTACTCCACTCCTTGGGGCACACTGGCCAAGCTCCTCCCAACCACTGCAGCTGCAGGGGTGCCCTACCGTGAGGGGACTGGGTATGTGCATGTGCCAAGACAAGAAAGGGCTGGCATTGCCCATGTCCTGGCCATGGTGGGATTGGGTAGTTGGGAAAGTTGCTACGGGATTGACAGCTTCCAAAGCTGAAGCCACAGCAGCAGAACTGTGCTTCAAATACTCACTGGAAATCTGTACTTTTCTCTAGAGGGGTGTGTGTGTGTGTGTGTGTGTGTGTGTGTGTGTGTGTGTCCTGTAAACATCTTTGAACCAAAGCACTATAAAATAAATTAACAAGGGCACAGAAAAACACCCTTTTCCAAACCTAAGCCCTCTTTGAGCCCACCTGAAATCGGGAGTTCCATTTGGAAGTTCCTTCAGGAAGGAGACACACCTCTCCCTCTGGCTGCTCACACCAGCTCTCCCTCCCTGCGCATCCCTCCCTGACCATCCACCCCTCCATCCCCACAGCCATTTGTCAGCGAATCTTGCCCATCCAAATGAGCCCAGGATCCCCAAAGGCAGTGTGTCCCTGCCAGCTCGCTCACGAGCCTCCCCCTTTCCTGGCTGCCTGCAGAACACAGCCCCAGGAGAAACAAAACCAAACAGGGTGAGAGCAGAGCAGACCACAGACGCTTTTCCTCTTGGCCCCCTTGGCCTCCGGCACTGCCACCAGTCACACAGGCTTTGCCTGCCCTCCGCCTCTGCTTCTTCAGGTACCTTGCCTGCGGGCGCATTGGGGCAGGTTTTTTCTGTTGGGCCGGGTTCAGCCTGTATTGCACTTTGTTGTTGAGTTGGTGTTGGTTTTCATTGCTGTTGTGTGAGTGGCATTGACTGATTGGAAATAGCAGAACTGCTCCTGCACCAGCCTCACTCCCACTCTGAGCCTGCCCCAGGCTCCTGCCAGGCCCCCCACCCTCTGCCTGCTCCCTCTGCTGGCTCTGGGGGTGCCACTGCACCTCCCCACCCTGCTCCGGGCCCTCAGTGGTGGTCATGGCCTTCCTCCTGGGCCTCTGCTCTCACACTGTCGTGACTCTCATGACCAGCTCTCGGCTGCTGCCTGGGGGACTCCGCTGTTCATGGGGTCTCAAGTGACTCAGGATGTGCAGGATGGTATAAGCACAGTGGTGTTGGGACAGAGGGCCTGAGGGGTGGCTGGCAGCCTGGGCAGGGCCCTGCTCAGGGGCAGGGGTGCCTGCGCCCTCCTCTTCCGAGGAGGGGATATTGGCCTGGGTGGATGAGGAGGTCCGGGGGTTGGTCCTGCCTCCTGCCTTTTGATCCTCCAGGTCTTTTGTCTTGTCATAGTTCAGCACTTTCCACTGCTGGTTGACAGCCTGCCACCGTTTAAAGATGCGATACACCGAGGGTCCCTCATGGATGATGAGACCTGAGGCAGCAGGGAGAGGAGAAACAGAGGCCAAATGAGAGGAAGTGGGTCACTGCCAGGAGACCACAGTCTCTCTGAATCTATGCAAGGTATGGGCGTTGGCTCCAGTGCTGAGCCACAGGCAGACTATCCCTAGATTCCCAGGCTCAGCGAGTTCCAGTAGGCAGAAGGTGGAGGGGCCACCAGGCCGAGTCCATGAAACAGTTGAGCACCTTCAGGCAGTGCCTTCGCCCACTTCTATTCCACCCCACCCCCCTCCTGCCTTGACAAAATCCAAATTCATCCACTAAGGCATAATATAAATATCTTTTCCTCCCTCTATTATGTATCCATGGCACCCAGTCCTTAGCAGATGTTGAACGAATTGTGTGCTTTTAAAGTACCACAAAAGAAATCCCATGGTCGGTTGCTCCACACCTGCTAAAGGTTGCTGGAAATCCCACTGGTTAACTCTTTGCACGGATACCCCAGTGCTACTGAGATACAAACAGCCCTGGGAGAGATAATTTGATGCAGTTATATCTGCCAGAGGCAGTGATAGAGTTGGAAACAAGCTACACCAGGCAGCAAGGCAAATAAATAATCATTGTATGCCTACTATGTGCCAAGCACTGAGGATACTGCAGTCAGCAGGACACCCTCTGAGAGCTTACATCTTCACAGAGACACACAATAGATGTGTAAACAAACCAATGCGACAATTTCAGGAGCTGACAAATGCCTTAAGGAAGATAACTGGGGTTAAATAGCCACTGGCTGTGGGCACTGAGATCCTGTTTCAGCAAGGGCGGTGGGGAAAGGCCTTTTGGAGGAGACCATATCCGAGTTGAGACCTAAGTGATGAACAGGAGAGATCCATGCAAAGATCTGGAGAGAGAGCACTTCGGTGGTAGGAACTCCAAGCGCAAAGTCCACGAGGTGGGAATGGAATGAGCAAGGTCAGAGAGAAGGTCAGTGCGATCAGTACAGTGCAGCAGTGAGGAAGTGGAGGGAGGTAAGGCGAGCAGAGGCCAGTGAATGGCAGGGCCTTATAGGCCATGGCAAGGGATTTGCACTCTATCCTGAGTGTAATGGGAAGACATTGACGGTTTCAGTAGGGGGAATGCTGTGATCTGATTCAGCCTTCATAAAGCCACCGGTGGTGCATGTGAAGAGGGCCAAGAGAAGGCGTGGAAAGCCAAGCAGGAAGCAGTGGCGTCATGCGAGTTGGGAATGGTGATAGCGTTGACTAGGGTCATGGCAGTGGAGCAGTGAGAAACTGCTGGAGTCAGGCCGTGTGCTGGATGTAGAGCTAAGACTTGCTGACTGGCAAGGTGGGAGTGAAGAGAAAGATCTGGACAACTCCGAAGCTCTTGGCCTCAGCAGCTGCATAAATGGGGAGCCATTCCCTGAGAAGTGGAGGGCATCAGGGTAGGCTATGGATTTGTGTGGTAGCTGTGGTGACCGAATTCGTTTCCTATCGCTGCTGTGACAAAGTACCACACATCTGGTAGCTTAAAATGGGACGCATGTTTCTCTTACAGTTCTGAAGATCAGAAGTCTAAAATCAGTCCCACTGGGCTGACGTGAAAGTGTCAGCAGGGCACCTTCTGGTTCTTTCTGGAGGCTTTGAGGGGGAAGAATCTGTCTCCTTGCCTTTTTTCAGTTTCTAGAAATTGCAATTTCTGCCTCTTTCTTGCATCGTTCCAGCCTCTTTCTTCTGTTCTCACCTCTCCTACTATTCTTCTGTCATTAAATCTCCCTCTCCTTGTAAGAACACTTGTGGCTACATTTAGGGCCCACCTGAATAATCCAGGATACTGTCCCCATTTCAAGATCCTTAAATTAATCACATTGGCAAAGTCTTTTTCCATATAAGGTAACATTGACAGGTTTAGGGATTAGGACCTGCATGTCTTTGGGGCCCATGATTCAAGTCTATCAGAGTGATTACTAGCTACATTTTAGTCATGGTTAGTTTAAGGTGTCTGATAGAAAGCTAACTAGAAGGATCAGATGGGCAATTGGACATATGAGTCTGAAGCTTAGGGAGAGGTCTGGCCTGGAGATAGAACATCATTGTAGAGGTAGAACTTGAAGACTTGGAAATGGCTGAGACCTCTTAGGGGAGAGAAGAAGGCCAAAGACAGAGCCCTGGGCTTTAGGTGTTTAGAGGCTTGGTGGAGGCTTTGGTGGAGATAGGGCCAAGGAATGAGGCTCAAAAGAAGCAACCAATGGGGTAGAAGCAAGACCAGCAAGTGTGGAGACCCAAAAGCCTAGGGAAGGATTCAGAAAGAGTGCAGTGACTCTTTACAATGTTATCAAGAGGTCAACTTGAGTAAATTGGGAAATGACCACTGGTTCCACGGGCACAGATGGCGGGAGAATGATAGAAATGACAGTGGGAAAATCAGGTAGTTCTCATCCAAGCACACATACATATTTTTTTCCCCATGAAGTCATCAGCTAAGAAAGAAGAGATAAGAGAGGAAGTGTTAAAGATTTGTGAAGAGAGGAGAAGGTGGGAAATAATTATCTCGGAAAGTAGGAGTGTGAATTTACAAGGGAGATGCGGTAGAATTAGCTCACTGTGTTAAGTGTCCATTTGAGATTTGTGGCCATAAATCTGAAGTGACTCTAGTCACTGGTTGTGTGATTTTTCTCCACGCCTTCAAACTGCTTGCTCAGGTGCACATGTGGAAGAAGAAGAAATCTGGGCCGGGCGCGGTGGCTCAAGCCTGTAATCCCAGCACTTTGGGAGGCCGAGACGGGCGGATCACGAGGTCAGGAGATCGAGACCATCCTGGGTAACACAGTGAAACCCCGTCTCTACTAAAAATACAAAAACTTAGCCGGGCGAGGTGGCAGGCGCCTGTAGTCCCAGCTACTCGGGAGGCTGAGGCAGGAGAATGGCGTGAACCCGGGAGGCGGAGCTTGCAGTGAGCTGAGATCCGGCCACTGCACTCCAGCCTGGGTGACAGAGCGAGACTCCGTCTCAAAAAAAAAAAAAAAAAAAAGAAATCTGGGTTTAACCAGGGTAAACTGTTTCCCTGGGCAAGCAGACATGAGAATTATATGTACTTGCAAGAGAGTGGTTATCCTGCTGGACCATGGAGCCCAGGCTGGGGATGGGGGAGAATAGAAGAGGTATAAGAAATAATGAAAAGTGGAAAGTGAGAGAGTCAAGGCCACGTCTTTATGAGGTTGGAGGATTCTTGGAGTCAGTGAATAGGGAGTGATGGTCAGAGAGTATGATGTTTCAATCCAGATTTTGGAAGTGGTGTGGTTACTGGCGATTATGAATCCAGGATGTGACTATTTGATTGGGGCTGGTGTGTGCTGGAGGAAAAGATCTTTGGAGCAATAGCAAAGCCAGGGAATTGGAAAGACTATCTGCCTCAGCCATCCTCAATGCTATCACACCAAACACTCCCTTTCTATAACAAATTTATTTTAACATCACCATTCCTATCCTGAAATGAAATTCATAAGCTACTGCAAACTACTATGTCTTTTAAATTAATATAATGCCCTAACAGATAATGTCAAATAAAAATAATAAAGGGAAATCTTTTATAACAAAACAATAAACATTTCAGTGAAAACGCTGCAGCACAACTACATTAGAAAAAGGACAAACAAATAAACAAACCCCAGACATTTCCAAAATGCCTCTGGGGGACAGGCCCGTCTCTGCCGAGCACTGATCTATGTAGCTGCTGAGGACAAGAGTTGGGGGAGTGTATGAGCAGGTGCGTGAGGGTATCTGAGGACTGAGTAGGTGGCCAGCAGCCAATAGCATCCAGAAGTGAAAATGGGTGATAAAGAAAGATACACTTTGGCCGGGCATGGTGGCTCATGCCTGTAATCCCAGCACTTTGGGAGGCTGAGGCAGGTGGATCACTTGAGGTCAGGAGTTCAAGATCAGCCAGGTCAACATGGTGAAACCCTGTCTCTACTAAAAATACAAAAATTAGCCAGGTATGATGACATGCGCCTGTAATCCCAACTATTCAGGAGGCTGAGAGAGGAAAATTGCTTGAACCCAGGAAGTGGAGGTTGCAGGGAGCCGAGATCACACCACTGCACTCCAGTGTGGGTGACAAGAGCAAGACTCTGTCTGAAAGAGAAAGAGAGAGAGAGAGAGAAAGCAAGAAAGAAAGAAAGAGAGAGAGAAAGCAAGAAAGCAAGGAAGGTAGGAAGGAAAGAGGGAGGGAGGGAAGGAAAGAAGGAAAGAAGGAAGGAAGGAACGAGGGAGGGAGGGAGGGAAGGAAGGAAGGAAGAAAGAAAAAAGAAAGAAATAAATAAAGAAAAAGAAAGAAAGAAAGAAAGAAAGAAAGAAAGAAAGAAAGAAAGAAAGAAAGAAAGAAAGAAAGAAAGAAAGGAAGGAAGGAAGGAAGGAAGAAAGAAAGGAAGGAAGACAGACTTTGAAGGGGCTGGGGCTTCTGAAGGATGAAGGAAGAGAAGTAGTTTCGAGTAGTGATGGAAATCAAGAAGGACATGGACCCCACTTCCAGACCCCACAGGACACGGTATATGGGAGAAAGAACAGCCGCCACCAGCATGAGGGAAACAATGTTCTCAGGACACAGCCATGCTTCAGGTAGGAAAGATGAAGGGAACGCGCAGAGAGAAGGTTGCTAATGAGGGACCATGAGGTGCAGTGGGGCACGGTGAAGGGCTGGGAAGACAGGCTCAGATGTAGGGATGAGCTGAGCAGGAAAGGGATGCTGGTGCAGAGAGTGAGGCTGCCAGGGGCTGGGCCCTGTGATGGTGGGTGAGATGATCGCATGGCGGGCTTCATCCCACAGCCACTGAGGATCCAGGGGAGGAGCTGGCTCGGAGCAAACAGCAATGAGTGAACCCGGCCTCCTGGTGCAAAACCTCAGAGCCTCTTCAGTCTCCAACAGGCTGCAATTCTCAGAGACCAGAGCCACCCATACAGTCACTTTCTCCCGCAGTGTTCCAACTGTGTCTGAAATCACGCCTCACTCAACAACTCTTCAAGATTCATCGAGAAAGAGGTAGTCTCGGGGGTTTCTAGCTCTTTGTTTGGATCACACCCCTTTGAGGATCTAATGAAGGGAAGGACCATCTTCCTGGAGCGGAAAACAACCAGACACTCAAATTACCTTGTACTAAATCTCCTGAAGATCACTGGTGGACCCTCTGCTCTGGCCTGACAGATGCTGAGCAAAGAGATTTCCTTTCTGTCCCACTCTCTCACCCTCTCCCGATTGTACCAACTCCCATCATCTCTGCCAGCCTTTTGAATGTGTGCCTATGCACCCTTGGCCCTGAAGCCATGCGTCTGTCCATTTATCCCACAAACCTTGTTTGAACATTGCTATGCTCTTCTCTCCAGACTGTAAGCCCCTCGAGGACCGAGCCAGGTCTGGTTAATCTCCAGCAGCTAACACAGCACCAGGAGTGTGGAGTGTAATGGTACAGTGGAAGAGATGGGGTCTGGAGAGAGAGAAGCAGGATCTTCTGAAGCCCCAAATTCACTCTTTCCAGTAAGGGCCATTACACTTGATTCTCAATTAGCTTCTTGATCAGACAATTTTGTCCTGATTGAAGAGCGTGACTTAAATTTCTGGTGTGAATGCTGCTTTCCAATTATCTAACTGTCTAGTGTTCAGGAAGTAGGTAAACCATTTTAATGGGTAGCTGGCTGAAGGCGAGGAAGGTGGACCTGTTTTTCTAGATAATGCTTGTTTGGCAAAAGAGGGAAAAGCACAAACTACCTCATTCAAAGCCGCTCTTCTCAGCCCTTCCTCTGCTCCTTGCTCTACAAATTTCTTATTGATTCCTTGGGTGGCAGCATATTGAAAAAACAGGAGAAGATGACTGGGGCTCATCTGATACGAGCAGGTGACATGGCCAAAGTTGAAGAGGTGGGAAAAAGGGAAGGGGGATAGAGAATGTCAGTGGATAGAGAAATAAACTGGATTCGACTAGGAAAAAAGGCTGCCGGTGAACAGAGACAGAAAAGTCATAGGAGGAGATAATGGAAATAGTAACATCAGAAATCCAACAAGTTTTGATTAAGTCCTTTCTGGCTTTTTAAAACTTAATTTAATGGTTTTAGTGATCACTTACAATGCACCCAACCCTGGGCTGTATTTGTGGGAAATCCAGTTCTAGAAGAATTGTCTCCATCTTTCCAATGTCTCTCCACCTTCCGGGGCTCCTCTTCCTCATAAAGCTGCAAGCTCCATGGGTCATCAGAATCCCATCCCCACTCCATGTCCTGCTAGTGGCCTGGGTTAAGTGACATAAAAGTTGCTGACAACTCTAGACCAGTGCTTTTCACTGGTGACAGTTTCACGGGTTTCACTGGTTTTGACAGGGTCTCTGTCTGTTGCCCAGGCTGGAGTGCAGTGGTGCAATCACGGCTCACTACAGCCTCGACCCAGGTTCAAGCGATTCTCCCGCCTCAGCCTCCCAAATAGCTGGGACTTCAGGAGCACACCACCATGCATAGCTAATTTCTGTATTTTTTGCAGCGACAGGGTTTTGTCATGTTGCGGTCTGGTCTCAACTCCTGAACTCAAGTGATCTTCTTGCCTCAGCCTCCCAAAGTGCTGGGATTCCAGGCATGAGCCACCGCACCCAGCTGCATTTCACACTCTATTGTGCATCAGAATCACCCAAAGAGCTTGTTAAGACAGATTCCCAGGCTGCAACCCTGAAGGACTACTGGCTCAGTAGCTCTGGGCTGAGGCCTGAGAATATGCATTCCTAAGAAACCTCAGGTGAGACTGATGCTGCCTGTGTGTGGACTGCTAGGCTAGGACATAGTTTTTATCCCTCAAAGAAAGCTCTAAATTTTGATCACGAAAATTGTTATAAGTAACTTTAAAAAGTAATCTACTTCCAGATGCCATAGACATGAACATGGGAAGAAATGGAAGAAATAAGTACTTCCTCTCCTAGATCCAAAGACCTTCGAGCCCCACAACTAAGTTAACTTACTAGTGAGTGTGTATTCTCATTAAGCTTTCAGAGTGTTTGCCGCTTACTCACCTTGAGTCTTTAGATAAGGGACTTCCTCTCTCTCTGAGACTCAGTTTTCTCATCGTAAACCCTTCCTCATAGGGTTGTTATGAGATTAAATAAAGTAATGAGTCCTGCATGCCGATACCTGGTACTGTGCCTGGGACACATGTAACTCTCAATGCCACATTGTATTGATTATTGTGGGGGAGATCACAGGACACAAGAAAAGCCCACTCATCTCTCTTCTTCCTTCTTCATTGGCAACCTCGTCCCCAATAAAAGTACCTGCTCTTTCATCTCCTGACTGCTCTCCTCCCCAGCCCTCAGTCAAGTCATTTTCTATAGATGAATGACATGCCAGAGCTTAAAAGCACTCTAGAGACCAACTGATTCTCATACTGGTGCCTCCTCTCCAACCACAGAGAGATACTCTCCCCCGTAGAATTCCCCACTGTCAGACAGCTATGGGGTGAGGCTTAGTAGTGTCTCACTCTGAAGCTCTAGCATTGCCAACCACCCATTTTCCAGATTCCACTCCTCCAGTGCCCACCCCTGTTAAGAACCTGGACCAAAGCACATATTGGGCAAGGGTTGAAAGAAATGAATATAACCAGCTATTTTGGGTAGGTTCAGGGGGTGCTGCTGGAAGAGGCCAGATTGGCAACATTACCACCTGCCCAGTATTCTCCAGGGTGCATCTTTATACTGGACACAGGTATGGCCAGGCTGCACATCACATGAGCTATTATAAAATTACAAAGCTTATTATAAAGTTATCATAAAGTTACAAAAGTAGTTTATTTAGGTAAACCTGCCAACACCTTTCTGTCTCGAAGCAAGAGTTTTGTCTTTTAAAATCCCAAGGATTGCCCTTTGGAAATAGGGTATTTATTCCTGTTGGGCTATCCCAGTTCAGAACATTTCCGGAAATTGCTCAATGGGGTTGGCCTTCTGTGACAGAGATGGCTAATTCTCCACCAAAATCCATGCTCCCTTTCCTTGGTATAAAGTTGCCACTGAGAAGAAATTACATTGTCTAGCTTTCTGCACCAAGGGGAGACCAGGTGACTAGTACTGAATGTGACCACAAGCCAGGCCAGCATTTAAGAAATGGGTCTAGGGAGCACTCATTTCATTTGATTTTATAGAATGAGGTTTGCCCAATACAAGTAAAAAATAAAAACAAAGAAAACAGAAATGGGTGTTGAGAGAAAATGTGTGCAGGGCTGGGGCAGAAGATGACTTATTCACGCTTTCTTTAATTTTCTATTAGCTGGAGGCAAAAGACTCAGCAGCCCAAGGGGCCTGTGGAGCCCAGAGATGGAATGAGCTTGTGCCTCCAAATTGCTGTGTGGAAGAGAATCTCCTACTGCTCAGGAACTTCTATTGGGTTCAACCACTGACACATAGGGGCTTATTTTTTTATATCTGCTGAATATACCCTAGCTAACATACCTATAGCTCTAGGTTAGGGGCCACATGAGAAAAGAAGTTTGTGGCTTGATGGCATGTTTCATATTGTACCCAAAATTTATTATCTGGCTTGAGCATCCACCTTACGTATCAAATTGGGGCTATTTCTAGTCACAAACCCACTGCCAACAGACAGACCACTCCTGAATCTGTTCTGTGCCAAAGGAGTTCCCAAGAGATATTCCTAAAATATGTTGAGCTTTGTCAGCACAACTGGCATAAATGAAGTGCATCTCGAGGGGTCTCCTTGGAAGGGGACAATGCTGATTTGGCGCATCTGCTTCTAAATCAGTCATCTTCATCTCTAAGCATCCAGTCACTTGGCTGTGGAGATAGGTGGCTGTCACAGGAGGCTCCGGTGGGTGGGAAGGAGTTAACACGGAATCTAGAAAACCAGACAAGCCACATGCAAGTAACAGAATGTGGATGGGCATCATCTCGCCAGTTTCTGCAGCTGCTGCTTCTCATGTCAGTTTTGTGGCCCAGCCCAACATTGCTGGGGATGGCCCATGGCCACAAGTGTCAGCCTCTGCAAGCCCTGGCATCTCAGTGTGGAGGTGACATCAAAATCCTGGGATGTCAGATCTGGAAGGAACCTGGAGGTTGTTGGGTTCACCCCTCTCATTTTATAGATGAGGAACTAGTTGGAGAGAGAGGGAGTAACTTGTCCAACGCCATAGAGGTGATTAGTAGCTGATATGGTTTGGCTCTGTGTCCCCACCCAAGTCTCATCTTGAATTGTAATCCTCATGTGTCAAGAGAGGGACCTGTAATCCCCACGTGTCAAGGGAGGGAGGTGATTGGATCATGGAGGCGGTTTCCCCCATGCTGTTCTTGTGATAGTGAGTGAATTCTCACAAGATCTGTAAGTGGTTGGAAATTCCTCCTTCATTCTTCTCTCTCCTGCTGCTTTGTGAAGAAGGTGCCTCCTTCCACTTCTGCCATGATTGTAAGTTTCCTGAGGCCTCCCAAGCCATGTGGAACTGAGCCAATTAAATTTCTTTCCTTTATAAATTACCTAGTATCAGGGAAGTTCTTTATAGCAGTGTGAAAATGGACTAATACAGTGGCTATTCTGGTCTTCAGACCTAGATCTGCTTTCTAGTTTCTTATACTGCTAGGCTGCTTCCAACAAATGTTCCAAGTTTCCTAATCAGGAGATTAAAAGGTTTTACAGGTAGAGTCATTTATAGCTAGGAGGAGAGGAAGGAATTTTTGTAGCATATATATGTTTTTGTAGTTAATGTGGATTAAAATTAGGTTTGAAAGAAAAATGTTTGTACAATCCTGCTGCCCCCACCCTCTGCCTATTTGATATAAAATGAGATTTAAATTCCTTCATCTCAGAGGACAGGGGCTAGGCATCTTTAAATCACTGAAAAGAACCTCAGGGGACCACACACAGGGGAAGCTTAAAAAAAAAAAACACAAAACTTTCTATAATTTTGCTGATTACCATATTCTACTGTTTTAAAGCTTTGGAAATAATCTCAGGAACATTCCTTTCCTTCCTTCCCTTGACCCCATTTCAATCACAAGTTAAAAACAAACATGATGAAGAAGAGAGCCTCATTTTTGCAGAGTTGACTATTTGGTGTCCAATCTCGTACTTCTGTGGAGTTAAAAAAAAAATGGTTTTTTTGGTGCCAAAGCCCTTAATTAATTTGCGCTTGTTAAATCCCAATAACTTGACCCACTGGAGCAGAGAATGCCCCATTTGTTTGCTGGGAGGCTCTGTCAGCTTCTCTGCAGCAGAGGACAGCGTCATTAGAGATGGCAGAAGAGGAGGCAGGTGGAACGAGGACATTAGATGTAATCAGATCTTCTCATTGAGGGGACACGGGTGAGGGAACCAAGAACCTTCAAGAAAAAGCTCTGCTCCAAATAAGAGCAGACTTTTATTTACGTGAGGACACAGGTTCAGGCGATCTCTATATCTAGGCTGTGGCTGCATTCTGATTATAACAGTTTTGGCAAACATTTCTTGAGTGTTCCCTCTGAGGGAATCCACTCTGATCAAGCACTTCCTACCTAGTCCCTGATAATTACAAGGGCACACTCCTTTACATTTGCCACAGTGTTAAACCTCTGAACCGCCCTCTGATGATGGTGTTATTATCCTATTTCATAGACAAGGAAAGGGAAGCAGAGAGAAGTGCCAGTTCCTCAAGGTCACAAGGTTAGTAAGAAGCGGAGCCCTGGGCCATTCTGTAGCATGGCTGCCACTTGGGAAACCCACCACTCTGGCCTTTGTGACTCAGTCCTTCCTATTGTTTTCTCATTCTCTATCTTCACCCGTCCCTTACTTGGTTAGTGTCCCCTGGTCCTCTGTCCTCAGTCACCTACTCTCTGAGCACTGCAGTATCTCATCAAAACCCACAGCTTCAAACACGTTTTATTGTTCACTTCCAAATCCGTCTTCAAGCCTCATTATCCAACTGCCTACAGAAACCTAGGCATCCATCAGAGATTTTTTTTTTTGAGACAAATTTCACTTTGTCACCCAGGCTGGAGTGCAGTAGCATAATCAGCTCGCTATAACCTCAAACTCCTGGGCTCAAGTGATCCTCCTGTCTCAGCGTCTTGAGTAACTGGAACTGCATGTGTGCACGACTAGGCAGGGCTGATTTTTTAAATTTTTGTAGAGATGAGGACTCACTCTGTTGCCTAGGCTGGTCTTGAACTCTTTATTTCAAGTGATCCTCCTGCCTTAGCCTCCCAAAATGCTGGGATTACAGGCGTTAGCCATCATGTCTGGCCTACCAGAGATTTTTAACCCTCTTTTACCACCAGCCCCAACCCCATCAGTCACCAACTCTTGTCAGAACAGGACCAGTGCCGTCAACATCTTCCTCTATGTCACAAGAGGGGACCACCTGTGTGCTATAAAAGGCCTCTCCCTCTTTCTACCCTGACAAAGAGACCCCTTCTCGGTACTGCCTTCTCCTCCTTGTATTCCATAATGTACTCCATGTGTCTTGTTTCTCTTCTACTACAAACTCTTGGCTTAGAGAGGCTCTTGCCTCTCTACCTGGATTTTAGACTTAAGATAGTCCTTTTGTTTTGGTGCCTTTGCTAAGGACATACCCTTTGGTTGTCCTTTGTTCTATCCATTGCCCATCCCTTTCTCAGGCTCTGCTATGGTGCCCATTCCCCACTCAAGCCACACCATGGGACTCTCACTCTCCTGAGAGGGACCCAAACAACCCTATCAAATCTACATCCTAAGTACCTCTCAAGGTCTTCCCTACACTTCTTCCCCACTGCCACTGTGTTGCATCTCTTCATTTCTTGCTTAGCCTATTACAAGCATTTTCCAACAAAGTCCTTCCCTTCCCTATTCTGTCCACCTCTGACCCATTCTCTCCATAGTTGCTAGAGTTCAATTTAAAATGCACATCTGATCATATTTCCCCATTTGAAATTTTATCAATGCCTCCCCACCACCAGTGGGGTCAAATCTGAGTGCCTTAGCACATGACCCATGACTCTGTGGGATTTGGCCTGGCCAACTTCTCCAAGCCCCTTGCCCATCACCCACCTCCCAGCCAAAATATTTGCATTGAGCTATAAAGACTCCCCAATATTTCCTGAGCTACCTGGCTCATGCATGTCTCTGCACCTCCATACAATGCTAGTTCCTTTGCCTGAAATGCTCTTTCCCCCAGTTCTGGATGAACTTTGATTTGTCTTTGGAAACAAGTTTAAGGATAGCGTTCCTTCCTTCAAGAAGCACTCCTGGACTCCCCCAAGAGAGTCAATTGCTCTCTGCTCTGCTCTACCTTCCTCTGTACTGTGTACACCCCATCCTGAATTGTGATTTATTTGTAGACTATGAGCTCCTTGAGGGCAAGGAACTGTGTCTTATTCATCTTTTTGTGAATGTTCTCTAGTTTTGGGAACAAAACGAGGCAGCCAACAAAAGCTACTGAAGGAATGGATATGACCCGCTCTGACTCAAGTTCCTCTTTCCTGGGTTCACGCTCATTCTTATGTTCGGACCTCAGTCCCAGTTCTTATTATATGGGATTCAGTGATTACCTTGTCTGCATCCCGAAAAGAAGAAAGATTCTTGAAAGCAGGTGACTCTCTCATTTGAGTGTATATACCCAGGTTCCTCTGAATAATTTCTTTTCTTTTCTGAGACATGGTCTTGCTGTGTCACCCGGACTGGAGTACAGTGGCACTGTCATAACTCACTGCAGCCTTGACCTCCTGGGCTCAAGTGATCCTCCTATCTAAGCCTCCCAAGTCTCTGGGACTACAGCTACACACCACCACACTCGGCTCTTTTTTTTTTTTTTTTTAAGAGATGTCCCTCAGTACACCGCTCCAAAACGAAAGGTAAATACATTGTTTGGCCTCCCAAAGTGCTGAGATTACAGGCGTGAGCCACTGTGTCTGGCCTGAATAAATATTTTTTAATTAATGAATGAATGGGTTCCCCAAGTTCATGGTAACTAGATTTAGCTTCTCCCACCTGAAGAACCTTTCACTAGAGTGTCTTATAGGGGGATAAACCATCAAATTTCATCTCAATTTTTCAGGCTTCTTTCTCAATTGATGTCAAAATAGCACAATCAAAAAGGAGATGCAACAATGGCTAACCTCCCAAACCCTGAATATAAGACAGGAGCAGCTGGGACTCACTTAATTTCTGATTGTTACCAGCAGTTATCGTGAGGGTCAAAATATTACTGGACTAATTTCTCCCCCCAACCTGCCTCCCCAACCAAGCTCTGCATTTGCAGTTTTAAAGAGCAATCAGAGAAGAAACAGATAGTAGAAAGAACCTTGGAATTAGAGCCAGAGGTTCTTGGTCCAATCCTCTGCTCCACCATTTTCTTAGCTGTGTGACTTGGAGCACAGGTACTTAAGCCTTTCCTCACCTGTTACATATGCATCCTAATACTTATCTTGCTTATCTTTTGGGGTTAATCAGTTTCTCTGTTCTTGCAGGGATGTCACAGTTTGTTCCATCCAAAGCAACTTATGTTTGGCTTTCACAGTGGTATGCATTAGTCTAGAAAGTTAGGACCCTAAGCTAAGAGATGCTTTGTCTGTCGAGGCAGCTTGTATCAGTAATTGTACAACCCTCTGGTATAAGGAAGTCTAAAGACACCATCCTCAACTCTGGAGCTGTGCTGCATCAAATAGGGAGCTCAGACTTTCCTGGCAATCATTTCAGGCAAAATCCTTTGGTAAGCACTGAGCCATTCTCCGAGAGTCACTGCTCTGGAGTCTTCTTATTGATCTCTAGGAGCCAGTCGGATGGATACAGCTGTGAATGGGGTTGAAGCGGCTCCATGAGCAGCAAGCAGGCAGTGTCCCACACCGCATCCTCCTGCCTTCCTGGCAGGGCATATCTGCAGAGCTGCTGTTGGCGTTCCGTGAAGTTTCTCCTTGGAGTCCCTCCCACTCTCATGAGCTGTCCCTCAGCACACCGCTCCAAAAGGAAAGGTAAATGCATTGTTAACGATTTGTTAAAATCATCCATTTTATGTTTACTCATATTCTTTCCTATCTGTGGCCATTTAACAGTCTTAGGGAATGAACAAATTGTCCTTGGTATCTGAAATATAAAGAAAGTCTAGAGACTCATCGTAGCAGACGGTTTTGTTCCTCTTCTCTTACGTAGCCTTTTGAGCCAACACAGGGCCAGACTCATTTTCTTTTCTCCTGATGATAACATTTTTATCTCAGGTGCTGAATTGCTCCACCCACCCAAGGAGCTCTGGCCTATGGATATTGATGCTTTTTGTCAACGTTTTCCTCAACTAGCATTTCTTGAGAAGATGCCCCTCTGCTGAAATCCCTTCCACCTACTCTCTGCCAGGGAGCCTCCTCTTCCTCTTCCCACTCACATTGTCTTCTTCCACTCTCTTAGGACTTCTGGAAGGGAAGCTTCCCCCTTTTTCATGGAAGCAAGCTAACTTATCAGGTTTTGAAACTGTTACATGTCTCAAATGTAAGACAGATGCCTCCTGTGGCTCTTGCCTTTGTTTCCGCCTTTGTGCAGCAAGAAGACTACGCTGTGCCTCCTTCTGGCAGTCCCAGCCAGGTCTCTGTTCCCTGTTCTAGCTTCTCTGTCTCTCATTGGTTCAGTAAATCTGGTTTGGGTGGCCAGAGGTCAAGGTTCATAGGTGGAGGCAGGAGGTGGTGGGAGAGGGGTGATGGGGACATTTTCTCCTTCTCTCAAAGCAAACTGCACCCTGGGTTGGCATTCTGGAAATTTGATGAAGGTGGAGTGTTGGCTGTGTTACAGCATCACTTGAGGTGGGGGCAACCCCTGGTTGATGGGTGCTTTACTGGGAATGTCTGCTGGGAGCCTGTGGCTTTGGGCTTCCCCGAGCACAGTGACCTGAACTGAATATGACTTCTGCAAGAACCCTGGAAATGATGCCCAGGTGGATCCTATACCCATGGTTGTGGGTTTCATCTTCTTGCTCCTGAGTTACTGTTTGGGAGCCAAGAGAATAGCCGGGGACTAGGAGGTGGAGTGCGGTGACGACTCCCTGCAGAGGTAAGCCCGACTTGCCATCCTGGAGGCTGTAGTTCCTGTCCTACATTGCCCTGAGTGAATCTAATGCCAAGTGTGCTCTCTGGAAGTCCCCATGAGTCAGAATGTCTAGTTGAGCCTACAAATAAAGATATCCCTGGCAGGAATTGCAGGCTTTACCCGATTCTCCCTCCAGAGAGCCCCCAAAAAGTGGATATTTTTGCACCCAATTGTGCAGTGTGATGCATTTTCCCTCTACTGGACAGAATACTGCACAGAAGGAGAAGCTGAATTTCACCCTCAAACCACCACCATCACTACTGGTTATCATCATTTCACCATCATCAAAATCCCCATCATCACAACCCCAAGATTTGTGGATTCTCACCATTGCCTGGCACGTCCCCCTCTCTTGCAAAATCACATATTACTCTTTTTTATTTCCTCTCCCAGCATTTTCCCCTGCGGACAGCCTCTCCTAGGAAAACACTGAACTGAGAGTCCTACTCCGCTGTGGGAGTCAGCCTAAGACAAATGCTTCTGTTTCAGAATTTCACAATCTGAAAAATGGGAAGACGAATCCTTGCCCCCGCAGTCATGCTCTGAAATGGTCTAGGTTCTTATTATAATCACTACAATGACAGAGCGGTCTGAACTCCTTAAAGGTGAGATGGTCTAAATGTCAATAGATCTCACCACTTTCCGATGACACTGAAAGCCATTAGGGTCCCTCTGCATTCCCTCTCCCATCCCATAGCTGTCTCCAAGCAGTCACTGGCTTGTCAGCACAGAATGGATAAATTGTGGTGTGCTTTTGCATCTTGGGTTATTATGTTTTCCGAAGAAAGGAAAACAATGAAAACTCTCAATAGTCAGCCCACTCTGCTTCTCCCAATAAACTGAAGGACTGAGTGCCACATGTGTGTAAGAAAAAGAATGAGAGAGATAGAAGTGGGCCAGGGAAAAGGCAAGCAGCTAGAAGAAAGCCAAGAAACAGGAGGAGGAGGAGAGATGGCACAGAGCCCTATTCAGAGAGAAACACCACGAGAAGGAGAGACCAGAGCACCGGGCCAGCCTGAGCAGGAGCACTGGGAGGCCCAGAGCCACAGGAAACAGACCTATGCCTGACAGCCCCCTTGTGAGCGGGCCCAGGTGCACTCAAAGTCACAGGTGGCAGGTTTCCCATAGGTCACACCATGGGACTCCTGCTATGTGGTGCAAGAGAGCTAATGGAATAAGCACTGGGTTGTGAGTCAGGAGAACTCGCTTTTAATCCCAGATAAGAACCTTGAGCAGATTATTTCCTCTCTCTGAGCCTCAGTTCTCTCAGCTGCAAAGCAAGCAAACTAGACTGGTTGATGACCTGGTCTCTTCTATGTTCAATTCGGTCTTCAAATCTGTAGAGCCATTGGTGGTAGCAGGTATTTATCCTCCTCTCTTTTGTCCATGCTCCCTTCAGGGAAGGAACATATTTCCCTGCCCGGTTACCCTATTGATGTTGGACTTACTAATGACTAGTGTTAGCCAATAGGCTGTGGGTAGAACAGACAGTGCACTAGTTCTGAGCAGATGTTTTGAGATGCATTGCAAGTTTCCACCAAGCCCTCTTGTGCTTCTGCATTCAACCAGGAAAACAGCACATCCAGTAGTCCCTGCTCCTTTAGCCTGGGTCCCAGCATGAGGAGACACTCAGAGCAGGCCTGAACCCAATGCACAACCAGAAGTTAAACCCAGCCAACCTCAGCAGAGCCAAAGCCATCTTCCAAACCCCTGAATGGGAAATAAATGTTTGTTGTAAGGCACTGCGATTTGTGGAATTGTTTGTTATTGCAGCCAGTGCTGACTAGTTGACTAATACATCATGTGACAGGAAAGCATGTCTCATAGAAGGACACATCAGAGACTGATCTAAAGCCTGCCTGAAGGAGAATGAAGGGCAGCTAGAGGGGCCCCTCCACTGTTTCCCCCTTCCATGCCAGAGCTGCTATAAACCTCCATATGGAGACACACCTGGCTTTTGGCATCAATAATCCAGGGCTCAGCAGGAGTAGGAGGAGAGTTTGGTGGGAGGGGGAAGGAAATTAGAATGCATCAATGTCAAATTGTTCCCCGTTCATAGTCCTCCAAACCTGGGCCGCCTGCTTCTCTCACTGCCTAGGTGTTATAATGAAAAGACTCTTGAACTTGGAGTTGATATATTGGTTTAGCTAACTTGGAGAGACAGCAAGATGGCTTAGACAAGTTTACAAGTTCCAGCATCTCTGGTATCTGGCTACTATAACAAGTATGTAAGTCTCCAGGCTTTTCTGATCCCTAATATTAAAGAACTCCAAAGAAATTCACACAAACATCAGCCCAGCCAAATTCTAGCTAATAGATATTTTTCTGCCAAACAGAGAAGTGTAGCATATTTAATACAATATACTAATAACGCCCAGAGAGGATAACTGTGGAACTCTAATGTTCCCAGGACTGTGACTTAGGGGATAACCTGAGAGTTCTAGGGTGGGATGTCTGACCAGAGCTTCCCCACCTCCTTAGCTGCTTGAACCGTGTCTTCAGAGCCGCAACAGAGCCACAATCATCTGTTGGGCGAGGGAGGGGAAAGACCCAGCCCTCCACCACCAAAGCTACATGGTGGAAGAAAGGAAGAACACAAACTTGGGGGTGGTGTCAGGGAAGGAGTAGGATCTAAAGCAGTGGGTTCCAATTTTTTTTTTTCTAAAACACTGAAACCTTTTAAACAAAACTTTATCTGGAACAGAAATACATGTAAATAGATAAAAGAACAGATGCCATGATGAAACAGGAGTGAGAATTTGAAGCCTCCCTGTGCAACATTCCTTTTCCATTCCCTGGTTGGGATGGGGGAGCCTGGAGCTGTGTGTGAGGCCCCAGTACTACACAAAGCTGGAAAACCACTGGACTAGAGAAACTCACGGCATTGAAACAGGCTTAGAGAAAGCTGGAATAAGGCAGGGAGTGGGAGCAGATTCAACCATGGCTGTCTCTAGGCAGTTTGCTGTGAAGAGAATGGAATGAAATGGGCAGGCATCCCTTGTCATGCTTGGCAGTGTAGGGTGCACAGTGGAGAGGAGGCCATGCACACCCTGCTTGAGGTGCATAGACTTAACAATTTTTCTCAAATCCTCCTAGAGGCAAGCCTCATCTTTATCTTCAACCGTGCAGACAGGTTTGTTTGGGAAATATCTAGATCTTCCTTCTTTTCCCTGCCTCCTCCCCCTTCCCATCCACTCCTTGAATCCAAGCCTCTGGCCTCTCCTGAGCTCAGAGGTCTCAAGCCTGGGGCCATATCTGCTTCAGCCTCCCACAATGGGGGATCCTGAGGGATCTGTCCATCCCACGAGCACATGATTCCCCACTTCCCATGGAGGCAAGCCCCCAGACCCACCTATGCACACCACGTCCATGAAGCCATACATCCCATAGCAGATCTGGAAGAGAAGGTCTTGGCGCTGCCATCTTGCCGAGGGGCTGAAAGTTGACCAGATGAGCCAAGAAATACTGGCGATGAGGAAGAGGGAGCCCAGGATGGCGGCTGCAACCTGAACCTTCTCAATGACCGTCAGAGAGATGGCCTGCCACTGTGGGGGAGAGAGTGGCCAGTTAGCAGTCGTTTGGATGCCCTCATCCCATTCCCACCCCTCTTCCGTCTGCTGCTCCAACAGCCCACCTCTGATTTAAGATTTAAGCCAGGGCTTTCCAACCTGTGGTACAATGTGCATTTTGCAGGTTTCTGAATTTCACATTGAACTTTAGATGCAGAGAAAATCTCTATCACACCAAATGATCACAGTTAATTGTAAGGAGGGGGCTCTAGGTGGGCATGGTTGGAAAGGAAGACCCTTAGACTTGATTATGATATAGACAGAGAAATGGAGAGAATGATGAAAATGCAGAGCTAGTGAGGGTGGTGTTCTAGGCCCCCTGACTTTTTTTTTTTTTTTTTTTGAGACGGAGTCTTTGCTCTGTCGCCCAGACTGGAGTGCAGTGGCATGATCTCACTGCAAGCTCCGCCTCCCAGGTTCACCCCATTCTCCTGCCTCAGCCTCCTGAATAGCTGGGACTACAGGTGCCCGCCACCATGCCTGGCTAATTTTTTTGTACTTTTTAGTAGAGACAGGATTTCACCATGTTAGCCAGGATGGTCTCGATCTCCTGACCTCATGATCTGCCACCTCGGCCTCCCAAAGTGCTGGGATTACAGGTGTGAGCCACCGCGCCTGGCCTGCTCCCAGATGATTCTTTTCAGAGAAACACAGTCTATTTTCTAACTAATAGGTGCTGAGAGTGCACAGGCTTTTTTGTTTTTGATTTTTGTTTGTTTGTTTGTTTCTTGCTTTCTACAACATCACCTTGCATGCCACTTAATTTATATGCTAGAGGTTACCAATTCAGTAGACCAGGGAATGAGATGTGGGAAGAGAGAAGAAAAACAGCTTATTTTACTGAATGTATATCAACACTATTATTTCATTTTTTAACAGAAAAAGCCCTGTGCTTATAGCAGTATTGACAGATGGGTTAAAGGCTAGGGTGTGGATGAGTTTCAACACTGAAATTCTATGATTCTATGGTTGGTCCAGGCAGTATAGGTCTGAAGGAGTCAGGAGTTAGATTTTTAGCTTGGGGTTTATTCATGCAGTTACTCAAGGAATACATATCGCGTATTTTCTATGTGCTGGCCACTATGCTAGGTGTTGGCAATGAAGCCCTAGGCAAAAACAGACAAGGTGCCTGCCCTTATGGAGCTTATAGTCTAGGGAACTTAGACAACAATATAATTATTTGCACATGCAATTCATCAAGGGTAAGTCAGGGAGGAACACGGCACAGTGAGAGCCGGTGACAGGGGGATTCGACTTCCTAGAGGAAGCGATGCTTGAGTTGACTAGGTTACTAGTCAACTAGGCAATGAAAGGAGGGTAGACTGCTCCCAGCAGAGGGAAGAGCATGTGCAAAGGCCTGTGCCAGAAGAAAGCATGGAAAGGATAAAAGCCTGGGAGAAGATAAGAGTGGGTGGAGTGAGACAGCAAAAGAGCTTGTGGGGTGAGACAACTGGAAAAGGAAGAATGAGAGATCACACAGAACCTTGTAGAATATGCAGAGACTTTGTGCTTTGTCCTAAGTGTAGATGTGATGATATGAATGGTTTTATGCAGAGGACTGACAGGATCAAATTTGGGAAAGTGGGGGGAAGGACATCTTTCAATTGGAGACATTTGCATAACACTCTGCAAAGAACACCCCCAGAAAGCATTTCACTCTGAACTCTGAGAAAAGGCAGACTATTTTCCCTCTGCCAACAGGGAGACCTGGATGGAAGCATTGATTCATTCTGGCTGTAGCTGGGATTGGCCTGGCCGGTGGCCCCCAGGGAATTGTAACTGTAGGGAAGCATTTCACTTGCTGGTCCAGACGTAGGACATGAGCCTCTACATTTAATTATACAGATAGGCTCCATTACAGGTAATTGGGGCTTTACATTTTCCACTGTTTCCCCTGCCTAGGGTTACACATAATGAAAGGATTTTCCAGAAGATGACTTCATCATACAGACTTCTTTCATGCACAACAAACGCTTTTTCCAGGGCCTGCCCTGCTGCCTGGAAAGAGGGCTTCTGGCTGAGTTTTTGTTTCTACCATTGAGGCATCCATAATCCTCACTTTCTCCTGCTCCTCTAGACTTCAAAAATGCCAAATATAGAGGCACAGAAAGCTTCTCTTCATCCCTAAAACCCCTTCTACCAGCTCTGAAGCCAGCTATGGAACCTAAATGGGGCTTCTGACTGCAGTGTAAAGCGTGACGAAGAAGCAGGGTGGGGTGCTATGGACAAGGCACTCTCCTCCTGTCTGTCCCATATGAGGCTCCACAGAGATGACGGAGAAAGCAGAGAGTGAGTGAGCTCTGAAAACTCACAGGAGGGCTGGGAGGGGGAGATGGGCACCCGGGGTACCAGGTTGCCACCAGATCCCCACTCTGATCTCAGTATCATGAGGTTTCTCCATCCCCTGAACTCTCATCCTGCAGCACCAGTGAACGGAGAGACAAGGGGAAGAGCACAGAGACCGGATGTTGTGTGTCTTAGAACAGGAAGGAGCACCGAGTGAGGGATCAGATGGCCCGATCCTGACTGGGCTCCGCTCCTACGCACTGACCTAGGAGAAGTCAAGAAATCATGAGGACCCTCAACTTTCCTTTCTGTAAAATAGAAATAATTGGTCTTTCCTGCTTCCTAGAGTGTTGTGTGAAATGAAATCACTCTTAAACCAGTGCTTTGAAGGGCGTTCTTAATGACGTTTCAGCAAAAATACAGATCAGCGTGTCAAGGCGGGGGTATTCCCAAACGTGCCTGTGCAGAGGGTAAGACCTGGACCCAGGAGTCAGACCCCCACATCCACTCTACCACTCAGTAGCCGTGTCAGCCTGGGCACGTTGCTGAACCCTTCTGTGCCTCCATCGTCACATCTGTAGATTAGGAAAAATAATAGTGCCCACTTCACTGGGTTGTTTTCAGGACTGAATTATACAATATATGTGAATATTTAGAACACTGACTGGCACCTAATAAGCACTAACTAAATGTTCATTAATAATTGCAATTCAGATGTAACAAAGAGAGGGTAGGAAGCAGCCACAAAGCCTTGAGACCCTCAGAGCCATGCTGTGCCTCCTTCCTCAGTGGTTCTTCTGGCTGGAAATATTGCTTCTAGAGGGTCGCTAAGCTGATGCCCCATAGGACACTAAATAGTGTATTATTTCTCACTACTTTTTTTCTTTGTTTCTGAGACAGGATCTCGCTCTGCCACCCAGGCTGGAGTGCAGTGGCACAATCATAGCTCACTACAACATAGACCTCTTGTGCTCAAACAATCCTCCCGCCTCAGCCTCCTGAGTAGCTGGGACTACAGTCATGGGCTACTATGCCCAGCTAATTTCTTTTGTAGAGACAGGGTCTCATTATGTTGCCTAGGATGGTGTTGAACTCCTGGCCTGAAGTGATCCTCCAGCCTCAGCCTTCCATCAGTGCTGAGATCACAAGTGTGAGCCACCATGCCTGACCTATTTCTCATGACTCTGTCTGGGGCATGAACCAGGAGGTAAGATAACCAGGAGACCTGGAAGGAACTTCCCCACTCTGGTAGCAGAGGCAGTCCTGGGATTCCCATCCATCGCTCCACCCACTTGTGGTGGGGCCTGCCAGCTCCATCCTACACTGTAGATGATCCAGCCGGGCTGGGGCATAGCAGCCCAGAAGTTGCCCACTGTGCTGAGTAGGCAGCTGTCTCACATGTTGCTGGACCTGAGGAGTGCAGGACATACAATTGGGACATTTTGGACCACAACCACACAAAATCGCTTCTAATCCAAACTACTTCCTTCTTCCAGTGCTATCCAGAAGTGAGACGGCATTTTCTGAGCACACACCATTGCATTTCCAGGAGCAACAGAATCAGAGGGAGCCTCCACCAGTGAATGTCAAGAAACTCACAGTGGAAGACAGGGTAGGGTCTCAGGAATAGATGCATATGGATCCTCATAGATTCATATTGCTAACACTGCCACTTGCTTACCTGACTTGGGAGATTAGAATAACCTTTTCGTTTTTTACCCCCAGGAGAAAGTTATCCCTAAATGCATTTTCACTTTATGAGCCAAGGGTAGAGCCAAGGAAGGGTGCTTTGGGCTGGGTTCACAGGTTTGGAATCTGACCCTTTCTTGAGGCTTGAGCTGGATGAAAAGAAAGGGGAGGGTTAATGCATTCAGACCCCTGCTGGAGCCCAGAGGATGTGGAGTCAGCTGTCTCGTGACACTGCTATTTTAAGACACTTTGAGATTTTGAAATGAATTGAAGATGGAACCAGCAGCAGGGAAAGGCACTTCTTTATGACCCCTTGGTATACTACTAAGAGGGCTAAGGTGCCTGGGGCTTTTAGTGCTACCTTCCAGAAATGCCCCACAAGCCCAGCACACCTGTGTGTGCAACACACATACACACAGAGGCTCATTCTTGGGATTGCCCCATGTAAAACTCCATGGGGTGTAAAACAAAACACCTGGACACCATAGCTGTGGGTGCTTCCAGCTGCTCCTCCATACAAAGACCCCATCGCCAACCCCCCCCCAACCCCCATTACACCTCCTGGGCTTTCAGGACTCCCCCCTCCACCACCACCCCAGAGAGGAGGAGTGAGACTGTGCCACGAGCTGAAGTCCCCATCCTCACGCTCGTGCTCACTAATTGATTATGTGGCAGCTTAATTGGCTGATCATGCATATGTGGAGGTATTTTCAGAAGCAAAATGCTCTCTGTATGTGTGTGTGCCTCGAAGGAGAGCTGCTTGATTTGGGGCATTTGTGAGGGCAGCACAGGCCTGCCAGCTCCTCTGGGAACAATGGGTGTGTCAGGGCAGGGATAGAGTGGTGGGGGCAGTCAGAGGAGCCCTAAGTTCTGTCTGAATCTGTGTGGCAGGCCCTCATTTCACCCTGGTCCTACCTGCCTTTCCAGGATAGCTTTTTAATATTCTCTCCCCTTCTTCTATTTCTTATTGCTTATATTCCCATTTTTCTCTGCCTCCCTCTCCTGTTTCTTCTGTTTTACCTCTGTCCCTTGCCATTGGAAGAGTGGTCTCTGAACCAGAAGCATCAACAGGTCCTGCTCCAGACCTACTGAATAGCCTGCATTTTGACAAGACTGCAGATCAATTACATGCACATTGATGTGTGAGAAGAGCCATTAAGTCCACTCTTATTTCTTCTTCTTTTTTTTTTTTTTTTTTTGAGACGGAGTCTCACTCTGCTGCCCGGGCTGGAGTGCAGTAGCTCGATCTTGGCTCACTGCAAGCTCCACCTCCCAGGTTCATGCCATTCTCCTGCCTCAGCCTCCTGAGTAGCTGGGACTACAGGCATCCGCCACCAGACCTGGCTAATTTTTTGTATTTTTAGTAGAGACGGGGTTTCACCATGTTAGCCAAGATGGTCTCAATCTCCTGACCTCGTGATCCACCCGCCTCTGCCTCCCAAAGTCCTGGGATTACAGGCGTGAGCCACCACACCCAGTCTTTATTTCTTCTTTACCTGCCCATAATTTGATCTCAGTCCTTCTCCTCACCCCTCCCACCTTCTGTCTTTTTGTTTCCTGTTCTCTTCTGCCCTCTGGCCCTTCTCTTTTCCTTCTTCTTCTCTCCCTCCTTCATTTCTTCCTTTCCTTTCCTTCTTTCTTCCTCTCCTTTCTGCATTCATTTATTCATCCATCACTTATTCTCCCTTTTCTATCTGATTCTCCACACTTCTTTCCTTCTGTATCTATTTCCCTCTCTTTGTTCCATCTCTTCCTCTTCTTCTTGCTGAAGCTTAAGAGAAAACACAAATATCCTTTCATCCCCTCCTACCCCACGCCGCCCACCGTGCTTGCCCACCCAGCCCATCTCCTTCCTTTCCCTCAAACTGCCCTGAATCTAAGGTGAAGTAAGCCTCCTGCTGAAGCAGGTGGTGTGGAAGCCCCAGGCCCAGCATCCCCACCGGGCAGCCCTGGGTCGTACCTGCAGAGGATTTTTTGTGCTTATGGCGATGACGTGGTACTTGTAGTAGCACAGCTCGCAGCTCCAGCAGCCCCGCTCGCTGATCCACTTGATGAGGCAAGGCTGATGGGTGCACTTGACCGAGCCATCGCAGCGGCACGGGCTCAGCAGCTCCCCCTGCAGGGAGAGAGCACAAGGTGATGAGGCTGAGACCTACGGTGGCTAGTGGGTGGGTGATGGGCGGGAGCATGGCAGCCTGGTTTGGGCCACCCAAGTAGGCCACAGGCTTTGTTTGGGGGCACCAGACTTCACAGAGGAGGCCTGGGCTCCTGCACCCCCACCATGAGAGCCAAGCCATGTTGGTCAGCACAACTAACACCTCTGAGCCCCTGCTCCTACTTGATACAGCACAGTGCTATTAATTCCTAGGGTTCTACGAAGATGAGTGGGCTGGGTTCTGCGGAAGCCTCTGCTGTTCACAGTGGGGTGTCAGGCTGCAGAAGCGTCTCTGTAAAGGCTCGGCCAAGGGCTGCAAACTCAAATGCCCTCAAGGACAGACGGGCAACACAGATAACAAAAGCTAGCTAGTGGAGACTGAATTGGAAGGCTCAGACCCAAGTTAAAGGGAAAGCTGCCATCAGCTCTAGCCAGTGTAGATGTGGGGATCTAGGATGTTGGGCAGATGCCCTCACTGAAGGTCTGGGTCCCTCCAGCCACCCTTGGGCCTGGCTGGGGTTAGCTGGGAAGCCTAGTTGGAATCAGAGAGGCAGAGGACTCAACTGAGCAAGATGGTGTCAGGATTTGAAACCTCCTTTGAGTGGACTGCAGCCTTGGGCTCACTCTCCAGAATGTCCCATGACCATATGTCAGATGGTCGTGGCTGAAACCTGTGTTTTTTGTTTGTTTGTTTGTTGTTTTTGAAACAGGATCTCACTCTGCTGCCCAGGCTGGAGTGCAGTGGTACGATCGTGGCTAACTGCAATCTTGATCTTCTGGGCTCAAGTGATCCTCTGGCCTCAGTCTCCCAAACGACTGAAACTACAGGCACGCACCACCATGTCCGGCTAGTTCTTTATTTTTTTGTAGAGATGGAGTTTCATCACGTTGCCCAGGCTGGTCTTGAAATTATGGATTTCCATCTGCCTCTGTAATCACGCACTTGGCTGCAGACTGTAGAATCGGCTCTTCCTTCTAAGATTCCTGGAATCATATTTCTTTTCCATTTCAACTCCTATCACTCAAGGATCTCACTGTGGCCTGGAAGAGGTTTGGAATGTCCTTTTGCACCTGGTCTACCTGTCAGCTGTTACTCTCTGTCTTCAAGATGATTCAAATGCCGCCTCCTACTGGAAGTGGTCCCTGGCTGCTCCAGGTTGAGCACAGTGCTTTGAGCTCTGAGTGCCTTATGCTGAGTGACTTGGGTACATCCCTGTTAGCACGCTTGGCGCACCATTATGAGGATCTACGCATATCCCTGTCTACCCACCAGAGGAGCCCCACAAGGCAGGGTGAGGTATTCATCTTTGCACCCCTTTCCTCCAGTGGCAAGCCCTGTACCCAAGGTGCAAGCCCTAAATAAGTTTTCATGTTTGAATAAGTACATGAAAAAATAAATCAAGGGTCTTCTCAGGTTGCCTGCATTGCCTTGCGGAACAGGAACAAGATGCCCACTCCATGAGAATGGGAACCACATCCATTTTGTTAACTCTGGGAAGAAACATCTTGCTCAGTGCCTGGCACTCTGTATTTGTGCAATGAATGAACTTGGCAGAAATGCTCAGGTGCTCATCCCCATGAAACCCTCCTTGGTTCCCCACTCTGCTCCTCCAGTATCAACAGGCCCCCTTTGCTGTGGCTCCAGGCCCTTCCCATACCCTCTGTTATAGCGCGCCCCCATTTGCCCCTCACAGGGACAATGTCTTACCCATCATTGCAGCCCTAACATCTAGTAAAGGGCCTGGTAAATTTTGATACTCAACACAACTTTGAGAGCTGAATGCATGCGTATCTGTCTTATGAACGAGAGGTTTTGCTTCTCTAGGACATGGCCAGCCTTTGGCTCCAGGTAGGCAGCCACCTCCTGGAGAGGAAAAGAAGAGGCGGGACATGCCCACGTTGCTGGGCACTCGGCACACTCATCAAGGCCTAAGTGCCCTTGTACTGAGGAGCTGCTATATGACTCTGAAAAGGAAACAGGAGGGGGTGAGTGGAGAGACGTGCTGGGGGAGGGGCGAAATTCCTCATTATTCGTGGCAGCATTTCCAGGCTCATTAATTCTAACAGGATGAGCTGGGTTTGATTAATCGGGTTGTTAAGCAGCCATGTCAAATTGCCCATCAGGTAAGAGACATTACTTCTGGTCCCTGGCAACAGTGCTGAGCGACAGTGAAGTCTCCACGCCTTGCTTCCCAAGCAGCAGCCAAGAGACAAGCAGGAAGAGCTGCTGCCTGGGGCACAGCTGATAACAATAGCTGGGCTCTGGTTGTGGGACCATCAGCGCTCACGGGAGCCCCGCCCTGAGCCTCAGCGTGCTCATCTGGGTGGAGAAAGGAGGAGCGTGACCTGGCCTAATCCCAGTGACTGGCTAAGGGTCAAGAGGGAAGGACTATGCCGCTTCCCCTCCAGAGAATCATTCATTTTCCTTTAGGGAGAAGAAAACTCCAAAAGGCAGCATAGGGACTTGCTGCTGGCATTACAAATATTAGAAAGTAAGGATGGTCTGGGTGAGGTGGCTCATGCCTGTAATGCCACACTTTGGGAGGCCAAGGCAGGTGGATCACTTGAGGTCAGGGGTTCAAGACCAGCCCGGTCAATATGGCAAAACCCCATCTCTACAAAAAATACAAAAATTAGCTGGCCATGGTGGCATGATCCTAAAATACCAGCTACTCAGGAGGCTGAGGCAGGAAAATTGCTTGAACCCAAGAGGCAGAGGCCGAGGTTGCAGTGAGCAGAGATGGCACCAGTGCAGTCCAGCCTGGGTGACAGAGCGCAACTCCATCTCAAAAAAAAAAAAAAAAAAAAAGTAAATAAAGCAAGAACAACAAACTGTTAGAAAACTTTAACTTTGATAAAGGAAGTGATGATCAGGGATTTGCTGTGGGGGTTGGGGGGAATCCAGAAACAAGCTATTTTAACTCTGGCATTCAGGCAAGTTTTGTGGGTTATGATTTAGTGTATTTCTATGTACATTTCGGGGAAAGCCCATCATCTTTTTAGTGTTTAGGGCTTCTAAAAAGCTTTAACAGGGACTCTTTGCCAACTTCTACTGGTCAGACCTGTATGTCTCCAAGAACAACAGAAGTGGAAATGAGCCAGATGGATTCAGGCTAAACTTAGGAAGACGCTCCTTGCAGTAAACTCTGTTAAAAGCCAAAATGGTGCTACATGGACACTGAGGTGAATTCCTGCCCCCTCTGCCCTAGTAAAATTCTCTCAATATAATAGATGTCCCTAACTGAGGAGAAAGGTTAAATGACTCCCTCAAGGTCACACGGCCATCAGACTCTGAGCTTCACCACCTGCTCTGCTCATCCGCCTTCCATCCTCTGATTCCTGCTGCCCCACCTGCACCTGTGCCTGTAAGTCTCCCCTTCTCCAGGTCCCACCCCAATTCCTGGCCCAGCTCAGACCCTCAGCCAAGTCTCCCATCATTACCCACAGTTTTTCACTTCATCGTTTTCAAATGCTCTGGGATTAGAGCTGCTCCTACATACCCCATAGAACTGAGCACATCAGCGATGTACAATTAAAGTGTGCTTACTAATTGAGCAGGCCCCAGGGTATGGGAAAAGACAAGCCCTTCTGGCCCAGCTACTGAGGCTCCAACATTTGGGCTGGGAGGATTACTGTGATCTTGTTTGCAGAGCTCGGCAAACTCCACAGATCAAAGGGGCTCATTAATGCAAAGGGTACCAGACACTTCCTCAATGATCTGCTCAGAGTGTTGGGGCCAGAGACTGCCCTGGGAATGACTGAAACAAGGAAAATGGGATCTTCTCTAATCATCTGGCCCCCAAGGGACACACTGTGGGGGAGTGGTTAAGAACATGGTTTTGGGAAACAGCCGCTTCATTTTGGAGTGTCTGTTCACCAGCTGTGCAAATTTAGCCAAATCTCTTAACCTCTCTGAGGCTCCATTTCTTCATCTTTCCATGGCAAGTAACTCTTACCTCCTCAAGGGTAGTTGTAAGGATTTTGTTTGTTTGTTTGAGACACGATCTCACTCTGTTGCCCAGGCTGGGGTTCAGAGTGGAATGATCATGGCTCACTGCAGCCTTGACCTCCCCAGGCTCAAATGATCCTCCCACCTCAGCCTCTTGAGTAGCTGGGACTACAGGCACATGCCACCATGCCCAGCAACATGTATTGTATTTTTTGTAGAGATGAGATTTCGCCATGTAGCCCAGGCTGATCTCAAACTCCTGGGCTCAAATGATCCTCCTACCTCAGCCTCCCAAAATGTGGGGATTACAGGCGTAAGCCATTGTGCCTGGCCTGTAAGGATTAAATGAGATCATGCATGCAAGGGTTTGACACAGTGCATGGCACAAGTAAGTCCTCCTGTTAAACTGTTACAATTCTAACTCACATTTCTGTAAGAACTTTAATGTCATAGTTTTTTCTTCTACAACTCTATTTCCTACTGTCACTCTAAGACAGGTGAAACAGATAAGGAAGGGAACGACTGCCAAAAGAAAAGAGTCAGTTGAGTCACCAAAAACAGTAAAGATTAAAGAATTTTCTAAGAGACTCTGCCCTTCTGGGATGGATAAGGGACCCTGACTTCTAGCCCAAGATCATCCCTTGTGTCACCATGGGGACACTGGGAGCATCTGGGGAACCTTCTTTTCAGGGGATGCCAAACAGAAGAAGAGTGCAGGCCTCTTGTATGGATTAAGTGGGGTCGTGCTAGAGGCAGGAGGCAGGAGGGATGGAGCTGGTGGGAGGGAGAACAGATGTATTTCGCTCACTGCAGTGGGAGACCATAATATGCCTCCCCAAAATACGAAGGCGTGTTGAGCTAAGACGATTAAGAAGCAGCAGATTTAGGAGAGCTCTCTTCTCTTTCTCTATTTGCATAAAAGTAGGACTTTGATTTACAAAGACAAAAGTTATCCTGTCTCCGCCTCTCCATCGGGAGAACAAAAGTAAACACTGAAGACAGCTTTAGACTCTCATTAACCTCCAGATGACACCAGAGGAATTTATATATCTCTATATATGAATGTATTAAAAAATTTAATATAAATAAATGTATAAAAATATAAATAAATAAATAAATATATATATATATATATTTTTTTTTGGAGACAGAGTCTCTCTCTGTCACCCAGGTTGGAGTGCAGTGGCGCAGTCTCAGCTCACTGCAAGGCTTACTGCAATAGAGGAATTTATATTAACAAAGTTTACTAAAGTTTTTCTGCCCTTTGTTTTCTTTCCCCCGGAGTTGCTGCCCATAACCACTCAAAGTCCTTTTCCTTTGTCTTGCCACTTCTCTAAAAATAGATTGTTTTTGTTGAAGATGCTATATTAGCCAGAGTTCTAAGCCAGTGAATTACCTTTCATTGAAGTTTCTCTTACGTGATACACACTGCATACCCTAATAAACTTGCTAGTTTTTCTCTTGTTAATCTGTCTTTTGTTACAAGGGTCTGTCCCAACTAGAAACTTGTAACGGTTGAGAAGAAATTGTTTCCCTCCCAACACTGCCAATAACACAGCAAGCTGCAGGCACCAGTCTCCGGTTGTTTCTCCATTCATAGATTTCTTCCTGTTTATTTTGAGCTTGTTTCATTTTTTACCTCTTTCAGTCTGAAGGTCTCGCTTTAGGAGTCCCTAGGTTACCTGGTTGCCATGGTAGTGACAGGTAAATCAAAGACTTCCCCTTCTGCCCACACAGATGCCAGGCAACCCTGCCACTGAGTAGAAATAAATAAACACAGTCTAGTGTAGCAAAGACAGTCCTGTACCATGTTGCAGTTTGGAAATCTGAGAGAACAGAACAAGGAGACAATAGCAACATCAGCCTTGGGGTACAGTTTAGGGACATGTTCCTTAATAAGACTAATATGATGGTTAAAAGCTTGGGCTCTAATCTCAGGCAGACTTGGGTATATCCAAGCTGTTACAATCTGTGTGACCCTGGGCAAGTTGCTTAACATCTGTGGGCCTTGCTCAGTTATCATTCATTCATTAAATGTTTACCTACTATGTTCTAGGTTTTGTTTTAGGTGATAAGGATACTACAGTGAATGGAACTGACTAAAATTCTCTAGTCAAGACAGACAATAAATATGATTAAAAAATAATAAAGAATATGTACCTAAGAGGCTGTTATGTGAGATGGAGAAAAATAAGCAGGGAAAAGGGAAATGGAATAGAAGGAGGGGGGGAGTTGAAATCCTACATAGGGTGGCTATGTATGAATGCTTCACTCAATGGAGGTATTTGAATGAAGAGCCGAGGAAAGTAAGGGAGCAAGCCATACAGTTATTTGGGGGCTGAGCATTCTGGACTGAGGGAACATCAAGTGCAAAGGTCCTGAGGCAGAAACATGCCTGGTATGTTCTAGGGGAACCAAAGAGGCTGGTGTCTCTAGGGTAGAGAAGTTTAGAGGAAGAGGGGCAGAAAATGCAGTCAGAGATATAACACGGGATCAGGAGTCAGGGGATAGATCAGGCCAGGCTTGTAAATCATTTTAAGGACTTGGCATTTGTAAATGAGATGGGCAATCGTGAGTGTTTTGAGCAGAGGAGAGTGGCATGATCTGATCATATTTGACAGGATCACTGGCTGCTCTATTGTAAACAGACTGGAGGCAAATAAAGGCTGGTGTTATGTTCACCCAGGTGAGTCATGATGGTGTTTTAGACCACTATGGTAGCAGAGGAAGTCCTGATAAATGGTCAGTTTTAGGAGATATTTTGAGGATGTAGATGTTAAGATTTGCTGATGGGTTGGATGTGGTAAGGAGAGAAGCCGAAAAGTCAAGAATGATGCTAATTTTGACCTGCACAATGAGAAGGATAGGGAGTTGCCTTTAATTGAGATGGGGAAGACTGAAGGAGAAGCGGGTTTGGAGGAAAGATTGGGAGTTCAGTTTTGAAAGTGTCAACTTTGAGATGCCTGTTAGATATCCAGGAGGAGATGTCACATAAGTATTGAGAGGTATGTTAATCTGGAGTTTAGGGGGAAGGTCCAGGCTCAAGATATAAAGTTGAGAGTCATTTGGTGTACAGATGGTGTTAAAAGCTATGTGTCTGAATGAGACAACCAAAGCAGTGGGTGTAGGTAGGAAAAGGAAAGGGTACCAGACCTGATCGCTAGAGGATGCCAAGGTTTAGAGGTCAGGAGATGTAGAAGAACCAGCAGAAGAGACTGAGAAGGGAAGCTCAGTGAGATGGCAAGAGTATATTTTTCCAAAAGCCAAGAAGAAGATAGTGTTCCAAGAAAAGAGGGAGCAATGGACCTTGTCAAATGCTGCTGATGGGAATAAAGCATTAATCATGGACTTGGCAAGTTTTCTTTCTGGTTTCTTCTATTTTCTAAGTGCAATATGAAGAAAAGGCACGGGCTGAGAGTGAAGATTGGGGAGGATGCCCTGAAGGTCTGAGGACTGGCATAAAATAGTCATCCAGGAGAGTTCTAGGGTGATTAGACTAGAGAAATAAAGTATGCTTGTGGCAGCACTAAGTGTCCTTTCCTTTAAAATAAAATGGCTCCTCTGTGAAACTGAGGGAGGAAGGTAGTAAGAGAGTCTGTTTAGCTCCATGCCTGGCACACAGTAAGCTCTCAGTAAATGCTGGCTAAGGCCGGGCGCGGTGGCTCAAGCCTGTAATCCCAGCACTTTGGGAGGCCGACAGAGCAGGAGATCGAGACCACAGTGAAACCCCGTCTCTACTAAAAAAAATACAAAAAATTAGCCGATGCCTGGCACACAGTGGCGGGCGCCTGTAGTCCCAGCTACTCAGGAGGCTGAGGCAGGAGAATGGCGTGAACCCGGGAGGCGGAGCTGCAGTGAGCCGAGATCGCGCCACTGCACTCCAGCCTGGGCAACAGCGTGAGACTCCGTCTCAAAAAAAAAAAAAAAAAAAAAAAAATGCTGGCTAATAGGTAAGAGTTTATAGCAGATCTCCTCATCTCTAAGCCTACCTTCTCACCCACTTCAAATGTTGATCAATTTTCTGGCTTTCTTTCTTTCTCCTCTCTGTAACATTTTCTTATTAATAATTCTATTGTTATAAATATTTCACAATTCTACATACAAACACTTTCACAGACATTATACCACCTACTACCTCAATAGCTAAATGAAGCTAATAACAATTTCCTTCACTTTATAGAGAAGATAGAGAGGTTGTTACTTGCTCAAGAAAATGGAAAAGGAGGGCTGTGGAACCAGTCTGTCCATCAAATTTGCCCATATCCTGTCTGCCCATTGCAGTGACACCTGCCTTCTGTCTCTTCTCCCACCCACAGCAGCCTGTCCATCAGACCCTTACCTTCTTTGTCCCGATGTAAGAGATGGCCTTGCTGGCTCCCCTGTTATGATATTAACACCAAGACAGAAACCATATCGTGCTTTCCCCTGAGTCCCTTTCCTCTAAACCAGTTCCCAGTAGGTAGTATTTATTGGGTATTAATTGGTGTGTGTTTATGTTAGGGGGTGGGAAAACATGGGGTTTTACTTCCCCTTCACACTTTATTCACAATCCCACCCTTGGAGAGGGGGAGATATCTGTTAAGACAAAGTTAAGGGACAGAGGTTTTTGGAAGCATAGCAACCCATTAAAATTTACTCTGAGATGGAGTCCACATCAGCAGGAAATGTCCAGTTGCCTTGTAGTTGTTCCACTGTGAAGACTCAGAGAATCTAAAGCCTTAAAATCAGAATTTCCCCTCCAGGGTGGAGGTGGAGCCCATGTGTATTGGTGTGGGGAGGAATGGGTATAGAAGTAGAAAAATTCACCGGATTTGCGGAGGAGAATAAGGAGAGATGACAGAGATAGTAGGAATTCTCCAGTGTCCATATTAGATCGTCTCTATGATGATAGACTTGCGAGAGAAAGTACTGTTTTGTAACACTTCTTGGACTCCTATATTTGAGGAACCAGCTAACACACACACACCCAATTTTATTGGCACAACCAAACTGTGTGTGATATTGACCAACTATTTGTGTCTGTGATCTGGGTTGGTGGAAAGGGTTAGGCGGGGGAGGACACAAAAGGGGATCACCAATGGGGCCAGCGAACAGAAATAAGCTAGGAGAAACCAGAAGATTCCAGTGTCTTCTTCCTTCAGGACACCAGGCAGTAATTTCTTCACTCTACAGACCTGTGGGAGGTCAATGTATTTTGGTATCAGGATCAAGAAAAATAACCTATCATAAAGACCTTCTTTCCAACAAAGATTGTGGAGGAGAGATGAATGGAGAAGGCTTTGACTCCTGCTGCCCTAGAGAATGATTAAGTGAGTTTCCCCCTTATCTGTGGAAGGCAGGCTGCCTGGCAAGATGACCTTCAAAGATCTCCCATGGCCCTAGAATCCATTGCTGTTCACAGACCAGCCAATCTGAATTCTCCTCATGTGGTGTCTGATAGTGTGTGAGCAGCTCTTTGTTTTCTGGTTGGAGTCTGTCCCAGCCAATCCTTTAGCTGCACCAGCTGTCCATGGCATTTCACATGCTCCCTTCCCGGCCGGCTCACAATGGGATTCTTGCTTCCCTCCTGATCGCACCAAGGCCAAGTCCTGGCTTCAGGAGACTAACAGTGTGTTGACACTGGCAAGAGGAAATAAGGCATTGTTGCAAGATAATTTGATTAAAAAAAGAAAGAACTCTATTACTAGGGAAAAAAATATTTAAGGCCTTAATGAGCTGTAGTTATCTACACTAAATCCAATTAACCCCATAATTATTTCTAGTTCTACTCTCCTACCAGCAGTTTACTTTCACACACACACACACACACACACACACACACACACACACACACACGTTTAATCTGCTTCTGTCTTCATGGAATATTTTCCAGCCTTTCTGCTCATCATTTCAATGTAAAAAAAGAATGTAAAAAGAGACAAGGAAAACAAAAAGATCCAAGCCAAACCCTCCAAAACTATGCTTTTCATTTTCACAATAATTATTTTGTTCCTACAGTGCTTTTCTCCCTATAATTTTACTGGTATAAGACAAATGCACCTATTCCCTCTAACTGCCTCTAAATTTACTCAACTGGTACTAGAAAGAAGAACTTAGCCTCACAATAATTGAATTTAAATAACATCCAATTCTATGAAGTCAAACATGATCTGCATAATAAACAAACCAAGCTTTACGGGGGCTGGCAGAAAAAAAAAAAGGTCACGTTTAATGTGTATATTTATAATCATATCTGTATTTCTGACGACCTACATGTGTAATATACTGTCCGTTTGTCTTTCTGCATAACTTATCATTACCATCACCATTGTTACCAAACAGCTACAATTAAAGACTGACCTGCTCTCAGTTCTCCCCCTGGCTAAATAGAAAAACATAATTTAGATAAATCTTGCGTGACCAGAATTGGTCTGTTTGCATACGGTGGGCTGGGCCTGTTTCCAAGGTCCAGGCCACTACCCTGGAATTTCAGGGATGCCAGGTCACCATGTTCTCTCTCTTTCCCAGAACTCAAGCCAAGGCAAAGGCACAGGCTCCCTGGCAAGTTAAGTGGCAAATACTCTTGCCTCCTACGAGCAGCCCTCCGTGATCTCTGCATACAAGCAGAGGGATCCCAGCCTCGGCTGTGCAAAACTCTCGTGGTGGTGTTTGTAGGAGCTGTGGTGAAATTCTTCAAAAATTAATTTTCAGTCACTGTAATTAATATTCAGTATGTTCAGAGAAACAGCAGATGTTGCAAGTGCAAATGAGCTGTGATGACAAGTTACACTTCACTAATGTTCCGGATCATGGCCCTAGGCACTTAGAACCCCTTCTGTGTATCACTGACTCTTACAAAGCAAAAAAAGCAAGATCTTTCCTACGAATCAATTCCAGCTCTGCCACCCTCTCTGGCTGGCGGCCACGGGCTTAAGCAATCTAAGCCCTGATTTCTTGGTTCTCAGAGTTTAGCTTGCGTAAGAATCACCTGGGAGGCTTGTTACACATTCAGAAGCTCAGGCTTCACTCCAGAGATTCTGATTCCATGAAGACCCTCTCTTCTCTTGAAGTGAGTTTGGCTGAGACTCATTTTGTGAAGCGCTGGACCAGATACACCTCAGCAAACCTTCTGTCTCCTATATTACTTTAAGACTCTTATGTATACGAAGATAAAAATAAATACCAATAGCTGAAACTTACTGAGCACTTACCAGGTGCCAAACCCTGTATGCAAGCATTGACTGCTGGGTTCAAATCCCAGTTCTTCCACTTGCTAGGTGAGGGATGCTGTGCAAGGTACTTACCCACTCCAAACCCCATCCACACCATCTGCAGCTATACCGCTTTGCTAGTGCTTCTGCTATTGTTGCAGCCTCTCTTGGTAGCTCACACCTTTGAATGTGTACTAGAGGCCGGATATTGTCCTGAGCACCCGACACGCATGGGGTGATGCAGCATGGTTAGCGGGGCAGGCAGACCCAAGCTGGCTGTGTTGAATCCTTGCTGACCTGGAGTGAGTTTTCTCAGGGGTAAAGTGGGACCAAAGATAGTTCCTGCCTCCCCAGGTGCTCATGAGGATTCAGTGGGATAGTAGAAGGTGAGGGGTTTTTTTGTTTGTTTTTTGTTTTGGTTTGGTTTTTGAGATAGGGTCTTGCCCTATCACCCAGGCTGGAGTGTAGTGGCGTGATCTCAAGTTACTTCAGCCCTCAACTTTCTAGGCCCAAGGGATCCTCCCACCTCAGCCTCCTGAGTTGCTGGGATTACAGGCATGCACCACCATGACGTAATTCTGTTTATTTTTTGTAGAGATGGGGTCTCGCCATGTTGCCGTGCTCGGATTACAGGCATGAGCCACTGCACCTGGCTGTGAGATGTTCTTAGGACCCTGTCTGAAACCTAGGGAGTGTTTATTGTGGTGTCATTGGTGGCTCTCAGGTACCCACCTATCTATCCTTCATCTCTTCACATCCTAACAAAAAGAGGTAGGGAGAGGACACTGCTCTCTTGGCTTGTGGATAAGGGGTGCCTTCCGTGTGTGGCCTTCCCAGGCACCTCACTCTACTGCCTTGTAAATGAAGTTCATCAGTCTGAAACCTGAGAGTGCACAGTTGCCTGGAAGCCTAGATCATGTGTGTGGGTCATAACTTTGCTGAAAGCCAGCAGTCTCCAGGTGTGGCTAACGGCCTGGTTGTGTCAAGGGGAGGAAAGGGCAAAACAGATACCCCATGACCAGGCGTGGTAGCTTACGCTTGTAATTCCAGCACTTTGGGAGGCCAAGGCAGGTGGATCATGCGGTCAGAAGTTTGAGACCAGCTTGGCCAACATGGCGAAACTCTATCTCTACTAAAAATAGAAAAATTAGCCTGGCATGGTGGCCCACGCCTATAATCCCAGCTACTGGGGGGGTGAGGCAGGAGGATCGCTTGAACCTGGGAGGTGGAGGTTGCAGTGAGCCAAGATTGTGCCACTGCACTCCAGCCTGGGCAACAGAGTGAGACTCTGTCTCAAAAAAAAAAAAAAAAAATCAGATACCCCAGCCCTTCCTGCACCTGCCTGCCTCCATGTCTCTTCCTAAGGACTCACCCCTCCCCAAGCCTTCTTCCTGCACATGTGTGTTTCCACCTTCTGTGACCAGAGGAAACAAACAGGTATTAAGTTGTGAACGTTTATAGCCATCTCCTCTCTTCACCTCCCAGCTTTCAGGTAGGGCTGTGAGCTTGTGTGTGTTTCCAGGAGAAACTGGGGGTTTTGTTTTGCCTACAGAAAGTGAAAGCAGGGCCCAAAGGGTAAAATGATCTGCATTTTAAGAGCTTAGCAAGGAAAACAGAACGGGAGAAAGAAAAAGAAATCTCTGCCCTATCATTTTCTCTACTCACTTTATAAAGACATTGCAGTAAACATTTAAATTGTTTTTCAATTCTTTCTCTATATGGGACTTGTATTTCTTCTTCATTATCAGCTTCATCATTATACTCAATTTAAACTGAAAAACCTGCCACCCAGAGAGGGCACTGGCCTTTGTGAGGGTGGGGCAATGGGGCAGCACTGAACTAGGAAAAAATTCAAGACCAAACCCTGCTCTGGGCTCAGAGCGCCAAAGGGTGGGTCCTGCGCCCCTGCGAGATTGATGCCTCGTCGTTCTCACCAGGTGATAGCTGTGCCAGAGTCTGCTGGAAACCTGGCCCAGTTCTTTTCACACCTCTCAAGGAAACGTACTATTCCTGAAATACTGGCTCCAGTTCCCTGTCAGGAATAAGCATGCTAAGTAGAATCTGAATTACTATGGCGTGTGAATAGACTTCGGTCTGTTGACTCCGAGCTTCTGCTAAGCTGCTCCAAGTGGCTGTAGCTTCTGTCATCTTGGCAATTTTATTTTCTGTTTCAAAGAATTCTACATCCCTTACTTCTAGAGCTGGGAAGGGCCTGGTCATCAAAGGTCCTCCTCCCCTCCCCCAGCCTCTGGTCAGATTGCCTACCTCCAGTCTTGGCAGATGGAAGGGAGCCCTGGGGTCTTCCTTGCTCACCAGTGCCTTCCAGTTTTCCCATTCTGATCTGTATATGAAAATCAGCATGAGACAGGGCCAAAGCTCATAGAACAGCCCACACCTCTGCACTCAGGGATCGGGGGATATTTATGGACCAGCACTGTTTCCATCCAAAGGAGAGAGGCCATAGCCCATGGTCTTCTTCTTTGTTGTTGTTGTTGTTGTTTGTGTGTGTGTGTGTGTGTGTGTGTGTGTGTGTGTGTGTTTTGAGATGGCATTTCCCTCTTGTTGCCCAGACTGGAGTGCAGTGGCACAATCTCAGCTCGTTGCAACCTCCGCCTCCCCTGGGTTCAAGCAATTCTTTTGCCTCGCCTCCCAAGTAGCTGGGATTACAGGCATGCACCACCACGCCTGCCTACTTTTTTTTTGTATTTTTAGTAGAGACGGGTTTCTCCATGTTGGTCAGGCTGATCTTGAACTCCCCACCTCAGATGATGCGCTCGCTTTGGCCTCCCACTGTGAGCCACCACGCCCTCCCCCATGGTCTTCTCTTAGGAGCTATTCAGCAGTATTGGTTGAGCACTGACTCTTAGCCCTGGTGTTGAGAACTCAAGAGGGCACCTGCCCAAGAGCCATTCACAAGCGAGGACACACTCTCTCAAATCCAGATGGATTCTCAGCTTTTGCCATGCTTTTCAGGCCTGCATTTCACTTAATTAGTAGCTGGTATATAACATATTACCTTTTTTATTTCAGATGATTAGATAGTTAAGCAAGCAATCAAGACCTGCTGTTCTCAGTTATTTTCTGGGATTTGGTGACCCAAGCTCATGTTCCCCATCCTCTTATGCTTCACAATTATTTAATCTTCATTCATCTTCTGCTCAGCCATCATCCGTCCACCCTGAAAAGTTCTATTTTTAAATTCTATTCTCATGTCATTGATCATTTCAACCACTTTATTTTCTAGACTACTTTTTGCCAGTCTTTTAGGTTTTTTTGTTTTGTTTTGTTTTGTTTTTAACAGGGTCTGGCTCTGTTGTCCAGACTGGAGAGTACAGTGGCACAGTATGGCTCACGGCAGCCTTGACCTCTCAGGCTCAAGTGATTCTCCCACCTCAGCCTCCCGGGTAGCTGGGACTACAGGTGTGCGCCACCATGCTTAGCTAATTTTTGCATTTTTTGTAGAAATGGGGTTTCAGCATGTTTCCCAGGCTGGTCTCGAACTCCTGGGCTCAAGAGATTCACCTGCTTTGACCTCCCAGAGTGCTGGGATTACAGGCATGAGCCACTATGCCCAGCCTCTGTTATGTATTTAAGGTATGTTTTCCTGCTACATTCAAGATAGCCATGGATGTACATGCCCAGAGGCTGGGAAGGAAACATGATTCCCATCTTAAAATATCTTTTAAAATGTATAGATTTATTATAAATCAAAATGTTCCTCATAACTACAGCCCCTTCCCACACATATAATTCCCCCTAAATCAGGAACATAACGTACAGCCTGTTTTTAACTTGTATTTTTCCATTCACACTATGTCACGAAAAAATTCTCATAGTGATCCATGATTTCACAGGTCCTGTCCATGAGTTTCCTGAGAAGACAGTCCTGGAGTGGGATTACTAATTCAAAGGACATTTTTAAGGCTGTTAATATATACTGCCAAATTGGCCTTCAGGAGGATGACACAAATTTCCATCTGTATCATCTGAGCATGTCACTATCTGCTGCTATTGCCTCATGTTCAAGGTCTTGTCCTTTCTCCTCATTCTCATGGGCAACTGTCAACAGTACCACCACTGTGACCCTGAAAAGAAAGGCTCAGAAGACGTAGACCGTCGGTTTTCTTTTTTCTTTTTTTCTATTTTCTACCTTTCTTCACACTGTAGGGAAGGAGTGGGATGTGGGTGCAGGACTGGGGAAGAGCTAAGTCAGAAATGAGCAGCAGTGCAACTGTGGCAATCTTGGAGGGGGGTCTCAGCCATGAAAGAGAACCAGGGGGTGCCTTGCCAGCTGGAGGCTGCAGAATCTTAGCTTGGGTGCTTTGCCTTCTCCTTGGAACTGACGGATGACAGGAATGACTTGGAGTATTCTTGTCAAGCATCTCAGCATAGTCAGTCTCTGAGATGGCAAACTTTAGGGCAGAGACACCTGGGCTGAAAGGTCCCACATTAAAAACCTGTCAGTCAGATAACTGCCCACCACTGCCTTCTGTAAGATACCTGGATGAGGGAACCCCACACTCTTCCCCAGTAAGACTCTTGTGTCACTAAAAGACTCTGTGGTTAAAAACATATCTTAATCTAACCTGTATTTTCCCTGCTGCAATTTCAGCCTTTTCCTATCTTTTCATGGTGAATGAACAACACACAGGCTTTCAGATCAGACGACTTCTGGCTCTGTCATTTACTAGCTGTATCAGTTAACACCAGCTGCTGACTTCACTTCTGCATACGCATTCCAAAATTAGTGTCTTAAAATAACAACTACTTATTACTTTTCACAAGTCAACAAAGTTGGCTGAGTGGTTCTGCTGATCTGACTTGGTTGATCTTGGCTGAACTCACTAATGCATCTGTGCATTGGCTAGACACTGTCTGATTCAGGATAGGTTGACTGTCCTCTGCCTGATGTCTCTTATCATCCAGTAGAATATATGCTGGATACATCCAGTAGAATATATAAATATATGCATTTAATAAAAAATTCAAATGTGTATATATATGCATTTAGGAAAAAACTCAAATATATATATAATATATAATATATATTATATATATATGTATCTTGAGATGGACTTACTCTGTCATCCAGGTTAGAGTGCAGCGGCATGATCACAGCTCACTGCAGCCTTGACCTCCCAGACTCAAGTGATCCTACCACCTCAGCCTCCCAGGTAGCTGGAACTACAGATGTGTGCCACCACATACAGCTAAATTTTTTTGTATATTTTATAGAGAAGGGTTTCATTATGTTGCTGAGGCTGGTCTTTAACTCCTGGGCTCAAGCAATCCATCTACCTTGACCTCCCAAAGTATTGGGATTACAGGAGTGAGCCACCATGCCTGGCCCTTAAATGCATCATTCTTATGCACTACGTTCTACATTCAAAGCTCAAAGATAATAATAATAATAATAATAATAATAATAATAATAATAATAAACATTATTCCCGTGGCTTCTGTTGAATCCCCAACTCCTAGCCTGTGCCTAATCAAGTGTGCCCTCCATTCGTTCCAATGGTCTGGAATTCGGAGACTAAAGGAGTCAAAGAGTATCTCCTCCCTTTGTTCCCGGGACCATTCAGTTGTGAAATGACCTCTTGGCTTTCTAATCTGGGTCCACTACCACAAATGAAATAGAAAGGAGTCAACACTTTTGCATTAACTGATGATTCTTAATAGAGGCAATAAGCTGGGAAACCCCCATTTCCTAATTTAAATGTGGCTTTGGGGATAGGATAAGTATCCCGGCCTCTCCTTCGCTAATCGGGCTCCAGAAGGGACATTAATTGCAGCCAGCCCATCCTGCTGGGAAGACCCAAGGCTGCCAGCTTCCTTGCTGAGAATGGAATAGAATTTTAATTGGCTGTGAAAGCATCATGGCAGGAGGTACAGGGAAGAGTTGGTCTGCTCCCCCAAAGCAGGTGAGAGAAGCTCCAAGGTAAAGGACTCAAACAGGTGCATGGCGGCAAGAACCTCCCATGCTCAGGGGCCTTCCTGGCTGCAGCACCACAGTTCCAATTCCAGGGCTAGACTCCAGCCTAGGTGAAGGACCTTCTCACACTTGGGCGATCAGCACAGGATCATGGAACCTGTGAATCTTCTCATCTCTGTGCTTCTCCAACTTCCATGAGAGAAGCACCACATAGTTACCATCACTTGTGTTGTCAATCTTCAACTTCAGAGGGCTCTCCAAACATAAGCCCAGCTTCCCAGTGTACTGTGTGTGTGTGCCATTTGTCCATTTGTATGGTTTGAAGCAATGGCACAGCATTCCTGTACTGTTGTTTCAGAGCAATGTGAATTTATTTCACTCAAATAAATTAATCTAACTATGCTTAGGGAAAACTTGTTCTCATGGCAATGAATATGTCCTTTCTGTCATGGCAATTTCTGGAACACAAATATGGAAAAGAATGACACGTGAAGGTCAATAGATGTGACTATGAAAAACAAGACAATGTGGCTTTTTAGCATAAATGTACAATGATGTATGTGGTTTTTGGAGAATGTTGGACAAATTACTTAACCTCTTGGTGCCTTAGTTTTTTCATTATTAAAATGAGGGCAATAGTATTACTGATCGAATAAGGCTTTTGGAAAGAATGAGATGTAAAGAGCTTAGAATAGTGCAGAGTCTTTTTTTTTTTTTTTTTTTTTTGAGACGGAGTCTCGCTCTGTCGCCCAGGCTGGAGTGCAGTGGCGCGATCTCGGCTCACTGCAAGCTCCGCCTCCCGGGTTCACGCCATTCTCCTGCCTCAGCCTCCCGAGTAGCTGGGACTACAGGCGCCCGCCCCTGCGCCCGGCTAATTTTTTCTATTTTTAGTAGAGACGGGGTTTCACCGTGGTCTCGATCTCCTGACCTTGTGATCCGCCCACCTCGGCCTCCCAAAGTGCTGGGATTACAGGCGTGAGCCACCGCGCCCGGCCGTGCAGAGTCTTAATAAAGATGTTTTCGTGATTCCTTCTAGTGAAGTGACACAGAGAAGTGGGACCAGTCATTGACCCACCCAAGTTCTGTCGACCTAGGGGTATAATAAATCTGTTGGCAAAAAGCAAAGCAGAACAACAAAAAACTGCAAGCAAAATCATTGCTTTCAGGAGACAATTTTGTGAAACAGAAGCTTGATAAAAATTCAGAATTTGCAGTAAAGTCTACTTCATTAATACTTTAAAACTCACAGCAATAAACTGTCACTTAGAACAACTAAGCAGTTTTGTTTTTATTGTGCATTTTGATATTTATTTTCAAGTTTTTATTGAAAGTTCATCACAAACTCAGTAAGGAAGGTGAGCAATACATTGAAAAGGACCATTGAAAATGGAATTTTAGGCCAAGTGTGGTGGCTCATGCCTGTAATCCCAACACTTTGGGAGGCCGAGGTGGTCAGATCACCTGAGGTCAGGAGTTCGAGACCAGCCTGGCCAACTTGGTGAAACCCCGTCTCCACTAAAAATACAAAAATTAACTGGGTGTGGTGGTGGGCACCTGTAATCCCAGCTGCTTGAGAGGCTGCAGCAGGAGAATCACTTGAACCTGAGAGGTGGAGGTTGCAGTGAGCTGAGATAGCACCACTGCACTCCAGCCTGGGTGACAGGGTGAGACTCCGTATCAAAAAAAAAAAAAAAAAAAAAAAGGCATTTTGTAATTTATAAAGATATATGTATACAGATATAAAGGATCCTAAATTGTAATCCCCCCCAAAATCACACCTCAATTCCATTTCTTCTCTCACAGCTCCTTTCTCCATTCATACTTCCTGTTTCTTCATTGAGGCATAAAACATCCTGGTTTAAGCTCAGAACACAGGAATGAAAATAGGGAAGAAGGCCGGGCACGGTGGCTCAAGCCTGTAATCCCAGCACTTTGGGAGGCCGAGACGGGCGGATCACGAGGTCAGGAGATCGAGACCATCCTGGCTAACACTGTGAAACCCCGTCTCTACTAAAAAAATACAAAAAACTAGCCGGGCGTAGTGGCGGGCGCCTGTAGTCCCAGCTACTCAGGAGGCTGAGGCAGGAGAATGGCGTAAACCCGGGAGGCGGAGCTTGCAGTGAGCTGAGATCCGGCCACTGCACTCCAGCCTGGGTGATAGAGTGGGACTCTGTCTCAAAAAAAAAAAAAAAAAAAAAAAAAAAAAAAAAAAAAAGAAGAAAAGAAGTGAACAATGCACAGCGTTCTCTCTGAAATGGCAAGAACTTCATCTCCTAGAAAAAGCACTCAGAAGTCCTTGGCCTTTGGAAAAAAAGAGCTTGAGGAAGATGACATTGGTTCACGTCCTTAAAAGGCAGAACAGGCCTCCCACTATCGAAAACAGCTCGTTCCCCTGCACACCTGGTCCTCAGATCATGCGTGGGTGCCCAGGCTCCTGTGCTTAGTCTTTCTTAACTGGACCATCAGTGCTTGGGAAATGGGCAGGATGGTCATTTAAAGAGATAATTGACTGCACAAATCAGCTCACCTCTTCAAGGGATAAATTTTCTCACACTTTCTGACTCTGTAATAGGTCAGGAGGTTGTTGGAGACAGAGCTGACTTTTTCCCTGATGTCCAAGGTCCTGAAATGAAGTATGGCTGGGCCACTCGACTGGGAGTGCAGTTACGGAAGCCAATGCTAGTGCTGCAGAGAGCGCCGACGCCCAAAGTGGGTACATCTCTGATGGTGTAAAGGATGAAGAACAAGCTCTGAGAAAGGTTAGGTAAGTTCCTGGCTTTCAGTCTGTCCCCTCCACCTGCCAAGTGAGCAAGTCTGTTCCTCTTGCCAAGTGAGCTGCTGTTTTTCTCATCGGTTATATGGGATGTTGGATAAATCATCTCTACTAGTCTGGTTTTGATTTTTAAAGATTTTATAAATTATACAAAGGTTCTGTAGATGAAAAGCAACACCAGATTCCAGGAATTGCTTAAAAGTGAGGTAGGCCAAAGGCATAGAAGCAGGAGTTCTTTGTAAAGGAAGGGAGTAGCACACTTCATGGGCAGGTCAAGAGGTCACCTGGAAATGGCACCACCCGCTACTGGAAACCTCCTACCCACCCCAGGACCCTGAAACAGGGAACTTGGAAAGAGAAATTTAGGATTGTACATCTGTAGCGCTACAGAGGGTGAGACATGTGGTCATGGGGGTACTCAGGGTACTGGAAAGATTTGCTACCTAGAGCAGAAAAAGGTAGATTTCTATTGCTCACCGCAAATCATTTCTAAAAAGCTTCTGATTCACTTTCTTATGCATCTTAGCTTTTACTTGGCTTCTCATATATACATATAGATTCTAGAATGACTTTCCTTGACATGGGGACATAAGTACTATAGGTATTGAAAAGGATCATCTTCAGTTGTAGCTATAAATCATCTTTCTGGTCTCTAGCTTGATTTCTCATTAGTTTTCTTGGCTTGAATTATGACTTGACAGAATATGAATACCCAGGGGCAAAGGGCCATTAAATCAAGGTGCCAGACTTGCAAAACTGACACCTAGATCCCTCAGTAGAGGAAAGACAAGCTGTTTGTAATGACTGAGGACAAATAGAATGGTTTCTCTCAGGCCAAAATTTCTCTTAAGGTTGATCACCTCTTCACTTCTTGTCCTAATTCTCCTGGCACTCTCATCCAAATAGGAGACTCATCATTCCTGAAATGCATATGTTATAAGGCCAACATAATGTATTTTTGTTTTTATTCCATTTTTGTTTTTGCTCTATAAATCTCCATCAGTCAAGTCCGTCTGAGACCCTAGGGCATTCATAGGGAAACATTCATAGGGAGGCTGAGGTGGGTGGATCACCTGAGGTCCAGAGTTTGAGACCAGCCTGGCCAACATGGAGAACCCCCATCTCTACTGAAAATACAAAAATGACCCAGGCATGGTGGCACGTGCTTGTAGTCCCAGCTACTCAGGAGGCTGAGGCAGGAGAATCGCTTGAACCCAGGAGGTAGAGGTTTCAGTGAGCTGAGATCACGCCATTGTACTCCAGTCTGGGCAACAGAGTGACACTTGTCTCAAAAAAAAAAAAAAGAAAACCTTCATACACTGCATGGAAGTCATTCAATTCAGCATGCAAGCATCCTATGCGTCCTGTTCCTAATCATTCACTAGCCTGTCAGTGACAGGGAGCTTACTACCTCACAAGGGTACCCATTGCATTAAAAAAACATTGTTCCAATCAACAAATGCTTGCTGGAGAAATGAATAAATATTAGATTACAAGCTGCAGGAGGGCAGGACTATGTGTAAGGCATGGCAAAGAGGCATTATTAAAGATATGAAGAGAATCAGGATATCTGGTGATGTGTGCCTGTACTGGTGAGTCCGGTATGCATGTGGAGCCAGGAAAGGAGATAGGCAGGTATAAGTTCAAGGTTATAGTGTTCAAGGTTCAAGTGTACCAGGTCTGTCTGAATGTTCATGTGGTCTTGGTCTATGGTTTGAATGCTCTTTCGCAGCAATTTCCTCCATCACCTGTCCCACCTCTGTCTTCTGGGATAAATCCTTATTCCTATTCACCTTAAGTATCACCTTTCTTTGTCTGGCTCTAATGCTAAGACAAAAATGCCAGAGGCAAGAAGAATGGTAGAGAGGAGGAGAAGAAGAGAACATGGGACAAAAGAGCCAGCCTGGGGTGCTAAGGAGCTGCCAAAAGACTCACAAGAAAAGTAGCAGAATGGGTGGGCAGGCCCTCACTGCCTGAGCCAAGCCATCACCCATTCACACCTACAAACTCAGACTCTATGACCAAGAGCACTGAATCTGTGAGTTTTTGACCTTCCACTAATCCGACTGGTGTTATCATAGGCCCATGTGGAGATGGAGCAACTTGCATCATCCTGGTCATATGAAAGAAATCAAGGGCTGATTGTCCTTGCCAACCATCTCCCTGTACTCAGCCCGTTGGAGGAATGACATCACATAAATCCTCAAACATAAAGAGGCAGAAGGACCATACACATCTAGCCTTGGCATCCCATGTATCTAATCTAAACATTCTCTGTTCTCGCCAGGACATCCCAACACATTACCTAACCACACCCCACCCCTCCTGCACCAAAATATTTTTTTGTAATAGTTGTCATTATCATTATTATCATCATCATTACAATAATTATCATCATTGTAGAGATTGTCTGAGTTCACCATTGCAACTCCAAGGACATTTTGATTCTGTATTTATACATGAAAAGTTTTAATTGAAATTATATCTGCATTGATAAACTCTCATTGACAATCTATTCTCCGAAGAGAATTCTCTTTAGCCAATTTAATTTTTGATCAATCTTTTAAAATATAGAGCAGTTAAATTGTTTCCATTTTTTCCCATTTCTAATTTAATGTTATTGAAACTTTTCCTTGGGATAAATCATTTTATAAGTAAAATGGGCATTAACCCATTTTACTTTTTGATAAGTTGATCAGTTTTGGATCCGTATCAAAATTTACTAATTACAGTTCTGTCAATGAAGACTTTATTGTGTGGCTTTATAATCTTTCCAAATCTATTTTTTTCTAGATCAAAGTTTGCAGATCTGAATTTTGTCAAGAAGTTGTAATCTTCTGCCAGATTTTAATAAACTATACATTTAACTGAGGGGGGTTTTGATCACTGTCAGTTTTATCTTATTTTGAATATATCTAAACATCATCAGAGTGAAGGTGTCCTGCCATATAATAGCAAGGGTACGTTACTAACTGCTTAGTATATGTGAGCATCAAGAAACATTATCTCGTTTAATCCTGCAGCAGTGTTGAGGGATGGGTGTTATTATCCCCATTTTATAGATAAGTGAACTGAGGGTAGAAATGAGGTCACTTGTCCAGTCTCATACAGAGACTGAATTAAAAACCAGGACTTTGGGTGTTAAAATCCCTCTTTTTTTTCTTCCCTACTGTACTGTTTTTTCTAGTGTCTCTCAATTCATTCACAAGTATACTGTGTTCACCGACTGTACACACATCTCATAACACATTTTGCCTTGTTTTTGCCTACTTCCTGTTCTCTCTCTCTCTCTCTCTCTCTCTCTCTGACACACACACACACACACACACACACACACACACACACATCCCCTTTGTGCTCCCAGTAAAGCACAACAGACTGCCACTGTGCTCCAGGCCTCACCCTGGGAGCAGCACGACTTCCTCTCTCCTCCCTCCCTGGTAGGTGAGTCCCACAGTGGCCCCGGGGAACCACCTAGAAGGAGCTCCCAGGCCAGCATGTTAGGTGGCCCTCACAGGTGTGCCTCCGATTTCCACCTGGGAAACCTGAAGGAAGCATCCCCGCAGGGACTTACAGGGGCCCAGCCGCTGGCTGAGGGAGTCCATCAGTGTTGTTTTATTTAGAAAGGAAGAGCATGGTTTCTCGGTGGAGCACATCCAGACAGTTTCCTTTTTTACAACAAATTACAAGGGGGCTGGGAAGGAAAGGAAATGGAGGAAGAGAGGGAGGGAGAGGGGTTTCTATTTTTAAACCCTTGCTAGGCATTAGCTCTGTGGAAGTTTCTGTGAGGAAGGAAGAAGGAAGAAAAGATGGGAATGAGCAAGGGGTAATTGGTGGGAGGGGTAAGGTCTAGGGAAGCGATTTTCAAACCTACTTTTTTTTTTTTTTTTGGAACTGGAATCTTTTCTCCAAAGGTATCCTATGAAGAAATGCCAATATAAAAAACAAATAAAAGGGGAGCTGTTTATCGCCATGGACATAGGCAGCTTCCTGAGCCCTGCCCACTTGGCTTCTCCCCGGAGCACGTGGAGGCCCCCGTGATAGCTCTACTGAAAACAGGTTGAAACCACTTGTTGAGCAGGGTAAGGGAAAAGGATCACATTTCCATGTATTCATTCATTCATTTGTTCATGAAATACTTATTGATGCCTAGGTGCTGAGGTGGGAGCACTGCTTGAGACCAGGATTTTGAGACTAGCCTGGGCAACATGGCAAGACCCTAACTCTACAAAAAAAATTTTTTTAATCTAAAAAACTTCGCTAGTCATGGTGGCATGCATCTATAGTCCCAGCTGTCCGGAACGCTAACATGGGAGGGTTGCTTGAGCCCAGGAGTTCGAGGCTGCAGTGAGCTATGATTAAGCCACTGCACTCCAGCCTGAGTGACAAAGCGAGACCCTATCTCAAGAAAACAAAAACAAAAAAAACCTCAAAGTTGCGGAAAATATGTCAAATTGCCTTTAGACAAGACAAAAAGGCTGGGTGCGGTGGTTCATGCCTGTAATCCCAACACTTTGGGAGGCTGAGGCGGGCAGATTGCTTGAGCTCAGGAGTTTGAGAGCGTCCTGGGTAACATGGTGAAGCCCCGTCTCTAACCCTCAAAAATACAAAAATTAGCTGGGGTTGGTGGTGTGTAACTGTAGTCCCAGCTACTTGGGAAGCTGATCAGAGGATGGCTTGAGCCAAGGAGGCGGAGTTTCCAGTGAGCTATGATGATGCCACTGCACTCCAGCCTGGGCAACAGAGCCAGACCCTGTCTCAGAAAAAGAAAAGAAAAAAGTCAGGGACATGGAGCTCTATCCTGGACTTCAGGCCCTACTCCCTAGAATCTGTTTCCTGTATCACCCACGCTGAACGCTGAAGATAGGACTGTGCAATCCATATAGGCAGACGGCACAGAAGAGCCCTACAGTGTGCCTGGTACTGCCTAAGGTGTGGCTTGTGAGCCAGGCCTGCACTCTGCTTCTGGAGTTGTGATCCTCCCACTAACTTACTTGTGCTTCCCAGCATTTGCCCCTGAGAGTCCTCAGAAAGAGATCTTGCAAACTGTTGTAGGAGCCCAGACTATGATGTATGCGTGCTGCCTAGACAGTTATATATCATTCATAGCTCATTAACCTGAGCTAAAAATAGAAAGCCACTGCCATAGCCAGCTGTGAATCCTCCAGGGGCCGATCCTGGTTTGATTCTAATTATACAACCTGCTTAGCAACTCCTGGTCCCCTGTTCCCATTTTTTTCCTATTCTTTTCAAAGAATGGTGTGGATATTCAAACCTATTCATGGTTTTCATGTTTGCTCCTTGTGAACTGCAGAAGCAAAGTATTTGGAGAGGGAAGAGAATGGTTATCATGGTCAAAATGAAGTCTTGGGACTAGTTATAGATTTCCATCTCCTTGCCTTTTGGTCCATCTTCACCCCAACCACCAATCCCCTATAAGCCTAAAAACTGGAGAACTGATTCTAATGGCAATGTATCTTCACAAAGCATTTGGTTCTGAAGATCTCATGACACTTTAAAGATGGTTTCTGGAAAACCTAATTAATCCTCACAGTGTGTCTTTCAGGGAAGAGCTTTTGATCTGCATCTACTCTGAAGCTGGAACAGAATAGACAGGTGAAAATTATAGCAGGAGAAATTCAAGCTAGAAGAGAGGTAGAATTACCAGATGGTATGGACATGAAATAGATTACCATGGCAGCTGGTATAACTCTTTTTCCAAAATATTTTTAACACAGGCACGATCTCCCTATAGTGGACATAGGACACTTTCCTTTGCTCATCCTGTTCAACTCACGTGGTCCACGTGAAGCTAAATTGCACCTACCACACCCAAGTTCCTAGGGTGTACATATAACCCCAGCCTAACTAATCAGAAGACTCCTACCCTGGGACACGGCGACTGGTTTAGGAATGGGTTACATGACCCAAACCATCTGAGGAGGGCTTCCCAGGGATTTTACTTAAGCTTTATTGGAAAAAAAAAAACTATTTTAGTCTGAGCTGAGTTTATGAGCTATAAGTACGAGATAAACTTGGAAACCATCTTGCTTCCACATGAAGAGACCTGAGCTAGACCCAGCTACACAGACCAAAGGATGAAAATAGAAAGAGAGGCCTCGGCTGTAACCATACTGCAGCCATTCACTGTAGCTTCCCTGTTTTTGTATAATGCTTTTTTTTTTTTTTGCATGATGTAGTTCCACTTGGCTTTCTGCCCCTTGCAACCAAAAGAGCTCTAACTGATATAACTCCATTTCCCTGATTCCGAAGCCCAGTCCTATCCTAGCCACAAACACACACCACCTATCTAGAATGGCTTTGGTGCCTTATGACTTGAAACTGAGGAGCTGGCAGGAAGAGGGGACGGTGATAAAGTAATATCTCTAGGATTATACTTCCCATTTTATGATAGGCAAAGTATAGAGCCATTGGCCTAGATGAGACCCTGGAGGGCACCTACCCAGTGCAATCACTCAAATGGTGCCAGGCCCCTCTCGACTTTGCTACCAAGTGGTCACCTAGCCTTGACCCCAGTGATGAGTCTCCATCCTTGCTGAGGCTGCTCTTTCACTTTGGGGCAGTACTAATCATTAGATAGTTCCTTCTTTTCTTTTCTTTTTTTGAGGTAGGGTCTCACTCTGTCGCTCAGGCTGGAGTGCAGTGGCATGATCATGGCTCACCACAGCCTCAACCTTCTGGGCTCAAGCAGTCCTCCCACCTCAGCCTCCCGAGTAGCTGGGACTACAGGTACATGACACCATGCTTGGCTAATTTTTCTAAATTATTTGTATAGACATTCTCCTTATGTTGCCTGGATTGGCCTTGAACTCCTGGGCTCAAGCGATCCTCCTGCCTCAGCCTCTGAAAGTGTTAAGATTACAGGTGTGAGCCACCACACCCAGGCAGTTCTTTCTTAAAATGAATCAAAATCTAGTTGTCTGTTATTTCCAGCCACTGGCCCTCTCTTCTGGGGTGATGCAGGGTAAGCTTGCTCTCTGCTGCATGATAACCTTCAAAGTACTGGTGGGCAGCCAGTCTGGCTTCCTGGTCCTGCCATGTATTCCAGCTATTCTTCATGTCACATGATTTTAAGTCTCTTCATACAGTCACCTTTTTATTAATCCACTTCTGGGGGCATGTGGCACTCAGGACTTCATCCTGCACAAGACAGGTGTTAGGCTGACAAAATAGGAGTATGGGAGGTCTCTAACTCCCCTTTCCTGGATCCCAGACTTCAGTGAGGATAGACTAGGACCGCATTAACATCAGCAAGTGATGGGAAGGAGTGGGGGAGGATTATTTTAAATTAAATAGCAATATATTGGATTATAAAGAAGTCAAATATATTAAGAAGGAAACCAAATATTACCTACAGTCCTACCATCTAGAGATAAGCACTGCTAACACCTTATTATCTCTCCTCTAATCTTTTCTCTATACAAATATAAACATAATTTTCAAATAAACTTTAGAATCAAATTCTGAATACTTACTAGATTCAGGAGCATATCCCATGCCATTAAGTAATTCATGGAAATATTGGTGATGGCTCCATAATAGTCCATGCCTGAATTTTTAAATCATGTCTTTTTTGGGGGGGTGCAGGGGGCAGTCTCACTCTGTCAGAGTCTCACTCTGTCATCCAGGCTGGAGTGCAGTGGCGCCATCTCAGCTCACTGCAACCTCCGCCTCCCAAGTTCAAGTGATTCTCCTGCCTCAGCCTCCCGAGTAGCTGGAATTACAGGCGTGCATCACCACACCTGCCTACTTTTTGTATTTTAGTAGAGATGGGGCTTCACCATGTTGGGCAGGCTGGTCTCAAACTCCTGGCCTCAAGTGACCCACCTGCTTTGGCCTCCCAAAGTACTGGAATTACAGGCGTGAGTCACTGGCCTCGGCTGTAAATCATGTCTTTATTGTTAAACACTTAGGTTTTCTGACATTTTTGCTTTAATAAACAACTGCAGTTTAAACATTTTTAGTAAAGATTTATAGAAATAAGATTAGAAATTGTAGGGTAAGAACTTTTTTTTCTTATTTTAAATTACCAGACCATGGGCTTGCACAAGAATAAGGACTTTTGTAAGGTTCTTGCATCTTCTTAGCAAATTCCATCCCAGAAATGACTTAGCCATTTATCCTCCCATCCATAGTGTATGAAGCACTTGTCTGATCACTTTCTGCTCAGGATTAGGCATTATAATTTTTATATTGTAATCAATGTATTAGGAGCAAATGGTATCTAATTGCTGTTTTAAGTTGTATCCATTGGTTATTTATAAGGTTGATTTTAGATTTGATGAAATAATTTTTTATTAAATTTTATTTTAACTTAGATTCAAGAGTACATATGCATGTTTGTTACATGGGTATATTGTGTACTGGTGGGGATTGAGTTTCCGGCATATGTGTTTCCCAAATAGTGAACATTGTGTCCATTAGATAATTTTTCAACCCTTACCCACCTTCTGGAGTCACCAGTGCTTATTATTTCCACCTTTATGTCCATATGTGCCCATTGTTTAGCTCCCATTTATAATTGAGAACATGTTGTTTTCTGTGTCTGGGTTCCTTTACTTGGGATAATGGCTTCCAGCTTCATCCATGTTGCTACAAAGAACATGATTTCATTCTTTTTATGGCTGTGTAGTATTCCAAGGTGTATATATACCACATTTTCTTTATGCAGTCAGCTGCTGATGGTCACTTAGGTTGGTTCTATGACTCTGACATTATGAATAGCGCTGTGATGAACAAACAAGTACAAGTGCCTTTTTTTAAACATAATGATTTATTTTCCTTTGGGTAGATACACAGTGTGGAGGTTGAACTAACTTATATTCTCACCAACAGTGTATAAGCATTCCCTTTTCTCCATATCCATGCCTTCAGTTGTTTTCTGATTTTTTAATAATAGCCATTCTGACTAGTATTATGTGATATCTCATTGTGGTTTTAATTTGCATTCCTCTGATGGTTCATGATGTTGAGCATTTTTTCATGTGTTTGTTAGCTGCTTGGATGTCTTCTTTTGAGAAATCATTATTCATGTCCTTTGCACAGTTTTTAATGGAGTTGTTTCTTGTTGAGTTGTTTGAATTCCTTGTAGGTTCTGAATATTAGTCATTTGTCAGAGGCATAATTTGAAATGATTTTCTCCCATTCTATAGGTTGCCTGTTTACTCTATTGATTATTTTCTTTTGCTGTGCAGAGCTTTTTTGATTTAACTAAGTCCCATTTGTATATTTTTGGTTTTGTTGCATTTGCTTTTGGGATCTTCATTGTAAATTCTCTGCCTAGACCAATGTCCAGGGAGTTTTTTCTTGGCTTTCTTCTAGGATTTTTATAGTTTCAGGTCTTACATTTAGTCTTTACTCTACCTTGAGTTAATTTTTGTGTGTGGTGAGAGAGAGGGGTCCTGTTTCATTCTTCTGCACCCGGTTAGCCAGTTATCCCAGCACCATTTACTGAATAGGGTGTCCTTTCCCCATTGTTTATTTGTGTCAGCTTTGTGAAAGATCAATTTGTTGTAGGTATGTGGCTTTTTTTCTGGGTTCTCTATTCTGTTCCATTGATCTATGTTGATAAAACAATTTTTAAATTGAATAAATTTGGTTCCTCTATGTGACTTCCATTGATTTTAGAGGCAAATGGCATCTAATTTCTCTTTTAAGTTGCATTCCTTTGACTATTAGTAAAGTTGAACATTTTTAGTTCATTAAAACAGATTTTAAATGGAGAAAAATTGGTCTTTTACTATTTTATTCCTAGTGTGTTACTTTCATAAATTAGAAAAAAATACTGATATTAAATTCTAAAGACTAAAAGTTATGGCTTCCCTAGACCTGATTGTAAAGCTCCCATACCTACTTCACAGGTCAGTTTTGAAGGAGCAAATGGCATGTAACATGAGGTGGCACTTGAAACTTTACAATCACATGTAAGCAAGTGTCCCTATCTTCCTCTTTCTGTCTCTGACAGCTCTCCATCTCTTTCATCCTTGTTCACAACTATTAGACATGATCCCTAGATAAGGAAAGGGTGTAGAGAGATCTACTTTCTCAGGATTGTGAAGGGAGCATAGATTTTTCAGGGCTTTCAAAAGCTGACGTGAATATTGTATGAAACACATCAAAGATATCTGATTCTCCTGCCATTTAAATGATTTGAGCCAGCCAGTAAATACCATTAATTAAGGATCCACTCTAGGCTAAGCCCTGAAATAAGCATTATGGGAAGCACTTAGGGCTAAGGCAATAATGGAGAAAGGGAAGTCGCTGCAGAGAGAAGAGACGGTGGGGCTGGAGAACTGCAATAACAAGAGCCATTGATCCTATTTCCCTCTTGCATCCTAGGTCTCATTTCTTGGTGCCGGTGAAAGGGGATTATAAGACAGCTAGTCTGCATTGTAGTTGTGTGTTATAATCACAAGACACTGTTTGGAAAACTTAAATTAGATCTCTAGTTTACCCCTATATCAGAATAAATTCTAGATGGATTTAGCATGCAATGACTTTTAACAAATGTCTCTTATACGTCTACTGTGTACCAGTTGCTAGGTTAGGTTCTTAAAATGCAAAACAGATATGGTTTCTGCCCTCCACAGAGTTTACAATCTAGTTAGGGGTGCACATATTAAATAAGTAGACAAATGATGTAACTACAATTCTTTTTTTTTTTTTTTTTTTTTGGAGACAGTCTCACTCCATCGCCCAAGCTGGAGTGCAGTGGCGCAATCTCAGCTCACTGCAACTTCTGCCTCCAGGGTTCAAGCAATTCTCCCACCTCAGTCTCCTGAGTAGCTGGGATTACAGGCACACACCATCATGCCCAGCTAATTTTTGTATTTTTGGTAGAGATGGGTTTTCACCATGTTAGCCAGGCTGGTCCTGAACTCCTGGCCTCAAGTGATCCAATCTCCTCAGCCTGCCAAAGTGCTGGGGTTACAGGCAAGAGCCACCATGCTTGGCCTGTAACTACAAGTATTGATAAAAGTTAAAAAGGAAAATAATAGGATGCTAAGAGAAAGAAGACCAGGGTTAGGGAAACCTCCTTTAGGTTGTATAACCAGGAAAGACTTCTCTAAGCAGATGGTATTTAATTTGAGATTTGAGGAATGAAAAGGGGCCACTTGGTTGAAGAGTAAAGGAAGATCATTCCAGGCAGAGAGGGCAAGTGGTAAGAAGACCATGAGAGGGGACAGAGCTAGAAAGAAAACACAGATAAATATTTTTACAACCATGGAACAGAGAAGCCCTTTCTAAATGTGATTCCAAAATAAGCTGGAGCCACAGTAGTCAGATCACATCAGAACTTTTTAATTCTTTCATGGCAGAGACCACATAAAGTTAAAGACTAATGGTAAACTGGTAAAAATCGTTATAACTTGAATGTCAATATAGTATTGTCCTTACTAGATTGAAAGTACTTAAAACTAAATGTCAGAAAAGTTAATACTCCCAAAGAGGGGAAAAAAGGTCAAGCAAATTCACAAAACAAGAAACACGAATAATCAATAAACATTGGAAATCTTAACTCTAGTAAATAGAGACATAAACCTTAAAACGATAATGACATCCTATTTTTTACTCCTGAGAGTGGCAGAGATTTAAAATAATGGTAATTCACAGAATCAAGGAGAGCAAGTATTCTACTCTTGCTTCTACATGGATAAGCAAGTATTCTACTCTCTGCTAGTCTGTGGGAATGTGCATTGGTATAATCTTTCTAGAAAACAGAGAGTAAAGGCCTTAAAAATACACATATTCTTCAACTCAGCAAGTCTGCTGCTAGGAATTTGTTGTGAGGAAGCACTCTCAGTTCTGCAGAAAAATTAAACTGTCGGGATATTCATTACACTATATTCTATTATGATTTAAAATCAGAGACAACCTCAGGAGACTATATTCATACAATGGAATACAGTGAAATTGTTAAGAAGAATTTTGTTAAATTTATATTTTACTGACATGAAAATGTCTTCAAGATGTTGAATAGAAAAGTGCAGCTTACAAAACAGCACCTTCGATAGGACTGTATTTTGTTTTAAAATACTGTATATATACATAGAAATGTCCTTAAAATGTTAACAATGGATTTCTTTAAGCGATGAGATTACATGTGACTTTTATGACCTTTTTAGAATGAGTGTGCATTACTGTTTATATTAAGAAAAAATTAAGCTGTTTTCTTATTGAGATGGGTAAAAAGTGAGTCATCCCAGTCGCCTTAGGCCAGAAGGAACTGGAAGAGGATCCTGTCTGTTTCACTTCCTGGGAGCGGGTCTGTTTGATCCGCATCACTGGAGCCCTCCAGAGCAGGGCTAATCCCTAAGGGAGGCGACATCCTCCACCAGGGCCTTTCTATCCCTGGTTTAGACACAGTCACCATCCACATAAGCCCTCTGCTCAATGTTTTTTCTTTTCCAGGGAAACAAAGCCCTTTGCTGCTCTGATTCATCGCCCAGTTGGAGGCCAAGTCACCACAGCTCAGACGCAGGTGTCTGGGGGTGACACAGCGCGACACTGAACCTCCGGAATAAGGGCAGTCCTTCCGCCTTCAAGGCTGTGAAATGTCAGGCGTGATTAGAAAGGTCACTTGTCCTGACAGCTCTCCGTGCTTCCCGGAGAGCAGCCTTCCTGCTGAGAACATTCTTAATTGTGCTTCCTGCCGTGGGGTCCCTGCCTGCTCACGCCCCTTTCTAAAACAGAGGCCCTATCTTCCTCCTAGTCCCTCCTGAACATGCAGGAAAATTGCCGAAGACTGCAAAATCTTGCAAAAGCAGGGCAGCTCTCTGATTCCAGGAAAGAGATGAAAGGCAAATTTCTAGAAAGGGGTATTGCATAGTGGAAGAAGGAAACTTCATTCTTGAATAAATGAAATAGGCCCACAGTCCTGGGAAATGGGAGGTGGGAGAGGGGTGCAGGGACAGGGTTAGAAGCACAGAGACACAAAAAATAGACACACTCCCAAATCCCAAAATTATAACAGTAGAGCCAGGAACTAAGAGTAGCGTCAAGGTACTAAGTAAAAACTGAACACTGAGACAGAAGTTCCTAAGTTGCTATGTACTTCTTGCCCCACCCCCAGAACTTCTGATTCTGCAGGTCCAAGGTGTTGTCCAGAAATCTGCATTTTGCAAAAGGCACCCCAGGTCATTCAGAAGCAGGTGATCTGTGCTCTTCACTTTGAGAATCCTGGCGTAAGGGATGAGGAGAGACTAGTCGCTGGGCACGTCAGAGGACTCCAAGGGAGAATTCCTTACATTTTGCTCAACAGGACTGGCTAGGGACATCTGAGGAATCTAAGTGTGACCAGCATGGGATGAGGTGGGAGAGGGGGACTGCCTGCAAGTGAGGAAAAAGATGAGCACTCTCCAACCTTCTAACCTCTTCAGCCCAAGCTCGTCTGGAAGGGGCTTCTGAACCTGTCAAGTCCAAGCCTGATATGAGTGTCCCCCACCCCCCAAAGCCATACTCTTTCATTGGCGTCTTTATAGAGGACCTGCTCTCCAGTGATACATTGCTGGACAATTATCTTATGGCAGAGCCATTGGTTGGTAGTGCTATTTTCTTATCTCATAGAAGTGTCTGGGGTAATGGGAATATTTTTGCGTGTATTTCGCTTTTATCATATCTTGTCAGGGAAATGCAGCAGGAAGGTTGGGCTCTAAAACATTAAATCCAACTAAACCCCCTCTGCTCCCATGAGGAGCCAATTTGGGTGCCCATGTGCAATATCAGCTTCCTAATCCTTTTTCGTTTTTTTAGAAACAGGGTCTCGCTCTGTTGCCCAGGCTGGATGCAGTGGTGTAATCTTGGCTCACTGCAACCTTCCATCTCCTGGGTTCAAACGATCCTCATGTCTCAGCCTCCCAAGTAGCTGAGATTACAAGTACAAGCCACCATGCCTGGCTAATTTTTGTATTTTTAGTAGAGATGGGGATTCGCCATGTTGGTCAGGCTGGTCTTGAACTCCTGACCTCAAGTGATCCACCCACCTCAGCCTCCCAAAGTGCTCCCATATAGGCATCAGCCACCATGACCGGCCCCTAATCCTTTTAAAGCAAGCTTTTTTTACACCTCTCTATAAGCAGGTAAAGTAGAGAAAGCATATGACAGTGTCGTGTGGTGATGGCGTGAAGGATATGAATGGAAGAGTAAACAGTGGACACATTGACTATCCAGAGAATTCTGCAATTCCAGGACAGTTTGTGCTGATGGCGGACAATAGAAAGATCTCAGCCATTGTGCCAGCTGTCTGACACTGAGAAGGTAAAGGGAGTAGGTGTTAAGATTACTAGGAAAACAAGAGTTCTTCCAAGCAAATGCAACAAGCTCTCCCAAGGCTGATCTTAGATACAAGCTGTGGAAATGAAAGCATATTGCTCCTTGCAGAATCTTTCCTTCTTACAGCAGGAAGCTCAATTCAAGTCATCAGCAGAAAACAGAGTGGCCTTCATGTCTTTACTCTCAAGGTTCTGCAGATTGGTGCCTCGATCTAAGTTTTCCTTACCTTGGCACAGGTCATCCTTAAATGAATGTTACAGCAAGGGAAGCAGGCAGTTCCTCACCACCTCTGTTGAGCAAAACGTAAGGGAAAGGGAGCTGAAGCAGAAAGCATCCTTGAGTGGGCAGATGAGTGCCCCTCCCGGGCCAGCCAACTGCCGTAGGGGATAGGGATGTAGCAGTGAACAGATCAGACAAAGCCCTTGCTCTCAGGGGTCTCATTCCAGCAGAACAAGACAGACTTTAATAAACAAGTACTTTCCAAATATGTATGGGAGGGGGTCATATGTGCTATGAAGATAATTAAATCTCGATAAAGGGATGGAGAGCAGTAGAAAGTACCAGAAGGGTTCAGGGAAAGCCTTAGGTGATGAAATTTGAGCAGAGACTGGAAGGAAGTGAGGGAGTGAACTGTGTGAATATCAGAGGGAAGACCAGACAGAGGAAGGCAAGTTCACAGGCCCTGAGGTAGGAGCAGGCTGATGTGAGAAAAGGGGCTGCCATGAATGAGGAGAATGGCAGGAAATGAAATCAGAGAGGTGCCAGGGGCTCCACTGCCCAGGGCCTTGCTCTCATGGTGGGACTTTGGGTTAACATACAGAAAGCTCTTACAGCTGAAGAGATTTTCCCTACCCTCAAACTTTAATGATGTGACTAAGGAAAAAAATCATCAAAGCTACTTCTTTAGGGATTTTAAAGACAAAGATTTCAGAAAAGGGACACACAAAAATGAAAGCAGTCTATGTAGGGGAGGTAGGATTATGGATTTTCTTTTCTTTTTTTCCAAAAAAAAAAAAAAAAAAAGAATTTTTGATTGCTGCAATACTTCTGGAATATGAAATATGTTTACCTGAACACAAATGTACCCGCCAGGTGCAGTGACTCACATCTGTAATCCCAGCACTTTGAGGGGGCTGAGGCAGGTGGATTACTCGAAGTCAGGAGTTCAAAACCAGCCTGGCCAAAACGATGAAACGCTATTTCTACTAAAAATACAAAAGTTAGCCCGGCATGGTGGCAGGTGCCTGTAATCCCAGCTATTCGGGAGGATGAGGCAGGAGAATTGCTTAAACCCAAGAAGCAGAGGTTGCAGTGAGCTGAAATCACGCCACTGCACTCCAGCCTGGGCAATAGAGTGAGACTCCATCTAAAAACAAAAAACAAAAACAAAAACAAAAAAACAAAAAACACAAATCTACCACCACAGAGGCAATAGGTAGGGGGTGCTTCTATATCCCCAGTGCTTGGAATTGTACCCAGTGCAATTCCAGTGTATCCAGTGCAAGACACTCATAAATGCTTGTGGAATCAATGAAATGAACCTCTTGAGATGGGTTACATGTTCTGTCTAGAGCAAGAGAAGAAGAAGCTCTCCAGGCCCTACCTGAAGCAGGCCAATATAATTCTAGTTTCTTTACCTCATTCTTAGAGTTTTGCAATTTTCAAATTATTCATGCCCTATAGAGAGTTTGATAACTAAAGAAACACTATGATTTTGAGCAAAGAAGCTATAGAACTTTTACTGGTCTCTTGGGAAACATAATAAGCCTCTTCTTTGACTTCAGGCTGTGGACTTTCTGCTGAAACTGGTAATGGGAGAAACAGGATTGAATAAGGAAGTCTACACTAGATGCGGGGATTTAAGTCCCCAGCCCATCACCCACACTGCCTCCTTCTGCAAGGACTGAGATGCCAACCTTCCCAGGCTCACTACTCTCAGGATAATGGAACTAATACCCCCAACTGCTTGGCCTACGCTCACAAAGAGCACTTGCCATGGTCATCTAGAAAGCCACATTCCTCACCAGAGCCTTCACTTGTTTCCTGGCTGGTCCTTGACATGCTCCTCCAATCTGGATGCTTCTGTGAGTTTAGAAGCTGAATCATTAGTCAATGCTTTGGTTGAGTTTTTCTTCCTCTCCCCAGTGTGATGGGTGGTGTCAAAGGGAAAGTAAAAAATCTGCCACAGAACTAGGATTACTGTAAGACACAAAGATATATTTAGGGAACATAAGGGACTCATTATCAAACAAACCCATAAACTATATCAGCTGTTAAGGTATTCCTCCTTCCATATTTTCTGAGAAGCAAATAAGAAAGGAGGATGCCATGTATTAACTCTTTTTGACCCAGTTCCTATGGGTGCTTTATTCCCTGCCACTCTTATGAGGATCCAGTCTAGTGAATAATAAACACTTCTACTGATTGAGTCCTTACTAAAGGCCAGGTTCTCTAATAAGCATTTTCCATTGCTTAACTCATTCAATCCTTTGGGGAAGATATTATTATCCCCATTTACAGATTGAAGTAACTGAGGTTTCGAGGCATGAAATCATTTACTTAAAATCACACAGCCAGCAAATGGGCAACCCAGGTTTAAAACCAAGGTCTACCCAATTCCAAGGTCCATGTTTTAAGCCACCACCCTATTATGCAGCCTCTCAGAGCAGATAAGCATGTAGAGTCGTAGCCTCTTTTTCTTTAAGTAAGATTTTAGAAAATTTCTCTGAAATTGAGTAAGAGTGAAGAAGAATAATGATGTTGGAATGCCAGAGCTATAATACACAGTTCAAAACTAGAACGTTGGACTGAGACAAGAAGTTCTTTTAGCCCAGAAAATAGGCTTCCTACTGTCTGTAGGAAAGTCTTAACTCTTCACCAAGACTCCGAGACTTCTCACAATCTGGGCTAATTATCTCCCATCCATTCATTCAGTAAAACAAATATTAAATTAGACACCGACTATGTGCCAGGCAATAGGAATGCAATGGTAAATACAAATAGAATGGCCCCCACTCTCATGAAGCTCATCGTTTTGAGGTGTATGGATATATATACAATTAATATATGTATATCCATAATATCTAAGAAAATATGAAATTGCAATGGTGGTAAGTTCAATGCAAGAGAGAAATGTAGTTGCTGTAAGAGGGGATTTGTCTGTCCTTGAAGGAGTGATGCTTGAGCCAAGATATGAATGATGGCTGACTGAGTCGGCAAAGAGGAGAGGGAAAATGCTAATGGAATCATCCACCTTTCTCCCTCTCAGCTTGCCATAGCAGAAACCTGAATCTTGTGAAATGGAGATGGGCAATACAGACCAAGGATCCTTCGGGTCCCCTTCTTCTAAGCAAATGTAGCCCTGGGAACACTGGAAGTTTTGTTCATTGAAAAGAAAGAAGAGACAAGGTGACTGGTGATACAAAATCAGAATAGGGACATGGGTATTTTATCCTCTGATATGTCAGTCTTCTGGACTTCTTGGTGATACTGCTAATCGGGCAGGACTGCCATTGCCCCATATACTGCATTTGTGTGACTCAGAAAAAGATGCCCATTCCTCCAGGAAGAACCAGCCTTGGGCATCTAGCTTGAGGAGGACAGCGTGGGCCCAATTTCTATTGCAGTGACTAGCTCCTCCAACCCAAACCAGCTACTCTTGTCCAGTGAACAACCTGAACATCCACACATGGTGGGCCTGTGAATAGACCTTTGTTTTACAAGTTGCTGTGACTGAAATGGCTGTGAAATGAGGATTAAATTGACCGCAAGCATTGTGCACAGTGAGGGATACTTAAGGGTGTGCGTGTGTGTGTGTGTATGTGTGTGTGTCCTGGTGAATAAATGTGAATTGCCAAAGATGTCTACAGAAGTCCAAGGTGGGTAACAAGAATGAGAAACAACAAAGGCAGCATCTCCTAAAATGTGTTTACCAGGACCAGCTTACAGGAGATAATGAAAAAGCAAGAGGTGGACCTCAAGTCATTAGGAAAGAAGAAAACTAAAACCAAACGACTGGCCCACTGATGATAAGTTGCCTGGAATAATCAGAGAATTTGAAGGCTGGCTTGGTTATCCCTGGAATCTGGCTCAATCCTGGTTTACAGCAAATGTTATTAACTAGGGGGTCCACCAGTGACCTTCAGGGGACCTCTGAACCTCCTGAAATTATAGTATTATTTTGCATATATGTGTGCATACACACTTTTGCTGTGGAGGGTCTTAGCAGTCATCAGATTATCAGATTAAGAACTGGTCTCGGCCAGGCATGGTGGCTCATGCCTGTAATCCCAACACTTTGGGAGGCCGAGGCGGGCAGATCATCTGAGGTCAGGAGTTCGAAACCAGCATGGCCAACATGGCGAAACCCCATCTCTACTAAAAATACAAAAATTAGCCAGGTGCAGTGGTGGTTGCCTGTAGTCCCAGCTACTCAGGAGACTGAGGTGGGAGAATCGCTTGAACCCAGGAGGTGGAAGTTGCAGTGAGCCAAGATCGTGCCATCACACTCCTGTCACCTGGGCGACAGAGCGAGACTCTGTCTCAAAAAAAATAAAATAATAAAATAAATAAATAAATAACAGAACTGGTCTCGAGATACACAGATGACCCGGCTGGGTGGCTCAGAGTGCATTTTGTTGAAAATGGAAACATTATACCATAAGATGTCCTGTCAGAAAACAAAGCTATTTACCATTAAGGCCAAGAAAGTTATAATTTTTCTTGGAAAGAAGCTACTAATGCCTCAGAAGAACCTTTTTCCTCTTGTATGGAGTTTGATCACCTTGCCCATAAGAATCCAATGGTAATTCTCTGAGTGGCTTGGGTTTTCTGAATGCATGTACCTAATATTGAATAAGCAAAGTGTGTTCCTCATTAGATGTTCAAACTGATACCCTAGTAAGTTATATTTACATTCTCTCAACCTCCTTAAGCTCATAGTAATTAATTTTCTCCTTTTTTGCAATCATCCAAATGAGTGGGTAAGAATCTGGGCCCTGGAGTCCTTCAGTCTGAAACGCAAGATATGGTTCTTCCAGACACCAGCTGGAGAGGTTTGTATATAATTTTATCACCCTGAACTTCAGTTTCAGCACTTGGTAAAATGGAGATAATAATAGTATCTACCCTATAGGGTACTGTGAGGATAAAATAATCCAATTAATCCATGTAAGTCACAGTGTTTGGCATATACTAAGTGCCTGGTACAGGTTAGAATGAGACTTTACTTCCTGCCTCCCTTTTTAAATTTTGTTTTCACTTTGTATTTTTTTTTAATTGAGATATAATTTACATACAGTGAAATTCACAGATTTTAACTGGACAGTTCAATACGATTTGACAAATCTATGCCTCTTTTTGATAAAAGCCCTTTCTATTGCCTATATTCTAAAATTTTTTGTTTTCCAAATGCTGAATTATATTACAATATATAATCTATCCATGAAAAATCTTCACACCCTCACCCCCTGCTCCAGCACACAGATTCTATTTTTTTTTCTTTTTTTCCCCTCATCTTTTTTTTTTTTTATTTTTGAGACAGAGTCCCGCTTTGTCTACCAGGCTGGAGTGCAGTGGCCTGATCCTGGCTCACTGCAAGCTCCGCCTCCTGGGTTTACGCCATTCTCCTGCCTCAGCCTCCCGAGTAGTTGGGACTGCAGAAGTCCGCCACTATGCCCGGCTAATTTTTTTTTTTTTAATTTTTTAATTTTTTTTTTTTTTTTTAGTAGAGACGGGGTTTCACCGTGTTAGCCAGGATGGTCTCGATCTCCTGACCTCGTGATCTGCCCGCCTGGGCCTCCCAAAGTGCTGGGATTACAGGCGTGAGCCACCGCGCCCAGCCTTTTCCCCTCATCTTGACATCTGCTTCTATACGTTCTAAAATAGCTCCTCCCCACCCCCAACCAAATTTAAAACCTGGAAAGACCTTGGTACAGTCATTTTGCCCCTTTCCTGCATCCTGGAAAGTCTATAGATAAAAACCAATTGGTTTTATTTTTAGATCTCCAGGGAAAGCTTTTCTGCAACCTCTCTCAGTTACCTGTTTCAGCGCTTAGCAACACAACATTAGAAAGCTCTGTCTCTGTGTGTCCCTGGCTTTTAAATGGGTAATAATGACTATTGTTGATACAATGCTTTAGCAAGAGCCATGAAATGCGATAAGAAAGGAGGCAGAGTGGAGTAAACCTGGCCACATAAATGAGTGCACGTGTGTCCTTGTTGAGAAGGGCGGGATTTGACCCAACTGAGATTGCGCCCAGGCAGAGGGTAAGCACTAATCAGCCCTACCTCATTGTTCTACAGATGTGAAACCAGATCTACAAGTTTTTTACAGTCACCAGATCTTCAGATTTTCCTTCTAGGGAAAAAGGCAGGAATTCGTATTTTTATGTGACATATTTTTTTTAACATTAGCTTGCAAAAAAAAAAAAAAGAAGAAGAAGAAGAAAAGAAAGAAAGCTCTCTGTAGGTCAAGAAAACATGTCTGCTGCCTGCCGATAGTCCATAGATCAGTTTATAATCCCTGCTGTAGTTCATATAGTACTTTTACATCTGCTACCTCATTTAATCTTCAATATACCTGCAAAACAGGAAACGCAAAGGGGTGTACAATCTTGATTTGTTTTTGTTTTTGAGACGGAGTCTCGCTCTGTCACCAGGCTAGAGTGCAATGACGCAATCTCGGCTCGTTGCAACCTCCGCCTCCCAGGTTCAAGCGATTCTCCTGTCTCAGCCTCCCAAGTAGCTGGGATTACAAGTGTGCACTGCCATGCCCGGCTAATTTTTGTTTTAATAGAGATGGGGTTTCACCATGTTGGCCAGGATGGTCTCGATTTTCTGACCTCGTGATCCGCCTGACAATCCTGATTTTAAGAGAAGAAACTGAGGTTCAGAAATATGAAATAAGTTGTTCAAACTGCACATCTGGTGGAACCTAGGACTTATGGTTCTGTTTCACTGTGACTCCTGTTACATCTCAGCTTTACCCTCCAGGGTCCCTTAGAGCCCTGGCTCACTTCTTAGTGTTTGGAGACATCACCCAGAGTTTATCAGTTGTTTGTGGAAAATGCAGGAAAAAATGAGGGGCAACTCAAAGAGTAAATTTAGTATAAATGCAATAGAATTATTGGTTGCACAGAGCAATAACAATGACATCTTATGGGGGATTAAATATTTGTAGAATTAAAAGCTACGATAGGTCAGGAGCAGAGGCGCACACCTGTGATGCCAGCACTTTTTGAGGCCGTGGCAGCTGGATCACCTGAGGTCAGGAGTTTGATACCAGCCTGGCCAGCAAGGTGAAACCCTGTCTCTACTAAAAATACAAAAATTAGCCGGGCATGGTGGTGGGCACCTGTAATCCCAGCTACTCCAGAGACTGAGGCAGAAGAATCACTTGAACCAGTGAGGTGGAGGTTGCAGTGAACTGAGATTTTGCCTGAACAACAAGAACGAAATTCCATCTCAAACAAACAAGAAAACAAAAACAAAGCAAAAAAATAAAATAAAATAAAAAATAAAAGCTATGATAAAAATAAAAACACCCTGAGGTAGTTGACAGGTTTAAACTTTATAAGGTCTTTGGATTATTTCAGAAATGGGAAAAATATCACTTATATTGGACCATAGTAAGCAAGAGTGGCCACTATAAGAAGAATAGAAGAATGTATAACTAAGAAGCTAATACAGGGAAAAATACTGGATTAATATAAAAGAAGGCAAGAAAGGAGAGAAAATGACCTAAAACAGGTAGGACAAATAAAAAAATCAGAAAACAAATAGAAAGATAGTAAATACAAACCTAACTATATCAGTAATTACATTAAATGTAAATAGTCTACTTCAATGAAAATACGAATATGGTCATGCTAGATAAGAATAAAAACCCAACTGTATGTCCCTTAAATGTAAGGACACAACAGATAGAAAGAAAAGGGCTGGGTCGAGTGGCTCACACCTGTAATCCTAGCACTTTGGGAGGCCAAGGAGGGAGGATTGCCTGGGGCCAGCAGTTTGAGACCAGCCTGGGTAGCATAGTGACACCCCCGTTTCTACAAAAATAAAACATTAGCTGGTGTGGTGATGCACACCTGTCGTCCTAGCTACTTGGGAGGCTGAGGCAAAAGGATTCCTTGCCTCAAATTCCTGCAGCCCAGGAGTTTGAGGCTACAGTGAGCTATGATCACTTTACTCTACCCTGGGCAACAGAATGAGAGTCTGCTTCAAAAAAAAAAAAAAAGCCTAGTAAACACTAATTAAAAGAAAGCTATGTAGCTATACTGATACCAGACAAAGTAGATTTGTAGCATGAAGCACTAACACTACCAGAGAGATTAATGCTGTAATGAATGAATATGGTCATCCATTTTATAATGATAGTGTGATAGTGTGGTCAATTTTTTCATTGATAATGATTTTATAATGACAGTATGGTCAATCTATCAGGAAAACATAACAATTATTGGCTTATATATAACTTTCATATCACTAAAAGTATATAAAACAAAGATGAAGAGAGCTAAAAGGAGAAATAGATAAAACTACAATCACAGAGGGAAACTTTACCACATCTCTCTTGATAACTGACAGAACGATCAGACAAAAAAATTAATGAGGATATGAAAGATCTGAAAAACAAAATTGACACAAACTTGACCTACAGATACATACAAAATACTGTTCATAATGATGACAAAAAGTATTAATACATTCTCTTCAAGTCTACATGAAATGTTTCTAAAATTTGAACATATATTGTGCCAAAAACGAAGTTCTAAGAAAATCCCAAGAACTGAAATCAGTCAGAATTTTCTGAGTATGTTAACTTAAACTAGAAACCAATAACAAAAAAACCCTAAAATATCACCAAATATTAAGTAATAAAATTCTAAATAATCCATAGGTCAAAGAAGAAATCACAGTGGAGAATTTTCTGTTTTTTTTTTTTTTTTTTTTTTGAGACGGAGTCTCGCTCTGTGGCCCAGGCTGGAGTGCAGTGGCCAGATCTCAGCTCACTGCAAGCTCCGCCTCCCGGGTTCACGCCATTCTCCTGCCTCAGCCTCCTGAGTAGCTGGGACTACAGGCGCCCGCCACCTCGCCCGGCTAGTTTTTTGTATTTTTTAGTAGAGACGGGGTTTCACCGTGTCAGCCAGGATGGTCTCGATCTCCTGACCTCGTGATCCGCCCGTCTCGGCCTCCCAAAGTGCTGGGATTACAGGCTTGAGCCACCGCACCCGGCCCACAGTGGAGAATTTTCATCCTTAATAATAATATATGACAAATCAAAAATATGTGATGCAATTAAAGCTTTACTTATAGCTTTATACATTTGTATTAGGAAAGAACAAGGCTGAAATTCAAGAATCTGAGTATTCATTGAATAATGTTTTAAAAGAACAGCAAATTAAACTCAAAGTGAGTAGAAGGATGGGAATCATAAAAATAAGATAAGAAATTAATGAAATAGAGAACAAAACAAAACAACAACAAAAAGAAAGTAATGAAATAGAAAACAAATGCACCTTAGAGAAAGTCAACAAAGCCAAAGTTTGGTCTTTGAAAAGACTAATAAAAATGAATTGATCTCTAACAAGACTCGTCAAGACAGAAAGAGGAAAAGCACAAATTACCTATATTAGAAATTAAATTCACCGCAAACCTTTCAGACACTAAGAAGTTAATAGACTATTACACATCCTCATGCCAAACATTTTAGACAATTTAGAGAAATGGAAAAATTTCTAGAAAAGCACAATTAAAAAAAAAACAATTAAAAAATTAAAATCTGAATAGCTGTATATCTAGTAAATCAATTAAATGTATAATTAAAAATCTTCACACAAAGAAAACTCTAGGCACAAATGGCTTCACTGATCAATTATCCCAAATATTTAAGAAACAAATAATAACAATATTATGCAAACTCAAAAAATAGAGAATATTACATTCTATGAAGCAAATATAATTTGGATATCAAAATCTGACATACACATGAAAAGGAAAGAAGATTTTGGCCAATATCTTCCAAGACTGTAGCACAAAAGTTATAGACAAAATATCAGCAAATTGAATCCACCAATATATAAAATAGACAATATATCAGGGCTAAGTGGATTTGTTCAAAAACACAAGAATTATCTAACAAATGAAAACCAATCAACATAGTTCATGCCATAAACAGAATAACTGAGAAAAATCACATAGCCATCTAAATACATGAGAAAAAGGTTTAATAATTCAACTCCCATGCATGAAAAAGTTATTAGTGAACTAAGACTAAAAGAGAATTTTTAGATCTTTGAGTATCTACAAAACTCTTAAGGTAAAAATAATACTGAGAAATAGTGAAAATTTTCCCATGAAATCAGAGGTGAACAGATGCTCAGCACACATCACAGTTTCTATTCGTATTATACTAGAAGTCTTAAGCCACTTCAGTAAAACAATAAAAACAAATACGTAACTTGTTATAAGAATTGTAAAGAAAAGAATAAAATTTGCATTATTTGGAGTCAGTATACATAGAAAAAAATAATCGGCCGGGCGTGGTGGCTCAGGCCTGTAATCCCAGCACTTTGGGAGGCCAAGGCAGGCAGGTCACGAAGTCAGGAGATCGAGACCATCCTGGCTAACACGGTGAAAACCCTGCCTCTACTAAAAATACAAAAAATTAGCTGGGCGTGGTGGCGGGCGCCTGTAGTCCCAGCTACTTGGGAGGTTGAGGCAGGAGAATGGAGTGAACCCAGGAGGCAGAGCTGGCAGTGAGCTGAGATCGTGCCACTGCACTCCAGCCTGGGCAACAGAGTGAGACTCCATCATAAAAAAAAAAAAAAAAAGAAAAAAGAAAAAATAATATACAAATTGTAATTAAAAGCTGAATTTGGGGCCAGGCACAGTGGCTCGTGCCTGTAATCCCAGCACTTTGGGAGGCCAAGGCAAGAGGATCGCTTGAGCCCAGGAGTTCAAGATCAGCCTGGGCAAAATGGCAAAACCCTGTCTCTATTAAAAATACAAAAAATTAGCCAGGCGTGGTGGCACACACCTGTAATGCCAGCTACTTAGGATGCTGAGGCACAAGAATCGCTTGAACCCAGGAGGTGGAGGTTGCAGTGCGCAGAGATTGAGCCACTGCCCTCCAGCCTGAGTGACAGAGCAAGACTCTGTTGCAAAAAAAAAAAAAAAAAAAAGAAAAAGAAAGAAAGAAAAGAAAAAAGAAAAAACCAAAAAACCCAAAACCCCAAAAAACTGAATTTGGCAAGATTTATTGATTTTAAGTCCAATATAAAAATCACTGCTCTGCATATGTGACGGTGCAAGCAAAAAAAAAAAGTCAATTTATATTATCAGTGCAAACAGAAAGAAAAAAATTTAAATAATTTCATTTACAATAGCATCAAAACTTTAAAATACTTAAAAATAGGTGTTATAAAAGATATGCAAGATCGGGCCGGGCGCGGTGGCTCAAGCCTGTAATCCCAGCACTTTGGGAGGCCGAGACGGGTGGATCACGAGGTCAGGAGATCGAGACCATCCTGGTGAACATGGTGAAACCCCGTCTCTACTAAAAAATACAAAAAACTAGCCGGGCGAGGTGGCGGCGCCTGTAGTCCCAGCTACTCGGGAGGCTGAGGCAGGAGAATGGTGTGAACCCGGGAGGCGGAGCTTGCAGTGAGCTGAGATCCGGCCACTGCACTCCAGCCTGGGCGACAGAGCCAGACTCAGTCTCAAAAAAAAAAAAAAAAAAAAAAAAAAAAAAAAAAAAAAGATATGCAAGATCTTTATACTGCAAACTACAAAATTTGCTGAAATTTAATAAAATATAAAGACGGTCATCTCCCCAGATGCATCTATGAATTAACAAAGCTGTCTGAACTACCAGATATTAAGACTAATGATATAGCCATAGTAATTAATTCAGTGTGGTATTGAATTAAATTGAAAGAGACTAGTGGAATAGAGGAGAGTCCAGACATAGATCCACATACACGGATACACGATTACTTGATTTATGACAAGTGTGAAATGGTAGGGTGGTGAGGGAAAGCTAGTCTTCTTAATAAACAGTTGCTGGGTAAATTATATATCCATACCAAAAAAAAAGTGCATCTTGAACCCACCCAATCCCATACACAAAAACCAATTCTAGGTGGATTAAATGTGAAAGGAAAATTCATAGCTCTTCTAGAAGAAAACAAAGAAGAATATTTTCATGATCTTTGGGATAGGCAAAATTTTCTTACATAACACACAAATATCATTAATCATATAAGGGGAAAAATTGGTAAAATTAAGAACATTAGCTCAGCCAAAGATTCAATTTAGAGAGTAAAGGGGCAAGCCCCAGAATAGAAGAAGGTATTTGCAAAATGCATATATGACAAAGAACTGAAATTCAAAACATAGAAAGAACTCTTAGAAACCAAAAAGAGACAGCTAACCCTGCAGAAAAATGAGTACAAGGCTTGAACAGGTACTTCGCAAAAGAAGATGTCCAAAGGGCCAATAAATGTATGAAAAAGTGCTCAGCTTCAGTGTTCATAAAAAATGAATTTAAAACCAAAATGAGATGCCATATGACCCCACTGGATTGACTCATGTTAAAATGATGGACAATACCAGTGTGGCAGAAGCGGTGGAGCCTCTTCGTTGCTAGTGGGAATGTAAATTGCACAACAAATATGGAAACCTACATGGTAGGTGCCACACAAGTCGCACATGCATGCCCCACATCCCAGCAGCTGCACCACATGATCATAAAATCAGCTCCCCACTTGCTCCAGGTTTACTCATGTCTCCCTGCACTAAAATAGTCTCTTTTGATCCCATTTTCTCTTAAAATCTTCCAAGTTTCTTCTCACCTTTTCTACCTCAGGAGCATGATGAGACCTTCCATCCCCCTATAGTTAACATGCCCTGGAAAGACACCTGTCCCTGGGACACATCGCAACACCCTTCGGCACTGACCACAGCCTGGAGCCTCTGCCACATAGAATGTGGGGAAACTTTTGTGACATGGTGCCAAAGCAATCATTGGGCCTCCTCTATCACTCTCCTAAATCCAGGCCTGAAACAACCTGGCTGAAGTAATTTTTTTTTTTTTTTGCTAACAATAATACCTAATGTTGGCTTGATAGGCAGAATAGAATACGACCCCCCAAAGATGCCCATATCCTAAACCATGGAACTTGTGAATATGTTACACTGCATGACAAAGGGGAACTAAGGTTGCTAATCAGCTTAGTGTAGGAAGATTGTCCTAGATCATCCAGGTGGATCCGATCTAATAACACAGGCCCTTAAAGGTGGAAAAAGGCAGGAGAGTGGATCAGAGAGATGTGATGTGAGGAGGACTGACCGCTGTTGTTGGATTTGAAGATGGAGGAAGAAGGCTTTGAGCCAAGGAATGTGGTGGCCACTAGCCAGCAAGAAAACAGAGACTTCGTCCTTCAGTCACAGGGAATTGAGTTCTGCCAGCAACCCGAATGAGCAAAAAATGAATTTTTCCCTAGGGCCTCCAGAAAGTAAGGTGATATCCTAACATCTTTTTTTTTTGGGTCTTGCTCTGTTGCCCAGGGTGGAGTGCAGTGGCATAATCACAGCTCCCTGTAGCCTCCAACTCTTGAACTCAAGCGATCCTCCCTCCTTAGCCTCCCACATAGCTAACACTACAGTTGCATGCCACCATACCCAGCTAGTTTTTAAATTTTTTGTAGAGACAAGGTCTTGCTCCCTTGCCCAGGCTGGTCTCATACTCCTGGCCTCAAGCAATCCTCCCACCTCAGCCTCCCAAAGCACTGGGATTTCAGGCATGAGCCACCAGTGTGCTTGGCCTAAAGCTACCTAGTTTGTAGCTATTTATAATAGTACAGCAGCAATGGAAAACTGAGATAGTTGTCAAGGAGGCAAGAAAATAGGACTTTCATAAGAAAGCAGGCTGTTGTATCAGAAAAGAACTCACTAAAACATGGATTCTCCAAATAGCCCGTTAGTGGAATAATTCAATAAATGTACCAAATTTACCAATTTACGATAACACTGAAAGTAGCCTGTGGATTCTGGAGTACTGTGAGGAATGATGTAGGAAAGGAACCTTCAGAACTATCCCACTGTTCAAATAGCCGTGTGCTATTTCCAGTAATCATGGATGATTTATAAGTTGTAAATAATAATAATAATATCAACTTGATAGCAATTTTCAGAAATCTATATAGCTCACAATCAAGACAAAACTGGTCAAAATATGAAAAAGAAGGTATCTGACAGATTAGAATCACCTAATCTGGATATAGATTCACTATAAATATGAAATTAACTAAGGGAGTCAAACACTAATTGGCTCCAAAGAGTAGCCCGGAAGATGGGCTAAGCAAGAAAAGGGCAGAAACCATCAGAAGGATTTAAAATAGAAGCTGATATGCCATTGAGAAATAAAAGAAAATCCCAATTGACTAAAGATTGGAATGATAGAAAATGGCACGCAGGAGTCCAAAACAATCCTGTGAATTCCTCACAGGAGAAATGATAAAAATTTAACAATTTAATGGCTAGAAATGCATTGAGGTTAACACACAATCTGAGGAATTAGCAAATGAATGCTAAAAATGCATGTAATTGGCCGGGCGCGGTGGCTCAAGCCTGTAATCCCAGCACTCAGGGAGGCCGAGACGGGCGGATCACGAGGTCAGGAGATCGAGACCGTCCTGGATAACACGGTGAAACCCCGTCTCTACTAAAAAATACAAAAAACAAGCCGGGCGAGGTGGCGGGCGCCTGTAGTCCCAGCTACTCGGGAGGCTGAGGCAGGAGAATGGCGTGAACCCGGGAGGTGGAGCTTGCAGTGAGCTGAGATCCGGCCACTGTACTCCAGCCTGGGTGACAGAGCGAGACTCCGTCTCAAAAAAAAAAAAAAAAATAAATAAATAAAAAATGCATGTAATTGAATAAATGTAAGAGACACTCATCAGCATACTAAAGAGATCAGATGAAACAACCCCATCTAATATGAAATTCTGACATTTTGATGTCTAGCAAGGAATACTTGGGATCTGAGGACTTACTAGCAGTTTGTAGAAGAGTTGACAAAAAAGAGTAAACGTTCCAGGCGGCCAAAAAGGAGTACAGAAATCTAGGAGAGATTACTTTAATGAGCAGTACAATGAGTGCCTTGAATACAACAGACACTAATGATCAATATACAATAGAAATACATAAAATACAAAAATATTAAGGAAGACCAAGCACAGTGGCTCATGCCTGTAATCCCAGCACTTAGGGAGGCCGAGGCAGGTGGATCGCTTGAGGTCAGGAGTTCAAGACTAGCCTGGCCAACATGTTGAAATCCCATCTCTACTACAAAAATTAGCTGGGCATGGTGGCACAAACCTGTAATTCCAGCTACTTAGGAGGCTGAGGCAGGAGAATCGCTTGAACCAGTGAGGCAGAGATTGCAGTGAGCTGAGACTGCACCCCTGCACTCTAGCCTGAGCGACAGAGCGAGACTCTGTCTCAAAAAAAAAAAAAAAAAAAGGTATTAAGGAAAGATAACAAGTCAATTGGTTACTAATCCAAAAAATGCTAGACAATTGCTAAGCTAAGAGGGGGACTAAGAAGTGGCAGTAGCACCCGTATCACATATTAAATTTTGTTCACTAATTGCTAGGAATAAACTGAGAAACTGTGGAGAAAGTAGCTGAACACTCATAAAAATTTTAAGTGTGGCAACAGAAAATGACATTAAAAAAGAATTCAAAACAAATCAGTAAAAACCGAAAGATTCCCATTTAAAATGACAACATTCTGGTGTCTAATGAGGAAATACACTTTTTGAATATTAAAGATACCCACACACAAAGCCCCATCATTTCAACAAACTGAGTAATCTGTAATGCCTGCTGTAAGAATAAAATGAAAACCCATCCACTCAGACTTGTTGGTGATCTCCAAAAACCACATGAAAACCTTCCTGCAAAGTAGAAATTGCTTTACAACTATGCTAATCAGTACATTTGTTAAATTATTCATTCTGTTCATTGGTAGTTTGAAGAAGTGGCTTTGGCTTGTTCTGTCTGTCTGTCTTTGGCTTGTTCTGTCTGTCTGTCACTCGATCTTCCTAACTGGCTATTTTGTGAACTGGTTATTTGATGAATTGATTTTCGGCAAAATGGCTTTAGATCGATTCGGTGTTGGTAAATTCACCCAAAACCACTTCCTCCATGGCAAATGGGAAAGGCAAATAGATTAAAAAAAAAAAAAAAAAAAAAAAAAAAAGCTTTCTGGAAAGCAATTTGGCAACCCTTGTTAGAAACTGTAAAAATGCGAATGGGATTCATTGACCAACAATTCTGCTACAAATAAATTATTTTTAAAACAGAGGCCAGGCACGGTGGCTCACACCTGTAATCCCAGCACTTTGGGAGGCTGAGGCAGGCAGATCACTTGAGGTCAAGAGTTCGAGACCAGCCTGGCCAACAAGGTGAAACCCCATCTCTAATAAAAATACAAAAATTAGCCAGGTACGGTCGTGCATGCCTGTAGTCCCAGCTATCAGGAGGCTGAGACAGAAGAATCACTGGAATCTGGGAGATGGAGGTTGCAGTGAGCCAAGATCATGCCACTGCACTCCAGCCTAGGTGACAGAGTAAGACTCCATCTCAAAAAAAAAAAAAAAAGAAAAAAAGAAAGGTTAAAAAAGAATGAATGACAATGTGCAAAAAGATCAGGCTATATGGATTTTGTACTAGAATTATCTAATACAGTAAAATATTAAAGACAAGTAAAAATTTCAATAACAGGTGTTGGCTAAATGGATCAGCGGGCTGTTATGAAGCTTTAAAATTTGTGCTGTGAAGGCATATTTGATGTCTTGAAAAGTTGTTCAAGCATTGTTGTTAAGTTTTTAAAAAGCTGTGAAACAGACTGATACTACTTTAGCAAACACACACAAAAAATGCCATATGCATGTGACTGAATGGATAAACTCCAAAATATTTAGTTATTTTGGGGTTGGCATTATGGATAATTTTTATTTTCTTCTTTTTGTATACCTGAATTTCCTAAAATTTCGACATTGAAAATGTATTATTCTTTATAAAAAGAAAAAAGAGTTTTTAATCACTCATTAGCTTAGAAGCCAGGAGACCCTTCCAATGTATATGGACTTAAATAAGGCCTCTCTCCAAGTCTTCATATTTCTCATTTTCCTTGAACTTCACATCTCTTTCCTGGTCTTTCCCTTCCCTTCTTTAAATTTGGTTAGTCGGGGAGAGGGGAGGGATAGCATTAGGAGATATACCTAATGTAAATGACGAGTTAATGGGTGCAGCACACCAACATGGCACATGTATACATATGTAACAAACCTGCACGTTTTGCACATGTACCCTAGAACTTAAAGTACGATACAAAAAAAAAATTGCTTAGTGACTCACTACTTCTAGAAACTCATACCCCATGAACTACAGCATTGCTTGGAGACTGTTTTGAACAGTTACACGTTGTATGCTGACATACAGGGTTTGCATCCTCTAACTATTGAGTGGCAGGCACTTAAGGAGCAAAGGACACCAAAAGGAAGAAGACACTTCTAGAAGTTCGGACTCTAGTGAAAGAGATAGATATTTGATCAGAAATGGCACTGCAATGTGGAAAAACACACTCATAAAAGTATGAGCAAAGTGGTCTAAGATCACAGAGGTCAGCAGTGACTTCTTGAAGAGTTAAGACTGGAGTTGGATCCTGGAGGAGGGAACATGATGAGCCCACAGTTATTGGCTATGACCAGGCCCTGTGGCATAGACTTTACATGCCTTATGTCATATAATTCTCCCAGCAATCATACCAAACATCCTCTCCCCTTCCCAGCTTTTTCTCAAGCAGTTTAGAACACTGAAGTGCAAGAGGGTAAATAACTTGCGCAGGTGCTGTGTAGTCACTCTTTGCCTTGCCCTCTTCTGCTGTCTCTCCCAGAGCACTGGCCTTGCAATCTACACGATCTAGACACCATTGCCAACTGGTTCAGCCAAGTGGGAGGCTGGAGGATGGGAGTTAGGGAGAAACCACAGAAGTTTCTGCTGGTTTCCTCCCAGCTCCAGGTAGCAACTGCAGGTAGCAGCTTCAACAGTGGCTGTTTGCCTCCTTGGTTCCAGCCCCCACAAACCTTGACAGCCCTTCCTCAATGGTCCCAGTTCCCATCAATCCTGGATTCCCAGGTTCTAGTAACCTACCTCCTCCTTTTGTCCCTCCAGTTTAGGCACTGCCTTCCTACATTCCATCTCTGCTCCGCCTCAGCCTCTCCTGCGTGGACTTACAGCTCCACTGCCACCTCCATAACTCTTCCTGATGTTAAAATCCCCGCGTGAACAATCTAGGGTGGCCTGTGTTCCTGAACAGATCCTGACCCATATAGTCACACAGCTAATCAGTGGCTGAACTAGGATATTCATGGCTCTTGGATTCCAAAGTCTTCAAAGATGGTAGCCCATAGTCAGCAAATAGTTACTAAGTGTCAAGCTCTTCAAACAGATCATCTTATTTAATCCTCACCACAACCCTACCAAGTGAGTGCTCTTATTATCTCCCATTTACAGGAGAAAAAGCTGAAGCCAAGAAACTTTCCCAAAAGGCACAGCAAGCAAGTTGGAGAAGGAAGAGTGAGACCCAGGAAGTTTGAATCCAGGACCTGCGTTCCTACCTCTTGGCTATCCCAGGTTGGACAGGAAGGAGCAGGGAGATGGGAGAGATTCCTAAGATAGATGAGAGTTAGAAAAAAGACAAGGGGAGCTTTGGACCAGTCTTTGACCTCAGGATTGCAGTTCCTGATTGGTAGTTTGACAGGATAGACCTAGTCACCAATCCCCCCTTTCCTGGTGCCCAACAGCAGTCTCATCATTCTAGGCATCTACGGGAGAAGAGAGTAAAGAAAATATGCCAAGAAATCCAAGGTGCAGTGTTCAATGGCCCTGCCCTTCTCAGCACCTCCCTCTGCTCTTCATCTCCACCCTCCTACTTCCCATGGTTCTCTCTCCTCCATTGGGAAAAAAGCCCATAATCCCCTTGGGAAATCCACCCATCCTTCAGGCTCATGCTGCCTCGGCATTTGCACATAGCAGGGAGTGCAGGTTGCTCTGACTCTAATTAGCAGGTGCTGAGCAGTTTCCACATTTTTGAGTAAATATGTCAAAACACAAAATCCATTCATTCTTTCCTCTCCTCTACCCTTCCCCTCCTCTTGTAAAACACACTTTTCTCTCTTGGCTGCTCTGGAGAAGTGTTTTTCTTCAGCAAGAGTGAAAGTGGCATTAACACAGGGTGTCTGGCAGTTTTACAATCCTTTTCAAATCCTCATCTGCCCTCCTGGTCATTCATCCATCTGTTCATTCGTTCATTCATGTGCCTTCTATGGGGCAGGCACTGACTTAGGGCTTTGGGTTTTACTGGGGCCTCTCAAGTATAAGGCTGGCATCAGCAAGGATCCCATAAAGACCCTCCAGGAGATCCCATTATCACCCAGGACCCAGCCAGGGCAATCAGGTACCGTGGAGCCTCAGGGGACTTATGCACTTAATTTCCACCATCTCTCTGGGCCTCCTGCTGGAGTGACTGGAAAACAACTCTTTAAATCAAGTAGCAGCTGGCTCCCTCCCTGCTGGGCTCTCCTCCCCAGCACCCACTCCCTTTCCCTCAAGTCCGCTGGGTTGGAGAAGCTCAATTTGCAGCCGTTATCTGCCTCTGTCTTTCCCAAACCTCCCCTGCAGCCTTTCTTCCCAATTCCTCTCCCCAAACAAAAGAAACAGGAAGTCAAGAGGGTGGGGCTGCTGTTCAGACCCATCCAGTCCCTGGAGCTTTTCCACAAAGCCTGCTGCCAGATTCCTTTTACAACCTGGGCGCTTGGAAGCATGCTTAGCTTTCCTGGCCAGAATGAGGGACCTCAGAGTGGGCTGGGAGGGAGTGGGGGTGGAATTCCCGTCTGAGTGTTGTTTGTTGTTTAATTTAGGGTGACACAAGAATATAAATCCCATGATTTTGAAGGGCTGGTGGTTCGGTTTCACCAGAAACTCACACAGGTCTCCCTGGCTCTCTTCTTGCAGCCTTCTGAGGCTACCTTTAGAGAAGGGAGAGGAAGAGGCCTGGGGGGCTCCAGGTTTGAGTCAACACACCCCATCCAAATCCAGACAAGCCAGCAATTTCGCCTAATTCCACCAACACCTGCTCTTCCTTTGGCTTTGTCGGTAGCCCCCGAAGGCTGCCACCTGCAACAGTCTTAGCCTACCGTTGGTCCAGCCTTTCAGGGCTGACTGAACATCTCCCATGCCCCTAGGACCTCATGGACAAAAAGGGAAAGGAAGTGGTCCCTACCCTTGAGGAGGAGCTCCTGGCTGTAGGAGACAGAGCTGTCTATGAGCCAAGTATTTCAACAGAGAAAATACAGTGTTGGAGTAGGGACGAGGGAAGTATACTATATAAAACAGTATGTGGGGCCACAGAATAGGGGCTGGCAGGGCCTTGGATGCTGCACTATCCCATTCTACTCAGTGATATGAAAACTGAGGCCCAGAGGAGTGAGGCGCCTTGTCCAAGGTCACAGAGCCGGTCAGGGGCAGCACAAGACTCACACTGAAGCCTCCTGGCTTGGAAAGTTAAATGTCCAGGTTGTGAACTATGCCCAGTTGGTCAGTCAGTTCCTCTTCCTCCCCCTCCCCTCACTCTCCTCGGATCCTCCAGCGTTTACCCTCCCTGAGTGGCCGGGCCCCAGGAAAGCAGTTGCTGGAACTATTCGGAGGAGGCAGTGAGCAATGCCAGCAGAATCATTTCCATTAATTTATACTATTTTGCAGCTCCTCCAATCTGCCTGCTCCCTGCTGGTCCTTCCATGTCCTGACTGAGATGGCTGTTCTGTTTGTTTCCATTGTCTGAGAAATAAAATGGTTTTGATTACACCCACGGTCTCTCGTGAATGACTGTACTTTGGCTACCCGCAAGGCAAAAGGCACCAGCTGCATCCCTCAACCATGGCTCCTGGAAGAGGCCTGCTTGCCTCTTCCACGGGGGCTTGAGCCTGAGCCAAGGGAGCAGCCCAGACCCCACCCACGTTCACTGCTGATGCGGACTGAGCCTGGAGAGAGGCAGAGCTGTGCAAAGGGTAGCATCCGGGAGGGCCGTCTTCTGTTAGCCTTAAAGGAAGGGGAGGGCAAGGCCAAGGAGAGGAAACTAATGGTTTTAAGGGCATAAGGCAAAACTCAGTCCACAAAGTCAAAGTCTTAGTAGGCTTAGTACCTACTGTGCACCAGACCCTGTTCTCAATGCTGAGGACCGAAGCGGTGAGTGGAGGATAGCAACTCTAGTGCCTCTCGGTGGGAATGTTACTCTAAATCTTTAACAACTGGACCTGCACAGACACCAACCCCTCAGCCACCAAGTAACACGGTCCCAGGGGCTCCCCAACTGGGCCGGGCATTAACCCTTTAGGTGCTGAATCCTAGTCAGGTCTGGGGGGTCCCAGGGAAGGACTGGAGCAGCCAGAATGGTGAAGTCCCAGACAGCAGTTGCTCACCAACCAGCACAGAAGGATTGCAATATTACAGCAATATTAAATATCAGCCATATGAGCAGAGGGTCAGATAAGAAGGTTGGAGATGACTGTGGCAAACTTATCATTTAGGGGCAACCACTATTCAGCATCGGCCCATAATTGCCTCGTGGGAGGAAGCCGCCCATTGATTCTGGATCTTCCCATTTTTCAAGAGGAGTCCGATCTGGAGTGTGTATGTGTATGTAGAACTTTTTATTTCAAAACATTTGTTTACATACCCAGACTAGGCCAAAGAAAATGTATCTTTGCCCATATGCCCTCTGAGAGCCCCCAGTTTGAGCCCTCTGGCCTTAGGGTACCAGGAACTGTGCCGAACTTTAACTGCAGTTAATTCCTGACAACCACCCACCAGGTTCTTGTTATTCCCTCCACTTGAAAGAGGAGAAAACTGAAAGTCCGTTTTCTATGGGGTGATGGGAGCCCACAGGGGAACTCATCTGGAACAAGAGAAGGCAGCTGGTTGAACCTAAACCTGCCTGTCTCCAAGGAGGAGAAAAGACCCTCTTGGGTGCAAAAATGTTTCTGTGCTCCAGTCAGCACAGGTCCTGTTGATGGTAGGGGGGAGCTGAGGACAGGTCTGCAGAGGGACTGGCAAGGTTCTAGGGGTGGCTGTGATGGGCCTAGAATGCCTGCAGGAATGGTGGGAAGGGGTGTGAACCTGCATGGAGAAGTGGGAATGGGTTAGGTGTGTTAGAGAGATTCTGGAGTTCATTCTTGTGGGAGGAATGAGCGGACTTGGGTCTTAGTGAGGACTCAGAGACTCCTTTGAGGGGCTGAGGTTTTGTTTTCCATGATCCTGCAGAAAGGTCCGTATGCCACCTTCTCTGCACCGGCCCAGGGAACTGATTGCCAAGTGCGGCCACACGGTACATGCCCCCTTCCAAGATGCCTGCTGCTCCTGGGTTCCAGTCCAGTTCCTTCCCAGGTCCCAGGTAGGGCCACCAGCTGGTAGGTGGGCTCTTGTGATCACTTCAGCAAGACCATGCTGTAGGGACCAGCATGAGAGTGAGGTGGGATTGTGGGGAGGGTGGGGCAGGCAGAAGGACTGCCTGAGGAAGAAGCATGGGGACAGGAGCACACGTGTCTGTAGGAGGACCGGTGAACTGTCCCCCTGTCCCAAAGCACTGGGACTAGTGGAAAGTGAAGACTTAAATGGCAGGTTGTGACCAGGTTGAGGGATTCTTAAGGGACAAGGACCAGAGTTGAGATATTTCATTCAGCAGGCAACAGAGAGCCATGGAAGGTTTGCTAGTGGAGTATCTGTCTTAGTTTGGGCTGCTATAACAAAATATCATAGACTGAGTGGCTTAAATAACAGACATTTATTTCTCCCAGTTCTGGAGGCTGGGAAATCTGAGATCAGGGTGCCAGCACGGTTGGGTTCTGGTGAGACCTGTCTTTCCAGCTTGCAGACAGCTTCCCTCTTGCTATATTCTTACATGTCCGAGAGAGCTTTAGTCTCTTCCTCGTCTCATAAGGACACTAATCCCATCATGAAGAATCTACCCACATGACCTCATCTAAACTCAATTACTTCCCAAAGGTCCCACCCTTCCTAATACCATCACATCGGAGGTTAGGATTTCAGCATATGATCCGGGCGTTGGGGGCGGTGCACAAACATTTAGTCCATAATAGTGTCAGACACGTTGTGAGGCTAGACGCTAATATCTGAGCTCCTAACTTGTGCTAGCCCCTTTGCGTATCCTTTATCCAGCTTTATATATTTATATACATTTATCTCCATATTCCTCTAATTCTGAGAACAGCCCTGTGAGAAAAATATTAAATAGTTTCACTTTGCATGTAGGGATATTGAGGCTCAGAAATGTCCAACAACATCCCTGAGGTCATATAGCAGCTGGTAAATGACGGATCAGGATTGTAACTGAAATTGGGGGACTTTGTGAAACTAGAGGTCGGAAGAGTAGCTAGAAGTACTATTTGGATATGAATAGTAATATCTGTAACTGCAGTTGAGGCAGGAGAATCACGAGAGGGAATGAATGCTGGAGATCTCAGAGTGGGACCTAGTGGTAATTGATACGGTATGGATGGGGCCGGAGGAAGAAGCCACAGAGGATGGGGCAGGGGAGTGGTGACTGATGGGAACCCTGGCAAAACCATTAGCAATGTAGAGAATTTGGGAGAGAGCTCAGTTTTCAGAAGATAGTCTTACTATGATTTTGGAAATGTTGTGTTAGTTATAGAGAAATGGGAAGTATCATTTTTAATTCCCAGCTTGGCAGTACAGAAAGACAAATTAGAACAGAAACTTCCCAACTTTCTAACTCAGCCACAGCAAAACAAAAACAAAAACAAACAAACAAAAAAGCATGTAACAATATTTGCTCTTCCTCTACATAATGTACTCTGACTTTTCCTATCCTATTCTATTCAATTTCATGGTGGGGGTGAGGGTGGAGAAGGAGAACTCTGGCTGCAACTCATAGAATTGATTTCATGACTCATAAACGGGGAAAGGCCCAAAGTTTGGCTAAGACTTTACCAGAAGCAGGGCGGAGTGGAGCAGCTAGTCCTCATGGTCACCACACACGGACTTTATGAAAGACGGAACCAAGAGAGGAATTGATATTGGCAAGAATGGGAAATGGAGAATACTTAATGTGCAGAGGAATCAAGGAGGGCAGGGCTTCTAAAAGGCCCTTATTTTTATAATGAGGGAATCAGGGACCTTCCAAGGAACCATTTCAGTCAGTGCAGGAGGTGGAAACAGGACTGGAAAATAGGAGTGGGCATAAGGAGATGAAAGAGGGAAGGCTGTTAAAGGCTTGCCTGCATGCAGAGGGGAGAGAGCCAGAAAAGAGGAAGTGATTGAAGGTGTCCCACAGTGAGCTGTGTGGGTACAAGCGCAGGTGGTAATGGACGGAGCCAAGTCCACGTGGCGATGGAAAATCCTGGAATGAGCTGGGACAAAGAGCACTTTGGGAAGGAGGCAGGGTGCTTCTTTCTCTCAGATAGGGAAGGGGAGAGTCTAGGTAAGAATATATATTTACAGAAGTGAAGAGGCAGTGATGGCAAGCAGAAGGGGAAAGATGATGGAATGTGAAAGGCTGACCCCAATTTTCTCAGCAATGTAGAAGCCAAGGTCATCTGCTGAGAACAAGGATGGCAACTTCATGTGAATAAGAAATGTTGGGAACAGCTGCTAGGAAACATCAACAAGTAAAGAAACAAAAGAAAGGCTGAATAGTGGGAGGTCCAGTGTAGATCCCTTGGTCTGTGAAACCTGTGGTTTGCTGGTTTGGAGGGCCTCTGCTCTCTCCCTATGAATACTGTTAAAGCACGGCCCCTTCTTCTCCCCAAGGTTACACATCGATCAAGGGTTCAGGGAATGTTGTTGATTCCCTGCTAAAAGGCCAAAGAACACAAACTATTACATTCTGATTTTCTTAAGAATCTTGCCTCGAGGCTTTCCAAAATAAGCTACTTCTTTTAGATTTCTGATTCTACTTCCAATAAATCTCTTGACAGCACAGCCTAGCCCATCTGGACCAATCAATCAGCTTTTATCATCAAGCTGTATTTTTCTCCACTTCCCCCTTCCTGGGATTTGCAACGCTGCCTGCACATTGGAATAACCTGGGGAAAGTTAAAAATACCAATGCCTGGTCCCACCCCTAGTGATTGACTTAATTGGTCTGGTTTTGTGGCTGGGCATTGGGAAAACCCTCCCAGATAATTTTAATATGCCAGCTAAGAATGAGAACCACTGACCCTTTTGCTGCTCAAAGTGTGATCTGTGAATTAGAAGTACCCACATGAGCCTGGATTCCTGTTTGAAATGCAAAATTTCGGGCTCTACCCCAGATCTGAGAAATCAGAATCTGCAATTCAACAAGGACTCCAGCCTTGCTCTCCACTGAAGCCTGAGAAGCTCTATGCTAGAGATCTAACCTCTTAAATCCACCCACCCCCTGTAAAATCAAATAGGAGGGTCTCTGAGATCACACCTCCTTATCTCTGAGCAGCCTGGCAAAGAGCTGATGTCTGCATTTCCCTAGAGTGTGAAAACAGGCACCTATCAACCAATCATGAACAAGTGCTTCCTGACATCTCAGCAAGCAGACACTCAGTATTTGAGTGTTGTCTCTTGGGCTTAACAGTCTACAGTGTAGTTAGCTGGAGCATTCTTGTAAGATGACCAACTGTCCTGGTTTGTCAGGGACTGTCCCAATTTTAGCATTGTAAGTCTCACATCTTGGGAAATCTGTCAGTTCTGGGCAAACTAGAATAGTTGGTCACTCTATGTCAAGCAACATTTTGAATTGATTTTAAGCCCACCACCCCCACCCACCCACACACACACAGACACCTCCTCAAAGGCAAGCTCTGCGTCTTTGGTACCCACCACCCCGTCACGAACACACATAGCTAGGAGCTTGGGTGTTTTTGTGCATATAGTTAATGCTTTAAAATGTTGGTTCATTCATTCAACAAAAATTCATTGAGTGTCCTCAGTGTGCCAGCCTCCGCGAAATACCGAAGTAGACACAACACCTGCCCTCATGGGAATTACAGTTTAGAGGGGAATACAGAGTGAAGATATGCATTGGAGTGAGCGCCGTGATCACTGGAATGAATGTAGGGTTCTGCAGAAGCTCATAGGAGGAGCACCACAGATGTGTGCCAGAAAGTTCTGAAGGATGGGAGAAAGTAACCAGGTGGGGACAAAGTAAGGAGATGAAAGCTTCTAAGCAGAGGGAATAGTGGTCCATGGGTTGGGGCAAAAGAGAGCATGGCTCCTTTGAACGTGAAAGGAGGTCAATATTCCTAATGAAGACACAATGAGAGGTGGGAGGTAAGGGTAGGCCATGAGTTTAGAGAGGCAGGCAGAGGGCAGTTGATAGGGTTTGAGTCTGTGTCCCCATTCAAATCTCATGTCAAATTGTAATCCCCAGTGTTGGAGGTGGGGCCCGGTGGGAGGTGATTGGATCACAGGGCTAGATTTCCCCTTTGGTGCTGCTCTCGTGATAGTGAGTGAGTTATTGCGGGATCTGGTTGTTTAAAAGTGTGTAGCCCCTCCCACTTCTCTCTCTTCTACCAGTTCTGGCCATGTAGGATGTGCCTGCTTCCCCTTCACCTTCTGCCATGATTATAAGTTTCGTGAGGCCTCCCCAGCCATGTTTCCTGTATAGCCTGCGGAACCATGAGCCAACTAAACCTATTTTCTTTGTGAATTACCCACTCTCATGTATTTCATAAGTACGGCCTATGAATGACCCTGTAAAACAAGTCAAAGAGCTGTGGCATCATTCTAAGAGAAGGGGATACACAGAAGAATTTAAAGCCAATTTTGAGAAGCAGATTTGGGTGAAAAATGATCAATAACTCTGCAATTCTGTAGAAAATAGAATGGGGAAAATAAAAATGAAAGCAGGAACTCAGAACAAAGGCTTAGTAATCCAGGAGCAAGAGAGGAGGGTAGCTTGAACTGAGATGGTGGCAGTATAAACAGTATAAACATCTCTTGAATCCTTCCATTTCTCTTTATCCAGAGAGTAGAAGCCATAAAAGAACATGGTGTTTGAAAAATGCTGACCAGCCTGGCAAGATGGTGAAACCCCATCTCTACTAAAAATACAAAAATTAACTGGGCGTGGTGGTGGGTGTTTGTAATCCCAGCTACTTGGGAGGCTGAGGCAGGGAATTGCTTAAACCCAGGAGGAGGATGTTGCAGTGAGCTGAGATGGTGCCCCTGCACTCCAGCCTGGGCAACAGAGTGAGACTCTGTCTCAAAAAAAAAAAAAAAGAAAAAGAAAAATGCCCTTGACAGAGATAGGGTGAAGGTAAAGACAGAGAAGAACTGGGGATTAGGCACAGGTTTCTTTTTTTTAACTTTTAATTTTGAACTACTTCTAGACTTACCAAAAAGTTGCAAAAATACGGTTTCCATACATCCCTCGTTGGGTCTTTCCTAATGTCAATGTCAGAGGCATTTTAACCAGAGCAACTCCATCTTGAATAGGGGCTGAGTAAAAATGAGGGTGAGACTCACTGGGCTGCATTCTCAGGAGGTTAAGGCATTCTTTTTTTTTTTTTTTTTTTGAGATGGAGTTTCGCTCTTGTTGCCCAGGCTGGATTGCAGTAGCACGATCTTGGCTCACTGCAACCTCCACCTCCCTGGTTCAAGTGATTCTCCTGCCTCAGCCTCCCGAGTGGCTGGGATTACAAGCATGCACCACCATACCTGGCTAATTTTGTATTTTCAATAGAAATGGGGTTTCTCCATGTTGGCCAGGCTGGTCTCGAACTCCCGACCTCAGGTGATCCACCTGCCTTGGCCTCTCAAAGGACTGAGATTACAGGCACGAGCCATCGTGCCTGGCCAGTTAAGGCATTCTTAGTAACATAATGAGATAGGAGGTCGGCACAAGATACAGGTTATAAAGACCTTGCTGATAAAATAGGTTGCAGTAAAGAAGCTGGCCAAAACCCACCAAAACCAAGACAGTGACGAGAGTGACCTCTGGTTGTTCTCACTGCTACACTCCTACCAGTGCCATGACAGTTTACAGATGCCATGTGATATCAGGAAGTCACCCTATGTGGTCTAAAAAGGGGAAGCATGAATAATCCACCCCTGTTAGCATATCACCAAGAAATAACCATAAAAATGGGCAACCAGCAGCCCTCAGGGCTGCTCTATGGAGTAGCCATTCTTTATTCTTTTACTTTCCTAATAAACTTGGTTTCACTTTACTCTATGGACTTGCCCTGAATTATTTCTTGCTAGAGATCCAAGAACCCTCTTTTGGGGTTTTCCTGTAACATTAACATTAGACATATTCACTGTACAATTATCAGAATCAGGAAATTATGGTACACACTAAAGACTCCATTCAAACTTGATCAATTTTCCACTAACATCCTATTTTTTTTTGTTTTTGGTTCCAGAATTCCACGTTGCATTTAATTGTTGTTTATTCTTGGCCTGCTGCCATCTATCACAGTTCTTCAATCTTTCGTGTCTTTTAGGATTTTGATACCGAGGAGACATCAGGGATTTTGCTGACTGTTGGTCAGTTTGGGCTGGTCTGGTGTCTTTGGGTTTCTGTATCTGAGAGCAAGAAGGTAAGTTCCTTGAGAGCAGGGATATTGTCTCATTGTTCAGTGACTAATTCCTAGTGTGGGGAGCAGTAACAAATTCAGTGTACATGCTCAATGTGCTGAAGAAAGGACGAGAGAATAATGTACTAACCACAAGATGGATAAAAACATAACTTTCAGGGATCTCTCCTCTCCTGTCTTAGCAGAAAGGGGAGAACACTGGTTAGGAAACAAAAATGATTTTTTTTGAGTGGATCCATGAACGTATCTAAATGCCTAATTGGCTTCGATTGTGGTAATTACATTACCTTTCTGAGCCTCTGCGATTGCTAGGCACAGGGCTGAATAAAGGTGAACTAGACGCATGGAACAAGCTCCCTTGAGCTCATCGTTCACCTGGGAGGAGGAAATGGAGGTTTCACAGGTACATAGTGATAACGGGGCAGGCGGCCTGCACTGTGTGCTGCAGGAGCACAGCTGGGGATGATGCGAAGTGCAGGAAGGATGCTTTATGGGGAAGGTGACATGTGACAGGCTAGGGCTTGGAGGAGGCTGGGCTCGGACTAGTGATGGAAGAGAGGCCTCAGTGGGGAAGAACGCCTTTGAATGGAAATGAAAGGCAAAGAGCTATGGAGTCTATTTGGAGATGCAGGCAGTGGGGATTGGCCAGAGTATCTGGTGGGAGGATAAAGTGACGAGACTGGAGGCTCGACCAAGAGGTTAGGGTCAGACCTCAGGAGTGCCTGGTTGTCACTGTGCTGAGGGCATTTAACATTTTTCTCAACAATGAGAAGCAGCAGAGTGAACTGCTCAAACTCTTTATTATGTAGGGTCACTGGGTCAGGTGGTGGCCTGATGCTTTCCTCCCAATCTCACTGCAAGGGACAGCCGGGTGGAGGCAAAAAACTGAATATGCTCAGGGACCTCTGGGCTTTGCCCTCCTGTCTTCTGACCCTCATCAAGTGGATTTCTTTCACTTGCCACACCACCTTGCCTTGCCACACCATAATGTAATACAACACGACCTCACCAGGCCAAAACACAACCATGCTATGCCACATAATGCCACACCATGCCACACCACCACCACCATGCTATGCCATGCCATTACACTGTGCCACAAATCGACCATGTTACGTCACTGTCTCATCATGCCACAACCCCTCACTATGCTACTCCCCCTCACTCTGCCACTCCCCCTCACTCTGCCATATCCCCTCACTGTGCCACCCCCTCACCATGCCACACCCCCTCGCCATGTCACACCCCTTCATTATGCCACACTCCCTCACTATGCCACACCCCCTCACTATGCCACACCCCCTCACCATGCCACACTCCCTCATTATGCCACACCCCCTCACTATGCCACACCCCCTCACTATGCCACACCCCCTCACTTTGCCACACCCCCTCACTATGCCACACCCCCTCACCATGCCACACTCTCTCACTATGCCACACCTCCTCACTTTGCCACACCCCCTCACCATGCCACACTCCCTCATTATGCCAGAACTCCACACGATGCCACACCACCTTGTTTACCCACACCATCATGTGATGCCACACAACCTCATCATGCCACACCATCACCACTGTGCCACACCACCACACTGTGCCACACAACCTCACTGTGCCACACCACCACAGTACAGCACACCGTGCCGTACTACCTCACTGTGCCACCCCACCACACTGACACCAGACCACCTTGTTTGACAGGTGCCTGTGCACCCCTTCTCCCCATCTCTCTGGTCTGCTGTTGCACATGCTCCTACCACCAGCTAGAGGTTCTGTTGTCTAGGAAGCCACTGGCCTCTGACTCATGCAATCTAAGCATGTCTCTCCCTGTTTTCTGCCCCTGATGTTATTGGAACATCTCGTCATCATGGCTTTTTATGACAATCATTTGCTCACACACTTACCTCTCTTGTTAAACTGAAAAGTTATTGAGACAGGGAACCATATTTATTTGTTGAATTCCTAGGGCTAGCGCCATGCTTGGCACATCACAGGTACTTGAAAAATAGCTGCTAAATGTAATTATGCTTAATTAAACAGTAGAAAGAGCATTGAACTTGGAGCCAGGAGCCCAAAATCCAAACCCCAGTCCTACAACCAACAAACAAGTTACCCAACCCTCCAGGTCTACCTCTCATCCATAGGAGGGGAAAGGGATGATAATCTCAGTTTCATAGTTTTCTCCTGGAGGACCCTATTATATTTCTGGAACATAATTGCTGTACTTCTGCCCATTGCACTTACCTCACCTGTAATTGTTTATTCAGAGTGAATAGTTTCTAGAGTGGAAACATGCAAAGAATAGACATTACTGGCACTGGGAGTCCCACTGCATGCCAGGCATCACCACGTGCAAGGAAAAGGACATCTTGGATATTTGAAGCAGAAATATAGTGGAGAAAGGACATGAAAGTTGATCAAGAAATTGTCAATACTTTTTGAGAGGCTGAAGGCTTATCAGCAGAGGGAATGCAAGAGCTATAAGCAGAACCATGCCAAGAAGCTTGGCTGGTCCAAGTGCAGTGGTATTTACAAATAATTGATCAGAACCAGTTACAAATTTCTTTGTTCCTTTTCCACTCCCACTGCTTCACTTGACTAGCCTTTAAAAAATAAATAAATAAAATACATTTTAAAATAATAAAAAGAAGAAGCTGGTGCAGTTCAGCCAAGGGGCCAAGGCCACCAGGACACCTATCATGAGCTGAGGACCCACCATTCTGCTGGACTTCACTTCCAGGCTGTAAGCTCCGTGAGAGTGGAGGCCTTGTCTGTTTTGTTTATGAAGATATGGCCATGGCTAGCACAGCATCTGTGCATGACAGGAACACAAACACCTCACTTAACCTCTCTAGACCTTGATTGACTCATCTCAAAGATGAAGGAAGGTCCCTTTCTCAAAGTGCATTATTCTATATATAACAGAACCTGTTAAGCCTTTCCAGCATGAGGATAGGGAGTAATAATGCTGATGGCACCTGGGGAATAATTTTAAAAGGACAAAAAAAAGGCAAATATAGTACCTTGGTTGTGCATCTACCAGATCCCTACAGGTATGAGCAAATGCAGAATAATGGCAAGGACTAGATAATTCCAAGTTCTGAGAGAACTATGGGGTATGTGCTGCATTTCTGACATTTTCTTTTGGCTCTCTGTCCAGAAAATGGCCTCTGGGTAAAAGATCTGAAATAAAAGTACGCATGGGTCTTGAAAGAGATCCAATTTGCCAACCACATTGGAGGAACCTTGGCATGTTCAGGGGTTTAGGGCTTCTGTACTCCCCTTTGTCAACCTGTTGCAGTCCCCAGCAACCTGACGTGATTGTTACCATAGTGATCACCCCAAATGGAGGGACTCCCATGTCCCTCTTCCTCAAGTAGGCTAAGTAAGGCAGCCTCCTGATGGAAGCCAGGCTGGGCTAGGCCGGGGCCTGCACAGATGGAGCTCCCAAGTCAAGGGAAACTCAGCTGCCCCAGCAGATGCTCCAGGGAGTCCGACACAACTCTACTGCCCAAGGTGAGTGTGCAGAGAAAGGAGGATGAGCTAGTGCTTACGTATGGAAGCAAAGTGGGCCTTTCCCTTCCTCCCAGGGGTGACATTTCTTTCCTCCCTCTGAGCTTTTGCTTTTTCTGTTGTTTTTTAATAGAGACAGTGTCCCACTATGTTGCCCAGGCTGATCCTGAATTCCTGGGCTCAAGCTAGCCTCCCACCTTGGCCTCCCAAAGTGCTAGGATTACAGACATAAACCTCCATACCTGGCCCCTCTGTGCTTTTGGAAAAGCTCCTCCTTCTACCTGGAGTGTGTTCCACTCTCTTATCTTGGCTAAATTCAGGTCAACCATAGATATCTCATCTTGTGAGAAGCCATCCCTGACCCTCCTCAAGCCTGCCCTCCCATAGCACCTTGAGCAGTCCTCAGTCCTTACCACACTATATCTTAATTCCTGCCCTGCAGTCACAAGACTGGCAAAGCACCAAGAAGACAGGAGCTGTGTTCCAATTCACCATGGTACCGAGAATCCTCACGCAGTTCTGGCACAAAGCAGCTGCTCAATAAATATTTGCAGAATGGATGAACTAGAGATTTTATTCCCCTCGTGTGGGAGAAAGATAAAACAAGTTGATATCACAGTTTAAATAAAAGCCACCCACCAGCTTCTACAAGATATCCTGTGGCCTATGAAGCTAGAACTTCATTTCCTGTGCCTTTTCTAACCACAGAGCCTAACTTTAAATGACAACACTTCAACATAAAAAAATTGAGGCGATGTTCAAATGCACTGCCAAGTAGCCTCACATTTTATAAAGACTTTCAACAGGCCGGGCGCGGTGGCTCAAGCCTGTAATCCCAGCACTTTGGGAGGCCGAGACGGGCGGATCACGAGGTCAGGAGATCGAGACCATCCTGGCTAACACGGTGAAACCCCGTCTCTACTAAAAAAATACAAAAAACTAGCCGGACGCGGTGGTGGGCGCCTGTAGTCCCAACTACTCGGGAGGCTGAGGCAGGAGAATGGCGTGAACCCGGGAGTCGGAGCTTGCAGTGAGCTGAGATCTGGCCACTGCACTCCAGCCTGGGCGGCAGAGCGAGACTCCGTCTCAAAAAAAAAAAAAAAAAAAATAGGGGTTAGCCCCAAATTCACTAGATAATCAAATTAACCATAAACTCCCACCCATTCTCTTTGATCTCTTCCATTCTCTAAACATTCTGGTAAATTAATCCTTTACTACAATATATTAATATGTAGGAAATGAATAGATGAATAGTTCTGAGGCTGGAAAGGGGGTGAAAAAAGGAAGAATTTATTTATCCTGAAAGGTGCTGATGTATCACAGATATTTTCCAGTCTGAGAATAGGAAATACCAGCTTAGGGATTTGCCTTGCACCTTGAACATGTCCCCTCATCTCTCTGGGTCCTAGTTTCTTCTCCTTCTCCTTCTCTTCTTCTTCTTCTTTTTTTTTTTTTTTTTTTTTTTTTTTTTCTGAGATGGAGTCTTACTCTGTTGCCCAGGCTGGAGTGCAGTGGTGCAATCTCAGCTCACTGTAACCTCCACCTCCCAGGCTCAAATGATTCTCTTGCCTTAGCCTCCCGAGTAGCTGGGATTGCAGGCACCTGCCACCAAGCCCAGCTAATTTTTGTATTTTTAGTAGAGAAGGGGTTTTTGCCATGTTGGCCAGGCTGGTCTCGAACTCCTGAACTCAAGTGATGTGCCCACCTTGGCCTCCCAAAGTGCTGGGATTACAGGTGTGAGCAACCATGCCCGGCCTCCAGTTTCTCACTTCTAAAGATCAGGAAAACCTGGTGGCTCAAGCCTGTAATCCCAGCACTTCGGGAGGCCCAGACGGGCGGATCACGAGGAGATCAGGAGATCAAGACCATCCTGGCTAACCCGGTGAAACCCCGTCTCTACTAAAAAGTACAAAAAATTAGCCGGGCGCGGGGGCTGGCGCCTGTAGTCCCAGCTACTCGGGAGGCTGAGGCAGGAGAATGGCGTGAACCCGGGAGGCGGAGCTTGCAGTGAGCCGAGATCGTGCCACTGCACTCCAGCCTGGGCGACAGAGCGAGACTCAGTCTCAAAAAAAAAAAAAAAAAAAAAAAAAAAAAAGATTAGGAAAACAGTGCCTGCTCTTCCCTCCCACCATAGAAACATGTGCTAGTGGCTCTGCGCGTGTTGGAAGATAAGGAAGCTCCTGAACCCACAAGATTTCTTCCACACCCTCTGGTGGCTTCCAAATAAAAGCTCCATTCAATCAACAAAGATGGCTGTTGTGGAGTTACTGTTCCCGGGCAGGCGCCTCCAAGCACATCCAGACCTCTAGGCTCCTATTACAGAAAGGTCATTAGGACCAACCACAGAAAGGCTGGGCTTAAGAGGACTCGTTGCTAAAGGGGAGTAAGTACATCTCTCCCATCTCTGCACCCTACCCCGCATTCTGGGTCTTAAAGCACAGAGGGTAATTTAAAATGCAACGAGAGGGAGACAGGATTAGGCTGAGTAGGAAGGAACACATTTCTGATGAGGAGAATCAGGGTTAATCTCTTATTGCCATATTTTGACATACACTTCCACCTGGAGAATTCCCTTAACTGCCTTGACTCCACCTACTCATTCTTACTCAACCACTCAAAGGCAAGCCCATGTGGGGGTCCTTCTCCAGCTTTCCCAGGCATCACTAGTCACCCCTCCTGTGCAGTTTTTTTAGCACGACATATGCAACCCTGGTCCACGGCATTCATTATGTCTTGTGGTTGCTCTCAGCACACTAGTCTCTTGCACTAGACTCCGAGCTCCCCATCTTATCTCTGCATTCCTGGGATCTGACACCCAGTGGTGTTCACTCAACCTCTACTGAATGAATGGTCACTGATCCTTTTGCTGCCACTAGACCAGGTGGACCAGAAAGGAAACGGACGACAGGACATTTTCATCTCTAAATCATGACCTTGGGGGATGGAAGATCCCTTAAGAGGTCATCAAGTTGATTCCCCTCATTGAACAAGACTGGTGAATACCTGGTGGGACTCAGTCAGTTCCTCTCTGTCTTTGACTCTCGTCCTCAGCATAATTGTGCCCAAAGCTGTCTTGTCTACTCTCAGCTAATTCCACCTGCCTGTTTGTGAAACTTATTTAATAATTGTATTTTTTTGTTGTTGTTTTTTGAGACAGAGTCTAACTTTGTCACCCAGGCTAGAATACAGTGGCGTGATCTTGGCTCACTGCAACCTCCACCTCCCAGGTTCAAGTGATTCTCCTGCCTCAGACTCCCGAGTAGTTGGGATTACAGGCATGCGCCACCACACCCGGCTCATTTTTGTATTTTTAGTAGAGATGGGGTTTCACTATGTTGGTCAGGCTGGTCTTGAACTCCTGACCTCAAGTGATCCACTCGCCTCAGCCTCTCAAAGTGCGGGGATTACAGGCGTGAGCCGCTGCGCCTGGCCCTAACACTTGTATTTTTATCATCTTTTTATTAACCAAACAATATGGAAATTTTCAAGCACATATAAAAGTAGAGAGAAAATTAGAATAAACCTCCCATGTACCCAGCACCCACCTTCAGCAATGCCATGCACAATCAGTCTTGTTTTACTTATAGTCACTCGATTATTTTGAAGCAAATTCCAGCCTCATGTCAAAGACACACTTTTTTACTTGAATTGCATTTGTAGAAAGAATAAAAATTAATTTAAATCTCTAGGGTCACTTCCCAATAAGTGGATTTTTGTTTGTTTGTTTGTTTCGTTTTTGGTTGGAGGTAGAAAGTCCTTGAAATCACATCACGTACTCTTTCTGATACTCAAACAGATTTTTTATTTTTTTGGAGGCAAATGCGTAATGGATGTCAAGAAACCAGAAATAAGACAGCAAGTATTGCACAGAATGCCTGCATTGACTTTGCAAAGACCAGACCCTCTGGGTTCTCCCTGGAACAAAGATACACAAAAGGCTGGAGCAGCCAAATGGGCCAACCCCTGGAGTGCCTTTTTTCTTTTGTGTTAAAAAGTTGCATTTCGTGCAGACCCAGCCTCCTCCCCCAACCCCTCAGTCTTCTCCTTCGCTCCTACCCACAGGCACACATACAGCAGAAGGGACACCTCTGCACACTCACTGGCTGCCTACACTCATTCACCTGCCAATGGCTGGTTTTGGCACTTGTTTTCCAAACCAGTCGAACTGACAGCCCCAGGACTAGAAAGCTCTTTTGGCTCCACAGAGGCTTAAATCTGTGGCTCCTAGAGGGATCACCACGGGATAAATCAAAAGATACAACCCACATTCCTTCAATGTGCGAAGGCACTTTTTTGGCAGTGTCGGGTTAGGAAGTGTTCAAGAACACTGCATAGTGGCCAATGCTGTTTGTGCTGATCATCATTAACTCTGTTTATATGCTGAAGGGCCCGTATTGGGGAAACTTTCCTGCCCACTCAACACCGCACTGCCCCGGTGTCAATCCTGTCGATCTCAAAGCATGCAGTATACTTACACCTGAGGAACTGCGTGAAGCATGTTTATCATCCGCTTTGGACAGAAGGGGAAGGAAAGACCAGAAAGGGAACGAAGACTTCTCAGGAGCCCGTTTCATGCACTGGGCTACGTATTGTCTTCTTAAATTCCAGAACAATTCTATGAGGTATTTATTTTCATTAGCCCCCTATGACAGATAGAGGACACTGAAGTTCAAAGGATTTAACTGATATGCCTAAAGTCACACAGCTAGTAAATGATAGAGCCTGAATTCTAACACAGGTTTTTCTAACCAGCAAATCCATGCTATTTTTGCTATACCGGTAATTCACAATTATTCCAATTCGCAATAATTCGCAATTATTCTACTTTTATATGTGCTTGAAAATTTCCATATTGTTTGGTTAATAAAAAGATTATAAAAATACATGACAAACATGCTTCACGCAGTTCCTCAGGTGTAAGTATACTGCATCCTCTCCCCTTTTAAGTGAATTTTTTAACTTTTCATTTTGAAATAACATTAAACTTATTTTTAAAAATTATAAAAATAGGCCGGGCACAGTGGCTCACGTCTGTAATCCCAGCACTTTGGGAGGCCGAGGTGGGTGGATCACTTGAGGTCAGGTGTTTGAGACCAGCCTGATCAACATGGTGAAACCCTGTTTCTACTAAAAATATAAAAATTAGGTGGGCGTGGTGGCGGGCCCCTGTAATCCTAGCTACTAAGGAGGGTGACACAGGAGAACTACTTAAACCTGGGAGGCGGAGGTTGCAGTGAGCTGAGATCGTGCCACTGCACTCCAGCCTGGGCAACAAAATGAGACTCCATCTCAAAAAAAAAACCAAAAAAACAGCATGAAGATTTCTCATATGACTTTCAGCCAAGTTCCCCAAAAGTTAAATCTCATTTAACCATAGTACAATGACCCAAACTAGGAACTTAACATTGATACAAGTCTAGTAACTAATCTACAGACCTTATTTGAATTTCACCGAGGGTCCCACTAATGTCCTTTACGTGGTCCAGAATCCAATCCAGATTATACAAAGTATTTAATTGTTATATCACCTTAGACTCTTCCAATCTGAGACAGTTCTCCATCATTCTATATGTACACTTTTATATACACACACACACACTTTTTTGACATGATCTCGCTCTGTCACTGAGGCTGGAGTGTGTAGTGCAGTCATGGCTCCCTGCAGCCTCTGCCTCTGGGTCCAAGCAGTCCTCCCACCTCAGTCCCCTGAATAGCTGGGACCACAGGCGTGTACCACTATGCTTGGCTAATTTTTAAATTTTTTTTGTAGACGTAAAGTTTCACTATACTGCCCAGTGTGGTCACAAACTCCTGGGCTCAAGCAATCTTCCTGCCTTAGTCAGTCAAAGTGCTGGGATTGCAGGAATGAGGCACCATGCCCGGCCGTTCTTCTATATCTTTCCTGATGTTGAGACTTTGGAAAGTACTGGCTAGTTATTTTATACAATCTCTCTAATTAGACTCTTTTTAATATTCAGAAAGTATCACAAACCCTCAAATGACTGTAGTTATACTTTGAGTATCTCTTTGAGAATATATTTATTGACAAGCTACAGTAAATTGAAGGATGCTTTTGAGTTTGTTCCATATACATTTGAAAAATAGTAAGTATATCTGTGAGATCATTTTACTTAGCTACAGGCAATGGTTGGGTATATTTAGTTTCATCTATTCCTGACAGATGATATCATGGTAGCTCCTCCTGAGGTCAGCAGCCCACAGTCATACACAGTCGAAGGCAGACATTTTCGAAGTTTGAAGAAAACAATAGAGAGCTTGTGAGGTCATATAAAAACACCAAGCACTAATGTTTAATGTATATTTGTGATTTTATTGTATGTTTGTGTTCTGCATTATGCTAACATTTTCGCATTCATTATATCAGTTAACCTCACAACAACCTCTGGGACAGGTACTGTTATTATCATTGCCATTCTACAGTGGAGAAAATTAAGATTCTGAGTCTATAAGTGGCTTGCCCAAGGATACACATCTACTGCACAGTAACAGTGGGATCTGAAAGCAGTTCTGCCTGGCTCTATAAGCCCTGTGTTCTTATCAACCTTGCTAGTTTTCTACAAAAGCATCTCTGACTCCTTGCTTTCATTGTCCTTGTGCCAGGAACATCCTTCATTTTCTATTTCCCAAATTATTTTCCCTTTTCAGCCTTTAATGTCCAGTTTTTAGGCCATTCTTCTAGGGAGGCATCTGCTATAGGTGGAAGGAGGAATTGGATTTATATCAACCCCAGGTGTGACTGGGGCATCACAAGGCATAAAAGAGGACAGCAGAACTAGAAGCAGCTTGGATATTCCAGAGTACAACCTCCTCTTTTTATAAAAGAGCAAATAAGAACGATAACTAGTAATACTTATTGCATGCTTAATGTGGGTCAAGTGGTGTTCTAAAAGCTTGCCATATGTTTTTTCATTCATTCACTCACTCTACCTTTATTGAGGTAGAGACTTCTAGAACTCACCCATCTCTGGAAAAAAAGCCTTCGTCTTTTTGCCGGCACCCAGAAGGATTATACTCCCCACCCCTATTGCTGTTAGGCAAAAACATATTCCTAGATCCAGCCAGGGAGTTGTAGGCAAAAGTGATATGTCAGTCCTGAGCTGAAACACTTCGTTGTTGGGGCTTAGTGAGCTGTGAGGGATGGAGCTGTGTACCATCTGTTGCCCTGCTCTGGGATCTAGGGGAAAGAAACCAAATGGGGAGAAATGGGAAGCGAGCCCCAGATTTGGCTTCACTCAAGAATACCCTGAGAACATAATTCAGGAGTGGGAATTTATGGTTGTATTAGTCAGGGAAATTAACATTAGCTGGGTAACAGACAAACCCCCAAGCTTCAGTATCTTAACGCAATCAAAGTTAGCATTTCCCTCATGTCAGAGCCCATGTTGGTCAGACTTTTCCATCTTGCAGATATCCCATCTAGGACTTAGAGTTCTCAGATCCCTGAGGCAGGGGAGAAGAGAGATGCAAGAGGCATCCCTTCCTGCCTCTGCCATGGGTGACACATGCCTCTTCATTCCTAGTCACATGGCCCTGTTGTAGCCAAGTACCCCCATTTTTCTACAAAAAAGAGAATGAATTATTATTTTTATTATTTTTTCCTCTTATTTTCTCTTTTCTCTGTTTCCACCTATTCCCCACTTCCTACTTAGTCCTTTAGAAAGGCAATTATAGCTTTTCACCTCCTCTTCATCAGGCTCTCCCTACAGGGCAAGTTCACCTAACTATGTACTTAGAAGCTTGAGTGGAACTCACCCACCAGGAGGTTGCCTCAAGAGACAACAGTCAATCTACAACCCCAAGTATGCCCACTACAAAACTCTCTCCCACCTGGAAAGCTTCGGTCACATTTACAGTCTAGTTCTGCTCTTGAAGATGCCAGCAGTCACCAGCTTGACCACCCAGTAGATAAGGCACTGAAATGAGTTATGCAGACCTCCACCTGCTTGCTTCCTCCACTGTGTGTCTTTCGCGCTGAGACCCCTTCTAAAAGCACCTGATTTCTGCTCTAAAAACGAAGTGGTACCTTTAAGGCAAGAAGCCTGTACTTCTTCCCCTAAGCTAGCTTTGGAATAAAAAGTCACTTTCTTCATAGCAGATCTTACTCTTATTAATTGAACTCTGCCAGTGCTGAATGACTGAACTTGCATTTTTGATTACATCATACCCTCCCAACTAACTCTCCTCTCCTCCTCCAGGGCCCACACCTCTGTTCCTTGTTCCAGAACCTCAGGTCTGGTGGACACATGTCTTCTCCCCATTTGGTTTCCTACTAATACACAGTATTCCTGAAGTAATCATCTACTTTGGAATTCTCAAAGCCAGAGACTGAAAATGCCCTGGGATCACAGCCTGGGACTCCATGTATCATCTCCTTCCTGAAACACTTCTTGATGTCCACAGATGTTTCAAAACTACTTTAAAGTATAGCCAGGTCAGAATAACTTCAGTCACTTATGCTTTTTGATGTATTCATGTACCATCTATACTATTATTTTCTTCAAACTTAACATTTGCCTTTAAATGTCTCACATTTCTATTTCAATAAATTTATTTCTAAGGGAGACTTTTTGTCACTGCCATAAATGAAAGACTGGTACCATTTGCCATAAAAAGAATAGACAAACTCTGGGACATCCATGTGATGGAATATTATTCAGCGCTAAGAAGAAATGTGCTATCAACCACAAAAAGACACTGAGACATGGAGGAAGTTTAAATGCATATTACTAAGTGAAAAAGCCAATCTGAAAAGGCTATACACTATCTGATTCCAATTATATGACATCCTAGAAAAGGCCAAATATTTTGCCAGGAGATTGGGAGTGGAAGCAGGGAGACGAATAGGTGGTGGAGCACAGCGGGTTTTTAGGTATGATACCATACCATAGGTTTTCTGTGTGATACCATAATGGTGAATACATGTCACTATATGTTTGTCAAAACCCTTAGAATGTACGATACCAACAGTGAACCCTCATGTATTCTATGGACTTTGGGTGATAATGATGTGTCAATGCAGGGTCAGTTGTAACAAATGTTCCACCCTGGTGGGATTTTTTTTTTTTGCTTTTATTTTGTTTTGTGGAGATGGAGTCTTGCTATGTTGCCCAGGCTCGTCTCAAACTCCAGGGCTCAAACGATCCTCCCACTTCAGCCTCCCAAAGTGCTGGGATTACAGCATGAGCCATTGTGCCTGGCCAAAGTACGGGATGTTGATGGTGGGGTAGCAGGGAGTACATGGGAACTCTCTGTACTTTCTGTTCAATTTTGCTGTGAACCTAAGGCTGCTCTAAAAAAATGAAGCCCATTAAAAAAAGGAGTAGACACATACAAATATAAACAAAACAAGGTGAGAAATTCTAGCTAAAATAAGTGCATGTCCGAAGATCTGAGTCTAATGCCTTCTTTCTTTGTTTATAAAGCAGACTGACATCCCTAGAAAGGTGTTAAATACATATTATCACTAGGGTGAGATTTTCTCCTAGACATAATCATGAAGCATGAGAGCAGACTGAAAAGGGAACAACATTCTTACCTGGGGATCAACGTTATTTAACATCATGTCTGTCTGGGGCTGTCCATCCCATCCTGGGTTTTCAGAAACACCAGTCCAAGGAGGACCTTCAATGCAAACCTCTTGCTTGCATATTGGGCAAGCATTTCCTCTGCAACTTCCTCTGCATGCTTGTCTGCATGCATGGTCTGCCCCTGACCTGTAGGGACTCAAAGTGCAGGAAAGTGTCTTTCTACATAGCTCCTGCCAAGCAGAGAGTGCTGCTTCATAAAGATCTGTCAGGGACCTGGTGATGATGGAGATGGATAAAGACAACGATGTTGGGAGTGAGGGACCCAAGGAAGAGAGGACAGAGTTCAGCTGAATCAGACAATACAGAGGCAGAAAATCTGCTAAACAGAGACTGGTCCAAAACACCCATCCCTGATTGTCAGTCATAAAAACAGCTTGGGGTTTACTGTGATGGAAGCATAGCCTTAGACATCTGATTTTTTAAAGACTTCAGTGAGAGAGGGTAGTAGGAAAAGCAACAGTGTGATCTGAGGGCTCCATTCCAGGTCTCTGAGACACACTAGTGGGATGGGGTAAATATCACTCCCTTTCAGTTAGCAGCTGTTGTGTGCCTAGATCTTTAACGCATCATGTCAATTCCTTACAAATGTTCAAACTCAGTATTTTATCTCTGTTTTATAAACAATAAAATCTAGGTCCAGGGAAGTTAAATAAGTTGCCCAAGACCACTCAGCTGGGAAAGGCCCCAAATGGGAATGAAATCCATGTCTTTTGGACTTCAAAGCCCATGTTCTTCCCGTCATTCTGCAATAGAATAAGGAAATGCATGCTAGCCAAATGGTCTTAAGCCAAGATAATGATCACTATGATTACTAGGACAAGAATCATCACTATTTGTCATTATAGAAACAGTAAATGAGGTTGGATGAGATTGCAAGGGGTCATCCATACCCCCGTTGCTTGGCCTTTTAGTTTATACACATATGTGTGCACACACGCATGCACACACACACAAATATATCCTCTACCACACATATACATATAAATATAGCACTATTAATCCGGAATGAACATGTGCAAGTAGCAGGGGGAAAGGATTAGCAAATAATGAGTCCCTACTGTTTGCAGAGCCCTATGCTAGCCACTGGGGTGGCTTCAAGAGGGTTCTTTCAGACATTGATGTTGATTCTATTCAACCACATCCAAAACAGTCTTTCCATAAAGGAGAAAAATAACTTGATCTGTCCTTCTCAACACCTCTATGGACAGGTCCTGCAAAACACCTCACGAGTACAATTCGCTGGGTTCAGGAATGGGGCCCTTGTATACCTCTTGTGAGTCATGAAGTCATTCTTGGATCACAGAGTTGGGTAGAACCTGTATTTGGAAACTCCCCCCTTTCTTTCCCTGACAATTTGCATCTACCTGGATTTCAAATTGTAACTTACTCAGTTTTGCTCTTTTGTCATGAGACAGTCAGCCCCAGGTACACCTCACCTTTGCTTTTACCATACACAGAATGGGGTATCAAATGTGTACTATATGTACATGTAAACTCTGGCTTACATATGATGCATCTCGGGAGGGGGATGGTATGCAGCTTGGGCCACACAGTATTTGCTTGCCAGCTCCTTTACATTCAGGCTTACTTCCAACTTGGCTTCCTTCCCAGCAAACAAGCAGCAGCTCGCTCATCCCCACACTCCTTTGAGTGTCTCCTCTCCCTCCAACCTCCTCTCCCTCCCCCATCTCACAGGCCACAGCTGGACTTTTCCAGCATACCAGCTGGAAAAACAGGCAGAAAGAGAGAATCCCAATATCTCTCCTTTTTCTCCCCCAGCCTCTTGTGAAATCCATATTTTGTAACTTCCTGCCCTGCTAGCCTTAAGTCACTTTCTCGATGGGGGCCTCAGCTAGAAGCCACATCCAATAAATTGGTCAACTCACCCCAAGATGATCCTGGTAAGTGAAGGATTACTACAAACTGAACACTGTGTAGAGAATCTTACAATCAATTGATTTGAGAACTGCTCTGCAACTGCCAAGACACAGGCATCTCCCTTCCTCTCGTTCCCAGTTCTGCCTGTGAAAGCGAGACAGATGCATTCAATGTTGTATTCGTGCTTATGCGTGACCAAGTGTGTACATGTAAGACAGCGATATCTGTGAAATAACCTGTAACCCTGTGGTGGGGTTTTAACATCCTTACCTTACCTCCCAATAGAGAATTAGAGCTTTGGTAAGAGGCTTGAGTGAAGAAAAGTTTCTTGGAGCTTCCAATTTAAGTAGGACCAGGACTGACAGAAATAGGAACTGAAAGCTCACAACTCTTGGAGGTAAGTGGGCTCCCCCTTTCTCAGGATGGTTTTGTATCCTTGGGTCCATGATGGTGTCTGTTGCCTATTGGCCATGAAGGACTTGCTCTCCCATCATGATGTATGCATGGTGAAAATTTACAATTGCAGCATTGTAAATGGCTGGTAACACCTTAGGATTTCCATGAACACAGGACAGAAACTGTTCTTTCCAATCTTTGCTGAAGATATATTTGTATATGCCATGTAATGTGTTTACTGAGCCTAGATGTCCTGAGATAAGATAACCCCTTGAATTGGAGAAGGTGAGGGGATCATCTCTTTTTGCTTAGATTAAAAATCTCCCAGACCCCAAAATTATCTTATTTATGAATTCTAACTCACAAGCTCAGAAGGGATCTTGAGGATTATCTAGTCCCAGGTCCCCATAAGATCTCCCTTCTAAGGCAGCCTATAAGATCTTGGGACAGCTTTCATGGAAAGTTTGTATAATAGTGAAACCCAAGTTTACTTCCCTGGAAATTCTATCACTATCGAAGGCACTGCCCTGTGGACCCTTTCTTCTGCAGAGCACATCTTTGGCATTTGACACCACTTTTTTCCTAAATGTTCTCTTTTCCCCAGTTCTCCTACCTATGAAGCTGCCCACTGGAGGAGCTCCAGAGGCTGGTCCTTTCAAGAAATACTCATACAGCATGAAGCAGGTGCCAGGTACTAGGTTGAGAGCCGATGATCCAGCAACGAATGAACACACACAGTTCACTTCCTCCAGGGATCTTGTAGTCCCTTTGCAGTGCTCCCCTTAGACCTAGACAAGATAACCTCTAGCTCTAGAGGACCCCACTCTGCTCCCCCTTCAGCTGAACCTCTCCCCACAGTGTGAGGAGTCTGCAGGGTCAAGGAACCTCACCTGTCTTCTGGAATATGCTCCAATTACCTGGAACTCTGGAATTCCTGTCCAGAGAGCCATGAACTTGCTCCCAGGACCTGCAGGACTCTCTTCTTTGGATCCATAAACTCTTCCCTCCCTGGCCCAAGGGCAGGGATTGGGGCAAGGCACCACTGTTTGGGGAATGGTATGGACAGAGCTTGGACAAGCCAGCAGGACTGTGTGTACACGTGGGTCCAAGGCTCATTAGTACAGGCTAGAGTCAGCATTGGAAAGAGAATCAGAATGTCCTGTAGACCAAAAGACAGTTATCCCCATTTGACTAGCACAGAATCCAGAGACATCTAAAAGTTCTAAATTCAAACCTGTCTCCCAGGTTGTTTTCAAGGAGTATTTGTTAGGAAAGGAGGATAAAATATATTTTAACAGTTTGTTAGCTGGATTTACTGCTTTTAAATATTTTGGCCCATGGTATGTGAGGTTCCATTTATACTCCTGCCCCAGGGCCTGTAAATGTGAGGGATGGGTCTCTTCTTTGTGGAAGACAGATACTAAATAACCACACAAAGAAATGTAAAATCAAACCATAGCACTAAGACGACTAAGTACACCATTTAAGTCTCTTCTAAAATGCTCTACTTGAGCTCCATTCCCAGGTTTTCATTGCATCTTAGGATCTCCAGATTCCCCATGCCCTGAAAAGCCATATCTTATTCCCAACTAACCGAAACACTGACTAGACCATTCCATACAATTATTGCCCCTTCTGAACACAGAATTCCAGGGAAGCCAACCCCAGAAAGAATAAAAAGGCAGATTAAGCTTGCTAAACTTATCCAGATACACGTCCTACTTTCCATTAGGGCCAGAACAGGTGGCCTCCCACCCTAGCTTCTGACTGCCATGGTGGATTTCGTCTTTGCACCCACCTCTAGGCACTCCACAGCTGCCTAGCTGGGAGGCGGATTCGCCTCTTTTCAAGGTATCCATGTGTGGAGTGCCTGGAGGTTGTTCCACAAAGATAAAATCCTCCATGGCAGTCAGATGTGGGGGTGGGGGACACACATCTCTTCTGCTTCCATCTGTCCAACCTCAGCCTGGCAGCCTAAATCTATTTCTTCTCACTTGGTCTTCGGCAGCAATAGAGAAGTCTTCTCTAACTAACTGTAGATAAAGTGGCAAATTCCCTGACTTGTCTTTTTCAATAGGCACCCCGCCCACTAGCTGCTTTTAAATACACATCTCTTTCTTGTACCTGATATTACTGTAATTCACTCAGCCTCACTGTCTGTGTGTTCTTGATTTCTATCAGCCCCTGTGATGTCTGGGTTAGATTGTGACACTCCCAGAGGGCAGGACCACATCTACCCTGCATCTCTGGACCTTGTCCAGCAGAACAGCAGGCAAAAGGTAGGTGCTTAATAAAGACTTTGATGATGGAAATGGACAAGCTGCGCTCTGTGCCTAGGGCATTATAAGTCTGCAAGAAACAGTCTACATACATGCCACAATCATAGTGGCTTCCTGACAGCCTGTGGGCTAGGGCACACTTTTCCTTTTAAACAAGGCAGGAACAGCACTCTCTTGAATCTGAGATAGTAATAATAACAATAACAAAATGCTATGATAGCACTGCTCTTATAGTATTGACTGATTTGATGCTCAGAATAATCTTATGACATAGGGACTATTATTATTTTCCCAGTTGTACAAATGAGGAATCCAAGACACAGACAGGGTGTATAACTTGTTCAGGCCTATAGCTGGGGACATCCGGCTTCAGAGAGTTCAGATTACCCACAATGGTACATTGTCCCACAAAGTGGGCTAGCGCAGCTTCAACGAAAAAGGGAGAGTGAGGAAGTTTTGAGCTGGACTCTGGTTCTACAGTCTCATGGGTCCTGACCCCTGCTCAACATGAATGAATGGTGGAGAGGAGAGAGGCTACTCAGTAGCTTTTTAGCATGGAGCCAAGTAGGTTCTCAGAGCAAGTGTTCACACCTATCCCTCTCTCAGTTCCTGTCTTCTCTTCCATTTTTCCAACATGCTAAGCTCATTCACATTCACGCTTTTGAACTTGCTATTTCCTCCACCTGAAATGCTCTTCCCCTAGACCTATGCATTGCCGGGCCCTTCTCATCATTTAGGTATCAGCTCAGATGACACATTCTTAGGAAGACTTTTCCTGATTACCCTATCTAATGTGGTGGTGCCTTTCCTACTACCTCCCTTTCATTCCTTTCTAACTCATTTTCCTTTTTTAAATTTCATCACGGCACTTAAATTACCTTATTTTCTTACTATTTTACTTGTCTATGTATGGTCTCTACCAGAATGTCAGCTTCAGGAGAGCAGAAATTTCATCTGTTTTGTTCACTCCTGAATACTCATGCCTGGAACAGCAACGGGCACACTGTAGATGCCCCCAAAAAATTGTTAAATAAATGCATGCACCAATGAATGGATGCAAAGTCCTTTGTAGGTAGGTGCAAAGGTGAAACTAGCTGGATTCTCTTGTTGTTCCTCACCACAGATATTGCAAGCCCTTGGCAGGAAAGGAGCAAATATTCATTTTTTGGGCAGTTGTTTAGCCCCTATAGCAGTAGCAAATGATTGGGGTGATGGGGAGTGGGGAGGTGGGGGTCTGCTTAATTCCTTTGTTTGGCCAGAGATAACACCAAGACATTCAGCTACTAAGATTGCAGACCACATTTCCTCCAGGGCCATGTGTAGACAATTGCTGAACAGCTCTCTCCCTGAACAGAAACTAAAATACAGAAATTTTTTCTCTCTCTTTCCCCCATTCCCCCTCCCTCCTCCTCCTCCTCCTCCTCTCTCTGTCCCTCTCTTTCTCCTTCCCCTCTGCTGCTGTTGCCCTTCTATCTCTCTATCTCTCTCTTCCTTCTCTAGAGTTTCCCTTATCTTCTCTCCTTTGTCTCTTTCATAGAAATGCTGTGGAAAAAAAAAAAAAAAAAAAAAAAAGAAGAAAGTGGGAAACTGTATTCTCCCCACCTAATGCAGTACTCACATTGCTCTTATTACTGCTATAACACAATCCCATTAAAGCCTCTTGGTTCCTGCACAGATAAAGTAAACCCCCAAAACATAATAATCATATGCAGGAAGTGCTTAATTTGATCCAGTCTTAATGCAGACTTGGCCCCCTAATCCTCTCACATAATAGAGCCCATTCCTTTACTGGTGTTAGCTTTTTTTATTCAATGCTTTATTTATGACACATCATCAAAATAATGAACAAGAAAGGAAAGCTTCTAACCTCTGACCAGATCTTGTATCACATGAGGGTATTTCACAATATTGCCATTTTTTTTCTTTTTCTTTTTTCAATAAAATACAGCTTTCTGTTATCAAAATACATGCTCATTATATATAAATCCCTTCCAAGATATTTTTTATACTTGTTTTCTCCTGGATTCTCCCAACACACCTCTGAGGAAGGGAGAGGGGCATGAAAAGGTGTCTCCAAATCATGTAAGTTGGAAAAGCAGCCCAGAGGCATAAAGCTATTTGGAGAAGTTCACACAGCAGGGGAAATATTATCCCAGGGCACCTCCAAGTCCTGCTGTTTTCTAGATACAAGAGTGCTCTTGCCAGAAGCCACACTCGCAGCAGCCCCTGTGACATGCAGACCTGAGCCCATATGGGAGACAAAAGAAATGCCTTAGGAATTTAGGAAGCTAAATAATTCTTTCTTTTGAAAAGTATGAAGTACTTGATGGCGGCAAGAGCCTGATATTAAAGTGAGGCACCCTCTTGTTGTCAGCCAAGCCACTCTATCCCACAGCTCTGATGGAGCCTGGTGCTGGAAGTAGAGAGAAGGACTGAAGGAAAGGCACTCTGGAAGTTTTTTCCTAACAGGAGTTTTCAACTCTGGACAACACTTTATTGGATACTTAGGTAATCTTAGTCATAAGAAGGAAGAATCCAGCCCCCAGCCTCTCAGAGACATTTATTCATACTGAGATCTATATCACTTCCCCTCATAATTCCAAGCTGTAGCTCCAGGAATCACTAGTCCCTAAAGTTCTTTGTCCATTGAAAGCAAAGCAAGAAAATGAATGAAAATGCCAGCTAAGCCTGCGTCTTACAGAGCACACCCTCAGCAAGAACCAGAGCCAGTCAAAGCCTGGCATGGCATCCTGCTGCACTGCCACTTCCACAAGGAGTATCCAGAGGTCTTCTCTGCATTTCAGGAAACTACTGAAGAAGTGGCTGATGGGAACACATAACCTTGCCCACCTTGCAATTGAATATTCCTTCTCCAGCATCACTTACTGGCTGAGCCTTTCTATCTGTGATTCTTTGGAGAGTGTTGCCACCTTCTATGGTTCTTGAAGAATGTACACATGCTATCCAGCACTACTGGCACTAGATTGTAGGTGAACTTAGGAGAGGTGTTTGTGAAAAATCTGAATGAATAGGGTAGGGAAAACCTGCCAGACTTGGGAAAGCTGTGGTCCTTGAGAGAGTTGGCATTCCCTATCCTGGATGGGCAGCATTTAAGGGATTTTCTAAGTCAATACACTTTAGGTCTGAAAAGAGAAATAACAAGATACCTTATTCCCTACTCCAGTCCTTTAAACTCACTCTCATTCCTATTTACCTGCCTGTTTTCAACATAGAAAAATTTGGGTCTGCCAAGAAGTGTCTCAGCAAACTATTTAGTCTTGGGCCTAGAATCCCTCTCCATTTCCTCCTCAGTCGCTAGAACATAATGCCGAGGATGTCAATGTGATATGAAAGAAAGTTGTCCAAAGTGAAAGAACAAGCTTACTGGAATTCAACCTATGAGAATAGGAAAAGAGAACAAGATCTTGGCATACTCTCAGAGCAGGAAGAAGTTGGGATATGGGACTGAAGATGAGCTAGACGAAATGTTATTAACAACAAATTAGATAAAAGGATATCTTGGCAACCAGTGTGAATGTACCACCAAGTTTCTTCACTCCGTTACTTCTAGATCTTCTATTCTGAGGATGTTTGTGAAATTTGGAGATGGAATTGGAGACACTAGCATTGGAAAGAAAATGCAAAACCTAGAACACAAACGAACCACCAAGCAGGCTCCACGGGGAACCAGACACTCATTGGGCAAAGTTAACCACAAGAAATATCAATGAGGGCTCTTAAACATAGAGTCCTCATACTAGAGGCAACATAATGGTTCCCCAGGGCAAGCAGGCGAGTAGCAATCTGCAAGACCTGAAAATACCACAGGAAGCAGGAGAAGAGAAAAGGGGACTCACCTGTTCTGGCCCCTGGAAGCAGATGCGGCAGAGTGGGGTCCTCATACCACTGTCCAAGCTGCTGCCCAGTGAGTAACGATCCTCGGTCTTCTCCTTACAGAAGTCATCTGAGGAGGCACTGCTGAGCAGTGAGGCAGGTGGCTCTGTGGCTGGGCCACCCCAGTCATTTTCCACAGAAGAAGGTGGCAAGGGGGGTGGAGGTGGCACAGGAGGGGGCTCCCTGCCCACCACTTCTCGGGGGCCCCTCCAGCCTGCCCACCCCCCGGCGCCCAGAGCCGGAAGGGTGTTGTTGTTGGCCGCCAAACCGGGGGGCTGGGGGTCGCCGTGCATGGGCAGGGGCGCTTGAGGAGGGCGCCGCAGTAAGAAAACCTTCAGGTCATTGAAGAGCATGCGGCAGCGGCACTTGAGGAGACCCTGGTGGCGCAACATCTGGGGGGCTGGGGCGCACAATCCACAGCAGTACCAGCCGCAGCAGCAGCACCACCACCACCAGAGCAGCCCACACAGGGGCATCAGCATGTGCCCCGTGGAAGGAGAGAGCCCAAGAGGGGTGGCCGGAGTCTTAAAAGAGGGGGACAGGACAGGTTTGGGGGCCCACAGTGGATCTGTATTGTGGGGGCAGTCTGCTTTCTCACTGGCTTTTCGTACAACCCCTCCAAGTAGCAAATAAATTGATCCCAGGACTGAGAAGTGTGAGTCACTGGTTCTGAACTCCACCTGCAAAGCCCAATAACAAAAAAGTTTTTCTTGCCCTCACACACCCACCCCAACCTCCAACTTTGTTCAGTGTGTCTCCTTTCTGCCTTTGACCTGAGGACACTGGTAGGAGCAGACGGTTTGAAGAAGTGTGCTGAAGGGGCCACTAGAGCCTTAAGATCAATGTTGAATTGTTTAAAAGTTCCCCAGGAAAGGATTATTGGGTTCTTCTCAAATTCCTAGGCCGTGAGAAATCTTTCTTTTATATAAAAGGGTGAGGACAATTGTAAATCAAATTTGGAGTGGATTGAACTGGGCTTAGAGAAAACTAGCTCAATGAAGAATTGAAGACTGCATGTGTGAGAGAGAAAAGATAGTTCTTCTCAGGTGGTAGGGGTTAGGGGGAGTCAAGGTAGGGGAGGAGAGAAGATTGGGAGAAGTTTTAATTCTCCTGGGCAGAAAACTGGGGTAACCCCCAGAAGCACCAGAGTTGCTTTTAAGAGAGCAGTTGGGTGGGGGAGGGGGTTGCAGGTGAAACTGGGCTAGGGGCTTGTGCTTTGCCTCTGCAGCCAAAGGGCTAAGCAGAAGAGGGGAAAGCCAATTAGGAGAAGAGAGGTAAAATAGAGGGTTAGGAAGGAAAAAGGATGGAAGAAAAAGAAAAGATCGTTTAACCCTTGCAGAGGCGCCTCCTTCCTGAGAGTGAAGATCCTGGCTAGAGGAAGGATGTGTGTACCGGGGTGAGAGGGCGGTGGAGCAGAGAACAGGGGTAGAGGAGAGGGGCGTGTGGGAGAGAACAGGAGAAAGGAGCGGTTACATTATCTCAGCCCCCAGCCCACCCCTGCTGCAGTCGGCAAATCCGTGGCCCCCCCCCCTCGGTTCCATCAAAGGTCCCTTCGGGCGAGGGGCAAGAGCCGAGAGAAGGGCAGGTCCGGGAGGGCGAGTGGCCTCGCCTTCTCCTCCTCTTCCTCCTCTGGGTCGCGGTCGCCCTCCTCCTCCGGCTCCGGGTCGGCCAGCGCCGGCAGCTGCTGCTGCGGCGGTGGAGGCGACTGCTGCTCGGCGTCCGGATGTCTCCGGGGCGGGGGCTGCTCGGGCTCGTCCTCTGGCTGCTGCCCGCCGTCCGGCGCGGTCGCGACTCCGGCCTTCATGATCCTCCTCCTCCTCCCCCTTCCCTGGGGGCCAGCCCTGAGCCCCCGCGCCCGGGCAGCGCTGCCATGCAACCAGAAGCGAGGCAGGCGTGGGGGTGGGGGCGGCTGGGGAGTGAGGAGGGGGGGTAATAAAAAATGAAATAATACTAGTGGAATAATTCGGTTCTCAGTCAGGCAAGAGTGCTTCTGAAGGGTGGGGGCGGAGGAGGGCGGCTGCCGGGTCTGCTCGGCAGCTCTGCCCCCGCTACCCCCACCAAGGGCGGCCTCGGCCCGCTCTCTGCCCCCCCACCCCGCCCCTTCCTCCTCTCCGCCGCCTCTGGCTGGCTGGGTTCGCTGTTGCTACCTCTCCTCGCAGATGCAACGAGGTAAGGCTTGTTTGCGGTGCCAGCTGAAGGTGGGGAGGGGGGAGCGAAGCAGTGTGGCCGAGGTGGGAGGCAGCCGGCACTTGGCTCCAGCTTGGTCCTCGCGACTCCCCAAAACCGTATATAAATATATCTCTTATAAAAGCCGAGAGGAAGCAAATCAGATTCCAGGCTGCTGCCAGGTGTTGTCTCGTCTTCCGCCGTTGCTCAGCACCCGCCGCTGCCCCCACTGGCTCGGTTCCCAAAGGGGTGGTGCTGGAAGGAGGTGGCGGGGCGGCTAGCTGACCGTCCGAGAATTGGAAACAAGGTTCTTGCAGCGAGGGAGGCTCTCGGCTCTCTCCGCCGCCGGCGCCGCGGCCGCCGCTGCTGCATTCAGCACCCCGGGCGAGTGGACAGCTCCCACCCAGACCCCGCGCGTCACGCTAGTGGGGGCCTGACGCAGACGCCGCGGAGGGATGGAGGAGGGAAAGGGGATGAGAGGAAAAGAAGCTGGAGGGAGAGGGAGCAAGAGGAGGAGAGACTGTGCGAGGGAAGGGGATGGGGAGGGACCAAAGGAAAGGGAGGTAACCAGGAGAGGGAGGGATTGAGGAAGGGAGGGAGGAGGGAGCGAAGTGAAGAGCAAAAGAAAGAAAGAGAAAGGCCACGGGGAGGGAGGGGAGCGATTCAGGCAGTAACTCTTGCGTTTTCCTCAGCAGGAACGTGTCGGTGTGGAAGGTCTGGTTGTAGACTCTCTGCCCGCTGTCCACTATCACAGTTCCCCTCTTTGCACATACAAGACACAGACACCTCTCGACCAGAGACCGTTTCTCTGTTCACGTAAACATTTAAAGTAGATCTCAGTCTGCAAGGTTTCGAGGAGATAAAGTTTTGTGACTTCCACAATGAAGCTGGGACTTGATGGAGATTAAATCCCTCACGACTAAGACCTCATGAGAAGAAAATGCTTCAAATGTTCAAACAGGGAGGAGGATGCTAGTACCATTTTTTTTTTTTTTTTGTCAACTTCTTCGTCTAGAATTTAAGCTCCAACTGACAGAGATAATTTTTTTAATTCATCTGATCCCATGTGCCTAAGTCAGTGATGGTATGTAGTAAGTGTTCAATGCATATTTGTTGAATGGCTTGTGGCCACCATCACCACAGTCATCACTACTGTAAGTCACAGTCCTCTTTCAATTGTGAATCATAAGAATCCAGAGCAATATTTCATCTTCGTCTTCACCAATATCCCCAGCCTCCTCCCTATTCAAGCCTTTCACTGAGCCGCTGACAAGAGGTAATTTGAAATGGATTTTAATTTCCTCTCCTACTTCTGCTACTGACTCATGTCACCCTACCCTATTTTTCTCAAGGAGTTTCTAGTGAGCAGCAAAGTGTCCCTAAATGTGAAGAGCAAGAAAAAGCAGGAAACTTAAAGTGTGCTATATAAAACCTCAGTATTTGCAGCTGTAGAATTTGGTCATTGAAAACTTAGGATTGCTTTTTTTTTTTTTTGCCTTTCCTTATAAACTCTCCCCCTCCCACACACACACACCCCTCTAGGACCATAGAGAAGTTATGCCAGTGATTCATCCAAACAGCCGTGGTAATGTCTTTAGAAATATTGGAGCCATAGACAGAGTAGCATGCAAAATTTCTGCAGCAAAATATCATTGGAATGAAGTTCAGTCCAATGAGTCATAAGAAAACTACCCCTTTGCTGCCATCTCTATGAATGATTCATTCCTATAAGCTCTAAGGAGAAACGACCTACATCTCAGTCTCGGTTAACCCAGCATGGATACTTGTCTGAATCATGCCCCAGGACCCACCATGGATGCTGAGACCCAGCCCAAGGTGGCTGGTTTAAAGATGATACTAATATTTTTAATAACTACAAAATAATATTTATTAATATCAGCACAAAGACTGTGCAGAACCTCTTTATTTTAAAATTTTTATTTGTTCTTCAAGAAAATATTTTGTGTTCCACATCACTCTGTATCTGTCTCTGGTATTGCAGAAATCATATTCTATATAATAATTATCTCACCATACATTAATCTCCCTTTATATGACTCAGAGCTACTTTAAGGCTGGGATCAGTATTTATATTTGTATCACCAGCACATAATGCAGCACCCAAAGTTTAGTAGGTGTTCAAGAAAATGGACTCTGAATAAATAAATGGCTTTTTTATTTCAGTGAAGCTACCATATTTCTCCCCTTCAGCCTAGACACATACATGTGAGTGCTCCCACATATGACTGAATATCTGCTTTACCTAAAATTGACTTTTAGGGTTTTGTGCTCATTAAATTCTAGCTCCAAGTGTGTTGTGCAAGTAAATTGGGGCAGGAGATAGAAATGCCATATGAGACCTATATCCAGAGTCATAGAAATGGATGATGTCCAGCCAGGTGCGGTGGCTCACACCTGTAATCTCAGCACACTGGGAGGCCGAGGCGGGTGGATTACCTGAGGTTGGGAGTTCAAGACCACCCTGACTAACATGGAGAAACCCCGTCTCTACTAAAAATACAAAATTAGCTGGGTGTGGTGGCACATGCCTGTAATCCCAGCTACTTGGGAGGCTGAGGCCGGAGAATCGCTTGAACCTGGGAGGCAGAGGTTGCGGTGAGCCAAGATTGTGCCATTGCACTCCAGCCTGGGCAACAAGAGCGAAACTCCATCAAGAAAAGAATAGAAAAGAAGGAAATGTATGATGTCCATAACAAGATTACCTTTCCCAACCCTTCCATTGAAAGTGAAAAGATTTCTAGAAACAGAAAACTGCTAAGGACAGGAAGCAACAACAGGACTGCCTTCAGAAAGATTGAGAAGTGGCCGGGCATGGTGGCTCAAACCTGCAATCCCAGCACTTTGGGAGGCCTAGGCAGATGGATTGCCAGAGGTCAGGAGTTTGAGACCAGCCTGGCCAACATGGTGAAACCCCATCTCTACTAAAAATACAAAAAAAAAAAAAAAAAAAAAAAAAAAAACAGGCATGGTGGTGTGCACCTGTAATCCCAGCTACTCGGGAGGCTGAGGGAGGAGAATTGCTTGAACCAGGGAGGTGGAGGTTGCAGTGAGCAGAGATTGCACCACTGCACTCCAGCCTGGGTGACAGAGTAAGACTCCACCTCAAAAAAAAAAAAAAAAAAAAAAAGACTGAGAAGCCTGAGAGGCCTGTTTTGAATATAATGTAAATCTTGTAAAACACTTAACTGAGTTAGATTCTTCTTACATTATTGTCTAAGCATGAGCCTAAAAGTAAAAACCCCATTATTGTCTAATGAGCTCCAGAGTAAAAACAACCATAAAGACCATATTAAATCAATGGGTTCCTATTTAGACATTCGAAAAGTATTTACTGAACACCCATCATAGTTAAGGCATTGAATTGTGTTGAAAGATGTGGCGAACACAAATTCTTTGGAATTGCATCCTCAAGAGTCTAGTACTATAAATATGTATGCAATCATAATATAAAGCATAAAATAGTAAGTTTTACAAAAGCATACAAAGTTTGGGGAGTGTCAGAATAGGGAGATAATGCTTATAGCTTGGCAGCAATTAGGAGAGGTGGGAAGAGCGGGGAGGTGGAGATAGACGCCAGAGCTCTGGCAAAGCCTTGAAAGCCTTTTTCAAGAAGTGACATTTGAACTCAGTTAAAATACGTGGAATTTAGAGGAAGGAGGCATATTCCTGGCAGTGGGAGCATTGAATACTTTAGCTTTTCCATTAGGCTATGGTGGAAGTTACTCAAAGGTAAGTAGCTAGAGGAAATGTCAGAAAGGTAGGCTGGAGCCAGATTACAGAAGACCCTGAACGCCACTCTGGGAGAAGATTTATTCATTGACCAGGTACTTGTTTTAATGGTTTTAAAGATTTGGAGCTGAAAGTGAAGGGCAAAAATAAACTTTATCTCTGAGCAGGTTAATTAACTGGGTGGGATTTCATTGCTAACAGGTGGGAAGCAATCAATATTTTTCATTTCACGCCAGAAAATTCTCAGCTTCTTAATAGATTTATTCTTTTAAATGAGGTTGTTTTCAGATATATTTCATTACATACAGGGATGCTGAGATCATAAGAATTAGAAGAGGAATAGAGGAATGAAAGGCACCAAAAAATAGTCTTCAGGAAGAAATGTGAGGAGACCCAGAGATTCAGAAGGGATGCATTATGGAGGCCATTGTACTTGTTTCTCCAACAAAGAGCTCTAAAGAGACTCCATGCTCGTTGTTATTATTTCTTCTTTGCCTAGACAGATAGTAACCCAGGCTAGAGGAGATTTTACAGACCCTTTAAAAAGGGAGGTTTAGAAAAATTAAATAACTCTGTGACTAAGATCTCATTGCAAAGTAAGTGTCAGGTAGGGGCCAGAACTCACATATCTTCTCTTCTACTCCTCAATACAATTTGCTTTCTGCTATACCACATTAGACTTTCTTCAGACATATAGCTCCTCAATAATCGGTGTAGAATTATGGTTAACAGGCAAATTAAGAGCTACCATGTGCTTTTCATATGTACTTAGGAGCACCTGGACACTTATTAAAAATATAAATTCTTAGGTGCCACTGCAAGTCTACTAAATAAGAATTTCTTGGGAAACAACCTGGAAATCCATTTTTTGACAAGTGCATTACCCAAGTGATTTTTTTAAACCTCAAAATGCCTTAGATGGTAGTTGTTATTTTTCACATTTTTGGGGTAAGAAAACTGAGTCTTGGGGAAACTAAGTCTAAGGTCATGCAGTTGGTAAATACCAAAGCTGAGATTCTAACAGAGGGCTCTCTGAAATTGAAGTCTATGCTCTTCTTACTATGAAATACTGCCCTTTTAATTAGATCTCCAGGTGCCACATGGTATCCCCACATAGTTATCTGTCTGCTGTACATGTCCCATGTCAAAAGATAGTTCAAATTCAAGGTAAGGTGTGTAGGGAGCTTCCTAAATGGCCCCAATGATCCCTGCCTTCTGGCACCCATGCCTTACTTGATTCTAATAATCAGAATACAGTGAAAATGATGGGATGTCACTTCAGAGATCAGGATACAAAAGACTGTGACTTGGTTGGGTGCGGTGGCTTATGCTTGTAGTCCCAGCACTTTGGGAGGCTAAACCATTGACAAGGGGGTAATTTGAAAAGGATTTTAATTTCCTATTTCTGTTCCTGACCCATGTCACCCTACTCCATACTTCTCAAGGAGTTTCTGGTGAGAATAAGATTGTCCCTAAATGAGAGGAGCACACTAAGTTTTGGGGTAATTTGTTACACAGCAATTGATAACCCATACATAAGGGCACTTAGAGCACCAACCACTATGCCCATACTTCCTGTACTTCAATGTATGCTACCCTAAAAACTCAGACAGAGTTTGATCATTCATAAGGCATTGAAAGTATAAATGTGAGAGCTCATGGGGGTGGGGAGGGGGAAGTATTTTGATATGCTTAATTGGTGAGCTTGAATTCATGCCCTAAGATTATCTTAAGGATCACCTGTGGTGCTCATTAAAGGGGCAGATTCCTGGGTAGACTCTTGCCTCCAGAGATTCCAATTTAGTACAGTGTAGGATTTAGGATATGCACTTTGGATTAGTTCCTTGGGCAATTCTGGGACAGACAATCCTTGAGCTCCCTTGTGAAGAACACTGACTTAAAAGGTAAAGCCCAGAGCCAGGACCCCACCCTTCAGTTATCAGTTACCATGAGAGCAGAGCTAGCCACTGCCTGCCATGATTTAATATTACTCTGTAGACATGAGTGAGTAAAGAGCAATTTCTGGATCAATGTCAAAAAGAAGCAACATAGTGAAACAGAAAAGATGCTGAACAGAGATTTGTTCATTTGGCTCTGGAGCCCTAGACCCTCCTGGTGATAGGTATACAGTAAGACAGATCATGTCCATGCCCTCACAAAGTTCACAGCCTGGTGTGAAAGACAGATAAGTAAGCAAATAAAATAAGTTAATTTCCTGTGTTGATAAGTGCTATAAGGAGACTAAACACAGTAATGTGGTAGAGAATGACCTACTAGAATGTGTGTTTACGAGAGGAAAATAGATGGTAAGGGCTGCGATGGCTTCCCTGAATTTAGACCTCAAAGAGAAGGAACTAATGATTTGAAGATCTGAGGCTGTTTTCAATCAGAGAAGTCAGCAAGCACAGAGCCTGAGGTGAGGCTATGTGGCACATTAGGGGAACATATAAAAGGCCAGTTGGAGGCAAGGGAACGAGAAGCGGCGTAATGGAAGATGAAATGAGAGAGGAGGGCAGGAATCATGTTATGTAGGCTACTGTAACAATGGGAAAAGAGATTGCATTTAATTCTAACTGAGCTGGAAAGCCACTGAAAGATTTTAAGTAATGGATTTTTTTTTTTTTTTTTGTAAAACATCCTTTCGGTTGCTGAGTAGGGAGTGGACTGGAAGTAGGCAAGAGTGGAAACAGCTTGGCCACTAATCAGCTGTATGACTCCAGAGATTGAGTGCACTTGGGGCCTCAGTTTCCCAATCAGTAAAATACTTGGCACCAAAGGAGCAGTATGGTTCCTTCTATCTTCACTATTCCATGAATACACCATGGTAGCCTGAATTTGAACCAAGCTCTTATATGTGAGTGGAAAATAAGTCTCTGGTTTCCATCTCACTGCATGCCATGGTCACTTGATATCAGCTCAGCACTTCCTCCTCCTCTCCATGGCTCCTGACTGGTGCCTGAAACCACACAGATGGCCTCCTTGCCTGTTGCATCCCAGCCCAGAGCCATCTGCCGGGGTTTCTAGTTTGGGGATGCTCCTGGGGGGAAATGACTGGCCAGCCTGCTCTGTATCATCACCAGCCCTACTACCCACCTCCAGCACCACCCTGCTGCCTACCGCCCGCCTGTGCAGGCTTCTTTGAGCTCTTTTTCTGGGAAGGCAAATGGCATTATTAAATATTCAATACGCCTGCAAAGAGGCAGTGGACATGATAGACAGAACCTGCTTTTCAATTGTGCTGAGAGGGCAGCTGCCTACTCAGAGTGAGGCTGGGACAAAGGAGGTGTGGTCTCAGCCAATGCTTCCCAGGGCTCCTCTGATGTGTCCACCCTACATGTGGTCCCAGATATGAGGGCTTTTATCCTTCATGGGGACAAGTCCCTCCACAGACCATTCCTCAATGGTGACATATCATCTTGTTCAAGTGACATGTGACAATGTATGGAATTACAGGTGTCTGAGATGTATGTGTATACATATATAGTTCTAAACAGAAATGTAATTTGTATTTACCTCAAATTCCCCCAGCTCATATGTGTACAGTGATACCCACATTCTGCAAACGTTAGCCATGTACACGTAACCCATTTTACCACAGGGCTCACTTAATGCAATGTGACTTTAAAAAGAGCCTGTTTTAAATGGCTACCCAATGGGCACATGTAGCTTGATAGCCAGACAAATAGAAATATTGATTTTTAGATGCAGACATAGCAACAATAAAACCTTTAATTTATATACCATCCTTCTCCTGGGGAATTTGCAGGATGTATCACATCTCCCCTATGTGGAGAGTCCAAAAGTTTATGCATGAGATGTGAAGCAGAATTAATATAAACACAGAGAAAGTCCTATAACATTTTAGTTAATGCTACCTATGCACCATATGCACCCTAAGCGTCTGAATTCACACACCATCTAAAATATAAATTATATCAAGAATTTGTATGTAATACCATACACATGCATGCTATGTGACTATGTCCTAAGTAACATTACCTGGAGATTAAAAAAAAAACTTTGTAAGTGCATTTTCATTTCTGCCTTTTCAGATTAGGTATAGTTATTGAAATAGAACATGATTAACATGATTAGCTAATTGGGTAAAAATCCATTAAGTGGTTCACTTAAGACTCCTGCAATTTGCTATATATAGGTAAATACCTCAATATTAAAAAGTGAGAAAAAACAAAGTTGCATCTTGAAATCCAGGATGCTGTCTCATAACCTGGGGTCAGGGTAATGTAGAGTACAGGCATAGCTTGTTTTATTACATGTCACTGTATTGCACTTCACTGATCTTGCATTTCTTACAAATTGAAAGGTTTGTGGCAACCCTACGTGGAGCAAGTCTATTGGTGACATTTTCACAATAGCCTGTGCTCATTTCGTGTCTCTATGTCCCATTCTGGCAATTCTCACAATACTCCAAACTTTTTCATCATTATTTTATCTGTTATGGGGATCTGTAATGAGAGGTCTTAGATGCTACGATAGTAATTGTTTTGAGGTGTCATGAACCATGCCCATATAAAACAATAAATTTAATTGATAAATGTTTTGTATGTCTTGATTGTTCCACTGACCGGTCATTCCCACATCTCCCTCCTGCTTCTCCGTCCTTCCTATTCCCTGAGATCAAACCATATTGTAATTAGGTCAATTAATAACCCTACAATGACCTCTAAGTGTGCAAGTGGAAAAAAGAGTTGCATGTCGCTTATGTTAAATTAGAAACTAGAAATTATTATGCTTAGTGAGGAAGCCATTTTGAAAGCAGAGATAGGCCAAAAGCTAGACCTCTTGAGCCAAACAGCCAAGTTATGAATACAGAGAAAAAGTTCTTGAAGGAATTTAAAAGTACTACAGTGAACACACAAATGATAAGAAAGCAAAACTGCCTCATTGCTGATATGGAGAAAGTTTTGGTGGTCTGAATAGAAGGTCAAACCAGACACAACTGTCTTTTAAGCCAAAGACTAATCCAGAGCAAAGACCTAACTCTCTTCAACTCTGTGAAGGTTGAGAGAGGTGAGGAAGCTGCACAAGAAAAGCTGGAAACTAGCAAAGGTTAGTTCATTATTCTGTCTTCACAACACGAAAATACAAGGCGAAGCAGCAAGTACTGGTGGAGAAGCTGCAGCAAGTTAGCCAGAAGATCTAGCTAAGACAATTAATGAAGGTGGCCACACTAAATAACACATTCTCAGTGTAGACAAAACAGACTTATATTGGAATAAGATGCCATCTAGGACTTTCACAGCTAGGGAAGTAATTGCCTGGCTTTGATGCTTTAAAGGACAGGCTGACTGTCTTGTTAGAAGCTAATGCAGCTGATGACTTTAAGTTGAAACCAATACTCATTGACCATTCCAAAAATCCTGGGGTCCTTAAGAATTATGCTAAATCTACTCTGCCTGTGCAGTATAAATGGAAAAACAAAGCCTGGATGACAAGACATTTGTTTGTAGCAAGGTTTACCGAATATATATATATATATATATATATATATATATATATTTTTTTTTTTTTTTTTTGAGAAAGAGTCTTGCTCTGTCACCCAGGCTAGAGTGCTAGAGTGCAGTGGTGTGATCTCAGCTCACTGAAACCTCAGCCTCCTGGGGTCAAGTGATTCTCCTGCCGTAGCCTCCTGAGTAGCTGGGACTACAGGCACCCACCACCACACCTGGCTAATATTTTTTTTTTTTTTAAGTAGAGACGGGGTTTCACCATGTTGGCCAGCCTAGTCTTGAACTCCTGACCTCAGGTGATCTGCCCACCTAGGCCTCCCAAAGTGCTGGGATTACAGGCATGAGTCACCATACCTGGCTGGTTTACTGAATACTTTAAGCCCACTGTTGAGAACTACTGCTAAGCAAAAAAATGATTCCTTTCAAAATATTACTGCTCATTAACAATGCCCCTGGCCACCCAAGAGCTCTGGTGGAGATGCACCACGAGATTAGTGCTGCTTTCATGCCCTTTTAACCTAACATCCACTCCATAGCCCATGGATCAAGGAGTCATTTTAAGTTTCCTGTCTTGTGGTTTAAGAAATACATTTTGTAAGGCTATAGCAGCCACACATAGTGATTCTTCTGATGGATCTGGGTAAAGTACATTGAAAACCTTCTGGAAAAGATTCATCATTCTAGACGTCACTAAGCACATTTGTGTTTCATGGGAGGAGGTCAAAATATCAACTTTAAACATGAGTTTGGAAGAAGTTGATTTCAACCCTCATGGATGACTTTGGGGGTTCAAGACTTCAGGGGAGGGGGTCACTGCAGATGTGGTGGAAATAGCAAGATAATCATAACTAGAAATTACAGCCTAAAGATGCTACTGAATTGCTATAATTTTATGATAAAACTTTAATGAATGAGGAGTTGCTTCTTATGGATGAGCAAAGAAAGTAATTTCTTGAGATAGAATCTACTCCTGGTGAAGATGCTGTGAACATTGTTGAAATGACAACAAAGGATTTATTTTTATTTTAATTTTTTATTACACTTTACGTTCTAGGGTACATGTGCACAACGTGCAGGTTTGTTACATATGTATACATGTGCCATGTTGGTGTGCTGCACCCATTAACTCGTCATTTACATTAGGTATATCTCCTAATGTTATCCCTCCTCCTCCCCCACCCCACAACAGGCCCGGTGTGTGATGTTCCCTTTCCTGTGTCCAAGTGATCTCATTGCACAACAAAGGATTTAGAACATTCCATACACTTAGTTGATAAAGCAGCTGCAGGGCTTAAGAGGAGTGACTCCGATTTTGAAAGAAGTTCTACCATGGGTGATATGCTATCAAACAGCATCACATGCTACAGAGAAATCTTTCTTAAAAGAGCAAATTGGGCCAGGAACGGTGGCTCGTGCCTGTAATCCCAGCACTTTGGGGGGCCAAGGCAGGCAAATCTCTTGAGGTCAGGAATTTGAGACCAGCCTGGCCAACATGGTAAAATCCCGTCTCTACTAAAAATATAAAAATTAACTGGGCATGGTTGCAGGCATCTGCAATCCCAGCTACTCTGGAGGCTGAGGCAGAAGAATCAACCCGGGGGGCAGAGGCTGCAGTGAGCTGAGATCATGCCACCGCACTTCAGCCTGGCAACAGAGAAAAACTCTGTCTCAGAAACCAAACACAAAAGAGTCAATCAATGCAGCACACTTCTTTGTTGTCTTATTTTAAGAAATAACCACATGCCAGGTGCAGTGACTCATGCCTGTAATCCCAGCACTTTGGGAGGCTGAGGATTGCTTGAGCCTAGGAGTTCAAGACCAGCCTGGGTAACACAGCAAGATCCTGTCTTTACAAATAGTTTGTAAAAACTAGCCAGGTGTGGTGGCGCGTGCCTGGTGTCCCAGCTACTTGAAAGGAGGCAGTGAGCTGTGATCGCACCGCTGCACTACGGCCTAGGTGACAGAGTAAGACCCTGTCTCAAGGAAAAAAACAAAACAAAACCCACCACCACTCCAACCTTCAACAACCACCAGCCTGACCCTCCAGCCGCTGTCAACATAGAGATAAGACCCTCCACCAGCAATAAGATTATGACTCGCTGCAGGCTCAGATGACCACCTGCATTTTTAGCAATAAAGTATCTTTTAATGAAGATGTGTACATTGTTTTTTAGACACGTTATTGCACACTTAATAGACTGCAAGATAATGTAAACATAACTTCTATTGCACTGGGAAACCAAAAACGTGTGTAACTTGCTTTGTTGCAATATTCCTTTTACTATGGTGGCCTAAAACTGAATCTGCAACATCTCAGAGGGATGTTGGAACTTGCTACATGGGGCACTTATCAGTTAGTTCAGATAAGGTGGAGCATTGAGTCCGGATTCTGATAATTCATGGTCATGTCTCCTTGGCCACTTTACTCCTTGTGCTTGCTTCCTCATCCACAAACAAAATAGATCAAACCTCATAGAGCTGCAGAAAAATCAAATGAAAAAAATTAACATAAAGCACTTTGCATGGTGTCTGGCACATGGTAACTCTCAGCAACAGTGGGCTCTTTCCAAGATGACCATGACCACCCCTTAGTCCTCACACTGACAATGCCAGAGATGCTCAATGCATAGCACTATTTATGGGACACAACCTCAGCCCCAGAGTATCTGTGAAAGCAAAAAAGAATTACACATAATCTAATGATTCTTACTGTCCTGGTTGTCCAACTCCATCCACAACAGTTGATCTCCCAATTCCTCGACGAACCATCATGTTTTCTAACTTCCTCAGCAAACAGCACAACCCTGTTCTATCACCAGCTTCCCCATCTTAACACGTTGCCACATCTCTGCTTGCTTTTCCTAACCTAAAGAATCTACCTCCCCGTCCTGTCCTTCCCAGCAATGCCCCTTCTTATACGCCCCTGCAGTTACATACACCAGAAAAACTAGCCCAATCAGTGTTATCTTGTAATTCACTTACGTGGGGCAGGAGAGCATGAGTGGGCAGAGTGTGTATGCATGTGCACGTGTGTGTGTGTGCACGTGCGTGCGCGTGTGTGTGTGTGTAATAGATACCAGGTGCGTCCCTCAGTGCAAGTCTCCTGACCTCTTGGAGTCTTAGTTTCCTCATCTAGAAAATGAGGCCATTCACTTTCACACTGAAGGGTTGTTCTGAGGATGGAATGAAAACACACATACCAAGTAAGTGCCTAGCACAATGCCTGGCATTAACACTACTGAAGAGAAACACGTTCATGCTAAATAAGAAGGAGCTTGCTGCAAACTCCTTACTTAAGAGAAGATTTGCGGTTCTATTGGGCAGGATAACTCCTTATTAGCTTAAATTAAATCTCCATACCTCCTTGATAATTACCTCTCTGAGCATTTTAACTGAGAGTTGGTCCTAGCTAGGGCTGGCAGGATTTGTGCAATGTACACATACTTGTGAAATTCAAGCACACTATCTCTTGCTGACAGACCATAATGACTGTAATAAACAGGGAAACCTCTGTTCTAATAAACAAGTAATTGCAGTTGACAATAAATGTGTAAACATGATGCTAATTAGCAAATCGTCTCATAGCTGTTTCCAGTTTGGGAACACATGTACACATGCCCTGGAATATGGATAAGATGGGTCACCATTCTATGTTCTCACCCATAGGTATATAAAGGTATGAGCAATAAGTACCACCTTCTTTGTCAAATCTTTTTTTTCCTTTCAATAGAAAGGATTATCTTTTTCACTCCAGAAAAAGAGGTCATTTTAGCATCTTGGTTTCCTATGTAATCCCTTTAAACTCAGGTTTTCTAGTAACCTTGGGGAACTGTGATTTATTACACAAAGTGCCTTTAGATCCATGAACACTGGCCTCATTACCTGGGTTCTTTCCAAACTTAGATACAAAGACACGGCCTGTCGATCCTTGGGATTTGAGAGCAGTAGGTGATGGAGGGCTGAAAGGAGGAGGTGGTTAAGATTAATAAACAGTGTTAAACCAGCGAACTGTCTTTATTGAACCAAAAAAAGAGATAAACCTCACAGGGAGACAATGACCCGAATGGAGGTTCTGTCCTGCTTTCTGGCAAAGGGACTGTTGCTTGAAGCTTCTCTTCTAAAGCAGACAGAATTTCCACTTCAACTTCCCTAGAGATGGGCTGCAAGTTATTTTCAGTAAGAAGCAGCCACAATTAATTCCCTGGCCAAGAACAAAACTCCTGGAGGCCCTATGTATAAACATTCCTCTCTTTTATTTTCTTTAATTTTTTGTATTGACATGGGGAGTAAAGGAAAGACAAGCATGATTTTTTGCTAATCCCTTTTCTAACATGTTTCTTCCTTCAATGATAGTCCTCGTGAGTATCACTTTCTTTTCTTTTGTCCCCTTTCACTCATCCTTCTAAAACCACAACTTTCAAGAAATTTCCATGGATTAAGAGGCAGGGAGAAAAAGTATTATCCAGTGGTTAAAGACACTGACTTTTGATTTAATCCTGGCTCCTTCACTGTTTCATTCAGGAGAGGTTAGGTTTTGCTGCAGTAACAAACAGCACCACCAAATTTTAAGTTTCTGAACACATTAAAAGCTTATTTTGCCTTTATACCAAGTCAGCGCAGGTCCAAGTGACTCTGTAGGGCAACCACCTTCATGCAGTGGATCAGCAATCCACATCTCTTCAATCTTTTGGCACCTCTATTTCAACAAATGCCTCCGTGACTGATGGAGCAGAGGAATAAAGCATTAAAGCCCACAGGGCAGTTCTTACATGTGTCAGCCTAGAGGTACCTTATCACTCAAAGTCACAACACATTGGCAAAACTAGTCATAAGACCCTACCCAATTGCCAAGAAAGATGGAAAACGAAATTTTCCGTGTATCTAGGAAAGGCAGAGAATTGAAAATATTGGTGACCACTGATAGTAGCTACCATAGCCACTTACCAGCTGTTGGATCTTGGGCAAGTTACTTAATTCTCTGAGCCTCAGTTCCCTGAACTGTAAAACGTGAAAAACAAGAGTATCTAACATATAAGTTGTTGTGAAGATTAAATAAAGTAAAGCATCTTAAGTGTTTATCACAGTGTCTGGCACATAATGTGTTCAAGAAATGGGAGGCACCTTCATCAAATGTATCATGTTTGGTATACTTTTTACTTGCTTAGAAAATAGGGAGAAGAGGTTGGCAGAGATTGAAAGGAGAGAGAGAGAATGACCTGCAAATCCATCATTTTAACTACTAGGCTTCCCAAGAAGGCTAGGTCCTAACAACAGGTATGAGTAGATGTTCTTTAGGCTCACAGAGCATTGGGTGTGATCAAAGCATGTGGTACCCAGACACAACAGTGTGGCACAAGAGGCTCTTGGGCCTCCCACCTGCCTGTTAGTCAGAATCCTTATAGGAACCAGACAACACATTCAGAGACTTTCTAATGAAGGTACTATTTACAGATGTATAGGTAGAATTAAGAAAACCAATACTGACTCGTCTAGAAAGGTATCATCAGTAATGTAATGTGACCTTTAGACCTAAAGGAGCAAAGGGAGGAAGGGGTGTTGTGGGGAACCACCCAAAAGAAGCACTAGTGAAGTGGGATGTAGCGACTGCCAGAACTGTGACAAGTAGGGGAGGAAACAGGAGGAACAAATATCCCAGTCTCTCATTCCTCCTTCTTTTCATCCCCTGATAATGCCACCCATTGGCCAAACCCAACTGAAAGCCACAAGACAAGAAAAGCTGGGTTTCTGGGTCATAGAGATGGCCTCCAGGCCAGAGAAGTCATCTGGGGTTGGGGACAAACAGTATACTTGTGCTCCAGCTCTCCCTCTCTCTGCACTCTTCTTAGCTGCTGCCTCCTCCTCTCCCTCTTCCTTCTCTGCTCCTCCCACTTTCACTTTGCTAGGTTGACTGAGCATCTCCTCAGGTGAAAAGTAGTTCCTGGATGGTGATAATCAAAGTCAGTACTGCTATCTACCATGCGGAATGAGAAATTCTTGGAGTCAGCCCAGAGAGTTCCTGGACAGTCCCATAAGCCTGCTGCTGCTGCTGCTGCTATCCAAGTCAAAGTACATGCACAATTCTTGCCCACAATTTCTCAGTAAGAGGACTGGGGTAGTGGACATCTGGAGTTTTGTTTGTTTGTTTGTTTGTGTTTATTTGTTTATTAGTGCTCAGCATATATTCATCTTATCTTGATGACATTCTTGCTTCTCTGTAGGGTATCATCCCTTCCTTCCCAAGTCTCAGCTCATGTGTTTCAGGTAGAGTTGACTTGAGCCTGGTTCAGAGGTAGAAAACGTGACCTGGGCTTAATCCAATCATTGCGTCCCATTTTCCTGTACACAGAAATTGTTTCGGAGTAGATATGTGATGCAGTCAGAGCCAATAAAATGTAGTGAAATTTTGCTAGAAATTCTGGAACAAAGACTTTTCATAGAGCAGACATTGCAGAAGACATTATGGCTGGTTGACTTTCCACCAGCCATTCCACCCTAGGTGGTCGTCCAAGCCGGTGTTCTCAACATCACACTATTGATGCTTTGGACAAGATAGGTTTTTGTTGTAGAAAGGTTGTTTTGCGCAATCTGGAATGTTTAGCAGCATTTCTGTCATCTACCCATTAGATTGCGGGAGCACCCCACCTCCCACAGTGACAACCCAAAATGACTCCAGATTTTGTCAAATGGCCCCAATGGGGCAACATCTCCCCTGATTGAGAACCACTGGTCTAAGCTAACCATGAACATTTTATCCTACTTATCAGTGGCTGGGTGAGAATGGGCATGTGATGCAATTCTGTCCCATAAGATGTAAAAAGTCTTCTAGGAGATTCTGGGAAACATTTCCTTTTTCTGACAAAAGAGCAGAAGGAAGAGGTGGTTTCACTTCTTTTTCTGCACACTGCAGTGTCTGAATATGACACTCAAAAATTTAACGGCCATTGTGTAACCACGAGGGAAGCCATCCTGAGAGAGTTGACACTGAAAATAAAGGGGTGGGAAAAACTTGGCATCTCAGCTACATTGTTGAGGCGCTTAATCAACTATTCTGGATCTCACCACATGTTTGTATTTCTTGTGTGCAGAGAAAAATTTCTTGACTGGGTGCAGTGGCTCACGCCTGTAATCTCAGCACTTTGGGAGGCCGAGGCGGATGGATCACAAGGTCAAAAGATTGAGACCATCCTGGCTTACACAGTGAAACCCCGTCTCTACTAAAAATACAAAAAAATAGCGGGGCGTGGTGGCGGGCGCCTGTAGTCCCAGCTACTCTGGAGGCTGAGGCAGGAGAATGGCATGAACCTGGGAGGTGGAGCTTGCAGTGAGCCGAGATAGCGCCACTGCACTCCAGCTTGGGTGACAGAGGGAGACTCCATCTCAAAAGAAAAATTTCTTTATCATTTAAGCTACAGATTTTCTGTTGTTTGCAGCTGAAATTATCCTAACTGACATAGACTTCAATAAGGACATATGTGGACCTGGGAGTTACTGGAAGTTCTCTCTCTCTTTTTGTTTTTTTGGGTTTTTTTGAGGAGTCTTGCTCTGTAGCCCAAGCTGGAGTGCAGTGGCGCCATCTCAGCTCACTGCAACCTCCACCTCCTGAGTCTCAGTTCAAGCAATTCTCCTGCCTTAGCCTCCCAAGAAGCTGACATTACAGGCACGTGCCACTGGGCCCAGCTAATTTTTGTATTTTTAGTAGAGATGGGGTTTTACCACATTGGCCAGGCTGGTCTTGAACTCCTGACGTGGTGATCTGCCCACCTCAGCCTCCCAAAGTGCTGGGATTACAGGTATGAGCCACCATGCCCGGCCTGGAAGTTCTCTTCTAATCACAAAGAAAGGCCCTATCTAGGACTCAAGGATGCAGAGCTGAGGAGAGGGAAGAAGTGGATCTTAGTGACAAATGGTTTAGATTTACGAGACAATACATTTTCTTTGCTTGGCTTTAGTCCATTAGGGGTGGGGTTTCTGTTGCTTGCAACAGATTTAAGTGATAAAGATGGAGTAGGAATAGAGTTCCCAGTACCCAAAAGTCCCTCCAGTGCAGGCAACAGATATAAGTATTTTCAAATTAATCTGAACCCAGCAAATAAATCTAATCTATACCAGCAAATAAAGTAGAATGAAGCAACTACCCAGCCTCCTCCCACCCCGTTACCTTTCCCAAATAAAACAAAATACTTCTGCTTAAAATATTAATAAAATTAAAGAAAGTATGGGCCTCAAGTTTGGACAGTTGTCACGACTTCAAATGCCACTGAATCATTGCAGGTATTGCCTGGATGCTTCATACACATATTTGGTCATAAGAATCATATTAAATCCATAAAAAGGAAGAGTTAAAAGGAAATAGATACATCCTATCCCGCCTTCTCATTTTACAGAGGAGGAAATGGAGGCCCAGAGAGGGAAATAATCACCAAGGTCACTCAGTTACTGAGTGGTAGAGCCAGGACCAGAAGTCACGTCTCCTCACTGTTCTATCCCAGCTCATTTTCCGTCACCAACTCTGTCTGATACTGGGTCCCATCTTCTTAAATGATCCATGTAGAGATTGAGGATTTGGCTTGAAGTGCTAGAAGTCACTATCCCTGCACCCCAATCTCAGTCGGTGGTACCTATGAGAAAACATGCTTTCAAATCTCTCTTGGCCGGATATGGTGGCTCACACTCATAATCCCAGCACTTTGGAAGGCAGAGGAGGGCAAATCACATGAGGCCAGGAGTTTAAGTCCAGCCTGGCCAACATGGCGAAACCCCATTCTATTAAAAATACAAAAATTAGGCTGGGCATGGTGGTGCGTGCCTGTAGTCCCAGCTACACAGGAAGCTGGGGCACAAGAATCGCTTGAGCCCAGGAGGCAGAGGCTGCAGTGAGCCAGGAGCAGAGATTGCGCCGCTGCACTCCAGCCTGGGCAACAGAGCAAGATGTTGTCTCAAAATAAATAAATTAATTAAAATAAAATAAAATCTTCTTCTTGGAGCAGCTGTGTCAGCAGCCCTGGGAGGTCCTGGGATAGGTGGGACTGCCACCCTCTTCTGGGACAGATGGCCAGTCTAGCAAGGCTGTTCTGGCAGCCTGCTGTCCTTCAAGCTGAGTGGAGCCAGCTGGGTGCTGGGGTCAGCAGGGAGGAGAAGGATGGAACATCCAGAGATGTCGGGCTGGGAGAATGGGCCCTCCCAGTGGCAGGAGGCATAGACTCTTTTGTGCCACCAAAAATACCATCCAAATTTAAAGCTGACAACACAGGTGGAGTGGGCGGGCCGCTGTGATTTGATGGGTTCTCAGAGGCTCTGCCTGCCTAAAAATAGCTCCTCTACCCACCTGCCTGGGACACCGTCCCTTCTTATCGAGCCTGAAATTTCTACCATTAGAGTTGCTAAGGGTTTAGATGACAAAGAACAGGGCATGTTTCCCAGCAGGTCACCATTAAAGCAGGCTTCCTGGGAGCGGAAGGGAGGCCCTTGAGTCTGCTCCTTTTAGCACAAAAAGCTAATATGGCCAGAAGCTCAGAGGAGGCAGGAGTGGCCTACTTTACAATTTTGCCTCCTACTAAGATGCCAGTCATTTAATTCATTCATGCCCATATGACCAGGGCCCTGAAGAAATTAGGCAGCAGGCTGTAAAGAAAATAAGGCAATGGACCCACAAGTAAAGCATCATATTCTGCTTCTCCTTTGCAGTTCCATTTAGGTTTTGCAATTTCTCCTCATGGGAATCTGGGTCCAAGTTGGAGAACTTTTTATGTGCTTGGGCCAGCCAGGCATTAGGGTGCACCCAAAGCCCCACAGGATCCCCCAGAGATTGTTGTTCTCCCGAAGTTCTTCCCCTCTTCCTCTCATCACCACTTCCCCTTGGCTAATCCCAGGAAAAAATTAAAAATACAAGTGTGGGCCGAGTGCAATGGCTCACTCCTTTCATCTCAGCACTTTGGGAGGCCAAGGTGGGTGGATCGATTGAGCCCAGGAGTTCCAGACAAACCTGGACAACATGGTGAAACCCTGTCCCTACAAAAAGTACAAAAATTAGCTGGGTATGGTGGAGCACGCTTGTAGTCCCAGCTACTAAGGAGGCTAGGGTGGGAGGATCGTTTGAGCCTGGGAGGTCAAGGCTGCAGTGAGCTGAGATCGCACTGCTGCACTCCAGCCTGGGCAACAGAGTGAGACCCCTTCTCAAAGGAAAAAAAGAAAAAATCTAAATGTGTCAGGTCATGGCGTACTATTGAGAAGTAGAGGAATGAAAGGGTGGGCGACAAGGTGGGCGGTAGGGGAGATTGACACTCCTGTTGATTGGTTTTGCCCGTTCCATTCTGACAGGTGTGAGCCTCAGCTCTGCTGTCAGAGGCTGAGGCAAGGGAGAGGGACTGACAGGACACGTTGGAAGAAACCACGGCTGACAGAAAGGGCCTAGTGGGGGCATAGTGATTAATGATCCTGGGCTTGGAGAACTGACGATGGCCAGAGGAGGGGAGGATAGTGTTGATCCGTGCGGGGGGCTGTACTGGGAATGTATAAGCTCTGGTGTGAAGAGGAAGCTGTCTGAATACTTAAGAAGATGCTTGGTGTAGGCCTTGCTGGTTGGAATTCGGGTGGGTACCTTGATTTAGGTCACATCATTCATTGCTTCATCAATAAAGTGCACATGAATAAGATTAGCGAACCCAAGTGAAGAAATTCATTCATGTCAGGCCATTCTGTGGTTGTCTTATCTAGGCCAGACACACCCTGGTGGAGGAATGGGGAGGGCTTGCCCACGAAGCTAATGGATACTGTCATTGTCCATCATCCTGGCAAGAATTTGATTTGATGCTGGCTATAAGGATATAAAGAGGAGAGACTTAGAGAGTGGAAAGAAAAAAAAGTATTCATTTTCCCCAGAGCACAGAATGTCTTTATCTGGTGTCTCAAGAGAGGAGTAGGATATTCCCAGTGAGTGCATTTTGGGGCAGAAGGAAGGCTGCCCTTTGCCAAATGCAGGCAGCCCAGGAACCAAACAAGGAAAGAGATCCTAGGGAAGAACTTGATATGGGCCAAGAGTTTTGGTAATTTTCAGTTTTTATATTTCCTTCCATTAATCTCAGACTTAGAGAAAAGTATCTTTAAGATTTACAGCCTGGTCTCAGTGATGCTGTAGGGGCTGAGGAAAGAGTGTGGTACCCATTTGGGACCAAACAGTAGAGCAGTGGACAGTGTCCCCTCCCTTGAGACCAGAGAAATCGAATCAGTGGTAGTAGCAGGGCAATCGTATCCAGCTGAAACACGGTGAAAGTCAATGAAGGAGGCAGTGGCTCAGGGATAAGGCAACAGAAATCATCTCCTGGATTTGTTTCCGGACCTTTGCAAGGCAGCACTCTGGGAAACTGTCAGAAATGGTTTGGGGGTCTCAGAGGATGAGGGCTTCAGCTGAGCCACTGTCATTCGAGGGGTTTTTATCTTAGACATCAAACATGTCCTGCAAGACCCAGCAATGTGTTGGGCTCTAGGGATACAGGGATGAATTCAACATGACCTTCCCACTTATGTGACTTTATCCTGTCCCTCCAGGTGCCTGGAACCAGAGGACCCTCTATAGGAAAAGGCACCCTGAGTCCTGGCTAAACAGAACCACTCGTTTTCCTGTACCTTGTTCATATTGCCAGGCCAATGGCTCAGGTTTGGGGACCACAGGTTTTTAAGATCTAAAAGAGAGGTTTGAGAGTATCTGGCCCAAGTCTCCCTTTTGGCAGATGTTGAGACATTTATATAATACAATCTGTTGGGGAAAACATCATCTAGACCCGTCCTTTTTGCAAGTTGATATCAGAGCATCACCCTCACTCAGAAGCAGAGAAAAGGAGGTGAGCCCTGCAGCCATCATAAGTCAGGGAGCATTTGTGTTTCAGTGTGACCATCACGGGGTCTATGCTGAAGCCCTAACCCCCAATTCCAGAGCATGTGACTTCATTTGGAAATAAGGTCTTTGTGGATGATTAAATTAAGAAGAGGTCATTAGGTACACCATAATCCAATACGACTAGTGTCCTTATAAAAAGGGGAAATTTTGAAACAAAGAGATAGACACAGGGGGAGTGTCATATGAAGATGAAGGCAGAGATCACATGATGCAGTGGAAGGCAGGAAATGCTAATGATTTCCAGCAAACCACGTGAAGCTTGACAAGAGGCATGGAGCAGATGCTCCCTCACAGCCCTCAGAAGGAACCAACCCGCCAACCCCTCGATCTCAGATTTCTGGCCTCCAGAACCATGAGACAGCAGATTTCCATTGCTTGAGCCGCCCAGTTTGTAGTACTTCATTATGGCAGCTCCAGCAAACAAATACAGATTTATGACCTCGTCCACCTGACGAAGATGCCTGGCCCAATCTGGCATACTTAGAGTTTTCTTGGAACTTGGGAACTGAGACAAAGAGGGACTAAGCCAGCGAGACTGAAAAGCGTGGCAGTCCCAGTATGGCCATGAAAACCACATGTGAATTAATGAATGAGCAGACTGGAGCAGGTGAGGAGAGGAAGCAGAGATGCCACAGGAGGGAGGTCCTCAGGCCCCACAAGCCAGAGAGAGCAGCATGTTGGTTGGAGTTTTGGTTCTCTTAACCCCCAGAGGTGTCTTGTGCCTTGTCCATTTCCCTAGAGTCCTCTGCAGCCTTTGTCTGGGTTAGCCAGACAAAGGATTTCCATTCCTTGCAAATCTAAGGGCATGAATGAGAACAGTCAAGAAGAATAGCTAGAAAAATGTTAGCATTGGATATTTCCAGATGGTGGTTCTTATTTCATTCCTAAGGATTATCATAGTTTCTAATTTTCCTACAAGGGACCCCTATAATGTGTTTAATATTTTAAGCTAACTAGATTAATTCATTTATTCATTCACCTAGCAAATAATTATTGGAGCTTCCTGCATGCAAAGCATTGATTTGGACCCTAAGGACGCCATGTACAAAATGTACTTAAATCCTTGCCCTCCTGGAGCTGATGATAAAGAAGATGGACAAGTAAAACATACGGGATGTAAAATGGCGATAAGAGTGATGGAGAAAATAAAACAGGAGAGGAGGGTGGAATTACCAGGTAAGGAGAAGGATTTTCATTTTAAATATGGTGACTAGGGAAGGCATCACTGAGAAGGGGAGATTTAAACCAAGTGTTGAAGGAGGCAGGGGGAACGAGTCACTTAGGTATCTGGGAGAAGGGTGGTTCAGGCAGAGAGGCCCGCAGATACAACGTGTGTGAGGCAGATGTGTGCCAGGCAAGTTCCAAGAAAAGCAGGTGACCAGGGTATCTGGAGCAGAATGAGAGAGAGGGAGAGGACCAGAAGATAAGGTCAAAGATGTAGTTGGGGGAAGAAAAAACAAAAGAAATTGAAAAGAAGAGAAAAGAAAAGAAAAGAAAAAAACAAAGATGTAGCTGGGAAAGGCCGGGTGTGGTAGCTCATGCCAGTAATCCTAGTACTTTGCGAGCCCAAGGTGGGTGGATCACCTGAGGTCAGGAGTTCAAGACCAGCCTGGGCAACATGGAGAAACGCCATCTCTACTAAAAATACAAAAATTAGCCAGGCATGATGGTATGCATCTGTAGTCCCAGTTACTTGGGAGGCTGAGGAAGGAGAATCGCTTGAACCCAGGAGGCAGAGGTTGCAGTGAATCGAGATCGCATCACTATACTCCAGCCTGGGCAACAGAGTGAGACTTGGTCTCCAAAAAAAAAAAATGCGGCTGGGGTAAGAAAGTGGGAAGGCCATGTACCGTTTGTGAGGAGTTTGATTTGATTTTTGGGCTAAGTATCTATTGGAATATAACAAAACTTAAAACACGGTGGCTTAAAACAACAGCAAACATTCATTACCTCACAGTTTCAGTGGCTTAGGGACACTCGTGAGATTGTAATCAAGATGGTGGCCACGTACTGTATTCATCTGCAGGCTCTTGAAAGGGGCTGGAGGAAAGTGGCTTCCAAAGTGGCTCACACTCACAAGGCTGGCAAGTGTGTGCTGGCAGTTGACAGGAGGCTCTGTTCCTCACCACATGGCCGTCTCCATGGGGTCCTCATGACATGGGGAATAGCTTCCTCCCTGGTGAGTGATCCATGAGACAAAGTGGAAGGCTCCACTTTTTTATGACTCTACACATAATATTTCATAGTATTTTATTGCTTACACAGGTCAGCCTTATTCCGTGTGGAAGGAGACTAAACAAGAACGTGAATACCAAGCAGGAAACAACACTGGGGGCCCTTTTGGAAACTGGCTATCACAGCTATCCTATTTAAATGAGAATTTCCAATATATCCAAAGACAGATGATTTACCAAGTTCAACTGCATCCCCCTTTGCAGTGTTTATCTAAAAAACAAACAAATTCAGGAATACAACAATTCTCAAATTTTGACTCCCAAAGGACCTAGTCTTAAGTAGTCCATCTTTCATCTGTAAATCATCTCCTGAAATATTATTTGCCTCCAGAGCGAAATAATCTTGCTAAAATTATTTAGTAATAAACAACAAGTACCAACTTTAGCTGTCTTGGACACAAATAAAGGGAACCTGGGGGAAAGATTTTGTGGTGTCTCACAGAAACCTTGGAAGGACTGGATTACTAAGCCTCAACAAGGGCAGGGAACAGGGTGACTTTGGAGACCTCAGTTCCTGCAGGACAAGGCTCTTCTCTAGGAGTTGCCACCAATGTGACTCTGCTCCCACACCCCAGGCCCCCATCTCTCTTTTCAGAATGGCCAGATCTCTGTGCAAGAGTATCTGATGGGCTTCAATAGGGTCAGGGATGCTCCAGCCCCACACAGACCCATCACCTACAGACAGGGGAGTAAGTGACACAAACTCCACTACTAAGGTCCCCTTGATTACTGTATTAACGACGTTCCATGAGATGAGTGAGTCTTTGGGAGCTGAGTAGCCACCCCAAGAAATACTTTCTATAAAATGCAAAGATATATTGTACTCAGATGGTCAATACTGAAATTTTATTGTGAGCCTGATTTTTTGATATGAGTATATGCGTGTTTGAATGTGTTTTTATGTAAAACCATTTCATTATTACTATGATCTGAATGTGTCCCCCAAAGTTGGTGTGTTGGAAACTTACTCCCCAAGGCAAAAGTGTTGGGAGGCACGGCCAAGTAAGAGGCAATTAGGTCAGAAGGCTCTGCCCTCAAGAATGGATTAAAATCATGACTGCAGAAGTGGTTAGTTGTCTCCAGGGTGGGACAGTTATAAAAGCAAGTCCAGCCCCCTCTTGCTCTCTTGCTCTCTGGAGAGGTTTCTCACCACGTGATGCCCTCTGCCAGGTTATGACACAGCAAGAAGGCCCTCGCCAGATGCATCTCCTCCATGTTGGACTTCACAGCCTCCAGATCCCTGAGCCAGATAAATTTTGATGGTTTACAAATTACCTAGTCTGTGGTAATCTGTTACAGCAATACAAATGGACTAAGACAATTATCGTATCTAACAAAACAAAAATTCTTTCTTATCATCAGGTATCCATTCAAATTCAAAATTTCCTGATTGTGTCAAAGTGAGGTCTTTTTTAACATTTAATTTAGTTTGATTCACATTTTAATTTTTAGTTTAGCACAGGATCACCCAGTAGGGGGCATTTTGAAAAGGTGTGGAGAGTTTTTGGTTACCCCAATGATGGGTAAGGGGCTCACTCCTGGCAAGTAGAGGCTGGAACCCCAGGCAGCTCAATCTTTTACTGTCTGTGAGACAACCTCACCATCTCATATACACTTACCTGATACTCCACACAATTTTCAAATGTTCTACTAGATATTTACAGAGTTGTTTATAACTTGTTTATAACTATCTGAGCTTTAAAAAGTAACTTAGTTTTATATGTAAACAGAGAGACTTTTTTTTTTTTTTTTTTTTTGGAGACAGAGTCTTGCTCGTCGCCCAGGCTGGAGTGCAGTGGCCAGATCTCAGCTCACTGCAAGCTCCGCCGCCCGAGTTTATGCCATTCTCCTGCCTCAGCCTCCCCAGCAGCTGGGACTACAGGTGCCCGCCACCTCGCCTGGCTAGTTTTTTTGTATTTTTTAGTAGAGACGGGGTTTCACTGTGTTAGCCAGGATGGTCTCGATCTCCTGACCTCGTGATCCGCCCGTCTCGGCCTCCCAAAGTGCTGGGATTACAGGCTTGAGCCACCGTGCCCGGCCCAGAGAGACTTTTTAAAAATGATTTTTAACATGCATGAAGTATACGCTAAGAATGAAACTACACTGTAAGTTAAGGGAAGGTTATAGTTTGTGTTGTTAATTTCTTTACTAGAGTTGCTCACTCTTTTGGAAAATCACATCATTGACTGCCACACCACTCATGGTAATTGAGTCTCCAATATGCCTGTATTAGTTTTAATTCATAGCTGTCATAACTGTGGTGATTTTGCTTTTAGGAAATAGTGCCTGACTATCTTATTATGTATCCCAGTATAGTCCTCCCTGAGCTGTTGGCTTTTGAAATACATCCTTATGTGTGATTCCTTAGCTTCTTCCTACTCTAAGTGTTGCTCAGTCCTTCTCACCATGCCTGAACCAGATACTGTGGTCTCCAGCTGCCTTTCTCTTAGAATAATGTCCTAGCATCCAGGTTTGGTTGGGGATGGGGGCAAGGGGTGGGCATGAATTTCCTGAGCTCCCCTGACATTTGCAGGGAGGCAGCAAGGGAATACCTCTGTGGGTTACAACAGAGGGAGAGCCAGCGGGGCTTACAGGATGGAAACATGTAGTAGGCTCCCTCCAGCCATCACTACCTCCGCTACTGCTGATGCCACCATCCATAACAAAGCTTCCAATTTGCAGGCTTCAGATTCAGCTTCTGTTTCCTGAGTGCCTCCACTATACCAGCCGTTGGGCCAGGCATCCAGAAGCCCTGAGGTAGACCTCATCATCCCCGTTTTATAGGAGAGGAAAACCAAGACTTGGCTTCTACAGTATAGAAAGGGTGTGGGAAAGTCCTCCTAGAACCCTTACCCTGCTTCCAGGAAGAGCTGAACAGTCCTTTCCAAGTCCAGGCAGAAAGGAATCTCCTCTTTTTCCATTCTCTTTGTTACTTTATATGCCTGTGCAGGCTTGGTTGAGGAAGAAGGGGGGCCAGAAGGAAGTCTGGCCAGATGGCAGGGTAATAAATGACTCTGATTTAATAATTTGTTGCTTTCCTCTTAATTAAAAGGTTTTCCCTAAATGATTTGCTGATCACACAAACAGCACACACTGGTTGGGCGAGGACTGGGGGCCCAGGGAAATCTAGACTGAGAGGAGAAGGCATTGGAATAAAGAGGTGGCAGATGGCAGAAGAAGCCCACCCTCCATGTGCCAGGGTGAGCCAGCTTCAGGAGCTCCCTTCTCCTCAGGTCTGAAACAATTCAATCCAATGACAGAGCTTTGGGGAACTGGTTCTTTTGGGACTCAGCTTGTCTGGAAGCTGACTTTGCCAGGAGGTTTTTTAATTTCTGGGAAGAAGATATAAACTTTATTTTATCTAACATGTGGCTTTGCATTCAGTTTCCTCAAAGCCCCATGTGGCCTTAGGGGGTGATCAGGTAGCCTTTAGACCATTTTGCATATGAACTGTCACTTATACACTTGATCTACTGGGGTAGTGGTCACAAAGGGGGTCAGGGCACCCGTTGTTCCAAGCAGCGTCCTGTCAATATCTGCAGTTGCAAACAAATGACACTAAATAGTGTCAATTGATAAGCTCTCTACTTCTTCTTTACAATTGCAATTTGTAAGTTCCTGGGATTAAAATCTGCTTTCCAGCAATTATCACACAGAGGTATATTTTCAAAGCCTCACATGTAATTAGAACATGTTATTGATAAAGAGCTAGCTAAAGATTTAGACTTTGAGTCTGTTCATGAGGGATCGGTTTTGTTAATATTGATACTGTTTCCCCCCTTTAATGCAGTTAGCAGTTAGACTGAGATGCCATCTTATCCCCCGCCAAGGGACTTCTGCTTCTCTTTTACTTGTTCAGACTTGTGGAAAGGACCCCAGAGATCATGTCATATAGGAAAACATTCTGCCAATCTATAACTCGATGTTAAAGAATAAACTCTTTTACACATTATTTTGGTTAACCAGATTTTTCTCAGCATTTGTGCTTCTGTCAGATTGGATCATCCTTGCCATAACCACCATCCTCCTATTATTGTTGGATTCCAAATTTCTACTTAATCAGTTCAGACACCACTTCATCCACTTAACCTTCCTGATTCTGTATTCCCTGTGTCCCCATCATCAGAACTCCTCACTAAACCCCCAAGGCCATTTATCTGTGATTGATTGATTTCTTTTTAGAGATGGAGTATCACAATGTTTCCCAGGCTAGAGCACAGTGTCTATTCACAGGCATAATCACAGCCCACTAAGGCCTTGAATTCCTAGGCTCAAGCAACACTCTTGACTCAGCCTCCTAAGCAGCTGGGACTACAGGCACACACCGCTGCACTGAGCTTATCCACAATTATTTTTGTATTATATTTTTGACACACACATATTCTCTCTTCCCTTAGTCTTTAAGTTCCTTGAGACAAACTTTCTTTTTAGTGTTTGTATTTCATCTGTTGACAACAGTATTTTGCACACAAATCATAAAGAAGAAGTTGAAGAGGCTTCTTACTTTGTTTCATCAGTCTGCTAGTATGTTATCAATGCCACACTAGTTTTATTATTGTAGCTTTGTAGTATATTTTAAACATTAATAATAGAATAATAACTTAAATTTATTGATCACTTAATGTATTCCAGGCAATGAGCTAAGTGCTTTACATTATCTCAGGTAATCCTAACAGAAGTCTGTGGGATAGGTACAATTATTTCCATATTATAGATGGAAAAAACAAAATTTAAAGAGATGAATTTACTTCAAGACAAATGCAAAAAGTGCAGAACAGTGTATATAGCACACTGCCATTTATATGAAAGGGAAGGGAAGATAAATAAATGTTTTTACTTAAATGTGCATAAAACATATCCAGAAAAATATGCAAGAAATTGATTATGTAATTCAAATATAACAATTATATCCATGATTATTATAAGCCAGTTAAAAATAAACAATTTTTTTAAAAAAGGAATGAATGGCATTTGCTGCCTGCTGGGAAGGGAATGGGATGTGGGAGTTAAGGATGGAAGAAGAGCAGAATCAAGTTTTGGGTGCACTGAAGCTCATACATTTTGGGGGGAGCACTTTTACCAAAAAAAAAACAAAATTATAAATACAAAATTAGATACAGAGCCTTAGAAGGGATATATGCAGATAAGGATCCCTGATGCCATAGCTTATAAAGTGTTACTTTTTAAATCAGCCCTCAGCAGGAAGGAGACAGTCCACTGTATATACTTTCGTATGTATTAAATATATGGAATTTTAATCATGTAAATGCATTGTCTGTTCAAAAAGATACAGTTTTTTAAAAATTTATATTTTTTGTTTTGCCAGGCACAGTGGCTCACATTTGTAATCCCAGCACTTTAGGAGCCTAAGGCCGGCAGATCACTTCAGGTCAGCAGTTCAAGACCAGCTTGGCCAACATGGTGAAACCTCATCTCTACTAAAAACACAAAAAATAGCTGGGCATGGTGGCACACGCCTGTAAGCCTAGCTACTCAGGAAGCTGAGGCAGGAGAATTGCTTGAACCCAGGAGGCAGAAGTTGCAGTGAACCGAGATCATGCCATTGCACTCCAACCTGGGCAACACAGTGAGACTCTGTCTCAAAAATAATAATAAGAATATTTTTAAAAGCTAGTTCTCCAACTGACTGCATAAAGCAAGATTTTATATTTTTCAAAAAGTAAATAACTAAGCTTTCATTTTTCTAGAGGCAGAGGTGTCTATGCCTATAGCAAGCTGGAGGGGGTGCTGAGGAGGAATTCCAGAGTTGCCTGTTTTATGGAGGTGGGGTAGAGGGATGTAGGAATTTACTTTCATAATTCAGAAGCAGAGATTTGTGTCAGAAGTCTAAAAGGCATATACTGTCATAACATGGAAAAATGAAAAAAATTAAAAATAAAAGGCATATACTGCACATGTATACACGTAGGGATAAGAAAAAGAGACCCTGCTTTTTCAGAAATGTACAAGAGAAAATTAAAATAAAAACTCAAATAATATTGCACTAATTGTTAAAACGGAGCTGATTTCCTGGAAACCAGTGCTGAGGACCAAGGATGTGAGCAGACAGGATGCTAATGCTCTTTCCCAAATGGCTCTGACGGTCCGTGGTTTTCTATTATTGCATCTAGGAGTAGCAGGTCCCTTACTGTAAAGTATCTAGAAATCATTCAGGCTCTTAACCACTCAATTAGGGTAATTTATCCTTGCGATGAATGGGACCGTTCCTTCTCCCTGATTTAGTCTGGGTTGTGCCTCCATCGAATGCAGATGTAAATAGTTCTGTTTGGGGCAGAAAGCCAGCCTTGTATCCTCACCACCCCGAGGTCTGAACCTGCAGCTTGTAGCCTGGCTCTGTGCAAGGGGATGATTGTAAGTCCTCCAGGAACACAAAATAGCTAGCAGCCCCTCCATTTATCTTTCCCCCATGGACAGAACAAATTAGCAGAGAATTTGGACAGAATTTGCAGAGAATTTGGACCGAACACTAAAAAGAATAATCTGACAATAAGAAATGTGAAATGCTGGAGAAAGGGAAGGAAGGAATTGCCTTTTGCCCAGATCCACAGGAATCCCACACTTTGGGTGGTTATTTTGGTGCCATCTTAGTTGCAGTAGAGACAGGATGCAGGCCTCAAAGCTTACCTTTCCCCTACTCAGGAAATTCCTTAAGAACTGATTGGCCTTTTGTTTCTGTGTGTGCTATTTTATTTCAATCAGGGGTAGATCCCTTTCTTTTTCTACTGAAGACCACTCAGCTAGAAGAGAGGAAGGCAATTAGTGTCCATGTAAGAAAACATCAAATCAGCGTGAGGAAAGGCTAGAGGAGGAAAATACAAAATGTTTCATTTGTACCCTTTGAGAACTGAAAACCAGGAGCAATTTAACACGTAGGCAAACTGGGTGAAATAAGCTTTAGCTCCATGTGATGGGCAGCTGGATGTGGGGTTAGAGGAGCACAGAAAAAAAAAGAGAGAGAGAGGGAAAGATAAAAAGCAAATAGATGTGGCCAGGCATGGTGGCTCAAACCTGTAATCCCAGCACTTTGGGAGGTGGGCGGATCATGAGGTCAGGAGATCGAGACCATCCTGGCTAATATGGTGAAACTCCATCTCTACTAAAAATACAAAAAATTAACCGGGCTTGGTGGTGGGCGCCTGTAGTCCCAGCTACTCAGGAAACTGAGGCAGGAGAATGGCGTGAACCCAGGAGGCGGAGCTTGCAGTGAGCCGAGATGGCGCCACTGCACTCCAGCCTGGGCGACAGAGCAAGACTCCATCTAAAAAAAAAGGGGGGTGGAAATAGATGTAACTTACTATAATAAAATGAAAAAGAATGACACAAAGAGACAAAGCATACACATGTAGAATTAAGGAGTAGGCCGGGTGTGGTGGTTCACGCCTGTAATCCCAGCACTTTCGGAGGCCCAGGCAGGCAGATCACTTGAGGCCAGTAGTTCGAGACCAGCCTGGTCAACATGGTGAAACCCTGTCTCTACTAACAACACAAAAATTAGCCGGGCGTGGTGGCGAGTGCCTGTAATCCCAGCTACTTGGGAGGCTGAGGCGGGAGAATTGTTTGAAATCGGGAGGTGGAGATTACAGTAAGCCGAGATTGTACCATTGGACTCCAGCCTGGGCGACAGAGCAAGACTCTCAAAAAAAAAAAAAAAAAAAAAAAAAAAAATTAAGGAGTACAGAGGGGGCAAGTGAAACACAGAGACAGAGGGACAGAGGGACACAGGCAGCCTATCTATTCGCCCCCTTGTGGTCCTCAGGGACATTGCAGTCAGCCAATGACTTCTAATCCAACCTTAACATTTCACATCTGTAGACAAAAATGCACTGTGAACACTTACGGAATTTCCAGTGTGGTGGATTCAATTATATTAAGAGTAGACTACTGAGCAAAGGCTGATGGTGCTCCACTTGCTGGAGCTACAGTGGCCTGCTGGATAAGTAGAAGAAACTAGGATGCCTGAGATCAAGTTTGGACTCCAGTGTTCTCTATATCCTTGCACAAGCTACTTGGCTTCCCTTTGCCTTCATTGTCCCTTAATAATCATGAAAGAACATAATTTTTCCAATCTATGTCTCTGTAAATAAGCTGCCTCATATGCAGGAATAAATGGTCCATAAGAAAGTCCAGCCCAATGTGATGGCTCACACTTGAAATCTCAGCAATTTGGGAGGCCAAGGCAGGAGGATCACTTGAGCTCAGGAGTTCAAGACCAGCCTGGGCAACATAGTGAGACCCCATCTCTACAAAAAATAATCTTAAAAATTAGCCGGGCTTGGTGGCATGTGCCTGTAATTTCAGATAGTCAAGAGGCTGAGGTGAAATGATCCCTTGAGCTGAGAAGTTCAACGTTGCAGTGATTTATGATCATGTCACTGCATTCCAGCCTGGGGTGATAGCGCAAGATCATGTCTCAAAAAAAGAAAAAAGTAAAAGAAAGTTTAGTATATGACCTCAATTTTCTTTCTCTCTCTTTCTTTCTTTCTTTCTTTCTTTTTCTTTCTTTCTTTCTTTCTTTCTTTCTTTCTTTCTTTCTTTCTTTTTCTTTCTTTCTTTCTTTTTTCTTTCTCTCTTTCTTTTTTTCTCTTTCTTTCTTTCTTTTTTTTTTTGAGGGAGTCTCGCTTTGTCACCCAGGCTGGAGTGCAGTGGCATGATCTTGGCTCACTGCAACCTCCACTTCCTAAGTTCAAGCGATTCTCTTGCCTTGGCCTCCTGAGTAGCTGGGATTACAGGCATGTGCCACCATACTCAGCTAATTTTTTTGTATTTTTAATAGAGATGGAGTTTTACCACATCAGCCAGGCTGGTCTCAAATTCCTGACCTCAAGTGATCCGCCCGCCTCAGCCTCCTAAAGTGCTGGGATTACAGGAATAAGCCATCACGCCTAGCCAAACTCAAATTTCTAAGCCAACTTCATGTCCATTGTGGCCAACAGGAGGCGAGCAGGGGAGTTCTGCATGTGCATGTGCTGGACTCAGAGATTCAGGCTCCCTGAGATAGAGAGATGGTGCTGGGGCCACCTCCAAATAGCTTTCCAATCTGTCCATCCAGTTCCATCACCATCATCTCTTCCCCAAACTCCTGCAACGGCTTCCTAAGAGGTCCTCCTGTCGGCACTCTGCCCTCCTCTGGGGCTTTCTGCCCCAGAAAGCAAGAACCTTCCTGAGACACACAAGTTACTCCACTCTGGTGTGCATCTTATTAGGGGCCTCCTGTTGCTCTCAGAACAAATTCCCAATGTCTTTGTGTGGTACTGCAGAACCTGGATGTTATCTGTCCTATTTCTCTCCCCAGCCCCATCTTGTGTCCTTTTTATCCTCTTGCACTTCCTCCAGCCAAGCCATCCTCGCTTCCACTTCCCAAACATGCCCAGCTCAGCTCTTCCTTGCCTGGGCTCAATGTTGCTTGCCCTTGTAGCTCATTCAGAACCCGCGTCCCTCTGAGCTCCGCATGGCTGCCTCCTCTCCTCCTTCAGGTCTCCCCTGGGGACACCTTTCCTGCCACTCTGAAATAGTTCCATCTTAAGTGTCCAATTGGGCCCTCTGTTTAGGTCCCTCACAGCACTTATCATTTAGCTGATTTGTTTCTTTTTGTTTATTTTGTATGTGGGGGATCTGCCTCCCTAACTAAACTGTAAGCTTTATTTTAAAAGGGTGACGTCAGTATTGCAGCCTTGGTGCCTCTGCACACTGTGCGGCCCATAGTAGGTCCTTGAATTTTTGTTAAGTGAAAATAAGAATGAATGGATGAGGGCTAGGTGTGGTGGCTCACACATGTAATCAATCCCTTTGGGGGATCACTTTGGGAGGCTGAGACGGGTGGATCACTTGAGGCCAGGAGTTCGAGACCAGCCTGGGCAATATGGCAAAAGCCCGTCTCTACTAAAAATACAAAAAGTAGCCGGGCACGCTGGTGCACACCTGTAGTCCCAGTTACTTGGGAGGCTGAGGTGGGCGGATCATCTGAGCCCGGGAGGCAGAGTTTGCAGTGAGACAAGGTCACACCACTGCACTACAACCTGAATGACAGACTCAGCCCCTGTCTAAAAAAAAAAAAGAAGAAAAAGAACGAATGGATGAATGTGAATAATAAGTGGAATTTGCAATATTGAAGGAATAGAAAAAGTAAAATTTCTTAAGTCTAAAAACACTGGAGCAGGGTGTCTAGATGGGTGCTTTTAGCAAAGGACGGACAAAGCCATCCCAGCAAAAAATGTGCCAGGTTTGAGAGAGAGGCTTGTGAAGTAATCACAGCCACCAAGACCAGTTAGAGAAATTAAGACACTAAGAGAACTCTCACACCAAGCCATGGAATGCGTGGTGTAAAGAAATCACATGGAGATTCTGTCTTCATAAGACATTTAGAGTTGAGGGAGAAGGAGGGCTAGACGGAGGCAGACAAGAGGAGGAAGAAAAACGGAACTGTCAGACTCCAAGCAATTAAGTCCATCAGAATGGAACAACCGCTAAGGAAGGTGAATTTCTTGGCTTATAAACCTTTACATTACTCCTCTGTGCTTTGGATATGCAAATGTCTTTGCCAACTGGCAGCATCTGAGAGGGGAATAGCCTCCTTTTCCACCCAAAGTCTTGCATCTGCTCCTGAATCTCATCACAGCACTCTAGGTGTAATTAACCTGAGCGATGACATGCCCTAGGGGTGGCTGTCAAAAAGGCTCTCTCCAAAGGGCTGTCAAGCGCTCTCTAGGGAATCCTTGCTGAGGGAAGAGGGAAGCCCAGTACTTACATCACTAGCAGGTAAGCTCCAGAGAGAGGAACTTGAAGCTGCTTTAGGTGCCCAGACATACACTGTCAGGCAAGGGCAAGCATTTAATTAGTATCTAGAAAGAGCCCTACCAGGGGACCGAGGTGCCTCATTCCAGCCTGGCCTCTGCCTGGTCTATGACATCAAGCACAGCTAACTTCTCGGGGCTTCCATTTCTTTAGCTCTAAAGACAGATTAATGCTCTCTAAGGTCCTTTCTAAATCCCACTTTATGGGTTAGGAAAAGAAAATGAGATAGATTCTCTGGAAATGTATTCGTAGTGCTGCTATTACACTTTGAGGACCCCAGAGTACACAAGGTGGATAATTAAGAGTTATAGACTGGAAAGAATATGTCTTAGATGCAACTCTTGTCCTCAAGGGACCAAGAATCCAAGATAACCTAGAGATGGTGTTGTGGAATCCTAAGGGACTTTGGTTGAACCTGAGAATGACAAATTCACATTATTTGGATCCTTTTGTAAACGTTGCCTTTTTGCACCTGTATTTCACACTAAACTTTCAGCTTATTGAGAGTTCAGCATATTTCAGGGAAGGATGAAAAGAAGGAAGGAAAAGGGAGGGAGGGAGGATAAAATTCCTTTGACTGGAGAGTTAGAAGTCAGGGTTCTTGGCCAGGCACAGTGGCTCACGCCTGTAATCCTAGCAATTTGGGAGGCTGAGGCGGGTGGATCACTTGAGCCCAGGAGTTCAAGACTAGCCTGTCCAACATGGTGACACCCCGTCTCTACTAAAAGTACAAAATTTAGCTGGGCATGGTGGTTTGCATCTGTAATCCCAGCTACTCAGAAGGCTGAGGTAGGAGAATTGCTTGAATCCAGGAGGCAGAAGTTGCAGTGAACCGAGATCGCGCCACTGCACTCCAGCCTGGGTGACCCATCGAGACTCCGCCTCAAAACACACAAAAAAAAGAAGAAGAAGAAGTCGGAGTTCTTTGGATGCAAGCAACAGAGACTGACTTTGGTTAATTAGAGTCTCCCTACTCCAAAAATAAAAATAAAGAATTCACTGGAAGGCTAGAGGTAGTTCACAGAATAGCAAAATCAAGGCTCAGGAATAACAGGGGCAGGGTGACTCTCGCAGCTAGGTGACAGGAACTAAGGAACAGACTCCATTCAAAGCCACTGCTGGGCTCTATCAGCTCCGTTGTCTTTTTCTCATTGTATCATATCCTTATAGATTAAGTTCCCAGAAGGAGGGGTCTGGTGTTTTCCCTCATGTTTTGCATCCACTACTTTCCCCGAGGGTGAGGCCCTCTGATGAACACTCTCCCAAGTCTGCAGGAAGTTGGGGAGGGATGGTTACTCCAAAGAGAGATGGGAAATCGATGTTTCTTCCACCTGGGGAAGTAGCTTTGGCAAAAGCGAGGCATTCTTCTGGGGTGGCAGCAAGACTGCCATTTGGCCGGGGACCCCGCTGGGGGCTGGCAATACTCTGCTTGCAGTGGGTTCTGGAGCCAGGCTGCTTTCCTGGGAGAAAGGGGTGTGTTTTTACAACACACAAAGGTGCTGCTATGGACTGAACTGTGTGCCCCTGAGATTCATATACTGAAGCCCTAACCCCTACTGTGACCATATTTGGAGACAAGACCTGCAAGGAGGGAATGAAGATTCAGTGAGGTCCTAAGGGCGAGGCTCTGATATGACAGGATCAGCGTCCTAACAAGGGACACCAGAGGGGCCTGTGCTCTCTCCCTCTCCACTGCATGAGGACATAGAGAGGAGAGGAAGAGAGTCCTCACCAGAAACCAAATCGGCCTTGATCTTGGACTTTGCAGCCTCCAAAATTGTGAGAAGATAAATTTCTGTTGTTTAAGCCACCCGGTCTATGGTGGTGGTTTTTTTTTTTTTTTTTTTTTTTTTTTTTTTTGAGCCTGAGCAGACTAACACAGGTGCCATATGGACTGGCAGCCGATCTGGCCTCTATTCCCTCACCTATGAAACCAGATGGTCTCTAAAGCCCCTTCTAGCTTTAAAATGCAGTGTGTCAATATATCCGTGAATCATCTATCAATGCATATTTGCTTGCTGCTCAACTAAGTCCTGAGCTACTGATAATAGGAGGCTGTTAAGTAAAATACAGTATGCCGAGTTACATTTGAATTTCAGATGTGTTTAAATCCATTTTTAGTGCAAGTATATCCCACACAATATTTGGGACAAATATTTGAGACATTTGTTATAGCTGGCTGTTCTAGTTATTTGTCTTCTGTTCTCCAAGTACTGTAACCTTTTGGAGGGAGAAAAACTGGACCTTACTCATCTCTGGATTCCCTTATAGTGGTGTCTGCCAGCTTTTTGGATTTCACAGACTAAACATTATTGGATTAAGTTTTGGAAGAAAAAACAACTTTTTATTTTGCCCAATAGAGGTATTTACGATAATCATCACTTTACTAAAGAAAAACCAGTTAAACTTTAAAACCTATTAAATAGACCCTCAGGATTTTATAATTAATTGTAAAAATTTAGTTTTACAACATATTCATTCCATTGTCCTTTTGTTTGCTTGTTTCTAAGGCAACCAGGTGACGCTTCCAACCATTTTGGCACTGCTCAGTGCTTAGGTAACCAGTATTCGGGAGCTTCAGCTGTGCTGTGTTTGGTTGAAGGTCTTACATGACTTCTGGACATTTTTGCTTATCCGCTAGAAAGCTCAAGGTCAAATTGGAGCTTGATTGCTACAACTGTCTTCTCCTCTCTTTTCACTCCTTGTTTCCTATGTTTTCTTCCAGGCCTTTAAACTTTTTTTTACTAAATGAATTTTCATTATAATCTACCTTAAGAACTGGTGAAATAATAGTTTTTTAAAAAGCCTTGCATACATTAAGACTTCAGTAAACGATGCTATTGACAAAGCAAAAGATGTAACTGTTGAGTGGGATCTAATTAGTTTACTTTCTGAAGAGGATTATTCCCCCCAAATGCATTTTTTGTTGTTGTTGAGATGGAGTTTCACTCTTGTCGCCCAGGCTGAAGTGCAATGGCATGATCTCAGCTCACTGCAACCTTCGCCTCTGGGGTTCAAGTGATTCTCCTGCCTCAGCCTCCCGAGTAGCTGGAATTACAGGCGTGCACCACCACACCTGGCTAATTTTTCTATTAGATGGGGTTTTGTAGAGTTGGAGTTTCACCATGTTGGCTAGGCTAGTCTCGAACTCTGGACCTCAGGTGATCCTGCCCACCTTGGCCTCCCAAAGTGCTGGGATTATAGGCATGAGCCACTACACCCGGCCTCAAATGCATATTTTAATTTCCTATTCTTAGAATTTTAGAATGGTAGAGCTAGAAAGGTAATTACATCTTCTAACTCAATTCCAGACTTACTGAATTGGAATTTCTGGGGTAAGATCTGTGAATCTACAAGAATTCTAGGATCTAAGATTAGGATCCGCTGGTCCACAGGCCCTCTTAGCATATGTCATAGCAGGATATCATTTTACAGGTGAGACGACTGAGGCCCAGGAAAGTGAAGTGATGGTCATATGAATTGGTGACAGACATGAGTCAAGTGCACAGCACTCAGCTTTCTTAGCAAATTAACTGACTCTGTTGGGAGACAGGAAGGGCAGGGACAGGTGTTCATTAACTAGTTTCTGTTCACACTATATAGTAGGAAATGAGCACTGGGTATAGAGAAATGGACGATATAAGAGATTTACCTCAAATAATAACAACATTCCTCTCTTACCTGTTCCGGGATTTCACAGTTCACTAAGCACTTCCCCTCATAATGCCCTGCTTTGATTCTAATAACAAGGGGATTTACCAAGGTGGTATTGTTTTCTACATTTACTTTACAGATGAGAAAATGGAGGCCCAGTCACTGGGTATGTCAGGTCAAAAAAAGGGCAGAGCTGAGATTTGAATACTTTCTACTACTAAACCTCACACAAATCCCCTAAGACAGGCAATGTCTTTGTTATTTAAGAAAAATGGGCCAGGCGCAATGGCTCACACCTGTAATCCCAGCACTTTGGGAGACCAAGGCAGGTGGATCACTTGAGGTCAGGAGTTCGAAATCAGCCTGGCCAACATGGTGAAACTCTGTCTCTACTAAAAATACAAAAATTAACCAGGCATGGTGGCGTGCACCCATAATCCCAGCTATTTGGGAGGCTGAGGCAGGAGAATCATTTGAACCCAGGAGGCGGAGGCTGCAGTGAGCCAAGATCACACCACTGCACTCAGTCTGGGCAACAGAATGAGACTCTGTCAAAAAGAAAACAAAAAGCAAGGAAGGAAGGAGGAAGGAAGATTACTTATTGCTTCAAAAGTCACACAAGTTCTACATTATTACTTTAGAAAATTCAAATCATTCTGAAAAATAAAGATTAAAAAGCTGAAAACTGTATTCCATGCCACACTGCTCCTGGACAGTTTGGTGAGTTTTCAAGTTTCCTTCCCAGACCTTTATGAGTTTACATACATGTATAGGTGAGAATTAAAAAAACAAACAAAAAAAAGAATCAAACTACACACATTGCTGTGCTTCCTTTTTCTTAGCATGTCTTGTCCATTTTTTTCCAAATCCTTTAGTAGACATGTTTGTTTTTAAATAAGCCATGTTTGAAAATAGAACAATAGCAACATTGATATGCACACTGATGATAAAGAAATATTATATTTATCACCAATGGTGCTCAGGATAGCTCAGGATGTTTGTGCTCAGGATGGGGTAAAGTGACTCAAGTCTCATGACTCTTCTCTCAAGAGGAGGGACTATGGAATCAGAATCACAAGCTAGCTTAATAAAGCCTTGAGAAATATTATCAACTAGCTGTCTCAATTTCCCCCTCTGTAAAATGGGGACAAGAATGTGTTCCATAGGGTGTTGTGCGGTTAAATGAGGTGACTCATATTTATGCTAAACGCAGTGACTGATGACCGCAATGATGACGACGATGGCAGGCGGGCGCAGCGGGTAGGGCTTAAATTGCAAGTGTAGCAACACCAGGAATGGATGCCCCGGGGAGATACTTTTTATTAAGAGCTGCCAAGTTAGTATGGCTGTCTGGGATGCCCTCTGGAGACACGAGACTCCGGATTTGGGAACCTCAATGTCCCAGGCTTTCAGGACCTGGCGTTTGGCTAAACCTCTGGAGAACTACAACTTCCAGGGTGCACCACTTTCTCGCCGCCCATGACGTTGCAGCTCCCGTTTCTCGCCAGGCTCCCGTCCCGAACTACAAGTCCCAGAAGACCCTGCAGCCCTGCTCGCGTTCTCGTCTTACTTTTGGAAGCGAAACTGAGGCCGCGTTGCCTGCTGGGAAGTGTAGTTCAGCGGTAGCCGAGCCCCTCAGACCTGGCCGCTACAATAAGGCGGGTGAACTCGCAGCGCTTGAATACCCAGGGCCTAACCGTCCACTCGGAAGACTGGCCCCTCTCGGGAGGCTCTGGAGTCGCGCCTGGGGTCAGGGCCGGGGGCTAATGCGGCTCGCGTTCTGGGCCTCCCTGGGTGAGAAAGTGGTAGACTGGCAGGAAGGCGGCGGAGGCGGACGAGACCAATGCCAGCCTGGAGGAGGAAGTGGGCCAGTGGGAAGGGTGAATCCAAGTGGAGATCGTAGGGGTGGGAGTGGGGCGTGGCGCCCGCTTACCTTGAGGCCGGGTGAGGCGCGCCCCGAAATGCCGGGGAGGTAGAGGTCCCTGCCTAGAGAGGAAGAGCGGCGCCCATGTGGCGGGATGGATTTATGGTTTGGGGCTGATCAGTGGGTCTTATGGCCTCATCTCCCTGGTTAATGGAGACAGCTCACCAGGCCTGGGATTTGGGGAGTTTGGAGGTGCAGGAGATCCCTGGTTGGAAACTTAGGCAGTAGTGTGTTACCCAGCGAGACTGAGGGCTTCTGCTGTGCACCTCCAAAACCTTTCCCTAACCTCTTCACCCCTTCCTAACTGCTAATGGTTGAAGAAGGTGGAAGTTCTCTGGGGATAGATACTTCGTGGTGGGGGAGTGGGGAGAGGGATTGGGTTCTGGCCAAAGGGAGCCCCAGCAGGGAAGGAAGCCTTTGAACCCTATAGCTGCCCAGAGGCCTAAGCAGTGCTACTGGAGTACCCTTACATCGTCATTCTAACCATTACACAGCATTACATTAGATGCAGGCTATTTAGTCTGAACCAAGCCAGACAAATTGGTGTCCTGCCCCCTGCTTCTAAAATACTGTAAAAATGTCTCAGCTCATAGGAAAATAAATATTCCGGGTGAATTCACGGAAAAAAATAATCAGGATGCAATATGGAATGTTTACAATGTTACTACTTTATAATAAATTCTTATGTCTCCTAAATATGTGCCATATGGTTATGGATGAAAAAAAAATCCGAACTATATACCCTAAATTATTAATTTCAACTCTGGTTATTGATGGCTGGTAAGATAACAGATTAATTTTATTCTTTTTTTGTTTACATCTTTATGTAGCATCTTAATTTGCACAGTAAACACATAATTTTTTTTTCTGCCCCTTATTTTCCCAGGAGAGTTAGTCAGTTGTCCCATGTGTTGTGTTTTGGAAATCAGGTACTAAGGCCAGCTGCTGTGGCTTGCACTGAGCCACAGGCAGACTGATGTGCCAGGAATGATAAAGAGGGGTGAATGTGAGGGGAGAATTTAGTGTGCAGTCTATGGGAGGCTAATGCTTTCTTTCCTTCTTCTAGGTTGGAAAGAGACTATTTTAGCAAGTGTCACGCCATGGTATGTGGTTGGTTGGTCTATTTCAGTCTAATCTATTATGCTTTCTGGTTAAAAATGTGACCTTTCTCATTATCCTGATGGATTTAAGTTGCACTGCATAACTTTGTTAGGTTCTAATAACTCACCTTGGCTGGGCCATGGGAAGGAAAGAAATATTGCCTCGGAAATGCCTTTTTAGCTTTAGATTTGCTTTTTGCTTTTTTTTTTTTTTCTGAGAATTTTGCTCTTGTCATCCAGGCTGGAGTGCGGTGTCATGATCTTGGCTTACTGCAACCTCTGCCTCCCAGGATCAAGCAATTCTCCTGCCTCAGCTTCCCAAGTAGCTGGGATTACAGGCATGCACCACCACGCCTGGCTAATTTTGTATTTTTAGTAGAGACGGGGTTTCACCATGTTGGCCAGGCTGGTCTCAAACTCCTGACCTCAAGTGATCTGCCTGCCTCAGCTTCCCAAAGTGCTAGGATTACAGGCATGAGCCACCATACCTGGCCTGCTTTTTGCTTTTTGATCAGGATCTTTATTTTATCATATGCTACCTACTATTTCAGAGTGTGTACAATTATAAAAGAAACTTTAATATATCCTTTAGTTGTGTGCATTATGCATTTTCCGGGACAAAAGCTTGTTAAAATCATGGTTGGAGCATGGCAATTAATACATGTAATGTTCATTTAATTCTGCTTACTTTCTTCCACAGCTTTTGCCAATTTTTCCAATTAAAGATTGACATTCCTGCATAAGCATTTCTCTGTGAAAATGTCCTTGCCTCTTACAGAGGAGCAGAGGAAAAAGATTGAAGAGAATCGACAAAAGGCTCTCGCCCGTAGAGCCGAGAAGTTATTGGCAGAACAGCATCAGAGGACTAGCTCGGGCACCTCCATTGCTGGCAACCTATCCCAGGCCAAGCAAGGCCCATCCCAAAATTTCCCAAGGGAGTCTTGTAAGCCAGTGAGCCATGGTGTAATTTTCAAGCAACAGAATCTCAGTAGCTCATCTAATGCTGACCAAAGACCTCATGATTCCCACAGTTTTCAAGCAAAGGGAATGTGGAAAAAGCCAGAAGAAATGCCAGCTGCCTGCCCAGGCCACAGCCCACGAAGTCAAATGGCTCTCACTGGAATCTCTCCTCCCTTGGCACAAAGTCCTCCAGAGGTCCCTAAACAGCAGCTCTTGAGTTATGAGTTAGGTCAAGGTCATGCCGAGGCTTCACCTGAGATCAGGTTCACACCCTTTGCTCACCCAACTCATGAGCCTTTGGCCAAAGCAAAGAATTCCCAAGAGACACCAGCTCATTCCTCTGGACAGCCTCCCAGGGATGCTAAGTTAGAGGCCGAGACAGCAAAAGCCTCCACCTCGAATATCCATTTGAGCTCAGGGACAGAAGGAAGACTCCAACAGAAGTCAGGGTCCTCAGTGGAAAAAGGAGTGATCTCTCAGAAGGGAAAGTGCATAAGGAACGGCGATCGTTTCCAGGTGTTAATTGGGTACAATGCGGAACTCATTGCAGTGTTTAAGAGCCTGCCCAGCAAGAGATATGGTAATGTCTTTGTTCTTCAGGTGTTTGGTGTTTTTTTTTTTCTTATTTTTGGAGTCTCTTTTAATCTAACGTTTCTCATAAATATTAAGAGAGTGCATTGGCACATTCTGTCCATCCAGTTGTTAAAAATTTTTCAATTTTAGCTTGTGTTTCCCTTCATAATAGTCATTCCCTCAAACAGCTGCCAAACTTGATGGTTGTCACATGGCCATCTGGAGAATGGTTGAATGTTACTGAGAAGACGCTTCCTCTGCCAGGTGCTTTATATGCATTGTAGCACTTAAGCTGAACAGCAGTTTTTTTGAAATAAGTAGATGTAATGTCAGTTTTTAAGGCGATGGAACTGGCTCAGCAAGAGTAAGTGACAGGCCCAGTTTCATTGGTCTGGAAAGGCAGCGTCAGGATGTGACCAGCTCAATTACAGCCTGGAGCCATTGCTCCTCATACTGCTTTTCCTGACCACACTATGACCTGGAGAACTTGGATTCTAGTCCTAACTCTGCCCTCAGTCCACTTAGGTGAAGTTCATAACTTCTCAGGGCCTGAGTTGGATTCCACTACATGGAATAAAAGAATTATCTATATTTACTGTTTGTCCTCTACAGAGATTTTTATAGATCAGTGGGGGCTTGCTGGTCAGCTGTTTTGAACTTGGCGTGCATTCATTGATTCATTTAGAAGACAAGCTTGTGTTGAGTGCCCAAGTACAAATTGTAACCACAGTCATCAGCTCGCTGTTTTGTTTCAGATCCTGACACCAAGACGTGGAACTTCAGCATGAATGACTATAGTGCCCTGAGTAAGTAGGCACATGGCTGTCCCTCATGGAGGGCGACCCTGGCGCTGAAAATCTTTAGAGTATCACATGTAGTCTAGCTTATGGTATGCATGGCTTTACAGGTGGTGAAAGCTTTCAGGGCACCACCCCACACTCCTTCCCACTATGTCTAGCCTAATGAAGCAGCTCTGTGGGTGAAGGCCATTGGTAATATTAACAAAAGCTAGCAGTAAATGATGCTTGCTATGTGTTAGGCAATTCTAAGTCCCTTAAGCTAACTTTTATTCCTTATAATAACTTTTACAGATGGCAAAACTGAGGCCCAGGGAGGATAAGTCAGTAACACAGGGTCACATAGCCAATAAGTTGTACAACTGGGATTCAAACCCAGACAGTATGACTTCAGACTACATGTTCCCACCAGACTATGCTGGCCCCAGCAGTGACAGGCAGCTCAGGCAGCCTGCCAGCCCCTGCTCCCAGGAAGGTAACAGTTCAGCAAACAGCACAGATCCTCAGAGTACTCTCTGTGCAGCGAACTACTCAAAAATGCAAGGAGGGGGCATTGGCCAGGCAAGTTCTAATGCAGTGTCTGGTCATAGTCAGTACCTGGTTACGTCCCTCTGTCTTCTGAGAAAACTATCATACACTGAAGTTTTTGTCACTTGATCCTGGCGCATGGAGCCTGCACACGTGTGTTAAAGCGTCAGCCATGTGTGTTTTCATCTTCCATGTATTCTACTCTTCTCCCCCACCTGCCATTTCTACACCCTCTCTTCCTCCCCCCAGCTTAAGAAGGGAAAAGATAAGGATGTATGCTTAGGCCGATTTGCAGATTTGGGGCATGAGGTAGGATGATCTGGAGGCACCAGTACAGTTTGTGGGGAGGGTGGTTTGGGCCAGTGATGGGACAGCTCCCTGTAGAATTTCCTGGTTTTCTCCTTGGCCTCTTGAAATGTGTACATTAGGCGGTATCTCTTTCTTTGGTAGCTGCTAGCGTGTTCGTTTGCGAGGGCTGCCGTGACAAAGTACCACTGACTGGGTGGCTTAAACAATAGAAGTTTATTTTTTCACAGTCCTGGAGGCTGGAAGCCTGAGATTGGTAGGGTTGGTTTCTTCAGAGGCCTCTCTCCATGCCCTGCGGCGGCTGCCTTCTCTCTGTGTCCTTGTGTGGATTTTCCTTTGTGTGTGCAAATCCCTAGCATCTCTCCCTTTTCTTAGAAGAACACCATTCATTGGACTGTTGCCCACCTTGGTGACCTCATTTACCTTATTAATCTTTAAAGGCCCTGTCTCCATATACAATCACATTCTGAGGTCCTGTGCTATGTGTTTAACATGAATTTCGGAGGGACACAGTTCAATCTGTAACCCTGCTTGCTGCTAGCTCCGTCTAGAGAGGGCTCATTTTTTAATCCATTTGTTTGGTGTTGGAAGGGGGAGACCCAAGGCTCTGAATAAAGATTGCAGATTTTGATGCCTGGTATTCTCATTGCTGGTGATTTTAAACCAGTGGTTTCACCTGTTGCGGTTGTTTGTTTTGTCTTTTACGCTTGTTGTGATCACGGTGCCTGGTGGCTTAGATGACTCCTGCTTTTGCAGATTCATTTAGGTTTTTTGTCTGATATCATTACTTTTTTTTTTCTTTTGAGACAGAGTCTCACTCTGTCACCCAGGCTGGAGTGCAGTGGCGCAGTCTTGACTCCCTGCAACTTCTGCCTTCTGGGTTCAAGTGATTCTCCTGCCTCAGCCTCTTGAGTAGCTGGGATTTCAGGCGTATACCACCACGCCTGGCTAATTTTTGTATTTTTAGTAGAGATGGGGCTTCCTCCATGTTGGCTAGGCTGGTCTTGAACCCCTGACCTCAGGTGATCCACCTGCCTCAGCCTCCAAAAGTGCTGGGATTATAGGTGTGAGCCACTGTGCCTGACTACCATTGCTTTGTGTAATGCTCACATGTTTTGAAAACCATGTTTATTGGGTACAAAATTCTGCCTATATACTTCTCAATGAAGCTTACAGAAGTGAAAAAAAAAAATTTCCATATAGCTTTTAGATGAATTTTTCTGATTGTTTGACTCCTCTATATCTTTACCAATGTGTTACACACTTGGCCTTTTGCCTGCTTGAAATTTCTTGCCATAATTATGGATTTGTGAATTTCTCCTTGTATTTCTAAGTTTCAGATAGGTTCATGATTGTGTGTCGTGATTGGCTTTTTATCAGTATAACATATAAAATTGTCTCTGTATCAGTCTTTTTGTCATTTTGCTTTAGGTGTATCTCTGGATTTTGCTTCATTAACCCTACCACATACTCACTGTAGAACATATTTTGACTGTGAAGAAGAAAAACTATCCCCTGTAATCTCCCCACTCAACTAACCATTATTAACATTTTGGTTTCATATCCTCCAGCCTTTTTTCTGTGCATTAAAATATCAAGTTTTATATATGCATATACTTTTTATTTTGCCCTTTTAATTTAATGCTCCAGCATAAAGCATATTTATTTTACTGAATGTTAACAGTTAATTCTAAGTGATGAAAATGTGTCCATTATCATAATGGGCCATTTTGGCCTTCACATAATGGTTTCGTGTTGTTGAATTACTTTTGTCTTTTCCAAAATTTTTAGTACAAAATAAATTTTAATAGCTATATAACATTCTGTCTTACGAATGTGTCGTACATTGCTTAAATTGTTTTTTTTTTTTTTTCCTGCTTGATTTTAATTTGCTGCCAGTTTTTCCAGTTTTAAAGCTGGAGAGGAACACCTTCATACCTAAGTTTTGGTCTGTATTTTCAATTGGTAGTTGGGATAGATTCCCAGAAGTTGAATCATTATTCTTAGAGCTCTTGCTATAATTGCCAAATTGTTTTCTAGAAGGTTTTATTCCCAACTAGCAATATGGTTGTCTAATTGTTTCTCATCAATTTTGATAAGTAATTTTGACAAGTTTGATAAGTAAAAAAGTCTCTTATTTTTCTGATTATTTGTGAAGGTGAACATTTCTTCAAATGTTTGTTAGTCTTCTTCCTCCTGTTTTGAATTGGTTACATCTCTATCCTCTTCTTTTGTGGTCTTAGTACTTTTTTAAAGCATAAGCTCTTTTTATATTTCTTTACTCAGGGTTTTTGCCTTTCACTTCAGTGTGTGTCTGTTGACAGCTTAGTGTTATACAGTTGAATTTGTTAATTATAAAAATGCATCTGTAGTAGATGAAATAATGTTTAGAACTGTGCGTTTGTGACCTGGTGATCCTGGTCCTCACTCCTTTCTTCTCTGAGCAGTAGACAGAGTAGCGACCTAGGAGTGGGCTTAACTGGGTGATTTGTGGTGTGCTGACCTCAGTGGCTTCTCCAACACAGTGCCAGAAATTATCTAATAAGTTTATTCATCCTGGTAAGCTTCCTCTTTCCCTTGTTAATTTCTGAATTTTAAATTTTTTGATTTGAAAAATGTAGGGAGGCCAGGTATGGTGCCTCACGCCTGTAATACCAGCACTTCAGGAGGCTCAGGCGGGTAGATGGCTTGAGCTTAGGGGTTTGATACCAGCCTGGGCAACATAGCGAAACCCTGTCTCGACAAAAAATACGAAAGTTAACCCCATGTGGTGGTACACACCTGTGGTCCCAGCTACTGGGGAGTCTGAGGTGGAGGATGGTTTGAGCCAGGGAGTTTGAGGCTGTAGTAAGCCCTGATCATGGCACTGCACTCCAGCCTGGGTGACAGAGCAAGACCCTGTCTCAAAAAAAAAAAAAAGAAAAACTTAAGGAGATGGAAAGTTACATTCAACAAATATTGAAATTCCCAAAGCCCCAACTAGAAAACACTTTCAAGCCTTCCTAATCTAACAGTGCCTTTTCTTGCCTTCCTGCCAAACCTAGTGCCTCTTGAACATGTCCCTTCCCCACTTTCTCCCTCTTCCCTTGCCTGTGTTTCAAAGCCACATCATAGCCCTCTGCTTTATCACTTCTGTTCGATTCTTCTTCTTTGGCAGTGAAAGCAGCCCAGAGCCTCCCCACGGTCAACCTGCAGCCTCTGGAATGGGCCTATGGCAGCAGCGAGTCACCCTCCACCAGCAGTGAGGGACAGGCCGGCCTTCCATCAGCTCCGTCGCTTTCCTTTGTCAAAGGGCGATGCATGCTCATATCCAGGGCCTACTTCGAGGCAGACATCGGATATTCACAGGACCTGATTGCGCTTTTTAAACAGATGGATTCCAGAAGATACGGCAAGTAATTGGTCTTTGTCTGATTCCCCGAATGTGTAGTATGGTCTGTGATCTCAACATAGGGTGTTTTTCTCTACCTTGAATATTCAAAATTTACTTTCTTGGGAAAGCCTTCCCGTTCTGCTCCTCTTCCTATAGAAAGATGACACGTTAATTATTCCAGATAGTAAACATACAGTGGCGGCTGTTTTGTCATTAAGGCCTTCCAAAGAGAAGACCCCATAATTTCCCCCTGGTCAATGCCTTCTTGGTGGAAGCAGGTAAATTCCTGCTTCAGCCATTTAAAACCCATCTGTTTTTATTTTGGCCTTTGCAGAGCAAAAAAACAGGTGGTTGCCATAAAAATAAATGCTTTTCCATATGCAAACTTCGTGGTTTTCAAACTTGAGCCTGCAGGGAACCGCCTGCAGGGGATGTTAAAACGCAGATCGCTGGGCCCCACTACCGGAGTTTCTGATTCTGGAACTTGAGCGTGGAGCCAAAAATTTGCGTTTCTCACAAGTTCTCTGAGCTGGTGCTGCTGCTGGTGATGGTGCCATAGTTTGAAAATGCTGATAGTTCTCCTCTCGGCCTGCCCGTCAGCATCACGGGGCCACTTTAGAAACACCGATGCCTAGTTCTTATCCAGATAAGTTGATTTATTTTGTCTGAGGTGGGGCTTGGACATTGCTGTTTTGTTTGTTTGTTTCATTTTTTTTTTAAATCTTCAGATGAGCCTAATTATAAGCCAGTGTTGAAATCTACTGGCCAAGGCAGAATAGTTTTGCTGTATTTTATTTATTTTTGAGACAGAGTTTCACTCGGTTGCCCACGCTGGAGTGCAGTGGCACAATCCTGGCTCATTGCAACCTCTGCCTCCTCGGTTCAAGTGATTTTCCTGCCTCAGCCTCCTGAGTAGCAGGGACTACAGGCACCCGCCACCACACTGGGCTAATTTTTGTATTTTTAGTAGAGGCGGAGTTTCACCATGTTGGCCAGGCTGATCTCGAACTTCTCCGCCCGCCTTGGCCTCCCAAAGTGCTGGGATTAATTACAGGCGTGAGCCACCACGCCTGGTCGTTTTGCTTTATCTTTTTGTGAGGTTCTTCAAAAGCTGCCCCATCAGAATAGAGGAGAAGCAGCTATAGATTCTGGACTCCTGGGTGTCATTCTTAGCTTGGGCCACATTGTTTTTTAAAAACGATATAGTTTTTATGGATCGGTGTTTCCCCATTCTTGAATTGGTTTAATCTTGTTCTTAATCAGGTAGAACTTAAATACTTAAAACCTCATGCCTTTGAGACCTCACATTCAAGCATCGTCCTGGAAGAAGCCTCTAGAATTGCTTGCTCAACAAGAGTTTTCATCAGGATTTTGGTTCCTTCCGGGGGAGGCTGATGCTGGTTGCTACGTCATCATCCTTAGGTGGATGGAGTTTGGACTGATGAGGGCAGGCTGGTGAGCAGGGCATAGGGGAGTTGTGCGAGGCCCACACGGGTCGTGAAATGAGCTGCTCCACAACAGCCTAGATCCTTTACCTTTCCTGCCCCCTTGGATGTTTGGCTTCTGCTTGGGGTGGCCCGTAAAAGGCAAATACAGGCCGGGTGCAATGGCCTGTAATCCCAGCAGTTTGGGAGGCCGAGGTGGGTGGATCACCTGAGGTCAAAGGAGTTTGAGACCAGCCTGGCCAACATGATGGAAACCTGTCTACTAAAAATACAAAAACTAACCAGGCATGGTGGTTCCAGCCTGTAATCCCAGCTACTTGGGAGGCTGAGGCAGGAGAATCACTTGAGTCTGGGATGCAGAGGTTGCAGTGAACCAAGATCGCACCACTGCACTCCAGCCTGGGCTACAATCTCAATAAAAGATAAAAAAGGCAAATACAGTGATGTGTGTCTGTCACCGGCCTGTGAAATCACACTCCTGACATGGTCTGCATTCTGGGAGTGGGTACCATGAAAGTATTGATACTGATACTGCTCACACCCGGATGTCCAAAAACCATGATTGGTTCCTTTGCCTCAGCTGTTGCTCACAACGTTTCCTGATTGCTGCTGTGCCACTGTGAGAATCAAGTTGTCAGGAAGGGCCTTCCTCTTCTAGTTCTGCATTTAAGATTAGTCTGTCTGCTTTGTTCCTTCCATCCGGTTGTACCTGGACGACCTTGCTTTTTCCTGAAACGGACTCACTGTGTCCAAGATACCTCTGTCCGACCACCTTGCTTTTGAAGGAACCATACAGTGAAGAATGAACTTTCGCTGCCCAGATAGCATTTACCGAGACCAAGCGTCCTTGATTTTTCAAAAGATAGATTAGTAGAGAAATTCCTCTATTTAAATAATGAGCCACCATTGGGTAGAAAGATGCTCACCTTTTTAGTTGATAATGTGTGTAATTTATACTACACTATGCTAATTAGCAGATGATGTAATAATCACACTAACAATAATTCATAATAACTGGATTTTTAGGGTGCTCATTGTTTTCCAGTCATACTTTTATAAGCATTTTACTTTAATTTCACATAATCCTCACAGTAAGCAGTGAGGTAGGGGCTTATTTTTCAGATATGGAAACTGAGGGAGAGGTGTTACAGTGAATTGCCCAAGGTGACATAGCTAGCAAGAGGCAGAGCTGAAATGGAAACTTCGGCAGTTTGACCACTCTGACCACATGCAGCTTCTTTCCCATGTGTAAAATGGAGTTAACAACAGCCCACTTGGGAGGGTAGATGAGATGGTGCCACTGAGTGTTGGCACAGTGCCGGGCTGAACATGAATGGTGCTTAGGTGTGAGCTACAGTTATCACCCCCGTCACTCAGGGCATTTCTGACCTGCTAGACCCTCCCCAGCTGTGTATCCTGTGGCACCTTTTGTCACAACCCTTACAACCCAGTGTTGCCAGCATCTCTGCCTCTCTTTCCTCCCAGTATATTGGGGAAGCCTCCAGGGAAAGTACTCTCCTAACTTCTCTATCCGCAGTGCTAGGTACAGGACCAGCTGCCACATTGTCTTTAAGCTTAATGGAAGTTTATGAAGCCAAGTAATAAATGAGTAAGTGTGATCACGTAGCAGGAGGACAGGGTGTCTTATTTGCTTATTTATTTCTTGTCATTGCAGATGTCAAGACCAGGAAGTGGAGCTTTCTCTTGGAAGAGCACAGTAAACTAAGTGAGAAGCCTTCCTTACTTGTTTTATATCATGCTTTGTTAAGCTTTAATAATTCACCTTAAATTTGATGTATTTTCGAAGAATCTTCTCCTTCGTTTGCTCTGGTGGGATGCTTGAGTACAGGGTAAGTAACGGTGAGGATGCAGCCTTGTCCACATCCACTGAGACGGTGGCTTTATGACAGCCCAGACAAATGCCAGGCCTCTTTTGCCATAAGGGTGAGGTGGCAGTAGTGGAATTTCCCAGGCCTGGGAAACCTTCCTGCTGTCATGGAAGTGCTAGAAGCATGGGTACATAGACTTTAGGAATTAGAAGTCAGCTAGGATTGCTTAGCTTAGGTGGAAGTGACCATAGATTACTTCTGAGAATAGGCTCTCAGTGTACTTCTAAAACTGGATGGGATGATCAAGAAAGATAGGAGAGTCTCACTAGGAATGGACTTCCTAATAGAGTTCTGTCTGAGGCAGAAGCCAAGGCCAGGGGCTTCTGCATTGTAACAAGCACTTTACAGACTGACCAAGGCAAGGGGTATGTGTACAGACAGCATAAGTGCAAGAAGAAGAAGCCAGTTTGGGCTTATCATTTTTCTTCTCTGTGTTTTGCTTAGATAGGGCAATAAATTCTAACATGCCTGGAAAAAGGAAATATGGTCATATCTCAGACTGTACCAGAATACTAGTCCCTTATCTATCTGGCTGTAACAATTCCGCATTGGGTTTGCAGCTAGCATAGCTTATGTTCCTCTACTTTACTCCCAATCCTGACGGCCTACTGGGCCTCCCAAACCAAGGAAGGAGTCATCTGTGGGTACCAACCAGGCCAGGACAGACACGAACCAACCCTGGGAGCTCTGAGTCATTGGCCATCTTGCCTGGCAGGCTAGGGCTTCAATGTGAGGGAAAAACTGGGTTCCTTCCTTTTGTCTCCTTCTTATGTGACTTACTGTGTGACATTGGGTAAATAATTAAACATTTTGGGTCCCATTGTCCCTTTAGTAAAAAAAAAGAGGTGGTCTTTAATCTCTATCTGCTCTCCTGACATAGGAATTAAATATAAAGGAAGAGCCTTTGGTTCCTTGAGCAAAACTTGCTGTGAACTGCACAATTAGGTTTCAATATGAGATGATAACTTAATAAGTGCTGGCTGAAGCAGAAAGGATGGCTCACGTTGATCTTGAGACTCTCTGGCTGCTACTATTTGGAACTTGTGATTTAGAGGGAATTATTTGGCAAAAGCTGAATTTTTTTTCTTTTTGAGACAGCGTCTCACTGTCACCCAGGCTGGAGTGCAGTGGCACAGTTTCAACTCACTGCAACCTCTGCCTCCCAGGCTCAAGCGATTGTTGTGCCTCAGCCTCCCAAGTAGCTGTTACACAGAATCCTTTTGGTGCCACTTTGCCAGCTGGGCTTGCCGCTGGGCTTGCTCTGCCCGCTCGGCTCACGCTACTAGTCCAGATTCCACACTCACTGAGGGCAAGCTAGGCATGGAGCAGTGGAGGGTGTGTGAGCGAGTGAGTGTATGGTCTGGCCATGGCACACAGCCAGGTGCACCAGTTGCTGCACCGGAGCGGGCAGCTCCAGACTGTGGCACGGGTACTAGCTCCGCGTGAGGCTGCAGCTGGACGAGGCATACCACAAGCTGCTTCTGCCTTGGGCACCAGCATCTGGATGATGGGAATATGCTGGCGCCCAAAAACTTAAAGATACCAGCACCCGTGGAGCCCCAAGGGGGTGTTACAGCATGTTACAGCTCTGGCTTAGGGAGTCCCAAGGTCTGGGCCCCCAGAAAGTTTGCCGCTTTTCACTCCTGTGGTCCAGCAAACAGGAGCACATCACTGCCCGCAGCTGGGCGAGCAGACTAGGAACGTGTTTAGCCCTTTTCTCACCTGCCATTCAGCGGGTCCCAGATTCTTGCCCTGCATCCAAGAAGAATGAGGTTACATGAACAACTGGAGAGTGAGCAAGGCAGAGAAGGGTTTTATTGATCAACAGAACAGCTTTCAGTGGAAAGGGGACCCAAAGTGGGTAATCCCAACATGTGGCTGAGTCCAGGGTTTTTATGGGCTCAGAATGGGGGCATGTTTGCTGATTCGTCCATGGGCAGGCCTGGAAAAAGCACCATTCAGTTGGCTAAAAGGCACTGAGGAAGTTCTCACTCTGGGTTGTGGACTCCACCTAGAACTGGCAGCCCGGTTTTCAGGTTTTAGTCTGTCTTCAGCTTGAAGGTTGGGTTTCACTGTGGACCCACCCCTGTCTGCCTATGAAGTTGTCTGCCTCCTGCTGTTATCAGCTGGAATTGTAGGTGCATATCCCCATGCTTGGCTAATTTTTGTATTTTTAGTAGAGATGGAGATTCGCCATGTTGGCCAGGCTGGTCTTGAACTCCCGGCCTCAAGTGATCCTCCCACCTTGGCCTCCCAAAGTGCTGGGATTACAGGCCTGAGCCACCATGCCTGGCTGCAAAAGCTGAATTGTTGATGAGAAATAGGAGTGAGTTCTTTCCTTCTCGCCTTTGTCTTTCAACCAGGAAACACAAATATGTTAGCTATAAAGTCTTGACTTTTACGGAACAACAAAAAGCAGGACACTTACAGCATTAGCAGATAAATGTAGTGTTGAAAAACCATGACTTGTGACTCACATAGCATTGTAGAGTGGTTCCTGATCTTTTGCAGACAACACACTCCTTGAAATACCTGATGAAAATAATGGATTCTTCACCCAGAAAAGAAATGCACATAATGGCCACAAATAAGATTTTGCACTTGATAAAAATGATTTCATGGATCCTGAGTGAAGATTCTAGATTTAGAGTTTTTACCTGCTATCTCATCACGACAGTGTCTCACGGAAGATAAGACTGATCTTCCTATTTCGTAGACTGAGAGAAGGTTGGGCCCAGAGAAAGGAAACAGTGGCTTTTCTTACTGGGAGCATTGCAAGGTCACAGTAAATCAGTGACAGAAATAAGACTAGAATTGCCATCTGCCTTTGTAACATGACCCATTATAAAATTTAGAAGCTAGCTATACTAAGAAGCTGGGGAGGGAAAGCGGTGAGAATAGAGCCCAGTTCCAATTTAGTTCCAATTTCTTTGCCAGTACTGTGAACCTGGGGAATGCCCACCTCTCTCCTCACCCCATGCTCTCCTTCCTCATGAGTGAAATTAGATGGTTGACCCTGAGCTAGTGAACGTGTGCCTAGGAAACTAATGAAGAAATGACAATAAGACCTGCGTACGTGCATGCTCATGGGTGAAGCAGTGGGAGTTATTTTCTCTAGTAAGGAGAATCTAAGCTTTCCTCCTCCCTCTTTTCTAAGTGACTCAGGCCTTTTGCCCCCAGTGAAATTGGCATAAGGCCTTTTGTTTTCCCCTTGCTGTCAGTCCAGAAGGGTTCTCAACAATCTTGTCTTGTCAGCTGCTATTTGAAAACATTAGCATCTCTGCTATGTGGCTAGTAGCATTCTGCCAAAGAGCTATTTTACAGAAATGACTTCTAGATGACTCACGAAGCCAGACAGCACGTCTGTCATCTCCCAGTACCAGGGAAAGGACAGTAGAGACAGTTGTTGTCAGGGAATGGTGGCTTTCTCAGAAACACCGAGATGGCTGAACTAGCAGCATAGGATTTTGGAAACAGTAGTTGGTAGGAGACAGAGTAGATGTTGGTTTTATTCCTCTTAAATGGCTGAAGGAACATAATGCCTACAGAGCACTGCATTTTCTCTCAGCCAGTTCATCAGCCCTTTCGTAACTTTCATCAGGTATTTGAGTTCTGAAGATCACTAGAATTAAAATGAAAATGGTTTTTCTGAAAGCACATGGAGTGCTCAGCCTCCTGAAGTGTGCAGAAATCAGCATGCTAAGATTTAATTTGGAGGTATAAAATGTATTTGTGCATCAATATGGACAGTCTATTCTGTATTAAAGCCTTCAACCTTACCTAATTTCCTCTCATGGTGATTCTTTTCATGGAAACTGTTTCCAGAAATAACTGGTACTTATATTTAGTGGAGGAGAGAAATGGACTTGAATACATTGAAATACAAAGCAGTTGGAGGTAGCAGTAGATGGCTCAGCCCTGCACGTTCACATCAGCATTTACGGTGGTAACCGATTGATGGTTGTGGCAAAAGACTTTTGGAATCGGTTGTGAGGGTATTAAGAAAACACGATCACACATGACCATGTGAACTAGAGAACCAGCCTTAGAATTCCAAATAAGATTGGATAGAAGTAAAATAATACCCAGTTTCTCTTTGTAGTTTCCTTTACTGGATACCGGAGGACAATTAGCCTCTTGGTGGGTCACTCTCACTCCCAGGGTGCCCTTGAAAGGGTAAAGGATAAAGAGCAATTGACGATCTGTAAATAATGGCTACTCTTCTAATTAGATTTTTCAAAGGAAAATGATAAAAGGGAAGAACATCCTGAAAGTGACAGCCCGCAGGACAGCAGGCTGTGGTTAGTGATTTAACGGTAATTCCACTGCCAGAGGTCTCTAGGTCCGTCATTTTTTTCTATGCATTTTTAATTTGTAATTCAGCCTCCTTCTCCCAAGAATTATGTGTTTTTTTAATCTCTCTGGTTTATTCTTTTTCTGTTTCTCTGTTGAATAAAGGTTTTTTTTTTCCTCGTTTTTGAAGTTTAAAATCAGGTGAGACTGCATTCTTTCAGAGAGCAAGGTCAGTGCAATTCATTTGCTTTCATTTCCATGTAGATCCCAAGTAATTTATTTTTCCCACTTGGGTTAATGATCCTGACTAGGAGAGATTTCTCCACCCATTATATAGGGACCTAGGACCAGCATCACTGGAAGGAAATATTTATATCCCAAAGCTTCCCTTTCTCCAAATCTTTTGGGCATGAACACTCCAGCTCATATGCTTCTGTTCTTCTTTCCAGTTGCAAAGGTGCGCTGCCTCCCACAAGTTCAGCTGGATCCTCTGCCCATGACTCTCACCCTGGCGTTTGCTTCTCAGCTCAAGAAGACATCTCTGAGTCTCACGCCAGATGTCCCGGAGGCAGACCTTTCTGGAGTGGACCCCAAGCTCGTGTCCAATCTGATGCCCTTTCAGAGAGCTGGCGTCAAGTAGGTTCTTGAGCTTCCTCTCTCTTCCTCTCTTGCTCGAATTTCATTACTCACCACAGACCACATTCAGATGCTTCCTGTTTTATGAACTTTTATTTTCCACGGAGAGATGAAAATTTAGAAGAGTGTAGGCATTAAACCGCCAGGTGTGCTGTTACCAAAGCCTTATTGTAACCATTGATTTCAAATTCCATGGGTTAATCAAGACTCGGAATTACAGGTGTGCAGAAACCCAATTCAAACTAGCTTAAGGAAAGAGATTTCTCAGTGCCTGTAAGAGAAAATCCAGCATCTCTAAAGGTCTCATCAGGCTGCTGTCCTCTCTCAGATCTGCTTTCTGTTTGTTTGCTCTGTTCCCAAGCAGGTGCTCCTTAAGTGTGGCAGCTCGGGCAGCCAGGGGCTTCCAGCTTGCATTCTCAGCTTAGCAACACACAGAAGCACCTTTTTCCTAATTGGGCTAACACTGCAATGGCTTAAGTCTGGTACCAACGTTGGAGCCAGTCATCGTGGCCTTGGAGGCTTGAGGTCTTGTTGATTAGACTTGGTGATAGGCCCATCCCTAGAACCAGAGGGTAAGACCTGCCCAGCTAAATTACTTGGATTGAAAGTGGGAGGTAGCAGTTCTCCAAAAGAAAGTCAAGGTGCTCTTATTAGAGGAAGAAAAAAGGTAAACCTACATCTTGATCTTTCCTTTTTTTCCAGAGTTACTTGGGAGAAGCAAAATGCCAGATTCGAAATAGACTTCTCTTAAAAATTTGGGAGTTCAAGGAGAAGAAAGAGGAAGTCTTGATAGTCTGTCTAGAAATAAGAAGCTGTTATTAGACAGTGTAATTGGACATAGAGCCCTGTGCAAGGGAAGGAACCTAAATTATCAATGGCACTGACACACCGCGACAGCCTGCCTGCTTGAAGCCTGATTGTGGTATTTTGGTGAAAGCTTGGCTACCGTCTCTGGCAGGATTTGGGTCTCGGTGTGCTGTTTGGGCACAATGCACTTTATTACATTACCTGGCCCAGCCCTTCCCCCTAATTCTTTTCTTCCTTTCCTTCCATCTCTCTTAAATAGCACACTCTGCAAAACGTCCTCTGGCATTGCCATTCCAATCCTTCAGCTGGTGAGATGTCCTTTGGGCCTTGTTTTAACCGGGCTCAGGGTGGTTTTTTCCTTTCATCTTTCTTCCTCTGGGCTCTTTATTAAAGCTGCAGTAGAGGTTGCCCAGCCCCACCCCCTGGGCAGCCCCTGCCTTCAGCATCCAAGTTCTTCGTGGCACTGTTAGCCATCCTTGGGCCCACGTGGTAGGTGCTGGTCTTACCTGTTACCCCATTATCCCTGAGAGAGGCTCTGTGTGTGAGGCAGCCCAGGGCAGATCTGTTTCTCCCTCTGTGGCTCTAAAGCTGCTAACAGTACTTGTAATCTTTCTTCAGAATTTTCTAAATAAACTCAGATTTTAACTTTCATACTCTGAAGAGGTAGGGGCTTGGCATTGGAGGAGGAGGGCTGTCAATTCCGTGTTTTGTTGTCTTTAATGCAAGAACTACAATTGAAAACACCCTTTAATTTATAAAGCAAAATCTCTTAGAAATGTCAGCATCTTCTAATATCCAAGTCGGCCTCTTCAGCAGGTGAATGAGTTGAGGCTCAGAAAGACAGTCAGTTGCCTAAAGTTATTCAGCTGCCAAAAGTGGAACTGGGGCTTAAATCTGTGTTTTCTGATTGATTAATTTCTGAGTATGGCATTTTTTTCTATTTCTTTCTTTTTTTTCAATTTTGGCATGTGTTTAATTTTGCATATTTGTAGTTACAATCATGTTGCCTTATAGACATAACATAAAAAAATCAATGTCTCTATTCAATAAATCATAAAAATAGTAATAATATAAATACTACAATTCAAATTTTAAAAACATAAATTGTAAACAGGACTCCAGAAAATTTTTTCTATTATATTCAACTATCCTGTGGAGGATGACATTTAATTATGTTATTGTTCCTCTGTTATCCAGGCTTTTTCTGTCTTTGTTTTCACTTTTTGGCCACTTTGTTCCTTAGTTGGGCTCCCTCTAGGCAGGGGAAAAAGGAGAGAAAGAATGTGAAATTCAGGGGATCCATTCTGCTCTAAGGATGCGGATACCAAACTTCTGGAAATTATAGATGGTAAAGATGAGGAGGCTGAAACAAAAGACGCTCAAAGGGCGTGGGGCTCTCCATGGATTCCGTTGCTTAGGTACTGCCTGTCCTCGCTGGCCACCAATTTTGTAAATCAGAAAGTGAGGTAGAAAATACATCTTTTCACACCTGCCCTCCCCCCATCTGTCTGTGTTGTGGGTTGATCCCAGAAATGGTCCAGAAGATTTCATAGAGGTGGGTGTACAGGGAGGAGGCTGTGCCTGTTCTGGAGAGGTGAGGCAGCCCACCGCTCGGCTCCGTTCCTCCCCAGGGGAGGGTGAGGCCGCCAAAGCAGGGCTTTGGGAAGGGCTGCCTCCTCTCCCAGGCAGGGGCCCGCTCAGGCTGCAGGGAGAACAGAAGGGTGCCATCCCATGATGCCTGTTGTCTCCACACTCTACTGGCCTCGGGCTGCCTGGGGATTTGCTGCCCAGTTTTCCATCTTTGGAAACGGTGTTTCCAGGCAATTCAGAAAGGGCAAGTGTAGCCTAGACTTCTTGTCAGCCCTGCTAGCTGCTGATTAGAAGAGGTGACATTCTCTGTTTTCACTGTGTGAGAAGGAAGGAGAAAGAGCTATCCCAGCGGCTTATTATCAGGATTCTCAGCAAATGATCTCCTTTTCAGAGATTAGATGAAAGAAGACTAGTATTTGGCACAGAGGACCAGACATCTGGCACTTGGGATCCTTTTAGCTTTTCACTGTTTCATCATGCGACACGAGCAAGTCATTTTTACTGTTTGTGTTTTGATTCTTTTTCTTTTTGTGGAATAGTAGTTATGATAGAAGCACTTCCTTAACGCTTATGATGTTTCCAAGCACTGTTTTCAGTATTAGCTTTATTAACCCTCCCACAGCTTCATGAGATAGGTACTGTTATTACTCCCTTCTTACTGCTGAGGGGGCTGAGGTATAGGGAGGTTAAATCATGGGCATGAAGGTATACAGCTGCTGAGTGATGGAATTGGGACTCCAACCCCAGCCAGTCTGGCTCCAAAATAGTGGAATACACCTTTATTCATAAACTATTAGCAAGGGATGCTGCACTTACGGGCTTTAGGGTCCTGGAGGCTGCCATAATGAAAAACTCGATGCTGAGGTCGGTGCTCGCTTTTGGCCAAGCACCCTTCCTCCGATCCTTTTCTCTACCTCTCTTCTCGTTACCAGCATCTTCTGTCTTTGCCAGCCCCTTTCTCTGCCTTTATGCATACTGAATGCTCTCTGATCTTCAGAAAGCCTTCTTTTCACCCACCAGCCCTTCTTTCCTTCCTTTCTTTCTTTTTTTTTTTTTTTTTTGAGATGGAGTTTCGCTTTTGTTGTCCAGGCTGGAGTACAATGGTGCAATCTTCGCTCACTGCAATCTCTGCCTCCCAGGTTCAAGCGATTCTCCTCCCTCAGCCTCCCGAGTAGCTGGGATTACAGGCATGTGCCTATAGAGATGGCGTTTCACCATGTTGGTCAGGCTGGTGTTAAACTCCTGGTCTCAGGTGATCCGCCCACCTCGGCCTCTCAAAGTGCTGGGATTACAGGCATGAGCCACTGCGCCTGACCCTTTCCTTCCTTTCAAGGCAGACTCTGGAGTGAGTAAGCATGCCCTCCTCAGTGCTAGTCCTGGACTCCCATCGCCCTCCTCCACGTACGTCCCCTGGGTCCTGCCTACAGTGGGCTGAGGTGACTCCTCCCTGGAAACTTCCTTCCTTGGCCTCCACGACCTAATCATCTTCCAGATCTTCTCCCTACCTTTCGACCACATTCCACATTTTTCCTTTTTAGACTTTCTCTCTCTCTCTCTCTTTTTTATTCTGCTCCCTATTTGGCCCATGCTCCTTCCCTTCTGGGGAGCAAGTCTGGTGGTGGGCTGGGCCTGGGCTGGCCAGTGCGGTGGCCTTCACCCGGCAGTGCTGACCCACCGGACTTGAGGGCAGATGAACTCGTGCCCTGGGAAACATGCCGTCCTCACCTTGTCTGCCTTCAGTTTTGCCATAGCCAAAGGAGGCCGCCTGCTGCTCGCTGACGACATGGGCCTGGGGAAGACCATCCAAGCCATCTGCATCGCAGCCTTTTACCGGAAGGAGTGGCCTCTCCTGGTGGTGGTGCCATCCTCCGTGCGCTTCACTTGGGAGCAGGTTAATGCTCTTCAAATTGCAGTTTTCACAGAGAAGGTTTTCTTCAGTGTTAGAGTCATAAAATAATGGTTTGCGGACAGGGTCTAGGGATCTTTAAGGATCCTGTCTCAAGTAAAGGCAAAGGCAGGAAGAGAGATGAGATGCCACCTGAGGGCAGGCTGGGGGTTTTCTGGATCAGAATCAGGTTACACCTTGAGGGAAGAAAGCCGAGGAGAAACCGGCTTAGAGATTTGTGTTCATCTGTCAGCAGGCACTTCTGGGACCTCTGTGCCCTGCTCATAATACTTTTCATCTGTACCACACTTAGTTTTCTTTATTTTTCTCGTTTATTATTTTTTAAAATTTTTATTTATTTTGAAACTGGATTATGAGACTGGCTAGTTTTTGTACTTTTTGTAAAGATGAGGTTTTGCCATGTTGCCCAGGCTGGTTCCCGAACTCCTGGGTTCAAGTGATCCACCTGTCTTGGCCTCCCAAAGTGCTGGGATTACAGGCGTGAGCCACTGTACCCGGCCCACACTTAATTTTTAAAATATTTTTACCTCCTATGTTTTCCTCAATCCCGTGACAGTCCTGTGTGGTAGGTACAATAGATAGTAACCCTATTTATAGACGAGAAAACGGAATCTCAGAGGTTAAGCTCCGTGCTTCCTGTTAATGAGGAGCCCCGCCGGGTCTTGTGGCATCTCCTGACTGCCCAACTCAGGGATTTTGCACTCTGTCGAGCGGGGAGTGAGTGGGATGTTCGCCGTCTGCCCGGTAACTTTATGGATGCAGAGCCTGGCAAGAACCCTGTATCACTCACCCTTGAGCTTTTTCTACTCTAAATCCAGGAATCAGTGGTTGGTTTTGTGAAATGAATAAAAAGTCCGTGAACAAACTTAGTGAAGAAGGAAGACCTAGTCCATCGTCTACAGCTTTTTCTAACTTTATGCCACTGACGTCAGCCTGGGGCTTCTTCCTGAGGCCTCCATGAGCCTCTCGTGCAGAGGAGGCAGCTCCTCCTGCTGCCGGTCAGCCCAAGGCCCAGACGTTCTGACCGAAGAGATGGCCAAAAAAAAAAAAACAAAAAAAAGAAAAACTAAAAAATGTGCACCTCGTTTTTTTTCTGTCTCAGTGATCTGAATTCTTTTTTTTAATTTTAATTTTTAATTTTTTTTTTTTTTTTAATGAGACAGAGTCTCATTATGTTGCCCAGGTTGGTCTTGAACTTTTGAGGTCAGTGATCCTTCTGTCTTGGCCTCCCAAGTCTTGTGATATGAATTCTGCCAGTGCCTGTAGAAAGTAATCTTCAGTACATATTTTGTGTGTGTTAGGTTCCCACAGCACCCTCAGAAATTCTAGGAAGAGTCAGCCAGATGGTGACCAGCCTGAGGTTAGAGAAAAGGCCAGCCCTCCTTGTATCGAACAATGTCAGCCCAGGTGGTGCAGGTGAGCACCCAGATGCCTGGGTGGGTTTGGCTAGAGATGCTCAGATTGCCAGAGAGAGAAGGTGGATTTGTAGGAATATTGACATAAATAGTTTCATCATCATCAATAAACGTTTATGATTTGCCTTCAGTGTACCAGGCTCTGCTAAGTCCTTCATAAAATTCCTCTTAAAAAGAGTCGTATTCTTTCCCTGCAGAAACTTACCATCTAGTTAGAGATCTTAGAGATGAAACCCAGACACCATGAAGTGACTGCTGACAGGCAGGGAGATAGCCAGGCATGGTGGTTCACGGCTGTAGTCTCAGCAACTTGGGAAGCTGAGGCAGGAGGACACTTGAGGTCAGTAGTTCAAGACCAGTCTGAGCAACATACTGAGACCCATCTCTTTAAAAAAAAGAAGAAAGAAAGAAATTAGCCAATCATGGTGGTGTGCACCTGTAGTCCCAGCAACTTGGGAGGCTGAGGCGGGAGGATCACTTGAACCTAGGAGTTTGAGGCTGCAGTAAGCTGTGATGGTGCCACTGTACTCCAGCCTGGGCAACAAAGTGAGGCCAACACAACTCTTTTGAGACCCGAATTTTCTCTCTTGTTGCCCAGGCTGGAGTGCAATGGTGCGATCTCGGCTCACCACAACCTCCGCCTCCCAGGTTCAAGCGATTCTCCTGCCTCAGCCTCCCAAGTAGCTGGGATTACAGGCATGCACCACCATGCCCAGCTAATTTTGTATTTTTAGTAGAGACAGGGTTTCTCCATGTTGGTCAGACTGGTCTCAAACTCCTGATCTCAGGTGATCCGCCCTCCTCGGCCTCCCCAAGTGCTGGGACTACAGGCATGAGCGACCACGCCCAGCTCCCCCAACTCTTAAAAAAAAAAACAAAACAAGGAGTGTCCTGTCAGTGGCAAGTGAAGGGGTGCAGGTGGGTGAGAGGAAGGTAGAGGTGATGGCTGTTCATGGCCATGAGACTGCTGCTGTCACAACCAACAGCTGCTGTGCTGGGTGTTCATTGTAGCTTTATTCCCTCCTGTCATCCACAGGCCTTCCTTCGCTGGCTACCGTCTCTGAGCCCAGACTGCATCAACGTCGTGGTGACTGGGAAGGACCGCCTGACAGCTGGCCTGATCAACATTGTCAGCTTTGACCTTCTTAGCAAGTTGGAAAAACAGCTAAAAACCCCTTTTAAAGTTGTCATCATTGTAAGAAACTTGGCAAAGTCTTTAAGTACTTCATCTCTCTGGAAACTTTCTTTGTAAAAGCTCTGAGAACTTTCATGTCTATAATCTCCTTGAGCCTCATTTAGTTTCTAGAAGAATAGAAATCACTGTCTTTATTTTGTGAGGAACTGGAAATTCATTCCCTTCAAATAGCCATTCTCAACTCTGGCTGCATACTAGAATCTCGTAGGGAGCTTTTTTTGAAATTGTGATTTAATTAGTCTTTGCTGGGGATTTCTAGCTCATCTCTTTCCCAGCATGAGTCAAGGATGGAGGCCATGATGTGGACCCCAGGCCACCTGGGGCTCTGGGGACTACAACCTAGACGGCAAGGGGGTGTGCCCACATCTGGTGCCATCTTACTCAAACAATTGAGTTTTCTTCCAGCCAATGTGAAGATACACCCCCACCCCACAAAAGCACTTTTTACTCTAATTGTTTTTTGGGGGCTTTTTTTTTTTTTTTTTTTTATGGAGACAGAGTTTTACTCTTGTCACCCAGGCTGGAGTGCAGTGTCACGATCTCGGCTCACTGCAACCTCCGCCTCCCGGGTTTAAGCAATTCTCCTGCCTCAGCTCCCCGAGTGGCTGGGATTTTAGGCACCCGCCACCACGCCCAGCTAATTTTTGTATTCTTAGTACAGACAGGATTTCACCATGTTGGCCAAGCTTGGTCAGTGGCTGCCAATGGGAGGCCTTGCTCTCGTTCCTTGCAATTTGGTGCCCTTATTTATTTATTTATTTATTTATTTATTTATTTGAGGCAGAATCTCACTCTGTCACCCAGGCTGGAGTGCAGTGGGGCGATCTCAGCTCAGTGCAACCTCCACCCACTGAGTTCAAGGAATTCTCCTGCCTCAGCCTCCCGAGTAGCTGGGATTACAGGCACCCGCCACCACATCTGGCTAATTTTTGTATTTTTGGTAGAGATGGGGTTTCACCATGTTGACCAGGGTGGTTTTGAAGTCCTGACCTCAGGTGATCCACCCACCTTGGCCTCCCAAGGTACTGGGATTACAGGCGTAAGCCACCTCACCTCGCCTCTAATTGTTTTTTAAAGAAGGTCTTACTGGACCCGCTTCCAGATTTGACAACGTATCTTTCAATTACACACAGGCTTTCTGACTTTTAACTCCTTACATACTTCCTAAGGATCTCTAGACAGATTTGGTACCCAGCCATCTCTGTCAGTACTCAGTGTATTTACATAGCTCACACAAATATTGTGGGAGCTTAGAGAAAGGAAGGAGAAGATACCGTTACTGACCTCAGGGGATCTATTATTATGTTTTGGACATGAGAACCACACTGTGTTCTTAGCATAAGCAAACTTGAGCATTGATAGTTTTGCAAAATGATAGAGGTAATGAGTCTTTGGGGGAGTCATTTCTGGTTTGGCACAAATTTAAGTGTGGCTTGGAAAAGATGTCAGCATTGCTGGGCGCGGTGGCTCAAGCTTGTAATCCCAGCACTTTGGGAGGCCAAGACGGGCGGATCATGAGGTAAGGAGATCGAGACCATCCTGGCTAACACGGTGAAACCCCATCTCTACTAAAAAATACAAAAAACTAGCTGGGCAAGGTGGTGGGCGCCTGTAGTCCCAGCTACTCGGGAGGCTGAGGAAGGAGAATGGCATAAACCCGGCAGGCGGAGCTTGCAGTGAGCTGAGATCTGGCCACTGCACTTCAGGCTTAGCAACAGAGCGAGACTCCACCTCAAAAAAAAAAAAAAAAGAAAAAAGAAAAAGAAAAGATGTCAGCTGTCAGCATACATGTGAAATGAAAACATTATAAGAAGTTTTCCAGGATGATGGGGATGGCTCTAGAGTGTGTGGGAAGAATAATGCTTTCAATTCTTGACTGTTGCCTTGTGTTAGCTGCTGACATATAATCATCTATTTTCCCAGTGGTCCCTGAACAGGCTTTATCTTTTATCCTTGTGAATTATCCATTTCACAGCTGATGAAACTGGCAATGAGAGTGGGTACATAAATTTGCCCATAGGCACGAAGCTAGCAAGTTGGAGGTTATTGATTAAAGCTGGGTTGCGTCTGCCTTCAGAATTCATGTTCTCTTTCTGGCCCATCACTTAACCTGCCGTATGATTTTTTGGCAAGCCACTTACCACCATTGTTGGTTTGTTCTTCAGTTAAGTAAGAGCTCTGTCCTCTTGCTTTCAGAGAAATGTTGTAGGAAAGAACAGAGTGATGGCTCTGAAGTGTCACACTTCTCAGAAGAGGCTTCGGTTTCCAGCCATTCTTTGTGATTTGTTCCAGTACTGGCACATTTTTGCCTGTTGGTTGAAAGGGCCCATTCTCTTCCATATCCTCTGTACTCTCTGTGTTTTTTCTCCACAAATACCTTTTTCTTGACTGTAATGAGGCCTCATCATCAGAAAGGCATATGACTATAGCACTCCAGCTTTCTGGACAAGATACTGTCTTGACATTTTGAGGGTTATTTCACACTCCCCTCTATTGTGCTTTTGTGGCCCTATTTGCTCGTGATAGCTGAAATGGAATTTCTTATAGATCATCTTTAAGGACAGAGTTGGGATCTCAGTGGTATCCCAGCTATAGGAAGGCTGATAGCATTGAGTGCTTACTGAGTGGCAGGGCTGTGCTAAGGACTTTACATGTGTTAGCTCATTTAAGACTCACAGGAACCTAATACATAAGGAACTATGGTACCCATTTTACAAATAGCAAAACTGGCACTACAGAGAGGTAGTTGTTTACAGTCACACAGCAAGGAATTTGACTGTACCAAACTAGAAAATTTCCACTCAAATACTCATGTATTAGTTACTCATTTGGCTTTAGAAAATATGATCAACTGTATATTTGCTTATGCAACAAAAAGAAAAAAAAAGAATAAAGAAAAACAAACTATGTATAAACATATATATATGTATTTTCTTATGCACCAGTGCAGAGTGGTTAATCAGACTTCATGTTCTAAACATAGCAGTTCCTTGAGGATGGGAATCACATCATCTTCTTTCCATTTCTCAGTTTCCCCAGCGTTTTGTTTACACTCACCTCAGTACTAATAATATAGCCTGATCGCTTGTCAGTGTGTCTGGCATCCTTCCTGCACCCTGAGCCCCTGAGAGCAAGGGCTGGACACCCCAGAGCTTTGCATCAGTGCAGGGCCCACTATGGGGCACTTGGTCTAGTGCTCCACAGGTGCGAGGTGCCTCTTACAAAGCAGCAAACCACCTTCTAGTGGTTTCTTTGAGCAGCCTCTGAGGTGGGTGGAGCAGGGAATCATGAATCCCACTTTATAGATGGAAAATTGTCCCCAGAGAGATGAAGCAGCTTGCTCAGAATGCAGTAGAGAAGCTGCCACCAGAACCCTGGGTCCTGACCTAGGCCCACTGAACCATCTCTTTAAATGAGAAAGTGCTAAGGGAGCGTCCACCTTGCACTTGCCATGCCAGGGTCAAGCCTCAAGTGGCCCTTATTTCTGTCCACTCAGGATTGGACCTTGTTCACTTACGTGGTTGCTTCTTTTCAGGATGAATCTCACTTCCTCAAAAACAGTAGGACTGCCCGCTGTCGAGCAGCTATGCCGGTCCTAAAGGTGAGTACTTCTGAGAACCGAGCCCACTGAGCATTGGCGTCCTGTAATATTTTGCTCAGGCTTGCATGTGGTCCTAGTCCAGCAGGGGTTGCAAGTACAGACCTGTGGGCCATGGTCATGACTTGGTATTGACTTAGGGTATCTCTCCCTCCTTAGGGCTGTGGTACCAATTTCATCTTTCTTCCTAACATCCTGCTAAGGAACTAGTAATCAGTACTGGTAGTCAGTAGTACTGCCTTTGTCTCTCGAAGGTCAAGACTGTTGAGGCTGGGTGGGCACTGGACTCCAGAATCCTCCTTTGGCTTCCTGCTTAGACAAGGGAGAGCCTCTAGCAGTTTGTCCACTAAATAGCTTAGAAAAACTGCCTGTCTTCTAAGTCACTTGTAGTGGCAAAGCTGTCAAGATGCTGGAAATCAGGGAAGAAGAGTTGTATTAATGAAAGTAATGGCAAAAAAACCGTAATTACTTTTGCATCAACCTAATACAAACAGAACTGAGCAAGGGCTGGCGGGGTCAGTGAGATGCGCTGGTAAAGCCGAGATGGGCTTTAAAAGTTGATACTGTTTTCTGTGGCTACTGTGAGCCTCTTTGGTTGACAGAAGGGGCAGCCATCCACATTCCTCCCTGTGGTGGCCTAAACTCATCTCTGAGTGCTTTGGTGGGTGTGAGTTCTGGCTTCACAGCAGGCAGGCGTGGGTATGTGATGCAGATTCTAGTCTTTATCTAAGCATGTTCTGATGTGCAATATAGGCTCTGTGTTTCATCTGTCTCTCTCTTCTTCTGTGTTTGGTTTCTCGGTCCCCCATCCCAGCAGAGGGTAGGCCTCCAAATTTCCTTCCATTTTTGGGGAGGGTGATTTTTTTCCTATTACTGGAATAGGGAAGGGGAAGTACAATTAGAAAAGTAGCCTTTTCTCTCGTAACAAGTTAGAAATGTATCACAGATGACTTTGGAGGTATCCACTTCGGTTTGTTCAGACTGAGCTAACCAAAGTGTGTGTTTTTCTTGTGCTCAAAGCAACCTTTGTGTTGTATCAGCATTTTAAAACTAGCTTTTTATTGATTAAAAGAAGCTTTAACTTTTACCTAAACTGGGGAAAACAAATATGCTAAATGTTAATGAAGCTTAGCATTTGAGCATTAATCTTACCAGTTCCTCACAAAACACACATAAGTGTCCACTCATTTCAGTTTTCATGTGTTTAGGAATAACGGAATATGACACATCTTCCAAGGCAGGGTCATGTCATGTGCCAAACCTAAGAATAAAAGTCTTTTACTGAGAAAGTTTGGTTTTGCTGGGGTGGTGGCTCACGCCTGTAATCCCAGCACTTTGGGAGGCCGAGGCAGGGGGTCACTTGAGGCCAGGAGTTTGAGACCAGTCTGAGCAACAAGATGAAATCCTATCTGTACTAAAAATAGAAAAATGAGCCAGGCATGGTGGTGTACACCTGTAGTCCCAGCTACTCAGGAAGCTGAGGCAGGAGAATTGCTTGAACCTGAGAGGTGGAGGTTGCAGTGAGCCGAGATTGCACCACTGAACTCCAGCCTGGGTGACAGAGCGAGACTCTGTCTCAAAAAAAAAAAAAAAAAATACCTTGATTCTCTGCCAGTAATACCTATAAATATTTATATGCCGAGAGCTGTTGATGGACACACTTAAATAAAATGTTTTTCCTAGGTTGGTGACCTTTCTTTTGGGAGGCTTTAATATGCTTTCTGTAGGAAAAAAAATAGGCTTTGGTATTATGGTTTCAGTATTTCAGCCATAACTAAATTAAATCTTTACTCTTGATTGTTTAGACAAAAGAAATTGCACAATAGATAGATTCTATCATTAAAGATACAATGTGAAAGCTTCTTAGCAACCACTTGTTAATGTAGTCATTGCCTGGCTGGGTAAGCTGAGCCAGATAGTGGTTTCTGAAATGTGTGCTTCTCATCCAGACCTTTGGAAGCAGCATATACCTCTTTAATATCTTGAGGATGTTTCAAAGTGACAGGTTTAAAATAAATCTTTAAACTGCTAACTAATATGTACTACTCTGCATTTGCTGTAGAACTTGGTTGAATTAATATTTTAAAATAACCCCACGAACATGGCCTGTGTTTATGAAGGTGTCTTGAGGCCACACTCTTCTGCAACATTGACTTCATGTAATGCTGGACTGTGGCAGGACTGGGGTGAAGGAATGGGATGGAGCATTCTGTGCTATTCTGTTAACCGAACCTTTCATCTCTGTCTATTGTATTTTCATCTAGATTGGAGTCTCAACCTTGGCACTGTTGACATTTTGGGCTGGTGACTCTGTTGTTGGGGGGCTGTCCTGTGCATTTTAGGATGTTTAGCAGCATCCGTGGCCTCTACCCACTAGATGCCAGCAGTTCCTCCCCAGTCATGACAACCAAAATTGTCTCCAGATGCTACCGAATGTCCTCTGAAGGAGGACAAATCGCTCTCTACCCACCTTGCCCTACCCCAACCCCATGGAGAACCACCAATCTAAATAAGGAGATGAATCTAAATGTTTTTGGAATAATAAGGTAGTTAGGAGAAAGTAAAGTATGTCTTTGAAAAGCCACATAAAGACCTAATTTAATACCACTTGATTGTTCCTCTAATGTGAACATCTCTTAGAACTATATTCTGATAATTAATATTACGAGCATATTTTCAGCAAATAGGCATAATGAGGTATTTAGATTAAATCATACAGTTCGTTGGATAGCAGGGCCAGATCGTGTCTAGAAAATGTGGCCTTTGAGTCAGCAGAGAGAGGACGTGTTAGATTGTAAGAAACTGGTGTCACCATCCCCTGGGAAATGTGACCTTTTTCGTCCCCCACAGCACTGTTTGCTGTGGCTACTAATCCTAAATGAGGTAGATCTATTTTTATATATAAATATATGAAAGTAGACATGATAGAAGCTAAAAAGAACAAAGTTAAAATTACCGTTAATCCCTGCAACAGAAAAAGCCACTGTTAACAGCTTATTTTTCCAGCATGTCAGTTATTGGGCAAGATCATCATTTTTCAATAACTATGGAGCATTTACATAGTAGAGACACATCCCATAATTTAATCCTCAGTGTCAGATATGTGGTTGTTTTCCATTGTTGCTGTTATAAATAATTCTGCAAGTGAACATCATCTACATGTACCTTGCATATTTATCCTATTAGGACAAATTCCTACAATCAGAATTGCCAGGTCAGTTTTCATTTGACCTTTTTGGGGGAGGCCTCTGAAGTCCAGTCTGGCCAGGCATAACAGTCTTCACTCCCATTCAGTCTTCAGTCAGAGGCTTTTTTTCCCCACATGACTCCAGCCCTCAGGATTATCGGCACTCTTTTGAACAGTGAGGTGTGTGTGGGGGGTTTTTTGGTTTAGTTTAGTTGTCTTTTGTTTACACTGGCTTTTATTGTTAAACTAGTATAATAACAAAATTAAAAATTTTTAAAAGGCAAAGGCTGCCAGAATCCTACCATTCTTTCCTAATAAGCAGCTGTTTCTTTTTTCTGTAAGTAGAGAGTACTTTTTATATCTCTGTTGATTGGCTGGATGAGATAGTAGTTAAAATGTATAAGGCTTTTTTCTTTTTCCTTTGTAATTAAAGTAGTTTAAATAGATGATAAATTCAAATGGGGCCAGGCGCAGTGGCTCATGCCTGTAATCTTAACGCTTTGGGAGGTCTGTAGCAGGAGGATCACCTGAGGTCAGGAGTTTGAGATCAGCCTGGCCAAAATGGCGAAACCCCATCTCTACTAAAAATACAAAAATTAGCCGGGCGTGCTGGCACCTGCCTGTAATCCCAGCTACTCGGGAGGCTGAGGCGGGAGAATCACTTGAACCTGGGAGGTGGAGGTTACCCTGAGCCGAGATCGCACTCCAGCCTGGGCATCAGAGCTAGACTGTGTCTCAAAAAAAAAATTCAAATGATACAAAAGGATGGACAGTGAAAAGTAAGTCTTTCAACCCCTCTGGATCCCTAGTCCCCAGTCTCTTTCCCCAAAGGCAGCTATAGTTACCAGTTTTCAGGTTTACTTCCATAGAACAGCCTGCATCTATGGAAGTACGAATGTGTGTTTCCTTTCTGCCTCCTTAGAGTGTTTTACCACCATTGTTTTACACTTGTCTTTATCCCCTTAATAATGTATCTTGAAAATCATTCCATATGGTTCCAAATGACTTCTACCGCATTCTTGCAAATAGCATTCTATTGGATAAATGTATCATAATATGTATCGTCTGTTCTCTTTTGATGGATTTGTAACCAAATAGCAGCTATTACATGCAATATTGCAATGACAATTTTTTCATATGATAGAGACGTGGAGAGTAGAGAAAATGCAATCCCTCTGTGTCTGAGATAGCTTACTGCCTATCAGGCCAGAGGGGAGAGCGGTGTCAGCTGGCAGATGCTGTTTTCTCCCCGAGTGTGATGAGGCTATAGAAGTCCCCTGGGGTCCGACCATTCTCATTTATTTCCTCACTTTCATTACATAATCAGACTTAAAAAGGAAATTATTAGAGTTTGAAACCTATGGTAAAATAGACTGTCTTCCAGAGTAAAAAAAATCTACCTTAGGCCAGGCGCAGTGGCTCATGTCTATAATCCCACCACTTTGGGAAGCTGAGGTGGGCAGATCACTTGAGGTTAAGAGTTTGAGAACAGCCTGGCCAACATGGTGAAACCTATCTCTACAAAATTAGCTGGGAATGGTGGTGTGCACCTATAATCCCAGCTATATGGGAGACTGAGGCAGGAGGGTCACTCGAACCTGGGAGGTGGAGGTTGCAGTGAGCCGAGATCATGTCACTGCACTCTAGCCTGGGTGACAGAGTGATACTCTGTCTCAAAAAAAAAAAAAAAAGAGAAAAGAAAGAAAAGAAAAAAGCTTGGAATGGCATACTTTTATCAGCTATAATTATACCATTCGATGTATTCTCATTATAATATTTTGGTATTTTTGGACCAATGTACATGCAATCACTGTCTTCATTCTGTCTGTTCTTACCCAAGAACTGCTTTATATGTGGCATTAAAATTTCATTTATGTTAGAGCAACAATACTCATTTAGCTTGAAGGCATTATGGTTATCATAGCAAATTGGTTTAGTTAAGGTTAGTACTATTCAGATTTGTGACTAGAACTTTGCCTCTTTTAGAACATAGGCTAGAACCTAGAGGGAACCATTTATGTGAAATAAGCGGACCTGACCAGAGATTCAGAGGCCATGCATAAAGTATCACTGAGTGGTAGGTGGCCTTCTGCCAGTGCTTAGGGCAGCCTCTAGTCAGCAGTGGCCATAATTATGCTGTTTTCTTGGTTTGGCCTGGTTTGTTTTGGGGGGCACCACTCAGGAGTAAAGAATACACCTGCGGTCTCCTTCCCTGACTCCAAGCACTGGGTTTCTCCTGAACGTTGAGCTTTTCCTTTCGCTCTTAGACTTTCGATTTAACTACAGGTGTCTCTTTTGTTGCTCCTTGGATAGTGACTGTGATCCCACATTTATTCTTGATCTGTGTACTTTTGGTCACTTGTCCCCAGACTATGCTTGCCACTATCCTTATTTTTGAAGATTGTATAATGACCTCTGAACTAATTAAAACACAGCTTCAATGTCCCTGCCACATCAGGGTTACTGAGTATGGAGACTTTCCAGCAGTGTGGACTTGACCTTCTCTTTGATGTTACCTGCCTTCTTCATGTCTTATTTCTAAACTGAATATATGGTATTGTGTAAATTTATTTAGAGTACCATTAGGAATAATTCTGGGTATAAGACTGGACTGAGCTTTGTTTTCCTAGTCTGGGGTTTTGGTGAAATATATTACAGCCCATCAGAATAATTCAGTAAAGTGAGTTACTGGCTCAGTTGGGGGAAAAAAAAAAAGAAATAACATAAAGTGATGAAGAATTTCTGGACTGCTTCTTATATAAACTTAGGACTTCAGCTCTTTTCTCTACAGTAGTACATTCTCTTGGCTCTTAATTTTATTTTTTATTTTATTTTTTATTTTTTTGAGATGGAGTTTCATTCTTGTCACCCAGGCTGGAGTACAATGGCATGATCTCAGCTCACTGCAACCTCTGCCTCCCCTGCTGAAGTGATTCTCCTGCCTCAGCCTCCCAAGTAGTGGGATTACAGGTGTGCACCACTGCACCTGGCTAATTTTGTATTTTTAGTAGAGGCAGAGTTTCACCATGTTGGCCAGGCTCGTCTCGAACTCCTGACCTCAAGTAATCTGCCTGCCTCAGCCTCCCAAAGTGCTGAGACTACAGGCGTGAGCACCATGCCCGGCCAGCTCTTAATTTTACAACTATGTATAGTTTATCCACTTTCAATTACTACATTGAACTCTCTGTGGCGAATTATATATATACACTAACTCAACCTATTCTGCAGGACTTTCCCACCCCCAGCCCAAGAAGAAACGAAGCCTGTCTTTGAGGGTCATCTGACCCCAACAGTGTCTGCACATGTGAATCACATTATCTTTTTAACACCACACAGAAAGTATTTTTTTACGTTGTTCTATCGTAGATTTCTCAGGTGTTGCTTTTCTCCCTTAGCCATGGGAATTCACTGTAAACTGTTCAATTTAGTGTTGTTTTCTGTAGTTTTACAGATTTATGTTTTCCTAGATTTGGGAGTTTTCAGAAGTAGAGGGTGACATATGACACCTTTGCAGCTGGGCATGTGTTAAAGCCCTTATGGGTGATAGTGATGACATACACACATGTTGGGGACTGAGCAGGGAGCAGGCCAAATCACGCCATTACAGACCAGGTGCCATTCTGGGTTCTTTTCAAAGCTGGTCTTTTTCTTTTTTTGTAATGCTGCCTCTGCCTTTTTGAGGCCCACAAACACCCCTTTGCAATGCTCCCATCACTCTCTAGTCTGGGCAGTGTATGGGAGAAGCGATTCAATACTAACTATATCCTATAAATATCTGACAGAAGACCCCGGAGTTAATTTCCATCATCTGATCCATGAACTGTTTTTGCCCTGGCTCCATCCCCAGAATAGGTTTGGGGTGATGAGGAGATTTTCTCTTATTGATAAAACTTTTCATTTTCCCTTTTTCATTGAAATGATCTTAAAGCCAAGGCAAGAGATGCTACCAACGTCAGCTCATTGTTATTTTAATGAGTCTGCCTTAAACCGTGCAGGAAATTAGAAGGCTTAGGTAATTGAACTGTGGAAAATTGTAGCTGGAGACATTCATAGCTCTCCCATCATAATGGAATTAGATATTGGCGATTGCTGTGAGGGCATAAGTGCGTTTTGATAATTGTATATATTGTATATTTATAAAGAATGATTTTTCTTTTCACTGTTGCACCTTTATTTATTTATTTTTATGAGGCAGTGTATCCATCTGTAAACCTAATTTATTGTCCTAGGTGATTTATTACATGCAATTGCCTTGCATTACTGTCATTAACTCAAGGTTACAGTGGTTAACAAGCTGTTTCTAGACTACTGAGCTCCATGGTAGGGTCCCTTCCCAGAGCTGAAGTGAATTTTACCTCCAGTAATTTGTAGTGATTCTGTGTTCTAACACAGTAGGAAGTGTCTCCTTTTTTTTTTTTTTTCTCACCGTCTTTCCCATCTTAATAATAGGAGGTGGGATCTTTAGGTCTGATCCCCATGGGTCAGATTGGTGTCTGGGTAGTGAGGAACTTGGAATCTGTCATTGCTGTTGACCAACTATTTTTTCCCATCTTGCCCATGCTAAGCAGGCTGCTGCAGATCTGGGCTGAGTTTAGGGAGAATGGAACCAAGTATCACCTTTTAAGGTTCTTATTATTAATAACTGCAAAATGAGCCCGAGTCAGGGTAGGCTTGAAGCATTGTGAAGCTGAGTTAGTAAAGGCCTTATTTTCCTTTAAAGGAAGTCACATGGAGACGTATACATTGGCAACCCCTGACACTTCCTCTTGGGAATGGGAGAGGGCTCATTGTAATTGTCATTATCTAAGTTCAACTTGCATGTCACAGATTCACTCTGGAGGAAGTTCAGACCTGCCACTGTCTTCTCCCACTTCCTGTCCAATGCTGGAATCTTTGAGTTTACTCTGTGTTCCCTAGGATACTAATTAGCTTCCTTGTGAATTTTTTTGCAGCATACAGTGAACATTTATTGGTTACTTGGTGTCAGGCATATGCTACAGAAAATAAAGGTGAATACAGCCCAGTCCTTATCTCAAGAGGCTTGCAATCTAACAAGGGAGGCAGAAAAGTTATAATTCAATGTAATATGTTAAGCACTAAGATAGAGCTCAGCAGAGGGCAGGCAGGGAGGATTTAAAGAAAAGGAGATGCCATCTAACTGCTTGCATTGGCAATGCCATTAGGTTCTTGCCACACCCTGGGCATCCAGCTCCTCCGTCACTGGGGCATTTTGAACATTTCCTGTGTGCTCCTCCCTGTGTTCAGAACACCTTTGGTTGTTTGTCTGTTAGGTTGCCAAGAGGGTGATCCTGTTGTCGGGCACACCAGCCATGTCCCGGCCCGCAGAGCTCTACACGCAGATCATCGCAGTCAAGCCAACGTTCTTCCCCCAGTTTCATGCCTTTGGACTTCGCTACTGTGATGCCAAGCGGGTATTTATTATCTCTTCCCTCCCAGCCCACCCATTTCTCACCCTGATTTTGACACTTACCTTTCTCTTCCTTCTCTCTGGCCATGATGTGATCAGAAGAGCACTGGCCAGGGAAATGGATTTCAGTCCTTCTGTTTCTTACTATGGCTTTGGAATGTCCTCAGTGGTAAGAGGAAAATGGTCATCTTACCCTTTCAGTCTAGTTTTAATGGTTATGGTGATCCTAAGTCATCGTTTTCCAGTAAAGGGACCAGTGGCTGATATATAGGTGTGTGGAGCTCTGAGAGCTGGCTGCCCTCTTGCTCAGGGTCACAGCTCTGCATGAGGCACACTGCTGGAGCTATAAAAGGAAAGTCCATGTCAAGTGCTGGCCCTAGAGAAGATGCTGGCACTGACGTGAGCTAGGAGTGAGGCTGAGGCCCCAGGCAGAGGGAAGAAGTAGGTGAGGGGGTAAGGGCTTCCTCCTGGCATGGGAAGAATATGAAGTAAAGGTGGGAAATTCCTCCCTGTGCCAAAAGAAAAAAAAAAAAAAAAAAGATAAAGATAGACTGGGGAGTCTGATCCCAAACTGTTTTGGGTGGGCTCTGTGAGTGCAGTGCCAGTGGAGCAGGCACCTCAGGACCTATAGCCAGCACCCCAAAAATGCTCTCCCAAAATGGCAAGGAAGCCCTATAAACACAAATGCATTGCCGTGGAATCTTTGTTTTTAAAACCACATTAATTCGGACCTTAGGGATTCTTGTTTTGTGATCAAGTCACAAATGTATTGACACTTTGGAGAAATGGCTGCAACTTACCCTACAAGCCATCTATGAGGGGACCACCCATCTATGAGGGAAAAGCCTTGCTGTGCAAATACATGATATAAACAAGAGTGTCTGCCTTATTTTTTAAATTTTTAAAAGAAGAAAAAAGTTTTCAAGTACTTTAAAAATATCCACTTACACTCAAACAAAGTACTTATAATGTAAATTGTAGTGCTTAGCATAGTTAATTGCAAACTATTTTTAGCTGGTTATTGAGGCAGGAAATTTCCCAATTGTTAAATGTGTTTAAAAGCCATATACTTCTTTAATCATATATTTAATTCATTTTCCCTGTAGATCAATCCAGATTAGATTGATGCTATATAGTTTTCATGGTGCCTCAAAACTCTTCATGTATGATTTAGATTTCTGTCCTATTTGCAAACAGTCCACTTTCTAAAAAGGATCTTCTCTTTCTTGACTATCTGGGCCCATGGCATAATAATGTTCAGCTAGTGATGAAAGGGGCTGAAGATAAAATTCATTGCCTTTCCTCCCCAAACTGTCCCTTCCTATGTTCCCAATCTTAGGCCAGCATCTCCTCAGTAGTTTCTCCTGCCAGAAACTAAGGCATTAACTTTGAATTCTCCTTTTCCTGCCTTCTCGATACACCTCCCCAATACAACAAAGAATGCCTTCCTCCTCATCTTCACATCCTCCTTTCAGCCTAGCCCAGTGCCTGGTATGTGGTAATTTTTCAATAAAAACTTGTTGGATTGTGACTATCCCAAAGTCCAGTTTAAAATCTTTGCCGCATGCAGTGTTACACACCTGTAGTCCCAGCTACTCTGGAGGCTGAGGCACGAGACTTGCTTGAACCCAGGAGGCAGAGGTTGCAGTGAGCCAAGATCATGCCACTGCACTCCAGCCTGGGTGACAGAGTAAGACTCTGTCTCAAAAAAAAAAAAAAAAAAAAAAAAAAAAGTAACAAATTATTTGGTATTACTAAGTTTTAACCTACAAGATTAAGAGCTAACAGTATTAGAACCTAGGAGCACGATATCTGTCTTAGTCTGTTTTCTGTTGCTGTAACTAAATACCATAGACTAAGTAACTTATAAAGAATAGAGGTTTATTTAGCTCATGGTTCTGGAGACTGGGAAGTTCAAGAGCATGGCACTGGCATCTAGTGAGGGCCTTCTTGCTGCTTCATATTTATGACATGGCAGAAGGCATCATATGGAGAAGAGAGCAAGAGCATATGTGTCAGCTCAGGTCTCTGGTCCTTTTCTTATAAAGCTACCAGTCCCAACATGGGGGACCCACCATGATGACCTTATCTAATCCTAATTACCTCCCAAAGGCCCCACGTTCAATCAACATATGAATTTGGGGATTACTTTTCTAACATGTGAAATTTGGGAGACCATTTAAGCCATAGCAATATCCAAACTAATTATGATATCCACTTGTTCTCAGCATGGTTTTTATTTAATGCAACCCAGAAGCCAGGGCTGCTTTTTTTTTTTTTTTTTTTAATTTTTTTTTGCCAGCTTCATGCATTAAGAAACCACTGAAAAGAGAACTTCATGCTGAGCTCATTTGCAAACCACTAACTATCTGAAGGCATTTGCTGAGAACTTGCAGTTGATTTCAGAGTATTTTTTAAAAAGAAGAAACAGCTTTACAACATTTTATTCCTCCACCTTTGACCATCTCTTCCTTCTGTCAATTTAGCAAAGGTTTATGAGACACCTATTCTGTCTCCACTATTATGCTAGGCTCTCTAGCCCTCTATAATGGAAAAGCCTAGCCCCTACCCTCAGGTAACTAGCTCATCAGCTAGGAGGGGAGATGAGCTCCTTAAAATACAAAGTAGCAGGCACACTAGCTCCCTGATTTTCTACAAGATTGTAGAAATCAGTTCCATTTCCAGTAAGATTATTGGTGAAGGATAGGGTTTTTAATGGTAATGTCTTCTTTTTTTTTTTTTTTTTTTTTGAGACAGAGTCTTGGTCTGTTGCCCAGGTTGGAGTGCAGTGACGCCATCTTGGCTCACTGCAACCTCTGCCTCCCAGGTTCAAGCAATTCTCCTGCCTCAGCCTCCCCAGTAGCTGGGATTACAGGCACACGCTGCCACGCCAGCTAATTTTTGTATTTTTAGTAGAGATAGGGTTTTGCCATGTTGGCCAGGATTGTCTCGAACTCCTGACCTCAAGTGATCTGCCTGCCTCCGCCTCCCAAAGTGTTGGGATTACAGGTGTGAGCCACTGTGCCTGGCCGGTAACGTCTTCTCTAGCTGTGTGACAGGTAATGGACATTTGAGCTCACTGCCTCCCATGAGCTACTCAACAAGGGGGGCCACGTTTATGAAGGACTACCTAGGCACTCAGCCAGACTGCCAGAAGCCTATATGGTGGGCTCCTCCTGCCAACCCCAGCTGCCATCAACAACAACACTGCAGTTACTTTTATTATATTGTACTTGTTTGTGCTGGTGTAATCCATACTGAGGAACAACAGTTTTTAAAATCCCCATAAGTCTCATCAAATAAAGATGTTACTGACATTATTTTATTACATTGTGCAACAGACTCTGTAGGATAAGCCATAGGGAAGATTTAGTATTTAGTGTACAGGAATAGTCTGCAAGCCAAGTTTTTTGTTTGTTTTTTAATAAAATGGACATGCAATTGCTTGACTTCCGGCATTTGCTGCTGGAAAAGAAAGCTCACTGCCAAATTGTAGAATGCCGTGATAGGTGTTTTTTGTTCACCTCATTCCTGACTTTTTCTCTCTTTTCCTTTCCGTTTCTCATTTGTTTTACTGGGGGTTTATTTGTCCCTATAAGTCACTTGAAATTCTCTGAGCTAAGCCAGGGGTGGTTGTGAGAAGAGGGACCTCCTAGGATCCCACATCCCTGTTGGACTGGGCCTGAAAGGAGCCTCACGGGGCTGTCGCTGTCTTGTTCTCTGCAGATGCCTTGGGGGTGGGACTACTCAGGTTCCTCCAACCTGGGAGAGCTGAAGCTTCTGCTGGAGGAAGCGGTCATGCTGCGGCGCCTGAAGTCTGACGTCCTTTCCCAGCTGCCTGCCAAGCAGCGCAAGATAGTGGTGATTGCCCCAGGACGGATCAATGCCAGGACCAGAGCTGCCCTGGATGCTGCAGCCAAGGAAATGACCACCATGGACAAAACTGTGAGTCCAGGGCTGGAGACGGATTTGGAAGCAGACGTGTCTAGCGTTCCTTTCCATGAGGGGCCCTTGAAAATGACCTGGCGTTCTCTCAGCTTTCCTTTCTGTAACCTTTTCCCTCTTCTCTAAGCAAGAAGAGCAAGTCCATTTCATTCCTCAGCCTACCTAAGTCGGTTTTGAAAAAATCCCTTATTAATTTGTGGTTTTATACTTGTATAGATCGCTGTTGATGGATGGCCATAAAGATAAGCAAAGGCAACAGCAGGGTGGTGATCAATATTCCGAATCTCTCAAAGAATGTGGAAATTATGTCTACTATATTTTGAGAATGCCTCAGTCTAGTAACAGTTGTTAGAAAATTAGTCCTAACATATTTGATACATATGTTAATCCTTTAACCATACTGTGTCATTTGTGTTAGTCAAAATAATAAGTCAACATTCATATAACAAAATAGAGTTTTCAAATCCTCCTAACCTTTTAAATCCCTATTACAGGCATTTATGGTTAGCAGGAAGTTGGCAGCCCCCTTTTACAGAGAGGGAAACTGAGGCTCACAGAGATTGCAGTTTGCCAGGGTCTCTCAGCTGCTCCACCGCAGAGCTGAGGTTGGAACCAAGCCTCTTGCCCCTATATTTTAGGACTCTTTTCACTATGATGGTTTTATCTTTTCAAACACTTTTATTTTATTTCTGTCTTTAGTGTCATACTGTGCTAAGTGCTATAATCTACACCAGCTCTGTTTCTGTCCTCTTAGATAAAACCTTGTAATTTGCATTACCAAGAAAATAACAGTCATTGATAGTTTTCAACATCATGAAACATTAGCTGGGCTTGATATTACCCCATATAAAGATATTTAGATATAGATCGCAGCCTTCTGGGAGGTTACAAAATAAGTAAGAATGACAAGAGACAGAATGCATGTTTTTCATGTTATTTTACCATGTGATGAGCAAGATTCATTGATAACTTTTAAGAAACAGCAGGATAGAGGATGCACTGGCAAAATGTCAAGCTGTATTGAATTTATGCTGTATTACATGTAATAATCTGGATGGTCTAGAGTAAGTGAGCAGGCATCATCTCTTTACTGTGAAGTTTTCAAACAAAGTTAAACAACATTGATGTGAACATATAGACCAGTGTTCCCAGATTATATTTCAGTGGAACCATGAGTAAAACCAGGAAGCTTTGTCACTAAAATCAATCTTGGTGCTCTTTTGTTTATTTTTAGAGATAAAAATGCAATGAGTAAAATATTTTTTCTCAATTTGAAGTTTTTTCTTATAACTTTTTCTTAAACAATAACTTTTGTCTACTGGTGAACTCTACCAGACAAAACAAATGAACTGGTATAGCAAATATATTAATGGAAAAATTGAGACATTCAATATTTTTAGATGCAAAGATCTGAATATTTATAAAAGATTATTATTTTTTTTTTTTTGCCAGCAAAGTTGTTCCTTGTGTGTGTGAGATGGAAGTAAGTTTGTTAGTGTTTCGTGAGATTCCCCAGAGAACACCCTCACCAATACCTGGTTCACCTCCCGAACCAGTTCCAGAACAGCCAAGGTAGACACCTGAAGAAGCAATTAGTGGGCATTTGAATTAAGGAGGAAAAGCACATTAGCTTGTTAAAACACAACTGTGAATTGTGTAGTATGGCCAAAAAGAAAAAAAGAAAACAGTAGAAATTTTGTACTTAGTGCAACAAGATTTGAAAGCATTTTGTAAACTTCCGCCAACTTGTATAGTTCTTCAAGTAAAGAGAGTGGCTCTTTTCAAAGACGGTTTCAGATGCCACCTGAAAGTTTGATTTCTGAGCTTGTTGGTGATGCTATGAAATTAACTAGGAAGTACCATGGAACTTAAGAATGTTGGGTGTTTCATAACTTTAGGTAGCTATACAAATCCGGTATTTTGGGGGATATTTTCATATTTTCTTGCTTAGAAATGGAGCCACAACTCCCTTTTGGTTGTGGAAAAGTACATAAGGGGCCGGGCGCGGTGGCTCACGCCTGTAGTCCCAGCACTTTGGGAGGCCGAGGTGGGCGGATCACAAGGTCAGGAGATCGAGACCGTCCTGGCTAACACAGTGAAACCCTGTCTCTACTAAAAATACAAAAAATTAGCCGAGCATGGTGGCGGGCGCCTGTGGTCCCAGCTACTCGGGAGGTTGAGGCAGGAGAATGATGTGAACCTGGGAAGCGGAGCTTGCAGTGAGCTGAGATCGCGCCACTGCACTCCAGCTTGGGCGACAGAGTGAGACTCCTTTTCAAAAAAAAAAAAAAGTACATAAGGATAGTGCCGGTTGCCTAGAATCCTGCCTGTTGGGTGATTATCCTCCTTGCTTTGTAAACACTGCAGTCTTAACTCCATTTTGCAGATGATGAAAATGAAGCCTAAATTGCAGCATCACTCTTCAAGAATCCAGCTGAGAAAGAGCCCGGAGCTCTTCTCAGTTCAGCACTGGAGAGTTGCTGTCTGCTTCCTTGGAGTCTTAGGAAAATTAAATGTTTATCCCTGAAAGATAGAAATTGAGTTGGTACAGATTACCTTCAGTGTGATGGCTGAAGCCAGACATAAATTCTTTCAGATAATAATTCCTTAAGAACTTGCTGCTTTTTTGTGTCTTAATATAAATCCATTTTTATAATGGAAAATCCAAGTAGAAAACAGATGTTTGTGCTTTGGGCCATCAGAAGCTTTGGATTTCTAAAGTCATTGATTTCGTGCATTTCTAAACCATGGATCTAATCAGGAGCATTGCTGTAACTTACTTCAGGAAGGGAGTCAGCATCAGCTGCAGGCTGGACTACATGACCGTAGGCATGTCTTCCAAACCCTGGCCAGCTATGAAATCCTGAGTTGGAAGGGTTAAAATGGGGAATTATGGTTTGTTTTTTTAATGGTTTTAGTCGAATAAGGAGGCCCTATGGACCTATAGAAAGTCCCCTCTCTCCACTGCCCCCAGTTTTTTAAGTTACTTTTTAGTCCCAAGTTTCCTTACAATTTTGCAAATCATGGTGACTCCAGCCAAGCACTGCTGACCTGCCTGTCAAGAATTGATTCTTTCTTTGTTCCTTCACACCTTTCCATCTGGAAGAATACATTTCTTAAAAAACTTTATATCACAGGAGCCGAGGTGAAGGAGCCAATTTATAGAATATAATGTATAATGAAAGCCTTTTCTCATTTTTTCAGCTGAAATAATGGATTTCGCTTCACAGGCTAAGGAAAGCTGACTGTGGTCATCTTTTGTCTAAAGCCATTTTTTCGTCCTCAAGACCAGGAGCAGAGAAATGGAACAAGTCCATACAGATTTCCTGGTGACAATATCAGTTCACCCTTGCCATTTGATAATCCACTCAAATTTCCGATGTAGAAAAATTTAAAAACTCCATTGGATCTAATTTAATTAAGGTCTAGTCAGGAACAAAGAATGCAGGTTATTTAAAATTTCCTGGCCAGTAGCTGGCAAAAGAAGTAAGATCATGAATAGAGAGTATTATGTCTGCATAGTTTGGGGGAGTTTTTTTAAAGCTAAAACTATTGATTTCTCCCACATTAAAAGTATTAATACAATAGATATCCATTGTATAAAATCTGAAAAATACAGAAAAATACTTAAAATCAGTAACATTTATTGAATACTTGCTATGTGCTGGGCATGGTGCTTTACGTGTATTGGGTCATTAAATTCTCACCATCAGCCCAGATATTTGAGCCTCAGAGCCTGCACTTTTAAGTGCTACAAATTCTGGTTCTACCATTTAGTAGCAGTGTGACAAGTATACTCACTTGACTTTTTTTGCCTCAGTTTCCTAATCTGTGCAGTGGTGATAATAGTGCCTCCCTCATAGCAATGCTAATTATTAAATGAGTTAATGCATGCTTAGTTCTTAGACCACTGCTTGGCCCATAATAAGTGGTATATGAGAGTTAGTTGTTATTTTTATTACTATACTATAAAAAAGAATCATCTTTTATACAACCATAATTTTGGCATGTATAATTTGAGTATTTTTCTATAATTATGTGTGTATATGTTGCTTTAAGATATATTTTTTATATCTGCATATAAATATATATAAAATATTATATTTTATATATGCAGTAAGCAATACGTATATTTTAAAAGCAGAACTGGGATCGTACAAATACGTCAAGTGGGAAGGAAAACAGGTTACTGACTTATGAAGACTTTTCCATGTTGTTAAATATTCTCTTAAAACACAGTATTTAGCCAGGTGTGCTGGCTCACTCCTGTAATCCCAACATTTTGGGAGGCCAAGGCGGGAGGATCACTTCAGCCCAGGAGATTGATACCAGCCTGGACAACATGGCAAAACCCTGTCTCTACAAAAAATACAAAAAAATTAGCTGGGCGTGGTAGTGTGTACCTGTAGTCCCAGCTACTCTGGTGGGAGGCTGAGGTGGGAAGTCCCAGCTACTCGGGTAGGAGGTTGAGGTGGGAGGATCACCTGAGCCTGGGAATTTAGGACTGAGGTGAGCTGTGATTGTGCCACTGCATTCCAGCCTGACAGAGAGAGACCTTGTCTCAGAAACAACAACAACAACAACAAAATCGTTATATTTAAAGACTGCGTAGTGTTTTCTCACATGGCTATAATTTCGTGGATCGTTTTTGTTGGGCCTTTAAGTTATTTTCAATTGCTCACTATTCTGAGTAATACTGTACTGAAAAAGTAGCTTACATAGAAATTTGTGCACATGTGATTTTATAATGAGAATCGCTTTTAAGGAGTAAGTTGCTGGATGATGGGGTTTTGGCATATTTTAAAGGGGGTTGGTACATTTTGCTGCATCATCCCCAAAAGGGCTAGCCCAGTGTACCATCCCACCAGTCATGTATAATAGTGTTTGTTTCTTCACACTCTCATCAACTCTAGGTGCCAAATGTTAGGGCAAGATTCCTGAAAATGCTTCTCAGCAGTTTTCCATCTGTTTGTTTTGCCCTCTTTCTTTCTTATTAGGGAGTGTGGCATGAGTGAGTGTGGGTGGGAGGGGTAGGCTGTCTCTGAAGGACACAGGAGTAAAACTGTAGAGGGGGACCGAATGGGGTGCAGTGTGATGGAGACACACATGCTGCGAGTGAGGTCATCATATGTAAGCCTGCCCTGCCCCTTTGGCTACTAGAAACTGCATTGGGTTAGAGGGCTAGCCTGCTGCTGGGGACCCTTAGAGGTCCATAAATGGATTTCATGAAATCTGAGCTCACTAGCCACAGGTGAAAAGTTGTGTATGTTTCCAGAGCCTGATATAAAATAAGATAGGTCGCTGCCACTGCCAAGACACATGTAGGATATGAAAGGGATATATGGTCTAATCAGTGACCCCACAGCTTCCTGTGGTTCCTCAGCATCTTTCTTTTTGCCAGTAAAGTCCTAGAGGAAAGACATCATTCAAAGCTAAGAAGCTGGCCAGGTGCAGTGGCTCATGCCTATAATCCCAGCACTGTAAGAGGCCGAGATGGGAGGATTACTTGAGCCCAAGAGTTTGAGACCAATCTGGAAAACATAGTGAGATCCTGTCTGTACAAAAAAATTTTTAAAAAGCTGGTGTGGTGGTGCACACCTTTAGTCCCAGTTACTTGGGAGGCTGATGTGGGAGGATCACATGAGCCCAAGAGGCTGAGGCTGCAGTGAGCCATGATCGTGTCCAGCCTGGGTGGCAGAGCAAGACCCTGTCTCAAAAACAATAAAAACAACCCCAAAGCCAAGAAGCTGTTTTAACCAGACAGCTTTTTCCTCCATCCATGGTTATTAGTTTTAGGTACAGTCTGGCTGTGGTTGCTTTCCTGAGTTATTGAGATCTCAAGAATGACAGGTTCAAGGCTGTAGATGTTATTGCTGTTGAATCATGTCTTTGTTCCCCGGGGAAGCTGTGCTGTCAGTCACAGATCTTACAGAGGCCAGGCACAAGAAGAAGGTCCACCTGTAAAACCGTGCTTGCTGGTGGAAGGAGATGGCCACCTGTCTTGGTCCATTTGTGCTGTAACAAAATACTTTAGACTGAGTCTTCTATAAACAGAAACGTATTGCTCACAGTTTTAGGGGCTGGGAAGTTCAAGGTCAAGTGGCCAGCAGATTCAGTGTCTAGTGAGGGCCCAGTCTCTGTTTCAAAGAGGGTGGAAGGAACAAACACGCTCTCTGTCCTCATGACCTAAGCATCTCCCAGATGCCCCACTTCCTACCACCACTGCACTGGAAATTAAGTTTCAGATTATGAATTTTGGGGGGACACTCTTACCGACGATGGTAAGAATATGATCTCTGGGAGGCCAGAGCAATAGTAAAGGTGATCTCACATTATTATGAAACGATTTGAGCATCTCCTGTGTTAGCGATCTTTATTAGGAGTCATGTAAATGTAAACCCTAAAGAAAACACCGTTTCTTCTTCTGGAAAGTTAATTACCTTATGGGGGAGGTAGACCAAGAACATCTGAATAATGGTTTTAAAATGATACTAAAATAGACCAGGCACAATGACTCACGCCTGTAGTCCCAGCACTTTGGGAGGCCGAGGTGAGTGGATCACCAGACATCAGGAGTTTGAGACCAACCTGGCCAACATGGTGAAACTCTGTCTCTACTAAAAATACAAAATTAGCTGGGCATGGTGGCACACGCCTGTAGTCCCAGCTACTCGGAGGCTGAGACAGGAGAATCGCTTGAACCTGGGAGGCAGAGGCTGCAGTAAGCCGAGATCGCGCCACTGCACTCCAGCCTGGGCAAGACAGGGCGAGACTTCATCTCAAAAAAATAAAAAATAAGGTAAAATAAAATGATAGTAAAATAGATAGTCATGGTCCATTGGAATTGATTAAGTAAGTCTTGGAGAGAGGTAAGCTCTGTAAGTCAGGTAGTCACAGCTTGGCAGAAGAAAAGAGGGAAGCAAAAAGCAAGTTGGGGAGATGTCACATGTAAGTTGTCACCAGGCTGTGGTAAATAGGTATGCTTAGGCCACATTTCAATGCGTCACATGGGTTTGGTGTATATGGTGAAATGCCTACCTGAAATGCTTTTCCAAAGAGCTTTTATGTTTCTTGCCTCTTGGATTCTTGCAACAGTTCTTGGACAATGGCAGAGTAGCTCTAATGCTGTCTCTGAGGACAAAACCAGACCCAGGCAGGTCTTCTGACTTGGAGAAAGTGAAAGGGGAATTATGTCAGCACCAGGGTCTCCTGACTCTCGTGAGGGGTGGTTGAGATTTGTAAAACACATAGGAGCAATAATTAGATCCACTCATCCCAGAGTCTCAGACTGGGGCACTTAACATTCTTAACTTCTTTTTCAACAGAAACAGCAGCAGAAAGACGCCCTCATTCTCTTCTTCAACAGAACGGCTGAAGCTAAAATCCCATCTGTCATGTAAGTGGTCACTAAGCGTCGACCTCTCTCTCTCTCATCTTTAAAAAAAAAAAAAACAACTTATTACTTTAGTCTGCCTGAATGATTTTACTGCTAAGAAATGACCAGAGATTATTAAATGTGCCTTTTGTTGAGGAAGGAAAAAATAAAACAGACGATCAGAGAGTAGAATCATAGCTGCCTTGAAAATAAAATTTAGGGGCCAGGCTTATGCCTGTAATCCCAGCACTTTGGGAGGACAAGGTGGGAGGATTGCTTGAGTCAAGGAGTTTGAGACCAGCCTGGACAACATAGTGAGGCCCCATCTCTACAAAAAATGAACAGAATTAGCTGGGCATGGTGGCATACATCTGTGGTCCCAACTACTCGGGAGGCTGAGGAGGGAGGATTGCTTGGGAGGGAGGACGGTTGAGGCGGCAGTGAGCTACGATGGTGCCACTGCACTCCAGCCTAAGCAAGAGACTGAAACCCTGTCTCAAGGGAAAAATGAAAAAAGTAAAAGTTTAGGGCACCATGCCCTTAATTACCCACAAGGCGTAAGTTGGCCAGTAACTGGAGCTACTACTAGGATGCACCTGGGTCCCTAAGAGATCCTGTCTTGAGCCAAGTAGGCTGGGAGCCCTAGGAGGGTGGGGTTGTCCCCAACACTAAAAGGGAGAGTTTTTCTAGGAGAACTGGGATCATTTGCCTTTAGGGAAAAAAGATGAGAAGGAAAAGCTGCCTTATGGGGATACTTGGGTCTTTCCCAAAGTCAGGGATTGTCATCCATTACTAACCTAAATAAAAAGATAAATGTCAAAGTCTGTTCAAAAGATATGGGCATTGTCATGCTTAGTTCTATTTCCACCTCATAAACTAAGCTAAAGTAATAATTTCTATTCTTAGAATTATTCATGACAGAATCCTCAATCGTATGCCTTTCTTAAAGAAAAACCGACTCCTATTTAAATATCACTGGGGTAGAAACCTGGCAGTTCTAATGATGTGCAGTTTGCCTGACTTTTTTTTTGTTTAACATTCATGTGATGCTCTGGCAGGATAATGGTCCAACTGATGAAATTACAATGAGAATGGATTCCGTAGGGCTGAGTGGTGCCAGACTGGCTGTGGGGACTGAGATCTAGGGATAAATTAGGAAACATACCTTCCCCACCCTCGTACTCGGCCCACCTACCTCTCCACACCCTCCACGGAGGCAAGAGAGTTCCCCACACCACTCAATCTGCACTGCTCCCTGGAAAGACTGCCCAGTGCTGGCCTGTCCCCTTCACCTCCTGGGCACTGCCCTTTTCTTTTTCTTTTTTTTTTTTTTTGAGGCAGAGTTTCACTCTTGTTGCCCAGGCTGGAGTGCAATGGCACGATCTCAGCTCACCGCAACCTCCGCCTCCCAGGTTCAAGCAATTCTTCTGCCTCAGCCTCCCTAGTAGCTGGGATTATAGGCATGTGCCACCAGGCCCAGCTAATTTTGTATTTTTAGTAGAGACGGGGTTTCTCCATGTTGGTCAGGCTGGTCTCGAACTCCCGACCTCAGGCGATCCACCCGCCTTGGCCTCCCAAAGTGCTGGGATTACAGGCGTGAGCCACTGCGCCCGGCTTGCCCTTTTCATTTATGACCCTGTTACGGAGCTAATGAACTCCAGATGTGGTTTTTATGGCCTGGAAACTTTTCTCCCAGAAACACATCTGAGTTGCCCCCGCCGACCCATTTCTCATGTGCTGTGGAATAACAGATGGCAAGGGTGTGCGTTTCTCCCTTGCTCCCTCAGCTCAGGACCTGCACAATTCAGAGTCCACCGGGTGCCTCTCTCTTCAGATACTGTGCCCAGAGCCACCCATTTCCCTTAGAAATTTTAAGTCTTTCTACCACCTCATAAATAAACTTTGGTCATACCTTCTATATACTTTCTCAAAATTCCATATACAATAAATTGTATAGTACTTTGTAGTTTCCAAACATGTTTTACACCTGCAAACTCATTTCACATTTACAGCATCTGTGTGAGATCACGTAAGTCACACTGGCTCCGTTTTTAAAAATGCAGACACTGAGTGAATCCGTGGCTCTCTGGCCCTCAGAGTCACACAGCTAGTCAGTGGAAATTAGACCGTACGCCTTCAAAACCCCAGTTTCCTCAGCCAGTTGTTTTTCTTTTCTTTTTTGCTGTTGTTTGTTTTTTCATTTTAATGGGCATCTTTTAATAAAAAAGCCAAGGTTGTTGTGGTAGGCAGATATTTCAAGCCTAGGAACTTGTAGAAGGTTATAGAACCACAAAACTGTGTATGAGATATAGAGGGGATAGAGGCATTAGGAAAATTGGGGCCTGTGGTTATTATGAGCTCACCAAGTGGATTTTGTGGCCTTGTGACTTTTTGATGCTGTAGCCATAAACTTTTTTGCTTATATCATGGCAAATTTTATGTCTCTCAAAATAATTAAAGTAAATTCTATTAGTATGAACAGTTCACAAATTGAACTCAAATCTGGTGCCCTGGTCAGTCATAGTGCTGTTTGAAATGACTCTTGGATGTTTACAGGGCAGTCCGCGTACCCTTCCCCCACCTGAGACATATCCTTCTTTAAGGAAGGCGGAGTCTGTTCCCCGCCCAGACGCACCCATGGCTGGTGATGGCTTCAGCGAAGGAGCTCACTTGCCAGTACTGGGCTTACCTCTTTGGAATTGTGATCCCTCTTCAGGGAGTTACCAGGGGAGAGGGGGACCCAGCCAGGGTCTCTTGACCCGGTGACTTCCCACCCCACTGCTCCCTGAGGGTAGCCACCTTAAGGCCAAGCGAAAGATAAGAGGTGGGAAGCTTGCCAGGTGCGGTGGCTCACGCCTGTAATCCCAGCACTTTGGGAGACCGAGGCAGGCAAATCGCTTGAGGTCAGGAGTTTGAGACCAGCCTGGCCAACATGGTAAAACCCCATCTCTCCTAAAAATACAAAAATTAGCTGGGCGTGGCGGTGTCCATAATCCCAGCTACTCAGGAGGCTGAGGCAAGAGAGTTGCTTGAACCTGGGAGGCGGAGGTTGCAGTGAGCCGAGATTTCAGCACTGCACTCCAGCCTGGGCGGCAGAGTGAAACTCAGTCTTAGGAAAAAAAAAAAAAAAAAAAGTGGGAAGCTAAGAAAAAACACAGTGGATGGAACGGAGAAGTAAATTAAAGGTAGGCCAAACAAATGAGATCCTTCTCTCCATAGTCCTCTGCCTTGGAAGAGAATTTATTTACTACTGACTTAATTACTGGCCCTGTCATTTGAGGTCTAAAGTGGGAGGAGCTGGAGATCCTTCCCGGAATGTCTCTTTAGTATTGTATATGTCTCAATGTTTAGCTTCTAGAAATCTGTGTACTGTCAATAATTCCTTAGTCCCCTCCCTAAGTACTTTCAGTTCTACAGAGGACACTCTAATTTGTATATAAAACACATTATAATGATAGTCGGAGGTAAAGTGAAAACTGTTGATCATCTTCTGTGATCCCAGATAATAAGAATGTTTCAGCAACATACCAGAGACACATAAAACATAAGAAGTATATGTTTAATCTGTTTTGTTGTCATTGTCAAATGCAGTGAATATATCTTGGACCTACTGGAAAGTGGAAGAGAGAAGTTTCTAGTGTTTGCACACCATAAGGTGGTCCTGGATGCAGTTACACAGGAGCTTGAGAGAAAGGTGAGCTCCCTTTGAAATTCACTATGGGCTGCTTTTGCCATGTTCCAAGTTGTTCTGGTCAGGCTTAGATCAGATCCAAGCAAAGTGAGACCGATGGCTTCCGGAAGCATTGCTGAAGACTTTCTGAAGAACAGTTCTTCTTGTTTGTAGAACCACAGCGGGGTCAAAATGTTTCCCCAGCCCTGTCATTTTAACTTCCTCCATGCTCCAAATAGATATCGCAGGAGTCTTGCTTTAGGAACGTCTCCCAGGGGCTGTTCATTATTCTGCATAAATAATTACAAAGTTGGCAAGAGAGGAGATAGCAAAATTGTCCTTTTGTATGGAGACAAGTATTTATGTGAATGTTTTCCTCTTTTCCTTCCTTTCATTCCTCCTCAGCACTGTCAAAGCACTTTTATTAATTGCACGTGGCGGTGTGCAGACGTTAGAAGAGAGTTTTATGGCTCTCTCGGAATTGAACGAAAGGGATCTAGAAGGATTTCCAAGGATGTTTATGAAAACTGAACACATTTCATCCCCTTTTCATTTTGGTTAAATTTAAGGCAGTAAATTGCTCTTTGTCTTCCCTCATCATTTATTTTTATATAATATTTGAATATACATTAAGGATACAGAGAAATATACAACAAACACCCATGTATCTCCCACCCAGATTTAATAAATGAAAAGTTTCACTGTATTTATTTCAAGGTTGTTTTAGTTTTTTTATTTTGAGGCAGAGTCTTGCTGTGTTGCCCACACTGGAGTGCAGTGGTGGCAGGATCTCAGCTCACTGTAGCCTCCGCTTCTCAGGTTCAAGTGATTCTCGTGCCTCAGCCTCCCAAGTAGCTGGGACTACCCGACCTTGCCTAATTTTTGTATTTTTAGTAGAGACGGGGTTTCACCGTGTTCCCCAGACTGGTCTTGAACTCCTGGCCTCAAGTGATCTGCCTGCCTCGGCCTCCCAAAGTGCTTGGATTACAGGCATGAGCCACCACACCCGGCGTGAAGATTTATTTTTTTAGTAATAAAATACTTAGGTCCCCTCAGTGTTCTAACTCTATTCCCCTTCCATCTCTCCAGCAATAACATCACTATTATGAAGGTAATGGGTATCCTGGCCCTCCATGTTGTCTTACTTTATTCTAGGAGTATGTATCTTAAGCAATTTATAGTCTCCTTTTTGCATATTTTTTAAAATTTAAAATAAATGACAGCATGGTGTAATTATCCTGCAACTTATTTTTTTCTCAGCATTGTTTTTGAGATTTTATGCTACATTACACATATAGTTCATTCACTGTAACTGTGGAATTGTATCTCATTGGACAGCTATACTGCAGTTTATCCATTCTCCTGCTGATGGTTGCTATTGTGTGAATATTATAGTAGGTGTATGTTTGTATCTATGCATTTCTTTATGCCTTGTGTATGTGCTTTGTGTGGGAGAGGCATATTCGGGCATGCTCTTGCATGGTTATTAAATAGGCTCATCTTCGTACTAAGTGGTGTCAAATTGTTCTCCAAGGTGGCCATTCACATTTATAATCTCACTAACAACATATAAGGGTCCCTGTTGTTCTATGTGCCCATTAACACTGGTATTATCCGACTTTTTAATTTTACCAATCCAGAGATATGAAATATCATCTCATTCTTGCTCTAATTTGCATTTCCCTGACTACCAGTAAAATGTGTATCATTTTATTTATTTATTTATTTATTTATTTATGGCCATTTTAGCTGTCTCCTGTGAATATTCTGTTTGTATCCTTTGCCTGTTTTTTTTTTTTTTTTTTTTTTTTTCCAAAATCCAAGACCCAAATTTTATATATATATATAAAAATATATATAAAAAAACAATGTGAACAATTATTGAGCTTCATTTTCTGGACAAGAATGCCAAGTTAGTCTCTCTTCATAAAAAGCAATTACAATTTGAGGACACTTCATATTTGCCTCTTTCGCCAGCACCAAGTCTGCCTCATCTGAATCTTTCCATTTCATAAGAAACATCAATTCTCCACTGCTGTCTGTGGCACCAATTATTCTTTCAGGATCAAGACCTCTGGCAAATCCTCTTGGTTTGTCAGCAGCATCTCTTTTCTTCTTTGATTTGCTGTCATCAGATTCACTGTCAGATAAAGATTTTCTTTTTGTACCATCTTTTTCTTTGCCAGCTTTCTGAGAGTTAAGAAATGCTTCAGTCAACTCTGGACAATCTAAATTTTCTTCAGGTTCCCAAGTATTGTCAGCATCTGTAAATCCCTTCCACTTCAGGAAATATTCCACTTTCCCATTCACTACACGTCGATCTAGTACTTTTTCTACCACAAATTCTTCAGGCTCTGCCTCTTCAACTTTTTTACTCTTTCCATTCTGTTTTTTCCCCATTTTTTGCAATGTAGTTTTATTGGAGGCCATTTTTTATTGCAGACTTGAAGAACTATTATTCACCGCCTCTGAGCTGCTCCGGGTCGCGGGTCTGCAGCGTCTCCGGCCTTGCGCGCCTATAGCTCGAGCCACATCCGAGGGGGGAGGGAGCCGGGAGCTCCTTTGCCTGTTTTTCTGTTGGATTGTTTTTTTCTTATTGATCTAGGAAAATTCTTTATAAATTCTGGATATTAATGTTTTATCAGTTATCTTTTTATCTTTTAAATTTCTTTTGTTGGGGAGAGGCTCTCACTCCATTGCCCAGGCTGGAGTGCAGTGGCTTCATCTCAGCTCACTACAGCCTCTGCCTCCTGGTTTAAGAGATTCTCGTGCCTCAGGCTCGTGAATAGCTGGGATTACTGGTGCGCACCACCATGCCCAGCTAATTTTTTTTGAATTTTTTTAGTAGAGATGGGGTTTCACTATGTTAGCCAGATTGGTCTTGAACTCCTGAGGCCTCAAGTGATCCACCCGCTTCAGCCTCTCAAAATGCTGGGATTACAAGTGTGAGCCACCAGGCCCAGCTGGTTTAATTCAATTCTAATAAAAACTGCAACTAGATCTTTTTTTTTCTTTTTTCTTTTCTTTTTTTTTTTTTTTTTTGAGGCAGAGTCTGACTCTGTCTCCCACACTGGAGTTCAGTGGCATGAACACTGATCACTGAAGCCTCAACCTCCTAGGCTCAAGTGATCCTCCTGCCTGAGCCTCCCCAGTAGCTGGGACCTCAGGAATGTACCACCACGCCTGGCAAATTTTTAAATTTTTCTGTAGAGACGGTGTCTTGCCATGTTGCCCAGGCTGGTCTAGAACTGGGCTCAAGCAATTCTTTTGCCTCGGCCTACCAAAGTGCTGGGATTACAGGCATTAGCCACCGTATCCAGCCTCCAGGTAGATTTTTTTAAAGGGAACTTTATACTGTTATTCCCACGAACATCTCAAAAAAAAAAAAAAAAAAAAAAAAGCAGGAGAGATATCTAAGCAACTATGAAAAAGAAGAGCAATGTTGGAAGACTTGACCCTTCAGATATTAAATATTAAAATGTATTATAAAACACCAATAATTAAATGTCAGCCATGCTGGCCCCAGAGAGATGGCCAGATGGATGGAAGAGAATAGATAGCCCTTTACCATAAATGGGAAGCAAATACATGATCAAGGAATTGTCACAAGTCCATTTTCAATTTCTTCAACAAAGTTTGGGTAATTGCCTGAATAATTGGGGGGTGGGGAGGGTAGATGAAACTTTACCTCACTGTTTACTGTATTAAATTCCAGGTGAATCAAAGATCCTTGAAACCGTGAAGTATTAGAAGAAAATACCAATGAACAATAGCTGATCACTGGGTGGAGAATGACTTTCTAAGCATAAAAACAAAGAAATTACAAAGGAAAAATTGATTCGAATTACCTAAACAGATGGATTTTTTCTGTGATACGTATATATAGTGGTTAAATTTTTTTTTTTTTTTTTTTTTTTTTTTGAGGTGGAGTTTTTGCTCTGTCGCTCAGGCTGCAATGCTGTGGTGCAATCTCGGCTTACTGCAACCTTCACCTCCTGGCTTCAAGCAATTCTCCTGCCTCAGCCTCCCGATTAGCTAGGACTACAGGTGCCTGCTACCATGCCCAGTTAATCTTTGTATTTTTAGTAGAGACAGGGTTTCACTGTGTTGGTCAGGCTGGTCTCAAACTCTTGGCCTCAGGTGATCCACCCACCTCGGCCTCCCAAAGTGCTAAGATTACAGGCGTGAGCCACCATGCCTGGCCCACAGTGGTTATGATTCTCTTGTATATTTGTTACATTTTTGGAGAGCAGTTTGGCAGTAACTTAAGGTGTGCACTCAGTTTTTCAAATTTCACTTTAGGAATTTATCCTAAGGAAATCATCAGACTAGTCAGATTTATAAATGAGAATATTTCATGCTGTTTATAATATTCAATAATTGGAAATCTAAGTTTTTATCAACAGATATACTATTAAATATATTATAGTCCATTCAGCCATAAAATACAATGTTGATCAGTGGTTCCTAACTTTGGACATCACTGAACACTGTAAGAACCTGAAGAAGCTCCAAAATTGAAGCTCTTGGTATCTGGTTAGTATGTATTGCTATCAGAAGATGTCCATACTATGGACAAAAAGCTATTGTATGTATAATAATTTTAAAAAATTGTCATGTTGTCTGGGCGCAGTGGCTCACGCCTGTAATCCCAGCACTTTGGGAGACTGAGGCAGGCAGATAACCTGAGGTTAGGAATTCTAGAACAGCCTGGACAACATGGCAGAACCCCAACTCTACTAAAAATATAAAAAGTAGCTGGGCGTGGTGGTGCATGCCTGTAATCCCAGCTAGTCAGGAGGCTGAGACACGAGAATTGCTTGAACCTGGGAGGCAGCAGCTGCAGTGAGTCGAGATCCTGCCACTGCACTCCAGCCTGGGTGGCAGACAAGACTCTGTCTCAAAAATAAAATATATAAAATAGTCATGCATAGAAAAAAGCCTGATGAATATATACCAGTATGTTAATGATGATTATCTCTAAGTAGTCGTCATTATCTTTTTAGGTTTTCTACATTTTTGCAATGAGTGTGTATTCTTTTTATAATAAGAAAATTTACATGTTTTTAAAAATAAAGGAACATTTAGAAAACAACAGAAAATTAATAGAAGGAAATAAGCTAGGGAAACTATTAGCCACCTCTGTGACATACAAATAATAGTTTTTACACGTAAAGGTATTTCCTAACTCCCAGTAGGAAAAAAAAAAAAAAATGGGCAACCTGCATAAATAGATAGTTCATCAAAGAAATGACACCGATAGCCAATTAAACGATGCGAAAACACTCAATTTCACTAGTAATCAAGTTAGTGAAAAAAAGATTTTTTTTTTCACCCCATCAAGTCAGCAGAGGTTTTAAAAATGTGCGGGGCTCACTGTTGATGAAAGTGCACCAAAATGGACATGCTAATACATTAGTTATTGGAAAGCAATTTGGCAATAATACCAGGAGCCTTAAATTAAGTTTTTTCTTTTTGCTCTTGTACTTTGATTTGTAGTCCAGTCTAAGAAAATCACCAAAAATTGGCATCCTCTTAAAAACTTTCCATTTTAATAGCATTATTGAGGTATAATTGACATGCAGTAAACTGCACATAATGTGTACAATTTTATAAGAATCAAGACAGGAAACATATCTGCCGCCCACTGCCCCCAGCCCCAGAGTTTTCTCGTGTCCCTTTGTAATCACTCCCTCCTGCCCCTTCCCTCACCCTCCCATCCCCAAGCCCACTCTGGTCTACGGTCTGTCACTGCGGATTGGTTTGCAGTTTTTTAGAATTTTATATGAATATGGAATATAAATGTGGAGAAAAGGACATTCAGGATGTACTTTTTTTTTTTTTTTTTTTTTGAGATTTATCTGTGTTGTATGTCTCACTTCTTTTTAGTGTTCACTCCTTGGTTTTCCTTTTTTGTTTTTTTTTTCTTTTTTGGTTATCTAGACCTGCAGATATTCACTCCCTTTTAGTGCTGAATAACATCCCATTGTACATCGTCTGTTCACCTGTTGATGGACATTTACCAACACATCCTTTTAGGAAAAATTAGAGACCCCTAAATCTGCAGAAATAGAATGGTTAAATTATGCTGTTGCTGCATAATGACATCTTATAGGGCCATTAAAAATGATATTTTAGAACGCTTAATAATACAGTTTTACTTACAATACGTTTTATTGGGGGAAAACAGGATATAAAACTTTTTATTTAAAAGATATATATACCATACACATCAAAAAAAGAGACAGGGAAAAGTAAATTGCTTAGATTACTAAATGTTTTTATTTTCCTTATCATGTTTATCGCTAGCAAGAATAAATGCCATTTAAAAGACAATAGCTAAACTAAACATGCATTACCATACAACACAACAATTGACTTTTGAGCATTTTTCTCTGGGAAATGAAAACTTAGGTTAACAGAAAAACCTGTACAGAAATGTTCATAGCAGCTTCATTTGTAGTAGCCCCAAATTGGAATCAACTCAGATGTCCTTCAACAGATGGATGATGAAACTATGGTATATCCATACCGTGGGCTACTTCTCAGCAAAAAAAAGGAGAAAATTATTGATACAGGTAACAACTTGGATGAACCTCCAGAGAGTGCTGAATGCAAAGGTCCATTCCAAAAGGTTATATGCTGTGCAATTTATATAACATTTGTATAGCATTCCTTTTTCTTTTTTTTGTTTTTGAGACAGTCTCGCTCTGTTGCCCAGGCTGGTTGGATCTCAGCTCACCACAACCTCCGCCCCGGGTTCAAGTGATTCTCCTGCCTCAGCCTCCTGAGTAGCCAGGATTACAGGCATGCACCACCATGTCTCACTAATTTTTGTATTTTTAGTAGAGGCAGGGTTCCGTCATGTTGGCCAGGCTGGTCTCAAACTCCTGACCTCAGGTGATCCACCCATCTTGGCCTCCCAGAGTGCTGGGATTACAGGTGTGAGCCACTGTGCCTGGCCTATAGAGCATTCTTGGGAGAAAAAAAAAAAAAAAAATTGGCCAGGTGCAGTGGCTCACGCCTGTAATCCCAGCCCTTTGGGGGCCCAAGGCAGGCGGATCACCTGAACTCAGGAGTTCAAGACCAGCTGGCCAACATGGCAGAACCCCCGCCTCTACTAAAAATACAAAAATTAGCCAGACATGGTGGTGCACGCCTGTAATCCCACCTAGTTGGGAGGCTGAGGCAAGAGAATCGCTTGCATCCTGGGGGGCGGAAGTTGCCATGAGCCACTGCACTCCAGCCTGAGTGACAAGAGCAAAACTTCATCTTAAAAAAGAAAAAGAAAAAAAAATTTTTTAGAAATGCAGGTCAGATTAGTGGCTATCAGGAGCTAAGGATCGTGGAAAGGGGAGGGAGGTAAAAGGATCCTTGCAATGTTGGAATTGTTCAGTATCTTGACATTGGAGGTGAATACATGAAAACCTACCCAGGTGATAAAATTGTGTAGAACACACACATACAAGTAGAACAAGAAATCTGAAGATCAGTGGATTGTATAAAAGTCAGCATCCTGGCTGCGGTATCATACTATAGTTTTTATAGAATGTTAACCATTGCGGGAAACTGGGCAAAGGCCTAAGAGGGATCTCTGTATTATTTCTTACGATGGCACCTGAGTATAAGCAATCATCTCCATACCAATTTCAATTTGAAAAGAAAATCTCTGAAGGCAGGGGCCTCTGCTGAGCTGGAACCTGGTTCCGTGTTTGAGCTGTGGCTGGGTATGGTTTGCTCAGAAGCCCCCGGCCCGGGGCTGTTGCCCACCTTGCTTCTGCCCCTTGTTCCTACAGCACGTGCAGCACATCCGCATCGATGGCTCCACATCGTCGGCTGAGCGGGAGGACCTGTGCCAGCAGTTCCAGCTGTCGGAGAGGCATGCCGTGGCCGTGCTGTCCATCACTGCTGCCAATATGGGCCTCACCTTCTCCTCGGCTGACCTGGTAGTGTTCGCTGAGCTGTTTTGGAACCCAGGGGTAAGAGACGCAGAAGACTCGGATACCCCACTGGCATGCTCATGGCTGTGGGCAGGAAGCAGCGAGTGTCGGTTGTGGAAAGTGTGGTTTCCCTTTTATCCATTCATTATACTTCCCACAAGTCAGTTTTCACTTCCTTTAAGCACTTCTATGTCGATCGGCTAGTTTCTTTTTTTTTTTTTTTTTTTTTTTTTCTTTTTTGAGACAGTCTCTTATCACGCAGGCTGGAGTGCAGTGGTGTGATCTCGACTCACTGCAACCTCCGCCTCCTGGGTTCAAGTGATTCCCCTGCCTCAGCCTCCCGAGTAGCTGGGATTACAGGCATAAGCCACCGCGCCAGGCGATTGGCTGGTTTCTAGATTTTCACAGCAACCTACAGGATTTTCGGCTCCGTTTTATCAACAGGAAGGTTGAAGTCTTCCAGGGCTAGAAGGAATCTTAGACTTCATGTCTCATAGGAGGAAGTTAGGGCACCGAGAGCTCAAGGGGTGAGGCAGGAAGGACTGCACTGCCATAACTGAAGAGGGACACGTGGTGGCACCAGGTTGCAGCCCAGGCCTCACATTCCAGCCTGTGCCCCCTTCAGTAGCCATCATTGTGAGCTGCTTTAACAATGGACCTCATGCAGAGTGACAGCAGTGAGTAGTTCCCTGGAGACCACTATTGGCCTTAGCTGACCAACTGAGAGCAGAGATAAGACATTTGTTTGAACTCATAAATTTTTCTGGTAATCTCCAGGAAAGTTATATCCCCTTTAATATCTGATATTATGGCTTTTGTTGGCTACACATGAGGGACTACATTAATAATGGGTAGACCTTGAGGGTGAAGCCATTTTATAAAAGAAATAATGCTCATGATGTTAGGTGGTTTCTTTTTTTTTTTTTTTTTTTTTCCTTTTTTGAGACAGGGTCTTGCTCTGTCACCCGGGCTGGACTGCAGGTACTTATTGGCTCACTGCAGCCTTGATTTCCCGAGCTCAGGTGATCCTCCCACCTCAGCCTCCTGAGTAGCAGAGGACTACAGGTGCACACCTCCATGCCTGACTAATTTTTTTATTTTTTGTAGAGATGGGGTTTCACCATGTTGCCCAAGCTGTTCTGGAACTCCTGGGCTCGAGCAATCTACCTGCCTCGGCCTCCCAAAGTGCTGGGATTACAGGTGTGAGCCACCACACCCAGCCTTTAAGTATTTATTATAAGGCTTACCACTATATTAAACCACCACCCTATGCCCAAATCATGGATAGCCTCTCCCTTGTGTGTGATGCTTTTATTTATTTAGAAGATAACTTTTTATTTCACACAGAGAAGAAATGGAAGTGTGCAGGCCTCCATCACTGGCCCCTCCCCATGCAGCCTGATGGCAGAGCATGTGCCTTTTCATTTGCAGCACCTAGCTCAGTGCCCAGCACCAAACGGCCACCTGCAGATCTTCTGTTCCAGATGCCAGTTCCCCAACCAGGGCTGTTTTGGGTTCTCTCTTTTGTTAAAGTGGCAGGTCATTTGTAGGTCTGAGATGGTGAAGTGCAGGTTATTTCTAGGTCTGAGACAGTGAAGTGCTTTGAGGAGGGAGGGTTGTGGTGGGGCTGGAAATGGGGCGGAGAGGCTACCTGCTATGGTGGGTGGAACTGCTTCAGGCCTTTACCTGCCTGTCTCGATTTCTGGACACACAGGTGCTGATCCAGGCTGAGGACCGTGTGCACCGCATTGGACAGACCAGCTCTGTGGGCATTCACTACCTCGTGGCAAAGGGCACAGCTGATGACTACCTTTGGTATGGTTTGGCTGCATGGCCTGGCATTTGGAGTTGAGCAAGGGTGGAAGCTGATGATATGTTTACTTTGCTCCCTAAGTCCTTCTGCTTTTGCTAAGTAAGGTCTTTAAGGATCTATAGAAAGTTGACTAGTGGCCAGGCGCAATGGCTCACGTCTGTAATCCCAGCACTTTTGGAGGCCGAGGTGGGCAGATCACTTGAGGTCAGGAGTTCGAGACCAGCCTGGCCAACAGGGTGGAACCCAGTCTCTACAAAAATACGACAAAATTAGCTGGGTGTGGTGACGCACACCTGTAGTGCCAGCTACTCGGGAGGCTGAGGCAGGAGAATCACTTGCACCTGGGAGGCAGAGGTTGCAGTGAGCTGAGACTGAGCCACTGCACTCCAGCCTGGGTGATAAGGCGTGTCTCTGTCTCAAAAAAAAAAGAAAACGAAAATTGACTAGTAATGCCCTCCTGCTTTCATCATGACCATATTTGGCCTCCCTCACTAGTGTTCACTGGTGGCTTGCAGGGTGCATGTGGAATCTTATAGCAATAAGGGGTTGTGACTCCTCTTCCTGCTGGTCTGAGGCAGGGAGAGGTGCCGATTGTGACAAAATGTAGATGGAATTTAGTTTGTAAAACACCCTGTTCCCAGACGTGAAGGCATTTGTTAGGACAGGGTGACAGTTTTTTACCTTTTATGATGTGCATTTATCTGGTGGGTACATCTTACATTGCTGCTGCTGGACCACAGGGAGGAAGTGGCTTACCCTGGACCATGTAGTGTACTTCGTTAGCAGAGCTGGAGTAAGATTTTCAACCTGGGGGTTTCTGTCTGTTACCTAAGTGAAAAATCTCAAAAAGCTCCTTCCCTTCATCTCCCTCTTCCTGATATTAAATTTCTTGATTATCTCATTCATTTCCACTGCTTGTCTCTGTTTCCAGCCTTATGACTAAGGAGTCTTCCCTTTGCAATGTGTGTGGGCCACTCCTCCTTCCCTCTGTTTAGTGGATTCGTTAATTGGGCAGCTCATAACACTACCAGATTCAAAATTGTGTTGTAATGAGGCAGGATTTATTTCCTACACATCTTCCATTAGAAAGAATATGGAACCTGATGATATTCTTAGCCCTAAATTGGAGTTTTTACAAATGAGAGGGGGCAAATTTTTCAACATGGATGTTTGCGACTTGAGAGATGCAAAGATGTGAAACTGTGAACAAGCCGTGGTCCCATAAGAACAAGGAGGAGGGTGGCTTCATTTTCATTAGTCTGGTGGTTCTGCACAGGTTGTATTCACTGCAGCTTATTTCTCCCCAACAGGCCCCTGATTCAAGAGAAGATTAAAGTTCTGGCGGAAGCTGGGCTTTCTGAGACCAATTTTTCAGAAATGACAGAATCCACTGATTACCTCTACAAGGTAATGCCAGCACATGGCTCTTCACCCCTGGAGCAGAGGGAGGCATTAAGCTGTCTGCCAAGTCTTTGGGTCCTGAGTAGGAGGATGTGAATCACTCCTAGGGACCTCCCCTAGCCCCAGAGCTGAAAGCAATGGCCTGCAGTCATTCTCAGTTGAACCATGCATGCATCGCTTTATGGGGAAGTGATGGCATTAGCTCCTACAGCTGCTGACATTCCCGCACAGACTCCGAATGCTGCCTCTTCAATCAGACCGTTAGAAACTGACAAAACTCCCCATGGCAAATGTTGAATTGTTTCAGAAAGTACACAGCAACACCACACATAGGGCTGCCACAGGAACGTGTCCTCAGCACAGAATGGGGAGTGTTTAAAATAGGATACTGGCTTCACAGAACATATTTTCCCCTCTGTCATTTTATTTTATTCTCAGTGTCTCCCCACTTGATAGAGGGGTAAACTGAGACATGGCAGTGCAGTAGGCTTGCACAAAGTCACAGGGCATGTGAAGCCAGCCCAAGGAAGAAGGCTTCCTGACTTGGCCCAGCATTCTTCTTTTGAGTTCAGCCCCTTGTTGTAGAGGAGTATAAGAGGCATCCCTCCATAACCAGGCAGGCCTTGTCAAAGGTGCTGAGGGGGAAGGCTGTTGCCTCTGGACGGGACAGCCCTGGGCCCATCATGCCTGCCTGGCCTCAGTGCTCCAGCCCCGTGGCTGCCACAGACTCTTCCTCCCCCATTTCAGTGAAACACAATGGAGGGAGCAAGACACCCAGAGCCTTTCGAAAGCTTGTTTTCCTTCCCCAGCTTGGATTGTTGGCCAGAAGGTGAAAACTAGGAGTATGGCCTCCTCGAGCACAGCTCATGGTTGAATTGTTTCTGCCAGAGCTTGAATCAGGTCTGAGCCTCATGCAGAAAGGGGCCTTATGGTAGCTTATCAGGAAAGTGAAGCACCTCCTCCTTCCTGTGAAATCACCATCAGAAGTTGAGTTAGGGCAAGCGTGGTGGTGCATACCTGTAGTCCCAGCTACTCGGGAGGAAAAGGTGAGGATCATTTGAGCCTAGGAGGTCAAGGCTGTAGTCAGCCATGATGGTCACTGTACTCCAGACTGGGCAACAGAGCAAGAGCCTGCCTCAAAAAAAAAAAAAAGGAAAAAGAAAGAAAAAAGTTTAAATAAATAAGAAGTTGAGTTAAATCTTATCGTTGACACCAAGACTTAAGACTCTGTGGATCTGCTCATTCACTTACATTTATTTAGCAAATAAATTCTTTCTTTGCAAGAATTTATTTGCTAAATATTGGGATAAATAAGACTCAGATCATATTTTTAAATGCAGATTGCAAATTATCCTTTCAGGCATATATAGTTAATAAGCCAATTTTAAAACAACCTTATTTTTAAGCTTTTTAAAGAACTCTCCAGTTCAGCTGAATGGTAAATGGTAACAGAGCCTAGGTTATCATATGCCTTTTGAAAAGAAAGAGCCTGAGCAGGTATAGTGGCTCAAGCCTCTAATCCCAGGCCGAGGTGGGCAGATAGCTTGAGCCCAAGAGTTTGAGACCAGCCTGGGCAACATGGTGAAACCCCCATCTCTACAAAAAAATACAAAAATTAGCCAGGCATGGTGGCACATGCCTGTATTCCCAGCTACTCAGGAGGCTGAGGCAGGAGGATTCCCTGGACCTGGGAGGCGGAGGTTGCAGTGAGCCAAGATCACACCACTGCATTTCAGCCTAGGCAACAGAGCTAGACCTTGTCTCAAAAAAGAAAAAAGCCTAGTTTTAAAGGAGTCTCACTTGAACTCATTTATTCCTCCTTGCCTTTCTCTTACTCTAAATTAGTTAAGAATTTCTACCTAAAATATAAGTGCAAGGTAATATCAATGAGTTTTCTCAATATTTATTTTGATTAATAACTATATCAATTTATTTTTTAATTAAGATGGGGCTGAAAAATTTTAACAAACTACTAGAAAAAGAAAATATTGCTTCCAATATAGGAGACAAAAGCAGAAGAGGTTATATCTCACTGAGATAGCCTTCCTTCTGAGAGGGGAAATGAAATATTAATCTGATCTTGGAACTCGCTTCCAATTAATTATGCATGCCCCAAGTTAGCATACAGTGTTGCCATCATCATAATCAAATGCACATTAGCAGCTTTTTCTACTTGGAATAGGCTGCCTTACAGGGTGGCATTTGCTTGACATTGCAGGCATTCAGAAAGAGGCTGATGAGGGCATCCTGGAGGAGGACATGTGGGTTATTTGGGGGTCAACCTTGATGATCTTTCATATCACTTCCCTCTCTGCAGGGCTGGGATCCTGAAAGGCTAGGAGATTTTGGGAGCAGGTTAATTGAATAATCTGAAGTTCTTAAGTGACAGGCTGTCATCAGTTTTCAAGGAACCCTCCTTCACCATTGTGGAGGGATTTGGTTAAGGAATAGTGAGAAACAGTGGCCAGCTGGCAAAGATCTGTACGCTGTTTGAAATGGAAAGAAACCTGAGGCAGGAAGTGCAATTGAGCTGTTGCAAATCCATGCAGTACCAAGTGATGTGGCCCAAGTAAAGATGGTGCCTAGAAGGAGAGAGGAGGGAACTGATGGGGGGAACAAACTTGCATGAGCCAAGGACTCTGCCTGGATGATTTCCACCTGGGAGACTACGAGAATGCAGGTAGACTATAAAAAATAGACTTACGGGAAGAGAAGCTGCTTTGGGAGTATAGGAGAGAGATGAGAGACCATTGATTTTTTATATTTATTTATTTATTTAGAGACAGGGTCTCACTCTGTCACCCAGGCTGGAGTACAGTGGCACTATCCCAGCTCACTGCAACCTCCGCCTCCCAGGCTCAAGTGATCCCCCCATCTCAGCCTCCCAAGTAGCTGGAACTACAGGCGCACGCTGCCAACACCTGGCTAATTTTTTGTATTTTTGGTAGAGATGGGGTTTCGCCATGTTGCCCAGGCTGGTCTCTAATTCCTGAGCTTAGATGATCCCCCCGCCTCAGCCTCCCAAAGTGCTGGGATTACAGGCGTGAGCCCTCGCAGCCAGCCTTATTTTTATTTATTTATTTATTTTTTTTTTTGAGACAGAATCTCCCTCTGTCACTCGGGCTGGAGTGCAGTGGCGTGATCGTGGCTCACTGCAACCTCTGCCTCACGGGTTCAAGCAATTCTTATGCCTCGGCCTCCCAAGTAGCTGGGACCACAGGTGTGCACCACCATGTCTGGCTAATTTTTTGTATTTTTAGTAGAGATGGGGTTTCACCATGTTGGCCAGGCTGGTCTCGAACTCCTGACCTCAGGCGATCCATCCACCTCGGCCTCCTAAAGTACTGGGATTACAGGCAAGAGCCACTGTGCCCAGCCAAGAGATCATTTGATTTTAAACCAGTTTAGTTTTATGAAACTGTGGGATGTCAGTGGAGATATGGAAAATATACCTCTGGATTGAAAAATGGTCAAGGTTGAAAATTTAGATGTAAGAAAGATCGGCAGAGGGGTGATAGTGATCGTGTGTTGTAGTGGTATCCACTGGTCATGGTTTTAACACTACACCATTGTCATCAATGTATAGATGCTGTTGGTAGGTATTTTGATTATTTGTAATTTAAGGTAATCAGAATAGGTACACATATCTACTTATGAATATGTTAAATGTGTGTATGTTTTTTCCACCACTTTGAAAATTAGGTATAAGCCATGGCTGAACACAGAGATTTGGAAGTCTAGGGGGCTGGGCACATGGTGGCTCACACCTGCAATCCCAGCATTTTGGGAAGCTGAGGTGGGCAGATCGTTTACACTCAGGAGTTTGAGACCAGTCTGGGCAACATTTAGTGAGATCCTATCTCTTAAAAATTTTAAAAAATAAAAATAAATTTAAAAATAGAGATTTAGAAGTTGAATTACACCTTAACTGACCCTTAGTAGAGAAAGGCTTTGGAGGAAATGAGATCTTGAGTGCAGTATTGAAATAGTGATTTGGAAAGTTCGAAGGGAGAAAACATTTCCAATGTAAATTATAGCGTGAGAGCAGCTTCTTTGCACTCACAATCATTTCTTTTTCCTAACCCTGTGAGTGCAGAGAGGGTAAGATGTCAGTCACTAAAACAATGAGGCTGCTTTAGTGATGGTTTGCTGAGATGATGTGCACTTGCCATCATGTAGCTCCCTGACACCATAAAATGTGTGGTCTCTCATCTTTATATTCTCCCATCAGCCCCAGTGGAGAAGAGTCAGTGTTGGAGCTTGGGTTCTTCCTTTTATCTTTTCTTTTCTTTCTGTGATGAAGGACCCAAAGCAGCAGCAGATCTATGACCTATTCCAGAAGTCCTTTGAGAAAGAAGGAAGTGATATGGAGCTCCTGGAAGCAGCAGAGTCCTTTGACCCAGGAAGTGCTTCAGGAACATCTGGAAGTAGTTCCCAGAACACGGGAGACACCCTGGATGAAAGCTCATTGACAGCCAGTCCACAGAAGAAAAGGAGATTTGAATTTTTTGATAACTGGGACAGCTTTACCTCTCCCCTGTAAAAGGGGCAAAAAGAAAAAAAATAAAAAGTATTTTAAAATCATGGAATTAAAATAAAGTAATGTATTTTGTTTTAAAACTTTTTGCACTTCTCTTGCCATTGCAGCAGTGCCTGTGCCTGTGTCCAGGCTCAGCAGGAGACCAGGCCGAGCATCAACTTTCCATTCCTGTGTCATTATGTGTGGGCTTGCTTGGGGTCTTAACCTCTGCTCTTCTGGCTTAGGGATGGACACAGCAAGTCGTAGTAGTGGGTAATTCATGTTCTCTAAATAATGAGGTCCTTCCTACACAGTCCCCATAATCTAGAATTTTAAAATTTACTGACTCAACAAATATTTATAGGGCACCTAATTTGTGCAGGCACTGTCCTAGGTGCTGGCAGTCATTCATCCAACAAAAGACAAAGTATGAGCCTTTGTGGAACTTACGCAGTGGGAGAAGCAATGGTTGTAGGTTCTCTTTTCCAATACAACTCTTCATGGACACTGAAATTTGAATTTTATTAATGTTCATGTATCACAAATTATTCTTTTTTTTCTGCCATTTAAAAATGTAAAAACCATTCCTTGTTTACCAGCTGTACAGAAACCGACAGTGGGCTGGAGGTTGTTCACTGCCCATAGTTGCCAAACCTGGTTTAGAGCAGCATGGTCCAATAGTAATGTAATGCAAGCTGCATATGTGATTGTAACTTTTCTAATAGAAGATTTCGATTTAAGATTAATAATATAGGGAGGCTGAGGCAGGAGGATCACCTGAGGTCGGGAGTTCAGGACCAGCCTGACTAACATGGAAAAACCCTGTTTCTACTAAAATTATGAAATCAGTCAGGTGTGGTGGTGCATGCCTGTAATCCCAGCTACTTGGGAGGCTGAGGCAGGAGAATCACTTGAACCCGGGCGGCGGAGCTTGCAGTGAGCTGAGATCACGCCATTGCACTGCAGCCTGGGCAACAAGAGCAAAACTCTTATCTCAAAAAAAAAAAAAAGATTAATAATATATTTAACCCAATAGATTATGTTATTTCAATTTACAAACAATATTTAAAAATTATTAATGGGAAATTTTACATTATTGGGCTGGGCGCAGTGGCTCATGCCTGTAATCCCAGCACTTTGGGAGGCCAAGGTGAGTGGATCACTTGAGGTCAGGAGTTCCAGACCAGCCTAACCAACATGGAGAAACCCCATCTCTACTAAAAATACAAAAATTAGCCAGGTATGGTGGCACGCGCCTGTAATCCCAGTTACTCAGGAGGCTGAGGCACAAGAATCACTTGAACCTGGAAGGTGGAGGTTGCAGTGAGCCAAGATCGTGCCACTGCAATCCAGCCTGGGCAACAGAGCAAGACTCTGTCTCAAAAAAACAAATAAGAAATTTTACATTCTCTTTTCTGAACTAAGTCTGAAATGATGTATTTGACATGGGCAGCATCTCAATTTGGGCTAGCCACAGGTTTCACGTGCCCAGTAGCCATATGAGACTGGTGGCTCCTGTGTTGGAGAGCTCTGGTTTAGAGAGTGATGAGGGAGTAGGATGTCATGTGGGGAAGAGCAATAGTTGATAATGTTGAGGAGAGGGACAGAATGATGCAGAGCTCATAGGCCATAGAAAGGAATCTGGGTTTAATTCTGAATATGAATGGAAGCCACCAAATGGCTTTGAGCAGACATATGAGGCAATCTGATTATATTTTTAAAACTTATAAAATTATATATATATTCTTAAATAAAGACACAGCATCTCACTATGTTGCCAGACGGGTCTCAAATTCCTGGCCTCAAGTGATCCTACCACCTCGGCCTCCCAAAGTGCTGGGACTACAGGTGTGAGCCACTACGCCTGGCCCTTTTTTATTTTTTATAAATATAATCAGGCCCAACATAGCAACACCCTGTCTCTATTTAATAAAATAAAATAAAAAGTATTTCACGCCAATGCATGTGCAGAAATAGAGCAGGAAAGGTGGGCAGAGGGAACGCTTAGGTAGGAAGCTATGAAGCTATTGTGACTATCCATGGGGTTGGTGCTGGAGTGTGGCTGAGTATGGGCTGCACCATGGAGGAGATGAGAAGTGGTTGGGTTCTGGACGTATTCTGAAAGAAGCGATGGAACGATATGTGTAGATAGATTGACTGTGGGGCATTTGTGGAAGAGAGGCTGGGACTTTGGTGTTGGCGTGAGCAACGTGGTAAGAGAAGAAAGAGTGGGAAGGGGAGGTTGGGGAGCCGGGTAAAATCAAGGGTTTGGTTGCGGACTTGTTGAGTTTGAAATGGCTGGGAGATAATCTAGCAAACTTGGAGACACCCCACCCAGATCCCCTTCAAGGAGGGGCTTGCTCAGCTGTGGGGAGTGAAGCTGGCAGATGACTTCCACCTGGCCACAACTGGTCTGCAGAAAGCCACTTTGTCTGAGGTCACACCCTTCTTAAGGCAGCTTGCAACCATGACTGAGCAAGGCAGGGAACAAAGGCTGGGCCACTTTGGCCTGATGCAGGGCAGCTCTGATGAAATACTTAACATCGTGTTACAAGTGCCTGCATATTCAGTACAGGAACACGCTATATAGTTTGTAGCCTAGGGGCAATAGGCTAGACCATATAGCCCAGGGACTATGTCCTGGGCAGTACTCGCTGCAGAGCTCCCTGCTGGATTGTCTAAGGTTCCTGCAGGCCTGTATCACAGTTCCCCTCTCCCCATGCCAAATAGGCCTCCATCCCCTTCCTTTCACCGGTGTTAATCCCTAATAGATATCTTGTGCCCCAAACTCTGTCTTGGTGCCTGTTTCTGGAAAACCCACACAATCTAGCAAGATCCAAGTGGAGATGTCCTGCAGGCAGTTTGGATGTGTGAGTCTTCAGACTGTGGAAAGGTTAGAGAAAGAGCTGTGGATTCTGCCCCAGCATGGGCTGAATGAGGTCACCAAGAGGGTAAGAGTGGCTTACAAAAAAAAAAGCAGTTCTGACTGACCCCCACAAACTGCAACATAGAGAGACGACTGTGCAGGGAAGTAAATGAGGAAGAAAACCAGAATGGGTGTCCAGGAATGGTAGTTTTTGGGATTTTTTGTTTGTTTGTTTTTTGAGACAGAGTCTCACTCTGTTGCCAGGTTGGAGAGTAGTGGCACGATCTTAGCTCACTGCATCCTCCACCTCCAGGCGACTCTTCTGCCTCAGCCTCCCGAGTAGCTGGGATTACAAGCACCTGCCACCACGCCCGGCTAATTTTGTATTTTTAGTAGAGATGGAGTTTCACCATGTTGGCCAGACTAGTCTCGAACTCCTGACCTCAAGTGATTCGCCCGTCTCAGCCTCCCAAACTACTGGGATTACAAGTGTGAGCCCCCGCACCCAACCAGGAATGGGAGTTTTTAAAAGTATTTTACCAAAGAAGGAGCTGCTGCTCTAACTGGTCTTACAGAAGGGCAGTGAGCCAGATGTATGTTAGAGTTTAGAGTTAGTGCAATTTTCACAGCAGCAATGAAAGATGCTTAATTTGTCTGACGTCATGGTGTGTGGATTTGTTAGACTTAAATTGTTTTCACTATTCAGTACTTACTAGGTGCCAGGCACTGGACTAAGTGCTTTACATAATTGTCACACTTAATGCAATCTTGGAGAAAGGTAGTGGTATTTTGATTGTGCAGGTGAAGAAACTGAGCCAAGAAATAGTACAAATTGCTCGAGTCTAGCTAAGAAGCTAAGAAGTGGCATAGCAGAAACTGCAACCAGGCCACCCCACCCCTACAGCCCACGCATAGGTGTGCTGTTCCCCAGCAGGAGGCCCAGTGGTGCCTTGGTGGTCCGTTAGCTGAGTTTGGTACATGGCTCCCTTCCTGAAGGGCTTGGCCCTGGCTGGAAGTCGGTCTCTGCAGTCCACCTGCTGGCTCTCTGCAGCAGAGAACAGGAAGACACTGGAATGCACCACTTTCTTATCCTTTTTAATTCCCTTTCCTGAGCTTCTCAAAAGCTCCAGTTGACAGAGTAGATCTTTTGAGGCCACCTAACCCCCTTCACTGTTGTTCAGGGTGGGGGCGGGGGAGGCTTCCTGACACCTCAGCACAGTTGGGACCAGGGCATCCATGTCCTGCGTAAGGAAGGCTCTGGCCTCAGGAAATGAGTGAAGATGATCACCTTGCTGCATGGCGTGCAGCTGCTGTGCTTCAAGCTGGTCACTGTGTCAAGCTGCCAGCTGCTCCTTAGGCCAGATCTCTTCCAGAAGGCCCAGTCTAAGCATCTGAGTCTAAGTGGCATCAGTTGCTTCTCCCAGCTTGCTGAGGAGGACTGTGGGATTAGCCCTTGAGTCTGCTTTCCACTGGCTTATCCTGCCACGAGGAGCTCTGCTGTGGCCCCAGATCTCCATAAATAACTAGGCCTTTGGTCCCCTCATTATCTGCTGAAATGAAAATCCGGGGCCAAAGGCCGAGAGAATGTCTTGTCTTGGCTTTCCTTTGGGCCACCTGAATTTTCTTAAATATTCTCACTCCTAGCTCTTTGTTTTAATTTTGTTAGATATACCAGTTTGACATTTGACTATTATAACAGTGACTTGAGTCTTGTCAGAAGCTTTCCAGAGGACAAATGTTGGCTCTATCTAAATTTTATTATGATTTTGTCCAAATCAGGCACTCAGTTTTCGAAGAGCAAAAATCAGAGCAATGGGTGCAGTTTCATCTAGTAAGCTATACTACACCCCCTTGTGAGTGGTTGCTCTGAAAAGCCAATTATAGTCATTCACCACATAACAACTTTTGGTCAACAATGGACTGCATGTACCATGGTGGTCCCTTAAGATTATAATGGAGCTGGAAAATTCGTGTTGCCTAGTGTCTGTCATAGCCATCGTAATGCTGTAGCACAATGCATTACCTTTCCTATGTTTAGATACAGAAACACTTACCATTGTGTTACAAGTGCCTACATATTCAGCACAGTAACATGCTATACAGGTTTGTAGCCTAGGAGCAATACGCTAGACCATATAGCCCAGGCGTTTACTGGATGCTACTATCTAGGTTAGCATAAGCACACTCTGTGAGATTCATGCAATGACAAAATTGCCTAACGATGAATTTCTCAGAATGTATCCTGATTATTAAGTGATGCATGACTGTACATCACCTCATGGCTATTGCCCTTGGAGGTTTATAATTGGCAATGGACCCAGAGATTAATGCAGGTATGGAGAAGGACATAGTCGTTCACGTCCTGTGTGGCATAATGGGAGGTGGTCCAAGAGGGACAGACCCTGTATAAAAAGAAATGCTAAAATTGTACATAAATTTTGCCCACATGTTGTTTGCATGGATTTTTGCAGACTTAGGGGTCTTCTCAATGGAAACAACACAGTCACTTCATTAGGGAAAAATCTTTGGAATGAGTCAAGGCCCAGGAAGTAGAAAGGATTTTGGATCACAGGCAGATCTTGAGAGAACTTCAGGAAGGAATATTTCTTCCTCACCTGCCCCAGTGCCCATCCAAAGCCTCTGCTCTGTGTATCTGAATCACATGGCTTGAGAAACATGAAGAAGCCCTCACCCGGGGCCCTGTGGACATCTCCCGAGATGCTTCCACCTGCCTGCTGCTCACTCAGTCCCCACCAGAATTTTGATGCAGCTTTTATGTGGGCCCTATGGACTTGGATCTCTTAGGATCTCATTCTCTATTCCCATTAACAGTTTCTCCTCCAGGAATGTGGTTAGGATACGATGGTATACAATGGTTATGCTTCAAAAATAAAAGTGAAATGTACAGGTGATTTTAGAGACCTTCATACCCAGTGTTGCTATGGTGAATCACCGATCATCATTAAATTACTAAATTCCTGCTGTATTCACCCCGGAACCTGCAGCACAGAGTGGCCCTCGTGATATTGCAAGAAGTCAGGTCAGTGGCTGCCAATGGGAGGCCTTGCTCTCGTTCCTTGCAATTTGGTGCCCTTATTTATTTATTTATTTATTTATTTGAGGCAGAATCTCACTCTGTCACCCAGGCTGGAGTGCAGTGGGGCGATCTCAGCTCAGTGCAACCTCCACCCACTGAGTTCAAGGAATTCTCCTGCCTCAGCCTCCCGAGTAGCTGGGATTACAGGCACCCGCCACCACATCTGGCTAATTTTTGTATTTTTGGTAGAGATGGGGTTTCACCATGTTGGCCAGGGTGGTTTTGAAGTCCTGACCCTAGGTGATCCACCCACCTTGGCCTCCCAAAGTGCTGGGATTACAGGCGTGAGCCACCGCACCCTGCCTGGTGCTCATATTTAAAACCATTATTCGTCTGTAGTCTTAGTAAATACGGCCTGTTGAGCCTCCATCTGAGGCCTCTAGTTGAACCTCACTTTTAGCTGTTCTGGAAAAAAACGAACTCTCTCTTTGAGATGTCGCTGAGGTCCTCCAAAGCAAATTTTATTTATACCATGTAGCCTATCTATTTTAAGTTAGACCATCCCATATGTACCTCTGAAATTTGTTAAGAGTCACCTAGCCAGTTCTGCATAATTCAGCAAAAGACACTTGGGCTTATTTATATAGAGAGTGAATATCACTGGGTTTAAAGTGGTATTAATATTTCCACACTAACTCCTTTTCCTCCTCCATTTCACAGCACAGTCCAGACCCCCAGAACTGTGTTTTCTGGAAGCGTCAACTGAAATGAAGAAAATCTGGGCCCATCTCCTCCCACTCCTGTCCCTGCCATCAATTGTACCCTTATAGGATTTTACTAGACATCCCCTCTGGCCCCTGGAGCTGGTCTCTGCCTTCCCTCACCAGGGTCACTGAGAGGTATCTTGTTTCCTGAGTGATCCTGGTTGATTTCTGCCTCTAGGGCTGGCATCAAGGAAGCCTCTAAGAGGCAGCAAAGGATCCTGTTAGTCTTGATCCACTTGTGCTTGAATTAATCATGTCTTTTTCCTTCTTGGCTTCAGAGGAGCCTTTTTCTAGATCAGTGGGAGAGCTGAGAAATCGAGCAGGAGGTGTCATCCCCACACCACTGGCTCTGAGGTGTTGCCTTGTCTGTTCATTCTTGTCTGTTAGAACCTCAATGCTCAGAAAGTTCTATCCTCTTTTTTGCAAAGGGGAGAGAATGAAGTCCAACCTTATATTTACTCCATCCTCCCACTTCTCACCAAGTTCAGAATTACCAACATAAAAAGTGGCTTGGAAGTTTAAAGAGGGTTAATGGGAGAAGTCTCTTCTACCTGTGTTTTGTTTTGGTTTTGTGTTTTCCTGTGAGGTCTCAGTGAAGGAAATGAATTCCTGACCACAGCAGAAAGCATTAAGAAGCCTGTGAGTCACAGTCTTTTGGGCATGATGACAATCAACAGTTATTTGATTTTGCAAGATCCTCTGCACACATGTCTCTCCCACCCCCTATTCAACAGATTTTGAGGCTCTTTTTCTCTTTTTTTAACCCCTCTTTTTGGGGGCAAAAGACAATATACAGAAAAGTTCATAAAACAATTTACAGTTTAACAAAATATTTTAAAATAAACATCCATGTAACCATGACCCCAAGGTTATAAAAATAGTATGTTGTGAGGTCAGGTGCGGTGTCTCATGCTTGTAATCCCAGCACTTTGGGAGACCGAGGCAGGCGGATCACCTGAGGTCGGGAGTTCGAGACCAGCCTGACCAACATGGTGAAACCACATCTCTACTAAAAAAAAAAAAAAATAGCTGGGCGTGGTGGTGCATGCCTGTAGTCCTGTAGTCCCAGCCACTCAGGAGGCTGAGGCAGAAGAATCACTTGAACCCAGGAGGCAAAGGTTGCAGTGAGCTGAGATCGTGCCACTGCACTCCAGCCTGGGCCACAGGGTGAGGCTGCCTGGGCAACAGAGCAAGACTTCGTCTAAAAAAAAAAAAAAAAAAAAGAAAAGAAAAAGAAAATAGTATGTTGTAGAAGCTTTTGTGTTTTGCCTTTAATGTTTAGATCTACAATCCACCTGCAGTTTATTTTTGTATATAGAGCGAGGTAAGGCCAAGGTTAATTTTTTTCTATATGAAGATGCAGTTAGCTCGGCACCACTTACGGAAAAGGCGGTCCTTCCACCTACTGCTCTGCAGTGCCTTCTTTCCAATATTATGAACTTGATGTAAAAATACATCTAAGGCTGGGCGTGGTGGCTCATGTCTGTAATCCCAGCACCTTGGGAGGCCAAGGCAGGCGGATGACCTGAGGTCAGGAGTTTGAGACCACCCTGGCCAACATGGTGAAAACCTGTCTCTACTAAAAATGCAAAAAAAAATTAGCTGGACATGGTGTTGGGCGCCTGTAATCTCAGCTACTCAGGAGGCTGAGGCAGGAGAATCACTTGAACCCGGGAGGCGGAGGTTGCAGTAAGCTGAGATCGTGACACTGTACTCCAGCCTGGGCAACAGCGTGAGACTCCATCTCAAAAAAAAAAAAAATTCATCTAGAAATGTATAAGCTCAAAAATAAGAGTCCTGCATTCTCCTCCCTCCCGCCCTCAGCCCTACCTCCTAGAAGTAATAACTAAATAATTTGAGATGAAGCCATTTGTAATTCATTCTCTATGCATACAAATATATGCAAAATACACATAGAATGTTTTTACAAACATTTTATCAAATTCTTCATACTGAAAATGACTCACTTCACATGATGTATTTGACCATTGTTTCATATTGATCTACCCATTAAATTATTATTTATTTATTTAGTTATTTAGTTAGTTATTTTTTGAGACAGAGCCTCTCTCTGTCGCCCAGGCTTGAGTGCAATGGTGTGATCTCAGCTCACTGCAACCTCCGCCTCCTGCTACTCGTTAAACTAAGTTTAATCCAATGCTGCCTCATTACATATTTTAAAGTCGGCCTAAAAGTTTCTCTGTACAGAGTGAACTGTAACCTAACTGGATTGGTAAACAGACTGGGACCCATGCTTGTAACAAGTAGCCAAGTTTCAGGCAATTACTGCAGCCACATTTCAGCCAATCACAGGTGGCTAACCATTTGCACTGTGTTCAAATAAGGCAAATGTGGAGTTGCAACCAATCCAGCTCTTTCTGTCCTCACTTCCCTTTTCTGTATGTTACTTTCTTTGTTCTGTCCATAAATGTGATCCAACCATGTGGCAACCCTGGAGCTGCTCTGAACCTCTCTGGTTGTGGGGCCTGTCCAATTCACAAATCATTCTTTGCTTAATTAAACTCTATTAAATTTAATTTGTTGAAAGTTTTTCTTTTAACATACCTTATCCCACTTAAGAGTTGCCAAGTGACTACTCTAGTCTTTACACGTGCACTTCCTGTGTAAATGCTCTGTGACGGGTCCATTAATAACTAGAACAAGTTTAAATGGAATTTGAGGCGAGAAGGACGAAAGGAATGGAGGGTTGCCTAAGTCAATTTCCCACACTCTTATTCTTGCGGGGCATCCAGGACTGCCTTGGAGGGCCTCACCTCTCCTGCTGGGTCAGCTCTTACCTGTGGCTCTGGGCTCACAGGGCTCTCAACAATGCTGTATGGGCCCCACTCCTGTCTGTGGCCACCAGGGCCTTTGTGGAGAGCAGGCTCTCTTGAGGCACGAAGTGAAAGAAAAACGCCCCGATAAATCCTTTCTGTCTCCAGCACAAGAAGAATCTGGAATGACGCTTGCACCTCAGATTTCTTTCAAGAATAAAATGTTCCATATGCCTCAAGAGAACTGGTTAATAGCTACAAGAACTCCTCTCTGGAGGCAACTTTTAACTTATTTATTTTTCTTTATTTTTATTTATTTATTTTGAGACAGAGTCTCGCTCTGTCACCCAGGCTGGAGTGCAGTGGCGCAATCTCAGCTCACTGCAAGCTCCGCCTCCTGGATTCACGCCATTCTCCTGCCTCAGCCTCCCGAGTAGCTGGGACTACAGGTGCCCGGCACCACACCTGGCTAATTTTTTGTATTTTTTTTTTTAGTAGAGATGGAGTTTCACCACGTTGGCCAGGATGATCTCGATCTCCTGACCTCGTGATCCACCCGCCTCGGCCTCCCAAAGTGCTAGGATTACAGGCATGAGCCACCGCGCCCAGCCAACTTACTTATTTTTCTAAAGGCAAACAGTGAATGTTGAGGGCTCCTTAAGAGCAGAGGTGAATCAGCAGTGATTTTTACTGAGTTTTTTATGGGGACACATTACAGTTAACATTCTCTACACCGGATGTCCTCTAATAGGGATGGAAATTTATGAGCCCACAGATAAGACAAATTGAGACTTCAGGAGAGGGCCAATTCTCTGAAGTCACTCAGAGCTGATTTCATGAGTGCTATTTGTACATCCTCAAGCCTGCTATTTAAAGAGAATTGTTCAGTTTTGACAAAATTGCTCTGAACATGAACAATTTCCTCCTATTATGGAATGTCTCATTTTCAGCTGCTTATTGCATTCCTACTCATGCATTCCCTCTTCTCTTGCTCTCTCTCTCAGACCCCCTGAAGGCCAGAGACGTAGGAGGCTCTGCAGCGGAGGGCATGGGGGAGGCAGCACATTTGCTAACTAGCGCCAGCCCAGGATGGCTCACCTCAGCTCTGCCTGGACTGCCCCAGCATGAAGCTGACTCACCCACTCCCCAGGTCAATTGAGTACCATCCTGCTTGGCCAAGAGGCACAGTCTGAAAAGGGAGGACTGTGGTGAGTGTTTAAGATTCCTTCCACTAGTTTCCGTTGTTTGTACCAATATGGATATGTTTTTGTTTTAATTTATAGTTTTCTGGAGGCAGGCATTGTTTAGGTGGAGAGCTTTCCAGACAACCCCAAAATGCAGTGCATTTCCCTTCTGAAGGAAGAGGGACTTGTTCCCTTGGCCCCTTGCCATCTTCCACCCTAACCTATGGGGGCAGAGGGTGCATGAGGCCTGTGGTGGAAGCGAAACATCTGCAGCACGTCTCACTCCCTTTGTGGGCCTCAAGTAGCAGTTACCATGACTGTAGTGGTTTCATTGTGTTCAAACTAAAGAAATTAAGGAGAAAAGAGATGGGCATATTTTTCAGGGAAAGGAGAAGGCAGATCTTCTGCAGTTCCTTGAGTATGGCAGAAGAGGAGAGAGGATTGAAAAGGCAGAAAGAGGGCTGGGCGCGGTGGCTCACGCCTGTAATCCCAGCACTTTGGGAGGCCGAGGCGGGCGGATCACGAGGTCAGGAGATCGAGACCATCCTAGCTAACACAGTGAAACCCCATCTCTACTGAAAATACAAAAAATAGCCGGGCGTGGTGGCGGGTGCCTGTAGTCCCAGGTACTCTGGAGGCTGAGGCCGGGAATGGCGTGAACCCGGGAGGCGGAGCTTGCAGTGAGCCCGAGATGGCGCCAGGGCACTCCAGCCTGGGCAACAGAGCCAGACTCTGTCTCAAAAAAAAAAAAAAAAAAAGAAAGAAAAGAAAAGGCAGAAAGAGATGTTGAAATCAGGTAGCAGCAGCATCTCAGCAAACACACTGGCCAGTATTTTAAAATGTCCACTAGACACTTCATGAAAGTTATTTTATCCTCTGGAGACCCTTAAGAGGTGTATAGTGTACTCATTCTGCAGCTGAGGAGAGACCTAGAGATCTGAACCATGTGATACACTGGAGAGAACACACGTCTAGATGTCACTTAATGGCTATGTGACCTTGGGCAAGTCATTTGACCTCCGTGGGCCTCAGTTTCCAGTTTGGGTTTCCAGAGAAACCAAAACATATAAAACGCTTCATATACCCATCACCATTATACCATGCAAGGTAACTATCCCCCATTCAACAGATATTACTGCTGTCATGTCAGGCTTTTGTATAGGTCCTGGGATGCAGAGGTGAACAACATAAGCCCTGTTCTCATGGAATTGACTTGTGGTGACCTCTTTGGGTGGTGGTGGTTGTTTTAAAATAGACTTTATTTTGTAGAACAGTTTTAGAATTATATTAAAAAAAAATTGAGGAGAGAGTAGCTTTTGTATACCCTTACCCAATTCTCTCTATTGTTAACATTTTTTTTTTTTTTTGAGACGAAGTCTTGCTCTGTCGCCCAGGCTGGAGTGCAGTGGCACGATCTCAGCTCACTCCACCTCCACCTCCCAGGTTCAAGTGATTCTCCTGCCTCAGCCTCCCGAGTAGCTGGGATTATAGGCACGTGCCACCATGCCTGGCTAATTTTTTGTATTTTTAGTAGAGACAGGGTTTCACTGTGTTAGGCAGGATGGTCTCAATCTTCTGACCTTGTGATCTGCCCACCTCAGCTTCTCAAAGTGCTGGGATTACAGGCGTGAGCCACCGCGCCCGGCAACGTCTTAACATTAGTATGGTAAATTGGTTACAATTCATAAAGCAAGATTAATACATTATTATGACCTAAAGTCTATAGTTTATTTGGATCTTCCTAGTTTTTAACGTATTGTCTTTTTTTGTTCTAAGACATCATGTTACATTTAGTCATCATGTCACCTTAGGCTCCTCTTGGCTGTGACAGTTTCTCAGGCTTTCCTGGTTTGACAGTTTTAAGGAGCCCTGGTCAGGTATATTGAAGGATGTCCCTCTTTTGGAATTTGTCTATTGTTCTCACAATTAGCCTGAGATTATAGGTTTTGGGAGAAAGATCACAAAGGCAAAATGCCATTTTCATTCCACATCAAGGGGACATACTAATAAGATGATTTATCACTTTTGATGTTGACCTTCATCACCTTAGCTGAGGTCGTGTTGGCCATAAAGTTACTCTTTTTTTCCCTTTCTATACTGTGCTCTTTGGAAGGAAGTCATTCTGTGCAACCCACACTAAGGAAGTGGGGAGTTATGCTCACCCTTGAGGGCAGAATATCCACATAAATTATTTGAAATTCTTCTTGGCCAGGCGCAGTGGCTCACGCCTGTAATCCTAGCACTTTGGGAGGTCGAGGCAGGTGGATCACGAGGTCAGGAGTTCGAGACCAGCCTGGCCAATATGGCGAAACCCCATCTCTACTAAAAATACAAAAATTAGCTGGGCGTGATGGTGCATGCCTATAGTCCCAGCTGCTCAGGAGGCTGAGGCAGGAGAATTGCTTGAACCTAGGAGGCAGAGGTTGCAGTGAGCCAAGATCACGCCACTGCACTCCAGCCTGGGTGACAGAGCAAGACTCGGTCTCAAAAAAAAAAAAAAAAAAAAAAAAAAATTCTTCTGCAAAAGAGAATTGCCTCTTGTCCTTCATTTATTTATTTAGTCTATCATTTATTTATACCCACGTGGACCCATGGATATTTATTTTACACTTGGGTTATAAATCAATACTACTTTATTTATTGCTCAAAAATTTCTAGCTTTGGCTATTCGGAGTTCTTTCAGTTGACTCCTATGTCTCTCTGACATATCTCCATCAGTGTAGGGTTTTCTGAACATTTCCTTACTTTCTGGCACTACAAGATACTGCAGGCTCACCTTGTATATTTCCTGCTGCAGTCCTAGAATGAGTCACTTCTCTAAGGGGCCCTGGTTCCTTTCATTAAAGAATGATATTATAAACCAAGATCTGGGGTCCAGGCATAGTGGCTCATGCCTGTAATTCCAGCACTCTGGAAGACTGAGGCTGGAGGATTGCTTGAACCCAGGAATTCCAGACCAGCCTGGGCGACATGGTGAGACCGTCTCTACAAAAATAAAAAAATTATCTGAGCACTATTCAGGAGACTGAGGTGAAAGGATTGCTTGAGCCTGGGGAGGTCAAGGCTATAGTGAGCTGTGATCACACCACTGCACACCAGCCTGGGGGACAGAGCAAGACCCTGTCTCAAAACAAAACAAAACAAATAAAAACAAACCCTGAGATCTGGGGCGGTAGGTATACTCGTTGTTACTGGAGATGTTTGGATTTTTTTTAATGGGAGTTTTTTAGATTATAAAAGAAACACATGCTTATTATAAAAGATAATTAGAAAATTCAAAAATGTATGCAAAAATCAATTTAACTATTTCCACTATCCACTACTTTTTGCTTTTTCTCCTCCTTGAATTTACACAGCCAGAGTTGGAATAACAGATTGGGGAGGATAAAGAGACTACTACCCTTTATCCACAAAAATGTGCAAGATGTGATGACATAAAGCACATGGTAGGTCACTGCCCCAATGGCACTCAAAGTCTGGAAGCTCTTCCTGGAATCATGGGAGGGAAGAACGGGACAGGACCTTGGAGACCACCTGGTCCAGCTCCTTGTAAATAAAGATGGTGGTTGCTGGGAGGTGGGGAGGTGGTTCTTCATGTGGGGACTGTGGCTTACCTAAAGTCAAACCACAAGGTAGTTACAGAGCCTGGCCCAGACTGAGTGCCAGGGACCTGATTCTAATTCAAGTATGTTTTTTCATAATGTGCTTTTTCAGTGCACTAAATATTATGATTTAGAGTAGTACAAGCCAGCAATTAGGAGAACTAACTTTGGGGTCAGACAGACCGGATTTGAGTTTTAATTGCTGTGTGACATTGAGCAAGATTCTTAACTTCCCTGAGATTGAGTTGCTTTTTTCTTTTTTTTTTTTTGTTTTGAGAAAGGATCTCACTCTGTTGTCCAGGTTGGAGTGCAATGGTGTGATCATAGCTCACTGTAACCTCTGAACTCCTGGGCTAAAGCAATCCTCACACTTCAGCCTCCTGAGCAGCTAGAACCACAGGTGTGTGCCACCATACCTGGCTTATTATTTTTACTTTTTGTGGAGATGGGGTCTTGCTATATTGTCCGGGGTGCCTAGAACTCCTGGCCTCAAAGAATCCTTTGCAAGAGAGACTCTGTCTCAAAAATAAAAAAAAAACAAAAAAAACAAAAACAAAAAAGCAGAAAAAAGAAAGAATATAATAACTTGTCAGAGGTCCCACAGCTGGTAAATAGTTGTTTTGAACCCAGACTGAATCCAGAGCCTCTAAGTTCCTAATCATTACATGAGACTTCCTCTCTTTTTCTTAGTAATGAAGATAATCATTCCTATCATAAAGGATAATGGAAAATTAAATGAGCACATCCATATAAAATACTCAGTGCCTACCATGTGTTACCTTCCAACAATTGTAACCATATAAAGTGCATAGCTGTCTACAAGTTGCTGTGATTTGATTTATATATATTTTTTGAGACAGGCTCTCACTCCGTTGCCCACGCTGGACTGCAGTGGCGTAATGACAGCTTAGTGCAGCCTCAACCTCCCAGGCTCAAGTGATCTTCTCACCTCAGCCCAGGTATGCAAGTTGATTTTAATATAATTGTGAGGAAAAGTGAACAGGTGCAAAATTATTTGAGACAGTTAATATTGTTAATATTAAGCTTCGGGAACGGAAGCTACTTGTTAGCAGAGTTCTGATTGGAATTAGGGCCACACAATGCCTTTCAGCTCTCATGGTCTTTCTTGGTCCTCAAATCATGGATTCTCTCTTACAGTCTTATTCCAGTATTTTTGAGCTTCTTATCCTCTGGATTAGCCATCCCCTGAAAAAAGGCAGCCAAACTTCCTAGTGTGTGTGTTCTACATAAAGAAAGAAAATCATGTGTCTAATCCCAGAACACACCTTCCCCACCCCGGGCCTCAACTAGAAATCCAGTTCTTCCCTGCTGACCCCTTTGAGAGACCTGGAGGGACAGAGAATTGATGGTGGGCAGAGGTTAAGATGTTAGAGTTTAAGGGTTCAGGCCTGGACCAGGAAGCTGCCTAACAGCCTAGTGTGGGGCCATGGGAGTGGGTTCTGAAATGAAGTGGAAGGCGGGCCATCCGCACTGAGATGGAGCAGCTGGAACACAAAACTCCAAGGTGACTGTTAACTTTTCCCCAGCCTTCCAATTTCAGACTTTCCTCAGGGAACGCCAGGCTCTTCTGAATTAGTCTCGGGCGGAACCATCGTCCTTTCCATCAGAACTCTGATCAGTTTGAACTATCTAACTTCTTAATGTGGCTATACGATTGTTTGCTGCTGGCCTGCAACTTGTTCTGGGAGTGGAACTTTGGATTTTAGTCACTACTGTCGCTAGCAGCCTGCCGTCAGCCACTTTTAGAGAGTATAATGCAGCAGGGAAAGAAATGAGATTTGGAATAGAGACGGGGTTTCATCCTGCTGACCAGGCTGGTCTCGAACTCCTGACCTGCCCCGCCTCCCAAAGTGTTAGAATTAAGGCGTGAGCCACTGCGCCCAGCCCCACAGAGGTAAGATTTATGCACTTCTCCAAGCCAAGCGCTGTGCATCGAATGGAGGAACTCGTACCTTTGCAGGATTTTGTAATATATCTGAAATAATCTGGACGTGCTTCTGCTATGGTTGGTTGTCGCCATAGTTTGCGAATCCGGGTAAACCTGGGTGAGAGAGACACCTTACAATTGCAAACATTTCTCAGGAGGTCGCCGGAAAACGCCCGAACCATAGAGCTCAGTTCCTAGCTAGGCCTCCACCAGCCACTTCCGCTCGTCTGCCTAATACCGCGCCTGCGCACCGCATTTCTTCCTCTCTGGGCTCGGACCTAGTTCGCGACGACATGGTGAGTGCGGTTTTCTGTGCGGCCTAGGTCTCTATCTGCCTGCATCTGTCCTTGTTTTCTTCTCCCGCACCCGTCTCCTCACCTGCCTTGCCCCGTGTTCTCTCCTGTCTCCATGCCTTCGCAGGAGACACCACTGTCGGACGCTGCCCCACAGCGGAGGAGCGAGGCGCCTTGGCTGGTCCTGGCGCGCTCCGGCCGGGTTAACGCCGGGCGTTCGGAGCGCGCGGCGAGCCCTGGGCGCTGGTTTTGTTGGGTTGAATTTAGGGAAAACTAGGTCACATGTAATTCACATGTCGGTCACCCGTCAGTGAGGTGGAGGAATGGTGTGTGGAGGCTCCGGGGCCTGCCTGGGTTCCAGGTCTAACTATCACTGGTTTCTCCCTTCACTCTAAACAGGCCAAACGTACCAAGAAAGTCGGGATCGTCGGTAAATACGGGACGCGCTATGGGGCCTCCCTCCGGAAAATGGTGAAGAAAATTGAAATCAGCCAGCACGCCAAGTACACTTGCTCTTTCTGTGGCAAAGTAAGTTAAGGCAAAATCTGGTGAGGGGAGAGGGAGGGCAGGTTTCTTACCCAAGTGAGGTCTGACTTAAAGGTATTTTGTAAGCCGTGTGCTCGTGAGCAGTTAGAATTACTCGTGCCGTTCATTGATCATGAGTTTTAAGATAAAAGTGTTGATGGTAACTTTAGATTTTGTGAAACGTTTTTCATTTAAAGAAAACCACTTAAAAGTTAATGGGTAAAATAATCATTTGACAGAGCGCCCCCAGCCTAAGCCAAACCTGCTTTGTGGGAAATGATTCCATCAGTTTTGTCTACTGATGTTTCTGTACCAACCCCCAAGATACCTAGTCTGTCCATCTAATACCATTCTACTTGTTCTGCGATTTTTGTTTGATAAAGGTTTGAATGTTTATGTGCAAAATACTACATTACAGCAATCCTTGTTTTTGTTTTTGAGGGAGGAAGGAAGGCTTTCACATCCTTGACAATAAGGTGAATCCAAATTTAGACTTCTGGATGCTTGTAAGATAAAATACTTGGTTCATGGTGAAAATTTGTTCTCTTTTATAGACCAAGATGAAGAGACGAGCTGTGGGGATCTGGCACTGTGGTTCCTGCATGAAGACAGTGGCCGGCGGTGCCTGGACATACAAGTGAGTCTGTTTCCTTGTCCTTGTATTTCGAAGTGTGTGGGCCACATAGGCCCACATTCCAGGTTGTTGCTGGATGGACTCGTGTTAACACTTTCTCAGGACAGAGAGAATAAGGATGCCCTTGTATTTTCAGGATTCTTTTGTGGTGATTTATTTTCAGTTACTGAAAGAGTAAACACAAAACTACCAAAATAGAAGTCGGAAATCTATTTCACAGACTGCTTTAGAATTAGATGGTCACTGGGCACATAGTTGTGAACATTGTCATGATACTGTGCAGGTCCGTTAGTGGGACTGAATCTGCTGAACGTTGATGTGCATTGCAAGTTTTGACAAAAATAGGTGAAGAGGTCAATTAGTTCAAAACTGTATTTGGAAACTTGAGGCCATCAGGACCACCGCAATTTCGTCTTTCTGAACAGTGTTAGACTCCTGCAGGTTTGTGAATCTGCAACTCAGTATCACTTGACAGGGCGATACTACAAAGACTACACTACAAACCAGTGTCCAGACCTGTGTTGTCCAATACACTAAGCACATATATGGCTAGTGTAATTAAAGAATGGGATTTTAAGTTTCAGTCAATTTAAACTTAAACCGAAGTGGAAAATGTTGAAATACATACATATATATATACACACACACACACACCTTGTGGGGGTTTTTATTAGGGCAGAATGGAAAATGGAAACTAGAGTGCTTTCTTGGTTCTGATAGGAAAGTTAATTCGCATTTATATACTCACCATATAGGATGGTGATTTTCAGGTATAGTTCCTGAATTTTGTGGTAAAACTTTTGTAGTCATTTCAGTAGCTGTCTTTCCCAAAGGCACTTTAGTGTCCACTCTATTTCCTTATTCATTGTTCTCACTGTACCATCTTGTAATTTATTCATTTCTTGTAATCTGTCCATTCCCTTTTAATAAGTTTGGGTCAGCCTCTTAGAACCATTTCTGTTTTGTGGGGTGGGGTAGGGGGAGTTAAAGCTTGCTTGTCCACAACTGAGTTCCTAAAAAAAAAAAAAAAAAAAAAAAAAAAAAAAACTGGTTGAGAAATCAGGTGCATGTGATTGCATGTCTAATTCTGCAAGATCCTGAAGGCATGGCTCTTAAAGGATGCCATCATGTAGTTTAGAAGCCACTCATTTCGGGGGAGTAATCTAATGTTGGTTAGATGTTTGGATCGACTGCAGCAAAGTATTGGTAGAGCAGTCTATCTCAGTATAATTCTTTCCGGGAAAATTTGGGAAGAGACTTCACCACAAAAACGAGGCAGATTTACTTGTTTGCCATTTTCTATGTTAACATGCTTAATTATGTTGGAAACTGAATCTTTCTTTCCAGTACCACTTCCGCTGTCACGGTAAAGTCCGCCATCAGAAGACTGAAGGAGTTGAAAGACCAGTAGACGCTCTTCTACTCTTTGAGACATCACTGGCCTATAATAAATGGGTTAATTTATGTAACAAAATTGCCTTGGCTTGTTAACTTTATTAGACATTCTGATGTTTGCATTGTGTAAATACTGTTGTATTGGAAAAGCATGCCAAGATGGAATATTGTAATTCAGTCTCCTTTTTAGTAGTCAAATGGTAAAATGCAGCATAAGAATATAAGTCTTCAAGTTAGATATGTGTATTAGCTTTTTATAAGTCTGCTCTTGCCAGTTTGACTTTGAGATACATTGGAGCCAACTGTGAACTTTAGTTTTTAAATTACAGTTAATATTTTTTTGTTTGTTTTCTAGGCGGGTCTTTGTCACCCAGGCTGGAGTGCAGTGTACTGATCTTGGCCCACTGCAACCTCCACCTCTTAGGTTCAAGCAATTCTCCTGTCTCAGCCTCCCGAGTAGCTGGGATTACAGTCACGCACCACCATGCCCAGCTAATTTTTGTATTTTGAGTAGATGTGAGGTTTTCGCCACATTGGCCAGGCTGGTCTTGAACTGACCTCAAGTGATCCATCTGCCTCGGCCTCCCAGAGTGCTGGGATTACAGGCGTGAGCCACCAAGCCCAGCCTTACAGTCCAGTATTTTTATAAAATTTGTTTAGGCTGGGTGCGGTGACTCATGCCTGAAATCCCAGCACTTTGGGTGACTGAGGCAGGTGGATTACTTGAGGCCAGGAGATTGAGACCAGTGTGGACAACATAGCGAAAACCCATCTTGACGAAAAATATAAAAAATAGCTTGGTATGGTGGCACATGCCTGTAATCCCAGCTACTTGGGAGGCTCAGGCACAAGAATCACTTGAACCTAGGAGGGGGAGGTTGCAGTGAGCCAGGATTGTGCCACTGCACTTTAGCCTGGACAACACTCTGTCCCCCCCCAAAAAAATTTCTGAAGGTAAAAGATATACTGAAGGATATACATATACTGCCTCTTCTATGATGTTTCATTTGGCCTACACTGTCAGCATCTTCAGGAAACAGTATGAAACTAATTTCACATTAAATGTTGCAAACGTCTGCAATTCTCCAGTTTTTAGTTTGCACATAAGGATTTGTAGGATTGATTTCAGATTGACAGATGGTTGTAGTAACAAAATGAATTGCCTTGGAGGAATTCGAGTTATTTTAGGTCTGTCTTTGACACTTTTATGCACTTAATTCACTGCCAATTTAGTCTAACTTCTCAACCATCTGTGGTATGGACTTCTCAGTCCTCCTAATTGGTATGTCTTTTGTCTATTCCAGAGTCAGTAATCCTTTAAGGATGCAAATTTAATTCGGTAAGAATGTGGATTTACTTCATCTTTAGGACAAAGTAAAAACCTTTGTTTCACTTGGGCTGACCCCTATCTTCTATAGCTTTTTTTTTGCCCGTTACTGGCTTTTGCACAGATGTCTCCCTTGACCTTTACCTCCTGCATTGCCTCTGGCAGAAACATAACTACCCTAGAAGAATACTTAACTGGGTCAAGCGTTTGCTAGATCCATAGCAGTAACTGGTCATCTTTGGATCTCATTTGTGTCACAAAGTGTTACTACTGATTTTGTACTGTGAAGCAAGTACTGTAGGTCAGTAGGGGTAGGACCAGGAGTGACAAGTCAGGATTTTCAGGCTTCATAGGCGTGACGCAGCTCTCCAGGTGAATCTCCTGGAGAAGCTCTCCATAGTATCTCCAGGTGAGTGACCAGGATTTCACATAAGCATAGGGAACTGAGTGAGCATTAGATGGCCTAATGCTGTGGTTAAGAACACCAACTTAGCCAAACTGCCTAGGTAGTTGTGTGACCTGGGTTAAGTAACAACCTCTCTGCTTCAGTTTCCTGTATAATTCGTGGTAGTAGAATGGAGTAGATGATGGGTGTTTGGATTACTAATTTGGAGTCTTAACAAAGCTGGTATGTTGCCTTTGAACATGATTAGGCATGGAAAACTACTCAATTTTTGTAATAAGTGAAGTACTGCTTTTTGATTGTTTTCTGAGACAGTCTCACTGTCACCCAGGCTGAAGTGCAATGGCACAATCTCAGCTCACTGCAGCCTCCACCTCCCAGGTTCAAGCACTTCTCATGCCTCAGCCTCCGAAGTAGCTGGGATTACAGGCTTATGCCACTAAGCCCAGCTAGTGTTTGTATTTTTAGTAGAGACAGGCTTTTGCCATGTTGACCAGGCTGGTCTCGAACTCCCGGGCTCAAGTGGTATGTCAGCCTTGGTCTCCGAAAGTGCTGGGATTTTGTAAACCACCTCAACCAGCCATGTATTGATTGCTTTTTTATGACAGTTAAAGAGGAAAGGGCAGTGGACAGTTTACAGACCAGTGAAAGTGTTGAGATAAATATTTTTATATCTAAGGGAATAGTGATTTTCCCAAGATGTTAGGGAGGCAGGTGATGTAGGTAAGGCTGAAAATCAGGTTTCTCTGACCCCTAGTCTGTGATTTCCTGCTGTACTAGTCTGCCTTCTATTTTATGGGCTCAGAGTGTTCCTTACCTGCCTCTTCCCATACTAAAGATGCCCACCTTCATTTTGTTATTTAAGCAACTTCATCCCCTGGCTTGTTTTCACAGTGGTTTTCTGAGCGTTTGACTCTTAAGTCATTTAATTGAACATTGTGTCGTGATATAAAAAGTAAGTTAGGCTTGTGTTTTTCACCAGGCCATTTCATTGTATCCTTTTTCTGAGCGTTTGACTCTTAAGTCATTTAATTGAACATTGTGTCGTGATATAAAAAGTAAGTTAGGCTTGTGTTTTTCACCAGGCCATTTCATTGTATCCTAACTATGCGGGTGGCTGTGATAAATGTACAGATAGCCAGTACAGAAGCACGTCTAATTCCAAGTTTTGGGTATGAAGTTGAGACATGGGTAAGCTTGAGCTTCATTTTGTCAGCAATAGGTGAGGCGTGGAGAACTGGGACTGAAGGGATTTGGGGAGGATCTGTTCAATTAAGATTGGAAATAATACATCAACTTGGGAATGTAGCAACTAGAACCAAGCAATCTGTACAGCGATTTTACTGTTGGCTGTCTTCCTCTGGGAAACTAAAAGCCATTTTGTTGATAGCACTTCAGGTCAGAATTCATCAACAGGGAATGGAAACATTGTTTATATGCTTTGGGGTACATCAAGATAAATTGAGGGTAAAGTTAATGTCATGCCACAATCAACCCTGTATGTCAGGAACCTTGAGAGCAGAGTAGTGTCTGGAGAGTGGGTGGTATGGTTGACACAGAGACCCACACGGGTTCACTTAATGAAGCGGGGGCTTGGTTGAGGGTAGAGACTCTTCATTAAACCAACCTGTGTTGACCACTCCGTGCAGTATGGACAGGACCTGATCACCATCCTCAAGTCCCAGTATAACAGGGGAAACAGTATGCTTAATTAAGCTTAATTATAAACTCTTTGAGCTAGACACAACTATGGTGAAAGTGTTATTTCCTCCTAATTATGTATATATACATGCCAATTCCAATCAGAACGCTAATTTTTCTTTTTAACCCCCAGAGCTGTGCAAAATATTTTTCAAATTTATTCGGGAACACAACAGTTGGAAAGGACAAGAACTGTCTCCAGCATAATGGTTAAGAATGTGGAGGCTGAGGCAGGAGAATGGTGTGAGCCAGGATCACGCCACTGCACTCCAGCCTGGGCTACAGAACAAGACTCCATCTCAAAGAAAAAAAAAAAGAATGTGGATTCTAGAGTCAGAAGCAGGAGTTATTTGGTTGTTCTGCTATACTGGCTGTGTGACCTTGGAGGAATTATTTAATCCTCTCCTGAACTTTACTCTTTTTTTTTCCCCCGAGACAAGAGTCTTTTTTTCCCGAGACAGAGTCTTGCTGTGTCGCCAAGCTGGAGTGCAATATCATGATATTGGCCCACTGCAACCTCCGCCCGCCTCCTGAGTTCAAGCGATTCTCCTGCCTCAGCCTCCCGAGTAGCTGGGATTACAGGTGTGCACCACCACGCCCGGCTAGTTTTTGTATTTTTAGTAGAGACGGGATTTCACCATGTTGGCCAGGCTGGTCTTGAACTCCTAACCTCAGGTGATCCACCCACTTTGGCCTCCCAAAGCGCTGGGATTACAGGCATAAGCCATTGTGCCCGGCCTAATCTTTTCATCTGTAAGATGGATATAATAGTTTTCCTCTTAAACAGAACAAGTTAGATAAATTTGGATCTAGAACACTCATAGTGAGGTTCAGGGACTGTAGATCTTGGAAAGACAAAAAACACTTTGGACATAATGCTGTTTTTCAAAGATGGGGTGGTGGGTGAGTGTTAGAGGGTGCTGTCAGGCCAAAGGAGAAGGAATCAGGAGGGAGACTGTCTGTGGTGAAAGGATGAGTTATGATGTCAGGGAAAGGGAGAGACAGGGTTCAGGCCAAGGAAGCCTTTGTTTTTGGCCCAAGGAGCTTCAGTAAGATCTTTGAACATACTTTGAAGTAATTGAAAATACTTTGAAGTCATTTTGTGTGTGTGTACGTTCATACACAACTGATTTGTTTTTGTTTTTTATTAATTTTTTTTTGAGATAGGGTCTGGCTCTGTTGCCCAGGCTAGAGCGCAGTGGTGTGGTCTCAGTTCACTGCAACCTCTGCCTCCCAGGGTCAAGCCGTCCTCCCACTTTATCCTCCCCAGTAGCTGGGACTACAGGCGTGTGCCACCTTGCCTGGCTAACTTTTGTATTTTTCATAGAGACAGGGTTTCACCATGTTGCCCATGCTGGTCTCAGACTCCTGAGCTCAAGCAATCCACCTGCTGCGGCCTCCCATAGTACTAAGATTACTGGTGTGAGCCACCGTGCCCAGAATATGAAACACTCTTGAGGTTCAAATCTCTTGAATCTTAGAAATTCCAAGAAAGGCTTATTTTCCTCTTTTCCATCGGATCTGCCTTTGCTGTTTATATTGTCTATGGGAAGTTGTCGTGTGGACCTGTTTGTCATGGGTTAAATTCTAGCACATTTGTGCTAAGGGTCAAGTAATGCCCTGTTTTCCCAGGGGCTTCACTTAAGTAATTTCGTGTAATTTTTGGTTGGTTAGTCTCTGGCTTACTTCAGGTCATAGAGAAAATGAGATGTATTGGCTGCATTTACACAGGAACCATAAAAGGATTGTTCCAAGCACTGTGGGAAAAGGATGGTGCCATTTGCTTAGTTAGAGGGCACTGACTAGAGATAGAAAAAGCCATTCTGAAAAAATAGAAACCACAAGAACTGAGGACGGATTTAATTCCTGGTGGCTGAGAGCTGGTTCTTATTGCTTCTCTGTTCTGCTCTCCCATTGAGTTGGCTGCACCCAGTTTTTCTAGATATAGAAGGTTGGGATCTCCAGTGACTGGGAGATTGCTATAAGCAGCAAGATGCCAACATCACTTGCATCTTAGGCCCATTTATAAGAACATTAGAAGAACGAGTTTCTATCTGTGTGCCCCGTGGTTCCTTCCAGGCAATAATCAATGAAAAAAGTAGGAGACCAACCACATGGATCTACAACTACATGATTTATTGTCTACACCCACTAGACTAGAGTAAGCTGGAGTTTGCAGCATGCAAGCAAAAGGTAACACTTTTGTTTGTTTGTTTGAGATGGAGTCTCACTCTCGCCCAGGCTGGAATGCAGTGGTGTGATCTCGGCTTGTTATAACCTCTGCGTCCTGGGTTCAAGTGATCTTCCTCCTCAGCCTCCTGAGTAGCTGGGATTACAAGCATGTGGCACCATGCCCGGCTAATTTTTCTATAGAGACGGGGTTTCACCATCTTGGCCAGGCTGGTCTCGAACTCCTGACTTCAAGTGATCCTCCCGCCTTGGCCTCGCAGAGTGTCGAGATTACAGGCATGAGCCACCACACCCAGCCAACACTTTTATATACAACCGTATTGGTCCATTCTTGTACTGCTATAAAGAAATACCTGAGACTGGATAATTTATAAAGAAAGATTTAATTGGCTTACAGTTTCATGGAGTACATAGGCAGCATGACTGGGGAGGCCTCAGGGAGCTTTTACTCACTGTGGTAGGCAAAGCCAGATCAGGAATCTTCACATGGCTGGAGCCTAGAGCAGGAAGAAGAGTGGGGGCTGGGGGGGGGGTGGGTAGGAGGTGGTACTACACACTAAAAACAACCAGATCTTGTGAGAACTCTCACAAGAACAGCACTAGCGGGATGGTGCTAAACCATGAGAAACCGTCCCCATGATCCATTTACCTCCCACCAGGCCCAATCTCCAAAGTTGGAGATTTCAATTGAACATGAGATTTGAGTCGGGACACAGATCCAGACCATATTAACAACTAAAGTTTCTTTTTATGACAACATTATTTGTGGTATACCTGAACTCCTCCCAGACTCCCTAACTATTTCCCTGATTGGGTAATATGTCAGTGTCCTAGCAGGGAACAGATGACACATTCAAATTACAAAAATACAAGGTTTTTATAAAGACATTTACAAAAGTGTGTACAGTACGTTGGAAAAGCCATAGGAGATAGTAGAGTGGCCTGAAAGGGAGGAGAGTGAGTAGTTACTGGAAATTGTTAAGGAAAGCCCTGTGGAAAGGGTGACCTTAAAGTGATTGAACCAATGAAATATGGCCATGCAGAGTGACCCAAGGGGATGAATATCCCATCCTCATTCTCTCTTCTTATCTGCTACTGTTCTCCAGTGACCAAGCCCAACCAGTAGGCAAAAGAACCCATTCACATAGTACATAGAGGTCAGCCTCCTGCAGCAGAGATCAAGAGAGTGAAGAGAGGAGGATGACGTCGGAGATGCATGTGAAAACTGTCAAGCGTATACCATCTGTTAGGGCTCTGCATTCTGTTAAGATCAGAAGTTGATCTTGAAGATTTTCTTTTTTTTTTTTTGAGATGGAGTCTCGCTCTGCCGCCCAGGCTGGAGTGCAGTGGCCGGATGTCGGCTCACTGTGAGCTCCACCTCCCGGGTTTACGCCATTCTCTTGCCTCAGCCTCCCGAGTAGCTGGGACTACAGGCGCCTGCCACCATGCCCAGCTAGTTTTTTGTATTTTTTTTTTTTAGTAGAGACGGGGTTTCACGGTGTTAGCCAGGATGGTCTCGATCTCCTGACCTCGTGATCCGCCCGTCTCGGCCTCCCAAAGTGCTGATATTACAGGCTTGAGCCACCGCGCCCGGCCGGATCTTGAAGATTTTCAACTTCAATAGGTTGTCATTGTGCAGTCCTTGTGGGTAGGGACTAGGTTTCGTTCTTTATGTCCTCTTGTATTAGCTACTGCAAAATCCAAACCACCTCAGAACTCAAGAACTGAAAACAATAAGCATTAATATTACTCAAAAGTCATTCTGATAATCTGAGTCATTCTGGGCTTGGCTTGCTCTTGCATCTGTGGTCAGCTGTTAGGTCGGTGGGGATCTGATTGGTCTAGGATGGCCTCATATCTGGCTGGTAGTTGGCTAGCGTTTGGAGCAGTAAGTGTGACTGGGTCATGTGTCTGTCATTCAGCAGCTAGCCTGGGTTGGCTCACAGTTCAGTGGCAGGGTAATTGAAGTTCACACATCATTACTTGTTCTGCATTATAGTGCAAAGAAGTCGGTCTCAAGGCAAATCCAGATTTAAGGAGTAAGAAAATATACTCATTTCTTGATGCAACAAGCTACACATTACAAAGGGTGTAGATACAGAATTATGGCACTTTGTGCAATCTAGTCCCCATAATAGGGTCTGGGATAAAATGGGTCCTCTGTTATTTTATGATTTAATAAATAAATGGATGGTACTAGAGAGGAGATTTTAAATGTCCTGAAAGCTCTGACCATTTTGTGGTCCCCATCTCCTATTAGTTTACTTTTTTGGTGTTTAATTTAGACGGGGTCTCACTGTCACCCAGGTTGGAGTGCAATGGCATGATCTGGGCTCACAGCAACTTCTGCCTCCCACGCTCAAGTGATCCTTCCACCTCAGCCTCCTGAGTAACTGGGACTACAGGCAGGTGCCACCACGCCCGGCTAATTTTTTTTGTATTTTTTTGTAGAGACAGGGTTTTGCCAGGTTGTCCAGGCTGGTCTTGAACTCCTGGACTCAAGTGATATGCCTACCTTGGCATAAAGTGCTGAGATTACAGGCATGAGCCACTGCCCCCAGCCTACTTATTAAGTATTTGTAAAACTGTCTGATTATAATGTCTTAGGCATTCAGAGGAAGCACAATTGCTGGTACTCTTGAAAGGGGTGTGTTGAGCCATCTGTGTCATATTCCAACTTTTGTCTTGGCTCATTTCAATTTTATGGTCACAAGAATATAAATATTCTACTGTCTCTTCATTTTGCCTGTTACTTGGTGTTTAGTGACTTGTTCATGTTCTCCCTTTACTGACGTCATACTTCCTATGTCTGTTAGCTGGTCTTGATACTTTTCTGATGATCAGATTACCTAGTCCTTTTGATACATGAAGTTTTGCCTATTCTTGGGCCAGTCAACTCTCCATATTTTGCAGAATTGTGAGGATTGTCATCACCAGTCTCTGATTGAGAAGCAGCTTACAAAGGTATCGCATCTTGGTATGGTAGCTAATTGGGAATTGGGGTTGATTAGTGAAGAGATTTTTGGTTCCACATGTGATACTTTGGGGCATCTTTGGAATTGCATGTAAGGAAAGAGAGGCATGTAGAATGCATTAGAGATTCCATCATAATCATGTCTGGGCGCAGTGGCTCACACCTGTAATGCCAGCACTTTGGGAGGCGCGGGTGGATCACCTGAGGTCAGGAGTTTGTGACCAGCCAGACCAACATGGTGAAACCCTGTCTTCACTAGAAAAATAAAATAATTAGCCGGGTGTGGTGGCTCCCGCCTGTAATCCCAGCACTTAGAGGCTGAGGCAGGTGGATCAGGTGAGGTCAGGAGTTTGTGACCAGCCTGACCAACATGGTGAAATCCCGTCTCTATTAAAAAAATAAAATAATTAGCCAGGCGTGGTGACACACACCTGTAATCGCAGCTACTCAGGAGGCTGAGGCAGGAGAATCACTTGAACTCGGGAGGTGGAGGTTGCAGTGAGCTGAGATCGCTTCACTGCACTCCAGCCTGGGTGAGGGAGTGAGACTCTGTCTTAAAAAAAAAATAAAAAACATAAAAATAACTTCTGTCATCTAGCCTTTGGTACTCTGTTTCTCATAACTGAACACTCTCAGTAGGCTCAGTTGATTGATAGAGTAAATGGAACCAATCAATTATCTTTAGAGAATTTGGATCAAATGACACAGGAGCTGAGTTAAACGAAGGCAAGATCATTAAGCTTTGGGAAAAGTGCATGCCTCCTGCTGCCAGGATCACAACACTGCCCCAATTCCTATCCCAGCCGGAGTGTTTGGTTGCATGCAATAAAGACTGACTGCAGGTAACTAAAGCAGAAAAGTGTTTATTGGAGGGTAATAGAGTGCTTCACAGGATTGAAAAAAATCTAAAGGATCAGGTTTATAAGGGGAAGAAAATAGGGCGTTCTCACAGATACCAAAGGGATGAGTGAAAGACAATCCCCTTAAAAAATCCCCAGTGGGGAGCTGAGCTTCTGGTGTGTTTTGTCTTGACACTATTCAGGAGTCAAAAACCTGAACAGAAGAGTCCAGTGGCCTAGTTGGGGGCCACACTTCTATCCCTTGGCACCTTAGTTGGCAGTCCCACCAAGACTACAGATGACAGAGGAGAAATAAATCTCTAATAGGGAATTAGAGATTATCCATAATTTTAGGAGGGCAAATGTTCTTCACGTCAAGCTTGAATTACCATTTAGAGTGTATTTGTACTACTTACTCTTTTATAAACCATCTTACTAGAAGGTAATGCCTCTTGGATTTTGTCCTTCAACTCATGGAAGAACACTACAACAGAGCCAGAGTATACAAGTTGGGGGGCAAAGTACCCTCCACCTCTTCCCCATGAGAACCTGAGACCACTGACTGGTCAGAGTAGGAGCTTATGGAGGTCAGATGGTAGATGATGTCTTGGATTGAATATCTCACAGTGGGTAATGTGGAATGGTGGCTCTATCCTTTGTTTTTTACCCTATTTCCAGAATGATGAAACTGCTTTATTTGACCCATGGCCCATGGAGGGAGGGCTATTAGGGTTGGAAAATCAAATGCAAACCTCTAGGGTTGCCTCTCCTACACACAGTAAAACAAAAGGAATCCCTGGGTCGATCACAGATAAATGGCTTAGCCAAACATCTGACATTTTCATGAATAATGATCTTACGATCATAACTAACCTCCGCTATGATTCTGGGTATAAATCTGTATTGGAGGAAATCAACATATCTCCTGGCCACGACATACCGCTGCTATTAACCTAACAAATGTGTTTTTTCCTTTCATCCCTATCTGCAAAGTAGTCAAAACTAGTTTATGTTCACATTGCAGGGACAGCAGTATACTTTCACTGTTTTACTTCAGGGCTATCAACTCATATACAACTCATATGTGTTATTGATGTTAACATGTAATGGGGTGGTTGTTATTTTTAAATGAATTGGTACATTTTTTTTTTTAATTCCCAGTATTAATTCCTTTTTGTTTTTTTGAGACAGAGTTTCACTCTGTTGCCCAGGCTGGAGTGCAGTGGTGTGATAGCTCTGCAACCTCTGCCTCCTGGGTTCAAGCAATTCTCCTGCCTTGGCCTCCTGAGTAGCTGGGATTACAGGCATGCACCACCATGCCCGACTAATTTTTTTGTATTTTTAGTAGAGACAGGGTTTCACCACATGGACCAGGCTGGTCTCAAACTCCTGACCTCAGGTGATCTGCCTGCCTCAGCCTCCCAAAGTGCTGGGATTACAGGCATGAGCCACTGTGCCCGGCCTCATATACCATAATATAATCCAGAAAGATCTTGACCATTTTGGTGCCTCAGGGAAGATACTGATCCATTACACCGATGACATAACAAGTGGACCTAAAGAGATCAGGAAGTGTTGAGAATGATATGCCTAGTATGATATGAATATGGTGTTTAGGTTATCGGGGATTTCCTACCTAATGTGATAGACAAGTTGCTGCACTTTAGACTACTCCCAACTAAGAGAGAGAATCTTTATTGGGTCCGTTTGGATTGAGGGGGATGGTTGCAAAATAAATCACATTTGAGTGTGCTTCTCTGTCCCGTTTACTGAGTAACCTGTAAGACTTGAGTGGAGTCTGTCAGAGTTTTCAGTAGAGCCTGGAGAAAGAACAGACTTGGCAGCAGATCCAAGTTGTAGTCCCAAGTTGTTCTGGCACTTGCTCTGTATGACCTAGCAAATCTAAGTAGATTTGAGGTGTTAGTGGCAGACAGAGATGCTCTATGATGCTGCAAAAGAAAAATTGTAGTGCACTAGGGATTTGAAATTAATGACCTCTTCTGCTGACATCTGTTATCTATTTAAAAATTAGATCTGGTTTGCTACTCGACCCTGGTAGAATACCTGAGCATGGAACATCAACTTTCTTTGCAACTGAATCTGTTTACTATAAACTTGATGTTATCTGATCTATAAAATTATAAAATTAGATGTGTGCCACAGCATTCCATTCTAAAATGGAAACGGTTTATACAAAATTGGACCAGAGAATATCCAGAAAATACAAGTAAGCTGTTTAAGCATGTAGATTCCCATGGAATATATTTAGGTGTATTCTCTTACTGCCTCACTGTTTCTCCTGTAATCAGTTGTCTTGGGGAGTTCGTTATATCAGCTAATGGAAGAGGGAAAAGTGCATTATGGATGGAACTACATACTATACTGGCATCAGCTGAAAATGGACAGAGGTAGAGGGAAGACAGTGGTAAAGGGAAGTCCTCCCAGTGGGCAGAACTTAAGATAATATCCCCTTGCATGCAAGAAGAGATGGCCTAAAGTAGAGACTTACACTGATTGATGAGCAGGCAGAAAAGGTGGTGTCTCCAGGTATTCACATCACCTTGAAATGGCTAATGGATTGGTACCAGCTGGCCAGAGATTTGGAAGGAACAAGCATGGAAGACGGGATACTTCTTCAAGGTTGGAAGACGATATTTCAAGCATGGATATGTGGATAGAACCGCAACAAAAGAGGCCTTTGCTGAGCAGCTAATGTGACACTATTCCCTAAGGATACGTTAGATGTCTCCCATCATGCAAAGGGCAGCAGTTTGTCATCCCAGGGATAGACATGTATTATGGGTATGGAGTTGTCTTTCTTACCTACAGTATATCTGCCAGCATTACCATTCATGGGCTTGCAGAATGCCTTATCTATCAGTGTGATATCCCATACCATATAGAGATTAAGGTACTGTCCTACAAGATGTAGTTTATATCTTAAATCTATCAGTATATAGTGCTATCTCTTCCATAGCCAGAACGGATAGGTCAAGAAATCAAGTGATGGAGATGGAGCCTACTACATTGAAAATTCTGCCAGTTAACCCACTGAAAACATTTTTATTTCCCCTGCTTTTGACCTGCTTTTGAGTTTGGTGACTTTGGAGGTCCTAGTTCCTAAGGAAGTAATGTTTCTCTCAGGGAGTTCAACCTTGGTTCCATCTAAATTGAAATCTTGAGTCAGTTCTCTGATCACTTTGAGCTCATTCTACTGCTGAACCAGCAGGCGGAAAACGTGGTCTCTCCAGATACATCACCTTTACCATCCAATTTGAGCTCTGTGCTTCAGATATCTTGCTCTATCAAAAGAAAATATCCAGAAAGAAGCACCAAAAAAGGAAAAGAACAAATACGTGTACAAGCCGTAGGAGCTAGTTAAGAGTTCTTTTCTTTTTAGAGACAGTCTCCTCTGTTGCCCAGGCAAGAGTGCAGTGGCACGATCATAGCTCATTGCAGCCTGGGACTTCTAGGCTCAAGTGATCTGGCCTCAGCCTTCGGAGTAGCTAGGCCAACAGGCGTGTGTTACACCTGGCTTACTATTTTTTTTTTTTTTTTGGTAGAGACTGGATCAAGATACCAAGCCACAGATTAAAGTATCCCTGTAAACTTACACAAAATAAAAATTTAAAAGTTACACCTAAGAATGTCATAGTATTACTGAATACCAAAGATAAAAAGAGCATCATAAAAGCAGCAGAAAAGGTGTAACACTAACAGTTAACTTCTTAACAACCATAGAATCTAGAAGACAATAGAGTTATACTTTGAAAGAGCTTCAAGTTCTGTACTCAGCAATTATATCATCACAATATGAAGGTGAAACAAAAACAGTTTCCTCCGCCACCACCAGCAATAAAATACTGACAGAAAGAATTGATCACTAGCACACCCACACATCACACAGAAAGTAAAGAATCCATGGATGAGACTTGAAGATGAAGGAAGGAATGGCAGTCAACAGACGGGAACTGTGTCAGTAAATACAAGTGAATTTAGACCACATGAATAGTAGCAGCAACAGCTTTGGGGAGTGATACAAAAATGTATTACTGCAGCATATACATTGGGAAAGGGTAAATAGTGTTAAATATCCGAAGATTCTTGCATTGTTCTGTAAGAAGTCAAACTACAAAGTTAGTATATGTTGTAATCTCGGGTAGTCATGAAAAGAATAGAAAGTAATATATAACTAACAATACAATGGAAATAGAATTGAAAAACAGGAGAGAGGAATTTGTAAGGCAAGTAGTACCTAGTAAGGTGGATTTAAACATACCTGCGTACACGTATATATATACACACACACACATATATATTATTGGCACATTTATATATAAATACACTTATACATTTGTAATACATATTTATATATAATATAGTACATACTACATATGTATTACAATATTATATATAACCTATACCTGTGTAGACATGTATATATACACATGTATAATATACATATTATATATGTAAATGTGCCAGTAAACTTTGCATACAAATAAACTAAGTGTGTCAATTAAAAGATATAGTCAAATTGGATTACATACCCAAAGTATAAGGATTAAAGAAAAACCTAAAGCATAGGGAATCAGATATAAAAATAAAATATAAGGCTACAGACTCACAAAAGTTTTAAAGATACTGAAAGACTGAAAGTAAAAGGATGGAAAAAGATATAACAGGCGTTTAAGAAATAATGATCCATGAAATGAAAGCTATGTTAATATCTGTTAGTGTGGACTTAAAGGCAAAAAAGCATTACCAGAGACAAAGAAGGACATTTATATTGTTAAACATATGGAAAATGTGTGCATGATTTTTCAACAATTCTGGGGCATCGATAAAGATATGAAACACTAGATAAGTAGGTGGCAATGGCTCTGAAAATATTCTTGAGGTGCAAATTGAACAATTAATTAAAGAACTCAGAGGAACACTGACTAGAGAAAATCAAGGGACTAGGTATGGTGGCTCACACCTGTAATCCCAGCACTTTGGGAGGCCGAGGTGGGCAGATTACTTGAGCCCAGGAGTTCGAAACCAGCTTGGGCAACATGGCGAAATCTTGTCTGTACAAAAAGTAGAAAAATTAGCCAGGTGTGGTGGCATGTGCCTGTGGTCCCAGCTACTTGGGAGGCTGAGGTGCAAGGATGGCTTGAGCCCATGAGGCAAAGATTGGAGTGAGCTGAGCTGAGATCGCACCACTTCACTCTAGCCTGGGCGACGGAGCCAGATCCTATATGAAAAAAAAGGAAAAAAGAACATCAGTGGCAATGAACAAGATGACCCAGCAAGTTGAAATCATCATAAGATGGAAACTGTGAATTTGTTAATTTCTAAATAATAGAAATCCCTGTGGAGCAAAACTCAAAATGTTAAGAAATGTCTCAACACTCAAGAGGTAGCAGTAATAAGATGCTAATCATCTTTTTTTTTTTTTTTCTTTTTTTTGAGATAGAGTCTTGCTCTGTCATCCAGGCTGGAGTACAATGGCGTGATCTTGGCTCATTATAATCTCTGCCTCCCGGGTTCAAGCGATTCTCCTGTCTCAGCCTCTCAATGACAGATTTACAGGCATGCACCACCATGCCCAGCTAATTTTTTTTTGTATTTTTAGTAGAAATGTGGTTTCATCATGTTGGTCAGGCTGGTGACCAACTCCTGACCTCAAGTGATCCACCTACCTCAGCCTCCCAAAGTGCTAGTATTACAGGCATGAGCCACCATGGGCCTGGCCAATGCTAATCATTTTTTTAAAAAATTGACTTTTCACACTGTACAAAAACCAACACCTTTGTGATTTGTTTTCTGCTCCTGAAGCCTGCCTGTTCCATTTTGTTTCCTGAATTGGCATTAAACATTGATGTATTCCTAAAAATGTCTCTCTTGGTTTTGAGACAGGGTTTTGCTCTGTTGCCCAGGCTGTAGTGCAGTGGCACAATCACGGTTCACTGTAGCCTGAAACTCCTGGTCTCAAGTGATCCTCCTGCCTTAGCTTTTTGAGTAACTGGGACTACAGGCATGCACCACCATGCCTGGCTAATTTTTTCATTTTTAGTAGAGACGAAGTCTCACTATGTTTCCCAAGCTGGTCTCAAACTCCTGAGCTCAAGCGATCCTCCTGCCTCAGCCTTCCAAAGTGCTGGGATTACAGGCATGAGCCACCATGCCTGGCTATTCATAACAATGTCAGGAGGGAAATACGATAGTTATTGTTGCACGTATATCACCATATTCACTATTTGTTTTGTGTACTGACCTAGGTGTCACAGTATAGTCAATAGGTCCTCTAGTTTTTGAAGATTTACATAGTGCACTTTAGCCTTGGAACTTAATGCATTTTCATACATTTTTGGGGAACCTAACCTGTAAACCAAGAAAGTACTTATCTGCAGATACTCATTCCTTCAACAAAGCAATATGTATTGACTGTAAGCATCATATGTAACACTAGGGGGTGATAGAACATAGCCAGAGGAAGGAAAATAGCCTGACAAGAATTAAATGTAAGGTTTGGAAGATCCATTTTGAGGGCATATATAAAATGGATACAAGCCTGTGTAAAATTACAGTTTAGTAAATACCAATTCTTTTTAAATTAATATAATACGACCGAGCTTTTAAAAAAAGACCAAAAGGAGTTAATAAGTATAGGTCTTCTGGGACAAACCACCCACTAATACATAATGAAGATGAACTTGGGTGTATTTTCTATGATCTGTTCATTAGAAAAGTTGAATTTAGTGTTTTGTTTTTGTTGATTATATTAAAAATTATCAGATATAAAAGCAAAACTTCAGTGATAATGTATCATTAAAGTATATTTCATTGACTGCGACTTTATCAGGTGTTTCTCAAATTATAGTGTTTAGGTCTGTGGCCACATTTTCAGGGTGTTCAAGAATTTTTTTTCCTTTAAAAAGGAAAACCAATATAGGAGGACAGTATTAAATACACCATTATAAACACTGGACTTTGTAGTTGAGTAGAGCAATGAAGACGTGAACTGATGAGGGAAGCTAAGTGAGAGCCCAGACCCTGGCAGGTGGGTCAAAAGGTTACACTGATGGAGGGAGACACCCTGATGGCACTGCCACTGGGCAGAGCCAATGGGATGCTCAGTGGAAGCATAACTTGGAGGGGAGCCAGGAAGAGAGTCATTGTTTCTGTCCAGTGGGCACTCTAAGGTGCATGCCTCACCTTCACACCTTTACACATGAAATGATGTAATTTGTTAAGGTTGAAGACCAATATTATAGGGGTGATGTGGCTCTTCTCTTTCCTGATGTTCTTCTGAAAGTCTTTTGCACATCCCTCCCCAAAACAACTATTCTTTCAACTCAAGGCTGTTCTGCTTATATGCTTCTCTTCTTTAGTCTCTAAGTCATGATTAGCATTGGGAGGGTTTTATCAGGAATACCTAACACATGCACCTTGCTGTGAGCCAGGCTGCATTCCGAGGAGTTGAACTATATAAACTCATTTAATCCTCATGACAGCTCTGCCCTAGGTAACTGTGGGACCATATTTTACAAAGCTCTTAATGACTTGACCCCTGCTTGTCTTGCCAGCTGCATCTGTTGTCACATCCTATTTCCACTCTAAGCACCAGCAGTACTGAACTTCTTTGAGTTACTTGAACATGCCTGAATACTGTAGCTAGTATTTATTGTACTCTTTCTATTGGCAAGCGTGTATCCCCCTGCACTGTCTCCCCTTCTCTTTCCCTCAAACTCATGGATTAATATGATTGTTTCCCCCATTTTACAGATGAGGAAAAGAAGCTTAGATAAGTTGAATGTCATGTCTAGATTATACACTTCAGAAAGGGATAATAATGTGGGAAAAGGATGAGCTTTGGACCTAGAAGTTACGTTATCCAACTTCAGCTCTGCCGTTTACTAGCTTAAACCTCTGAGAGGATAGGTGCAGTGGCTCATGCCTGTAATCCCAGCACTTTGGGAGGCTGCAGTGGGGGGATCACAAGGTCAGAAGTTAAAGACCAAACTGACCAACATGGTGAAACCCCGTCTCTACTAAAAATACAAAAATTAACTGGGTGTGGTGGTACGCGCCTGTAATCCCAGCTACTCAGGAGGTTGAGGCAGGAGAATTGCTTGAACCCGGGAGGCGGAGTTTGCAGTGAGCTGATACAGTGCCATTGCACTCCAGCCTGTACAACAGAGCGAGACTCTGTCTCAAAAACAAACAAAAACCCTCAGAGAGTATAAGAAACCCATGTAGAGTGGCATATTGCGACAGATTTTGGTGATTGGGAGGGCCAACCCAGGAATGAGACAAAGGGATACAATTAGGGGAAGAACAACAGAATGGAAAGGAAAGAATGCTTTCTCTTTTTTCTTTTACTTTTTTTTTGAGACAGAGCCTCACTCTGTTTCCCAGGCTGGAGTGAAGCGGCGTGATCACGGCTCACCGCAGCTTCAACCTCCTGGGCTCAAACAATCCTCCTGCCTTAGCCCTCCTGCGTAGCTGAGACTACAGGCACATACCACCACACTTGGCTGTTTTATAATTTTTTTATTTTTTAGTAAAGACAAGGTCTTACTATGTTACCCAGTCTGGTCTCAAATTCCTGAACTCAGGGGATCCTCCCACCTTGGCCCCTGAAAGTGCTGGGATTACAGGCGTGAGCCACCTTGCCCAGCCTGGAAAGAATGTTTTTGAAAGATAATGTTAATGAAGAGCAAACAGAGTTCCACTGATTAAATTAGGGCATTTGCACATTCTGTGCCCCACACGAAGGAATATGTGTGTTACTTTCTATATAGGAAAATGAATGCAGAGAATGGACAGCAGAGGGAGCCCTTGATGAGTTTTGACCGTCAAGGTAAGAAGATGGAGAGAGTGACACTTTCCCTGGTGCTCTCGGACCATGAGCTTATTTCTCCCCACTCTGTCTTTACTTCTTTACAATAACAGTTGTATATTATTTCCTAACAGAAGTGGCCATGATGTGCTAGCAATTGTGCCTGTCCTCACAATGCTCTGTGAGCTTGCTGCTTTATTCCTTCCTCTTTACAAGATGAAGAAAGTAAGGCTCAGAGAACTACCCCGGGTTGAATTACACAACTGGTACGTAATTGAGTCAGGATTCCAATTCTTAGGGCTCTAGGATTTTAAGTGAATCCTCATGCCAAAGTCACTGTTCTGTGCCCTCACATCTATGGTCCTTTTTCCCCCTCTGCAAATGCAAAGGGCATTAGAAAGACACTCTCAGAGTAACGTAGTAGGTTCATTTTAGCAGGGACATTTCAGAAACACAATGCATTAACTCAAGGGAGGTACCCCACACCCAGCAGGCTTGTGGGGAAAGATGTGGAGGCTGGTAGCAATGGCAGTATCCAGGATGTGGATATGGGGGCTTTAAAATCCCCCCATAATTTCCATTTACCACCACCCCCACCTGGTCTCTTTTAAAAAAATTGATATTATCTGAATCTTATGTCAAAAGCTTGCAAATACGCTTCAAAATCCTTCCTGGCTGCCACCTCCCAACCTTCCCTAAGCTCCACTGTGTCTGGCCTTTCCTGGCAGCACTCAGGCTCCCTCTGGTGAGTAATGGTGGGCTGGGCCAGGCTGTGTGTGCTTGGAGACCCTCAAAACGAAGGAGCTCCAATTCCACATCCATAGTTGCCACAAAATAAAGGCTCCTGTCTTCTCTCCTTCTTTTTCTGGGACCCCCACTGCGTAGCTCGGCATGGGACCAAGTCTTCAGGGGGGCTCAGCAAAGACTTGGTGACAAGCTGATTGATGGATTCCCGGCTTGCCTGCTCTCGCCCACGCCTGCAGGCTCTGGCCCTGGTCCACTGTCCGGCTGCCTGAGGGGTCTGCTTTTCTTTGTTGAGTCAGCACCAATGAGTCAGGGCCAAAATCAGCTGCGGGGAGTGGGGAGTACTGCAGGAAATTGTGGGGATGGAGTAAGAATTTAGTGGTCCTAAAGGAAGGTATAGCCAGGAGCATCTGAAGGGTTGGCACTGTGGGAGGTGGTCAGAGGAGGATCCTCTCTGACCTGCTGATGTTGTTGACCAGTGGCTCTTGATGGAGCACTTTCCTGTAGTAAATCACAAGAGCTTACTCAAGTCATTGCCTAAGGCCCTAAAAAGGAACCCCAGTCTTGTCTCTTTTGTGCTTCAGCTCTACTCTTCTAGAGATGCCAAAATGGAACCAAATCTCCATGAACTCTGCTAATGGAAGACGAGGAAAAGGCAGGTAAGTGAAATTCTCAGATACATCCCAACAGCAGCTCAACCCTATCCTTTTGCTGGAGCTGCTGAGTTTTCATCCTCAGTGGCTGATGGCATCGGCTGCCCTCCTTCTGTATTTGCTCATGCACAGGTTGTACACACTAGTAGTGTGGACAGGGGGAGAGTTGGATATTGCTGGAAGGTAGGTAAGGATGGGCTCATGATGTGTCTCTATACTCAGATTTGCAGGTCCCAGGGAGGTTTGTTCATTTTGTCCTACTAGGCCTCACAACAGGTGCCCCTCAGCCCCCTAAGACAGGAACAAGGAACAATAATGATTCCAGGAAGGGAAGTCCTACACCTTTTATAGAACAGCATTGGTGGAACACACCCAGACTTCCCATATCCTGTGCCCAGGAAGACCATGCAACAAAGACCATGCAACAAACAGACCCTCGTGCGTCCTTCCTTATTACTGCCATTCTTTTGGTAGACAGAAGCCCAAAATATTTTCAAGGGGACATTCTCATTCTCCATGGCCCTCTCTCAATGATCTGTCTCTTGGGAATGAAAGAAGCTCAAGAGGCCAGCTTAGCCAGGCACAGTAGCTCATACCTGTAGTCCCAGCTACTTGAGAGGCTGAGGAAGGAGTTGTCTTCACCCCTCAAGAGGAGGGCAGTGGTGAAAACAGGTCTTGGTTTAAAAATTGAAGACTAGGGCAGTTGTTACCACATGATGACGTCACAGAGTCTTGGTGTATCCCAGACAGATGAGGTCTTAGAGATGACCTGATGCAACATGGAGATTAGGAGGCTGGGCTCTAGTGTCAGGCCATTTGCATTCTATCAGTAATTATTCTTAGTATCTGAGTACTCTTGCTACCCACTGGGCAAGTTTCCTAACCTCTTGAGGCCTCTGTTTCCTGGTCTATAAAATGAGGCTAATAATAATATCAACCTCATAGGTTGTTATAAGGATAAAATGAGATAATTTTTCTAAAACGCTTAGCCAGACACATGATAAGCAATCAATTTATGTTTGATATTTTTTATCATTATGTTATCCTCTTCACTTCATAGACATTGAAACTAAGGCCCTAAGAGGTAATGTTTCTTAAAGTCACAAAGGCAAACTAATTGTATATGAACATTTCCATTGCTTGGAAATAAGGGAACGTAAGCCAGGAAAGGCCAGGTTATGTTGCAGTAATAACTCCCAAATGTCCACTTCCTGCCTACATTCCATGTCCACTGTGGGTCCAGCTGTAGGCTCTACTAGGTCCTATTACTGTCCTTTCTTCAGGACCCAGGCAGATGAAGTACATGGCCAGTCCTTCGGAAGTGACTCGGACCACTTCTGCCCACATTTCATGAACAAAGCAAGCCACATGGCATATGGGAGTTCAACAGTGTGGGTAAGCATAATCTTACAGGGAGGTAACCAGATATTGGTGAAGAATAATATAATTTATGACCATCTGCTATCTAAGCAAAGATGATCTTAGTGTGAGCTATCCCCTGGCATTAACCAACTGAAACACCTGCCCCAAGATGTCAAAATCGGTATGCGAAACTAGACGACCCTTCTGCAGCGTTAACAGAAACATCTATTGATGCCCACTCCTTGAAAAAATATCTCAAAAGCCCCAAACCACGGACAGAATAACAACTTCCACTTACTGAATATTAACCACACTGAGTCATGTGACTCACCCTAGGATGTCCTTCCTTATACCAGAACATCACAGAGGGCTCACCTCCCTTCTCCCCTCTTAAAGTGTTTTCAACCTATCCCATCCTATTTCATTCCCTTTTTTGCATTTCATTCCATTAGTGTCTGCTGATTTGGTGCTAATCACTGGTCTAGATGGTAGAAACACAAGAGAAGGGGGCACAGATCTTATCCTTAAGGAAGGAGGAAAACTTCCTTCCAGTGGGGGAAGACTAATAGTAAAGTCAATACATAGAATATATTGTAAGTGCTGGTATGGGCTGAAGGCTGTGAAACCACAAAGGAGAGTCACTTAATCTAGCATGGGAATGTCAGAAAAGTTTGGCATGGGAAAGCTGAGGTTGCTGGAATTTCATTCTTAAAAAGGTGTGAGAATTATGCAACTAGTCATCATGATGATGTTGGAGACAAACATTTATATCTTTTTAGAAGCAAGTATTCAGGGTTCCTAGTATTTCTTATTTATTAGCAAGCATCTTTTCTGAGTGTTGGGCATTGGCAATGTGCTAGGCAGTTAAATGACACAGTCCATGCCTTTTGGGACTTAAGTAAGCATAGGGTCTCAAAGAATAGGTCTCTCTTGAAGACCAGAATAAGTCTTAAAGAAAAGGTGAATCTCCCAGGGAGCTTGTTCATAATGCAGACTTGTGGGGTCTACCCTAGATTTTCTGGATGTGGGACCCAGAAATTGACATTTCAAACAAGTGCCTATGATATTTTGATCACACTTGAAGTTTGAAGGTTACTGCTCAAAAGAGAGCCATAATATTGATGCATGTAGAGAGGGCCCAGGGAAAAATGGGGTGAGCATATTGAACAAAGAAATACATTGGAGTAAAAAATATTTGTGTTACCTGTGAGTCAGAGGCCAATGCCCTTTGAAGTGTGGTGTAAAGGTTAGAGAACTTGGCATTTCTTTTTCAAGGCTGCTGTTGACTTCAGTTCAGGACCATCTCTTCAAAACTGCTTTCTTGTGCTAACATGTTTCTTTCTTTCTTTTTTTTTTTTTAATTGTGTTCCTTTTATCTCTTCCAATAAAACAATTTTATGGCAGAATCTGGTACCCACTTTGTTTACAACAGCCAATTAGAGGTAAAGGTGATTAATGAATAAGGACTAATGACATCTCTCTGTCGGCTTACAGTTTACAAAGAACTTAGATTGGTCTCTATCTTTTTTTTTTTTCTTAAGAGGGTCTCCTTCTGTTGCTCAGGCTGGAGGGCAGTGGCACAATCATAGCTCACTGCATCCTCAAACTCCCGAGCTCAAGCATTCCTTCTACTCAGCCTCATGAGTAGCTAGGACTACTGCTGCATACCACCATGCCTGGCTAGTATTTTAAATTTTTGTAGAGATGGGATCTTGCTTTGTTGCCCAGGCTGGTCTTGAACTCTTGGCCTCAAGCAATCCTCCTGCGTTGGTCTCCCAAAATGCTGGGACTATAGTTGTGAGCCACAGCACCCAGCCTGTCTCATTTGATTCACCAATACCATGGAGATAGGTGTTCTTATTAGCTTCATTTTTCTGTTGAGGAAGCTGGATTTGGAGAGGATAGGCAACCTACCCAAGGTTATGTAAGGTGATGATAAACTAGCCATGCTGAGATGTGCTTTGTTGAGAACTGTCTTTGGGACTATTCCATCATCTCTAATAACTCTGAATGAGCAGTTGGCCTCATTTATACCCAGACTGCCTCTGGCAGAGAATTCACTCCTACAAGAAAGCTCTATGAATCCCACACCTATCACTTGATCCCCACCCTTGGATTCTGGCATCCCTTAACACTGTGGTGGTCCAGGTAAGTGTGAGGGAGAGAAGGCAGAAAAGACCAAACGAAGGGTCAGAAGATGGAGGTCTCATCTCACTCCCTAAACCCAGCAGACTGTCTATAGCCCACGGGATGAACTTTAGGAAAACCATAAAGAAGTTTTATGTGGTTTTCAGTCCTCTTCATCTCCTGTCAACTGTCTCCTTCACCTCTGGCCCCTTGCCTAACTTTTAGCTTGGTGTTCTCCTTTCTGTCCCAATGAGACTGAACTCTCTCAAAGTGAAAAAATTAGGGAGCTTGTGTGTTACTCAGGGGTATATTTTTGCTTTGAACACAAGGCCAATTTTGGGAGCTGTATAACCCTAAGGAACAGATGATTCAGGGGGAGAGTCTTGACTGGGAAGGAATCTCTCGGTTGTCTGTCATTAGGGAGTGTCTTAGTCCATTCAGGCTGCCATAACAAAATATCATAAACTAGGTGCTCATAAACAACAGAAATGTATTTCTCACAGCTCTGGAGGCTGGGAAGTTCAAGAACAAGGCAGATTTGATGCCTAGTGAGGGCCTGCTTTCTGGCTCATAGATGGTGCCTTCTAGGTATGTTCTCACATAATGGAAACGGTCAGCTAGCTCTCTAGGGCCTCTTTTTCTCTCTCTTTTTTTTTTTTTTTTTTTTTTTTGGAGATGGAGTCTCGCTCTGTTGCTAGGCTGGAGTGCAATGGCACGATCTTGACTCACTGCAACCTCCACCTCCTGGGTTCAAGCGATTCTCCTGCCTCAACCTCCGGAGTAGCTGGGACTATAGGCTCCCGCCACCACGCCCGGCTAATTTTTGTATTTTTAGTAGAGATGGGGTTTCATTGTGTTGGCCAGGTTGGTCTCGATCTTTTGACCTCATGATCCACCCACCTTGGCCTCCCAAAGTGTTGGGATCACAAGCATGAGCCACCACACCTGGCTCTAGGGCCTCTTATAAGGGCACTAACTCCATTAATGATGGCTCCATTCTCATGACCTAATTCCCCTCCCCAAGTCCCTACCTCCAAATACCATCACCTTGCAGTTTAGGATTTCAACACAGAAATATTGCAGGGCCACAAACATTCTGACCATAGCAGGGAGAATTCCAGAGAACTGTTTTCAGACCTCTGGTGAAAGGAGGAAAAAAACCAAAGACCCTAGAGAGTCTCCTTCCTTTTCTTTGTTATGTACTTTCTGTGTTAGTTCTTTGTTGTGGCACCAGCAATAGAAGATAGCCTTGTCTTTAGAAAACTGGGCTAGCATCCCAGCTCCACCAAACATTTGCAGTGACCTTGACAAGTTTCTTTACCCCTGTTAGGCCCAGTTTCCCCATTTGTTGAGTGGATATAGAAAGGCCCACCCTGTCCACCTCTGAGGGTGTCTGTGATACTGAAAGGAGAAGCTGTGCAGAGGGGAATTAGTGCCAGCTGCACAGCATGGAACATTCCTGGGGGACACTTGTGCAGAGTCAGAACGGAGGTGTGCAACTCCTGAGGACAGGTCTTTATGAGTGACAGCTCTGAGTCCAACGAGGGATTTCCACTGATCATCCTGCCATGAACATGAGCAAGGGTCACCAGTGAAGCTGTCATAGCCATCAGAAGTTAATAAGGCAGTAGAGGGGACTGGTTCAGAGGGTGGGCTTGAACCAGATTACCTGGGTCGTCTTGACTCTGGCTCTCCCTAGCTATGTGACTCTGGGAAGACATTTAACTTCTCCAAACCTCAGTTTCCCCATTTGTAAAATGGAGATAATAACAATTTCTATCTCAAGAAATTTCTCTGAAAATTAAATAAGACAAGAGTGGAGTGCTTAGCAAAATACTTGGCACAAGAAAGAAGTCCATGAGTGTTAGCTGCTGTTTTTATTACTATATTTTACTACATGAACTAAGCTGAGGTCAGTGCTTTTCTGGGTGGTCACAGGGCCTGTACTGGAGGGGCCTGAAAGGCACAGGCTAGGCACTGAGCAAGTGGAAGAATTAATTAAGTTGGTAAACTGATGCAATCGATGAATAATGCATTGACACTTGTACATACCATAGACAGGCAAATGCACGTCTGATTGGATTGTTCTGTTTCTGTGTGCTCTCTGAAGTGTAGGGGTAGGGCCAGTCACACAGGAGTCCATGTGCTGCGACATCCTGTAAAACAGACAGAATTAGACTCTGTTTTGCCTCACAGTCCTCTCTTGGGTCCCTCAAGGGAAAGAGGACTGACTGTGACTGTAAAGCTTTTCATACTGGCCATGTGGCCACTTCCAGCCCTGACTCACATTCGTCTGTATGTATATTCTCAGCACCAAACCCCTACTCCAATGTGCTCCTCCTCCCCCACCTTAATCTTAAATGAAAATGAAAATGAGGCTGCAGGAAAGCTGCTCTGCTGTTTTATTGAAAACAGGTCTGGTTGGTAACAGTTTGCAGTTCCTGGGCTCAAGTGATCCTCCCCGCTCAGCCTCCAGAGTTGCTGGGACTACAGGCATGCACCACCATACCTGGCTACTTTTTAAATTTTTTTTGTGGAGAAGTGGTCTCACTATGTTACCATGCTGGTCTTAAACTCCTAGACTCAAGCAATCCTTCTGCCTTGGCCTCCCAAAGGGCCACTACTCCTGGCCCATGCAAATATTCTTATCCCCAGCCCCCATCTTTCTTTACACAAAAGTTTTGCAGGTTAAATAGATATGGACCTACTTGTTTTACTTAACCATATACCTTGGAGATATTTCCATAGTGTTCCATACAGAGCATGTTCATTCTTGGCTTTTACTAGCTGCATAGAATTGTTTTCCTTTTCTTTCTTTGTTTTGTCCTCCCTCCCTCCCTCCCTCCCTCCCTCCCTCTCTCTCTCTCCTTCCTTCCTTCCTTCCTTCCCTTCCTTTCCTTCTTTCCTTTCTTTCCTTTCCTTTCCTTTCTTTCTTTCCTCTTGCCCCTTCCCTTCCCTTCCCTTCCCTTCCTTTCCCTTCCCTTCCCTTCCCCTCCCCATCCCTCCCCTCCCCTCCCCTTCCCCTTCCCTTCCCCCCTTCCCCTCCCCTTCCCCTCCCCTCCCCTCCCCTTCCCCTTCCCCTTCCCCTCCCCTTCCCCTCCCCTTCCCCTCCCCTTCCCCTCCCCTTCCCCTCCCCTTCCCCTTCCCTTCCCTCTTTCTCGCTTTTTCTCTCTCTCTCTGTTTCTTTCTTTCCTCCTCACTTGGTCACCCAGGCTACAGTGCCATGGTGTGATCACAGCTCACTGCAGTGCAACCTCTACCTCCTACACTCAAGGCATCCTCCCACCTCAGCCCAGCCCCCGAGTAGCTGGGACTATAGGATAGGTATGCACCACCACACCTAGCTAATTTTTTCTTTTTTCTTTTTTTATAGAGACAGGGTTTCGCCACATTGCCCAGGCTGGTCTTGAACTCCTGGGTTCAAGCAAACTAATCCGCCTGCCTCAGCCTCCCAAAGTGTTGGTATTACAGGTGTAGCCACCGCACTCGGCCACAATTTTCATTGTATGCATCTACCAGAATTTATTTAAACCAGACATTCTATTAATGAATATTTAGGTTTGTTCCCATTATTTTGTTCCACAGTGGGCAGATCTTACGTAAATGTTTTCCTAAAGGCTGAGGAAGCTGACAGATCAAAGAGGCTGACAAATCCAGTGTCTCACATTTAATAGGGATTTATGAACAGAAGCCATCATCTCAGCAGGAGATAGTAGATCCTGGGCCATTACTCCCCCAGACCCAGGGCTTCTATACCCTAGAGAAGAAATGTGTAGGATAATTGAAGTTGGCCCCTTAAGGAAAGGCAAGAATGCTATGTGAATCTGCCTAAGGGCAGGATTTATGGTCAAGGTTGTTTTGATCTAAGTGCAGGATTTATGGTTAAGTACATGCTCTTACACAAGGAACAGTAGATAAAATAGAAATCTTAGAGGTATTCCCGAAACTGGGATTAATCAGAAGTCAACATGGTGGATTAGCATGTAAAATGGAGTTGCTTTAACCCGCACATCTTTGCTATTATAAATAGCGCTATTTTATATATATATAAAAAATATGATTTATATTTTATATATGATATATAATATGATTTATATTTTATATATGATATATATGTCTGTGAATCTTGCTGTTTTATGATTTTATTTTTCAGTCTGTAAGATTGAACATATGTCATTTTGTTTATACATGTGTATAGACTGAGTATTTGTGTTCCCCCATCAAATATGCTGAAGCCCTAACTCCCAATGTGATTCTGTTGGGGGATAGGGCCTGTGAGGAGGTATTGAAGTTAAATGAGGGCATAATGGGGCCCTGACCCATTAGGCCTGGTACCCTTGTAAGAAGTGCGAGAGACATCAGAGATCTTTCTCTGCCATGTGAGGACACAGTGAGAAAGTGGCTGTCTGTAAGTCAGGAAGACATGCTTTACCGGGAACCAAATCAGCTGGCTCCTTCATCTTGAACTTTCTGGCGTCCAGAACTGTAAGAATACATTTCTGTTGTTTAAGTCACCCAGTCTATGGTGTTTTGTTATGGCATCCTGAGCTTACTAATACAGTAAGCATGTCTGAAAGCTAAAATTGCCAGAAATAGAAACGTGGAATCACGAGGTCAAGACGGGAATGCATTTACAAATTTGATACGTGTTGCCGAATTACTGAATGAAAGGGATACCCGCTTTAATTCCCTTCAGCAGTACACAGCAGTGCATGTTTTTTACCCACAGCTTCACCATCAAATTGTTTTCAAACTTAGTGTTTTCCCCTAAACTGAAAGGTGAAAGTGATTATTTTATATTCTTAACCTATTTTATTTACCAAGGAAATGCTCTATTACTATTGTAAATTGAATACTAGCATATTTTTCACATATAGAATGTAACTGTCAAAATAAAAACAAAGAAAAAAGTACTGTTAAATGTGTGCTGGATGTTGTTGCCTATAGAAAGGTCTGAGTCTGAGATGTGTTCTTTCTTGTTAAAAAGAGAAATCAGGAATTTTAAGGGGGTGTTAATGACAGGTTGAAACTGAGGCTTCTTGTTGATGTAATCCAACAGTGGAAATCAGTCTGACTGTGGTCCCAGACTCTCTTACCTTCTGCCATTCCGCCCAATCTGCTGTTGTGTAGCTGAGGCGATACTGTGTTAGGTAAGCCAAGGGAGCCATCAGCTAGGTGGTTCTACACACATAACTGCAAAACCAGCCCAATCCGGTTCAACTTTGTGTTACTTCATGTAACTGAAAATGGTTAATTTTCAGTTACCTCCATGTTGCAGGTGACCTAAGCAAACCCAAATGGACCAAATGCAAAGCTGATGGAATCTTAAGTGCTCAGACCAAGGAATGGGGACACCACATGGCATGATCCAATCAGATTTAGCCCTGGAAAGATCATCCCATGGCAAGATCCAGTTAGATCACACTTCCTGGCATCACCTTATTGCAAGATCCAAGATCATGCCTTTACCTTCTGCCTATAAAACCTGCCCCAGCCCCCAGCTCCAGGAGACAGATTTGAGCCAGTCTCCTGTCTTTTCTCTGCAGCCTTGCAATAAACTTTTCTTTCTACAAAAACCCAGTGCTTTGGTGTTTGGATTTTTTTTTTTTTTTTTGGATACAGGGTCTCGCTCTGTAACCCAGGCTGGGGTGCAGTGGCACAATCATGGCTCACTGTAGCCTTAAACTCTGAGGTTCAAGCAATCCTCCTGCCTCAGCCTCCCAAGTAGCTGGGACTACAGGTGCATGCTACTACACCTGGCTAATTTTAAAACATTTTTTTGGAGAGACAGAGTCTCACTATGCTGCCCAAGCTGGTCTTGAACTCCACCTTGGTCAGTTCTCCCACCTTGGCCTCCCAAAGTGCTGGGATTACAGATGTGAGCTACTACCCCCAGCCATGTTTGGCTTTTCATTGCATGCAGTCAAACAGACCTAGTTCAGTTTGGTAACACACATACCTGTCTGTTTGCGCACAAGGAAGGCTTGATCCTGCTTATAGGCTCACTGGGTAAAAGTGAGGAGGTCCCTGAGGCTCACCACATGTTGGCCTTGTCCTAGGAATTAGAAAGGTGCCTGCCTCTTGCACTTTCCCAGGGAGGAAGGTTCTGGAGCAGGAGTTTTACCCTAGTTTCTGACCAAGTGCCTGCTAATGGTAGTTTCCTAAGTCACATTTTTTAGGCTTTTTAAAAATTAGTAGACTTTATTTTTTAGAATAGTTTTAGATTTAAGGAAAATTTGAGCAGATAGCACAGACAGTTCGCATATGCCCTCCATATATACATAATGTTCCCTATTATTAACATTTTACATTCGTGTGCTCTATTTGTTATAATCAGTGAAACAATATTGATACATTATTATGTGCTATGGTCCATAGTTTCTACCTGATGTCTATTTCTGTTTGAGGATCTCATCCAGGGTACCACAGTACATTTACTTGTCATGCCTCCTCACATTCCCTTTGGCTGTGACAGTTTCTCAGACTTTTCTTGGTTTTAATGATCTTGACAGTTCTAAGTAGCACTGGCCAGGTATTTTGTAGGAAGCCCCTTTATGGGAATTAGTCTGATGTTTTGTTTCATGATTAGCCTGGGATTTTGGGTTTTTGGGAAGAGGACCACAGAGGTAAAGTGCCATTTTAATGACATCGTATCAAAGGCACATGTTACCGACATGATTTATCACTGTTACTGTTGATCTTGATCACCCGGTTCAGCAGTGTTTATCTGGTTTCTCCACTGTTAAGGTACTCTTTCCCCGCTTTCCTACTCTTTGGAAGGAAGTCACTCTGCCCAGCCCACACTTAAGGAATGGAGAGTTACGTTCCATCTTCTGGAGGGTACAATATCTACATCAATTATTTGGGATTCTCCTATAGGATATTTTTTTTTCTCTTTCCATTTATTCGGTTACTTCTATCAGTGTGGATTTATGGATATTTATTTTACATTATTTTTGGGTTACAAATCAACACTACTTCATTTTATTGCTTAAATTTTTCCAGCTTTGTCCATTGGTAGCTCTTTCAGTTGGCTCCTGCGTCCCTTTGACATATCCCCATTATGGTAGGGTTTTGTTTATTTTTTTGAGATGGAGTCTCGCTTTGTCGCCCAGGCTGGAGTGCAGTGGCACCAAGTGGCTCACTGCAAGTTCCGCCTCCTGGGTTCACGCCATTCTCCTGCCTCAGCCTCCCACGTAGCTGGTACTACAGGTGCCCGCCACCACGCCCAGCTAATTTTTTTGTATTTTTAGTAGAGACAGGGTTTCACCGCGTTAGCCAGGATTGTCTCGATCTCCTGACCTCGTGATCCGCCTGCCTCGGCCTCCCAAAGTGCTGGGATTATAGGCGTGAGCCACCGCACCCAGCCTGTTTTGTTTTGTTTTTTAAGAGACAGAGTAGGCCGGGCGCGGTGGCTCAAGCCTGTAATCCCAGCACTTTGGGAGGCCGAGACGGGCGGATCACGAGGTCAGGAGATCGAGACCATCCTGGCTAACACGGTGAAACCCCGTCTCTACTAAAAAAATACAAAAAACTAGCCGGGCGAGGTGGCGGGCGCCTGTAGTTCCAGCTACTCGGGAGGCTGAGGCAGGAGAATGGCGTAAACCCAGGAGGCGGAGCTTGCAGTGAGCTGAGATCCGGCCACTGCACTCCAGCCTGGGCGGCAGAGCGAGACTCCGTCTCAAAAAAAAAAAAAAAAAAAAAAAAGAGACAGAGTATACATCTGTTGCCCAGGCTGAAATGCAGTGGCACAATCATGGCTCTGCAACCTCAAACTCCTGTGCTCAGGTGAACCCTCCTGCCTCAGCCTCCTGAGTAGGTGCGACTACAGGCATGCACCACCGCACCTGGCTAATTAAAAAAAAATTGGGGGCATGCATGGTGGCTGACGCCTGTAATCCCAGCACTTTAGGAGGCCAAAGATGGATCGCTTGAGACCAGGAATTCGAGAGCAACCTGGTCAACATGGCAAAACCTTGTCTCTACCCAAAATACAAAAAAAATTAGCCAGGCGCGGTGGCACATCCCTATAGTACCAGCTACTTGGGAGGCTGAGGCGGGAGGATCACTTGAGCTTAGGAGGCAGATGTTGCAGTGAGTTGAGGTTGCGCCACTGCACTCCAGCCTGGGTAACAGAATGAGACCCTGTCTCAAAAAAAAAAAAAAAAAAAAAGATAAAAAGAAAATTGCAGGGGGTAAATTATACATAATTGAGTGTGGTCTTGCTATGTTGCCCAGCAGATCTCAAACTCCTGGGCTCAAATTGTCCTCCCACCTTGGCCTCCCAAAGTGCTGGGATTACAGGCATGTACCACTGTGCCCAGCTGTATTGTAGGTTTTTTAAAAAATTCATTTTTGATCATTTCCTTATTTTCTGGTATTTCAAGATATTCCAAACTCATTTTGTATATTTCTTGCTGCAGTCCTACTAGAATCAGGCATTTCTTCAAAGAATGCTAATTCTTTTTATATTGGACAGTGTTACTAGAAAACCAAGATCTGGATGCTAAGTGTACTTATAGCTACTGGGATGTTAAGTCACATTTTTAATGTGCTGAAAACATTTAAGATTGCCTATATTTCTAGTCTCTCCTTAATTCCCTGATAATTCCTATTAAAACTAATTGGTCACCTCACAGTTTCCCCAAAAGGCCTTGAGGTTTTATTCTTTTTGTCTGTTTGTTTTTTAATTTTTGTCCCCACTTTGTTTAAATCCTTCCTGTCCTTCAAGCTTCAGGCCTCCTTCTGCCTCCACCTCCCACCCTACCACCCCAGCTTCCTTTTTGACATTGCTGCCTCTTATCTCCTGCTTCAGGAGGCTCTAACAATGCAAATGCAACAGAAGCCTGATTTATTCTTGGAAACAGTTCCATGAAAACCAAGCAGGAAGGAATTTAGAAAGGAATATAGCAGCTATATAATATCTTTTGTCTCCATTTTTTAAAAATTTAGTTTTGTGGTTTGAACCCATATAACCAGACTATCTGAATTTTATTAGGGCTTTTTTTTTTTTTTTTTTCTGTCTTTTCAGGGTTCAGATGGGGGCACCTGGGTTGAGTTTTGTGACTCAGGGCTAGAGCTGAACTTTGAATCCTGTGCCCAAGCACTGCATTTGTGAAGCAGGAACAGAGAGAAGCAGTGAAGGTGGGCGATGCTTTGAGATCACTTTGTCCAGACTGTCTAGTTTTACAGATGTAGAAACTGAGACCCAGGGAAGGGAAGAAATACCCAGAGACATATGACTCATTAAAGGAAAAGTTGGGTCTAGAAGAATTTTTTTTTTAACTATAGGATTGGCCAGGCTGTGTCTAGAATTTTTTGTTGGTGTTCCAGTGTGCTTTCTGCTGCTGTGTAAGGACTTCTGATTGTTTTCCCGAAGAAATTTGTCTTAAAATCCCCATCCTGTAGCCCTGAGGCACCCAATGACATCCTGGTAGAGGGAGCAGCCCAGTTTTTCAAAGATGCATGCATTTTGTAACCAGTGAGACCTGAATTGAAACCCTAGCTCCATCCCTTAATAGCCATCTGATCTCCAGGCAATCTCTCAGATTCTCAGTTTTCTTATCTGTAAAATGGGCATAAGGATGCCTGGGCCCACAGGTGTGTTTTATGGCTTAAGCAAAAGCATGGTTATGAAGGCACCTAGAGCATACATACCAAGCACATAACTGGTGCTCAGCATTTCTTCAAGGATCATTCTGTGGCTTCCCATGTGTATCCCTGGTATCCTGAAACAAATAGAAACCTCCTGGGTTACTTTTACTTCCTTTGTATCTCTACAAAGCGGAACACACAACAGATGTTCAAAAGCCCTTTCTGGATGAAGGAATGCCACAAAGAGCTCACCCCATAGGGAGACAATGGAGGGTCAAAAGGTGTTTATGCAGTGTGAAGGAGAAGGAAAACAGGTGAGTGAGGTAGATGGGCAATGGAACAGCTGGGCCAGGCGCTCATTTTACATTCAGACGGAGTACTCTGCAGGGAGAGGGACTGCCTGAGGCTTCCCAGGGAGAGATCTGCTGAGCCAGGCCTCTGCCCAGTGGTCAGGGTGGAGGCCGGATAAAGAATCAGGGAGCCTGAAGCCCCTGTGCTTTCATCATTTCCAGCCTCCTGCCCCTGCTTGGGGCCTGGGCACGTTCACAGCTGAACAAGATGTGGCAGGAAACCATGAATCAAGGGGGTGAAGGCATTAATGAAGCTGAGCTGACTTCTGGCTCTAAATTCCTTTCCCTTTGCTTTCAGGCTTGCTGTGGCCTGTTGGCTCTGCCCGGCAGAGTCTGGTGGCTGCTCTTGGCTCTGCCTTTCAAATCACATTGCGAGCTGGATGAAAGCAAGAACCAAGGGGCCTCAGCAGGCATAAAGGAAAGTCAGAATCTGGAGACCAAGATTTATTGCTGCAGAGATGGGCGCCCTTTTTGTAGCATGACTTTTATGGAAAGGGCAGTTTTCTTTGCATTAAGTTTGTCTGTAAGAGTCAGTATGACATAGAGCAGGGTGTAGCAGACTTTTTCTGAAAAAATTAGATAGGGAATATAGGCTTTAAGGGGTATGCAGTGTCTCCTGCAAGTATTTCAACACTTCTGTTATAGCAGCCAATGTATAGTTGGCAGGACTATACATTATATAATGTATAGATGAACAGATGTGGCTGTGTTCCAGTAGAACTTTATTTATGGACACTAAAATTTAAATTCCATGTAACTTTCATGTGTCACAAAATATTAATCTTTTCATTTTTTTCAACTATTTAGAAGTGTAAAAATCCACCTTGGCTTGATGGCCACACCAAAACAAGCCCTAGGTCAGATGGCAGAAGGCGGTCTGCAGACCTGCTCAGGGTACAGCATGGCCTTGGGAGTCAGACGGGCTTGGATTCAAACCCGGCCTCAGCTCTATACTTGCTATCTGACCTTATTGAGTGACTTGATCTCTCTGAATCTATCCATATATAGGGACAATTTCCTATCCATATATAGGGATAATAATGTCTACCTTAGAGAGTGTTAGTAGCCAATAAATGAAGGTACAAAGAACCTAACATGGACCATTTGAAGTCCTTGATAGGAGGATGTTATTATTATTGCTTTTCTCAACCTCATCCTTAAGAACACTAGTGCCGGGCGCGATGGCTCACGCCTGTAATCCCAGCACTTTGGGAGGCCGAGGCGGGCGGATCACAAGGTCAGGAGATCGAGACCACGGTGAAACCCCGTCTCTACTAAAAATACAAAAAATTAGCCGGGCGCGGTTGTGGGCACCTCTAGTCCCAGCTACTCGGGAGGCTGAGGCAGGAGAATGGCGTGAACCCGGGAGGCGGAGCTTGCAGTGAGCCGAGATCGCGCCACTGCACTCCAGCCTGGGCGACAGAGCGAGACTCCGTCTCAAAAAAAAAAAAAAAAAAAAAAAAAACACTAGTAATGAGAGCTGAAAGCAATATTCTACTGTGCACATCTACCCAGAACCTCTGAAGTCTATTTATAAAGACAGTCATCATAGACTTTTTACAAAAACTGTAACGCCCTGCTTTTCACCACAATTATCTTTTTTGTTACAATTCAACTTAACAGATTGCTCACAAAGCACAACTATGCACAAGGCTCAGAGTGCAGCAGGATTGGAAAGTTGAACTTGACACAGTTCCTGCCAACAGATAGATATCTCTCTAGAAGGGGAGATACGATACAAATCCAAACAACCATAAATCAAAAAAGCATGTGGAATAAGACCTCCAAGAGCAGCAATCATGTCTCCCATTTACTAAGTACCAAGCCCTGTACTAAATGCTTTCTTTATATATGTTGATGTTATTATATAACCTCATGAGGAGGGGACTATTATTATTCCCATTTGATAAGTGGGAGAATGGAGACAGGGAGATCATGAAGGTTCTTGCCCAGGGTCACACTTAAGTGAGCAGAGAACAGAGAATCAAAACAGAGATCCAGACCTGGCTGATGCAGGAGCCAGAACTTTCCCCACTAGCTTTCAACTGCCCCTGGAGCTCAGGAAGTCCATCCTGGCTCTGATGGCTGGGAAAGAGTCACAGAGGGGGCAGCTTTTAAGCTGTCCCTGAAGCCTAGGGAGGGTTACTCCACGCATGGATGGGAGTAGGGATGGGAGGATTCAGTCCCAGAACAGCGTGAGCAAATATCCTGTGGTGGGAATGTGGAATGCTCTCAGGCGTGTTGGGGGAACAGCAAGTGGCGTGGGAGTGTAGGGTGCATTCTGTACCAGTGTCCTTTTCCTCTGTGGACCTCCGGATGCCTCAGGGAGGGGCGGGGGAGAGGCAAAAGGTCTGATGACTTCACCAGACTTACATAAACAGGAACTTCCTTGCAACGAAGTATGACTTTCTCATTTTAAAACAATTTGCCAGGCAGTGTATTCAACTCTTCAGTCTTGCTTTTCCGTCCATAACTCCTCCCCCAACTTCCAGATGCAGCTTTCCTAGTGTGAAGGAGATGCTAAATTATGTCATAAAAACAGCGCTGGGCATAGAAGTGGCACGTGTCTGAACAGGCACTGTGTGACCCTAGGCTGGCCACTTTTCCTCTCTTGCCTCAGTTCCTGCAAACATAAAATTAGGAGTTAAGTGATACCTGAGTGTTTTCCACTGATAACCTTCCAAATTATGGCGTACTAAGCCTGTCTCAGTAAGGGAAGCAGCCTTCACCTCTAGCTTAGAGGAGGTGATGCCACTTTGTAGCAACATTAAACGACTGCAGTTCCTGGGCTTGATGGGGGCTGGGATTAGAATTCTGAGCCTTTAACTTGTCAATGTGCTGCTTAGATAACTTGCTCCTTACTGGAGTTCATGGGAATCCATGTTCTTTGCCCATCCATCCACCAACACATCAACTTTCAATTAATTCATTTATTTATCTACACCTAGTCCCTGGAGCCAGACTGCCTGAATTTGAATCCTGGCTCTACCAGTTCTGTGACCATGGTCAAGTTACAGAACCTCTCTGTGCCTTAGTTTCTTCTTCTGTAAGACAGGGATAACAGTAGAATCTGCCTTACAGGGTTGTGAGGATTAAATTAGTTCATGTGTGCACACACACACATAAATAAAATATCAAGTGCTTAAAACCACTCATGGCATGTAGTAAGCATGATGTAAGTGTATACTATTATTGTTATATTTGAAGCGTGTTTTAAGTAGATAGTGTGTGCTGGATGCTCTGTTAGGAGCTTTTTCTATGAAACATAGCACTCTTCCCTACTGACTTACAAGGTAGGCATTATGAGCCTGCTTTTCATATGAATAAATGAAGGATTGAAGGGTCGACATGCCTTGTCTGAGATGTGCCACGGACTGGGCTGCAGAGGACAACCAGACACGTCAGCAGAGCCCAGGAGGCAGAGGCTGGAAAGAGCGGGCGGGTCACTGCCTGCCCCTGTCACCTAATAGCCAGCTCACATGGCCTCCCCGCTCACTATTTGGTTCTTGCTCCAACCCAGGCTCCTGCTGATGTCTTGTCTTGAACTGTGTAACCTGTCAACACATGAGAATCATTTGCAGCGACTGGGGAGTGATGTGATTTAGGAGCAGGGGAGGGGAGCTTGTGGAGAACAGAAAACTGCTGCTCCATTTTGGAGCTGCCTTTCAGCCTAGCCAAATGGGAAACTTCCTGCTTAGAAACAGTCAGGACACTAATACTCAGATGAGTGAAGACACACATGTCTCCACTAATATCCCAGGCGGATCAGACTGATTATGCTGCACTGTAGTGCAATTTCCTCTTGGTTTTTATTTCTTTGGCCCAACATTGTGCAGATGGTAAGCTCTGCTCACTGAAAATATGGAAATGATAAAATAGAAATATGAGGCATTTGGATATCACTTGAGCTGAAACTTGACACTGCAGGTCTGATTGAAAATCCAGCAGGCGTCTTTCAAGACCCTTTACTATGGCTCCTCGTTTGCTTCAGGAGGCGCCTGACAAACTTGCCCAGTTCTCCCTAAATCTCGCTATTGTTAGCTCTGGCCCAGGCCACCTGCTTTCTCCTCACCAGAGATATTTGGCCAGATGATCCTTACCATTAAAGTCCCAGGATGTGTGTGCATGAGCACACACACACCCCACACATGCACCACACATGCATGCACATCAGGTCACACACACCACACATCACACGTGCACACATACCACACACACATACCACATATGTGTACGCATGCACATGCCACACCCGTACACGCACACTACACATACACATGCATACACATAAGCACATACCACATGCATACCATATATCACATACCACACACCATATAGATGCATGCATACACAAACATTACATGCATCACACACCACACACATACACGCACACATACTACATATACCACACATACATACACCATACATGCATGCATGTGCACACACATACCACACATATATCCCACAAACACACATGCCTTTTAGGTGCTGCCCAGTACTCCCCTTCTAGCTTTAAACTCTTCATGGAGAACTTTGTGCTGTCCACTGAACCTTTGGAGTTTCTCTTTCTTTTCTTTCTTTTTTTTTTTTTCGAGACTGAGTCTCGCTCTGTCACCCAGGCTGGGGCTCAGTGGTGTGATCTCGGCTCACTGCAACGTCCGCCTCCCAGGTTCAAGCGATTCTCCTGCCTCAGCCTCCTGAGTAGCTGGGATTACAGGCGATCACCACCAAGCCTAGCTGATTTTTGTATATTTAGTAGAGATGGGGTTTCACCATGTTGGCCAGGCTGGTCTTGAACTGACCTTAGGTGATCCGCCCACCTCTGCCCCCCAAAGTGCTGGGATTACAGGCATAAGCCACCATGCCTGGCCACTGGAGTTTCTCTTTCATACTTTCCAAGGGACAAAGCACCCTCCTCTGTCCTTTGAGCTCTATCTCCTTCCTGCTCCAGAGCCCAGTTTCCAGAGTACCTCCTCCAGAAAGTCCTCCTTATTTTCCCCATCTTTGGTCAGGCTTCTGTTTGCCCTAGTGACCTGTACCTGTTTTAAAGTCGGCTGTCAACACAGAGATGCAGTGTTCTTAAAGTTTCAGGATGCCTTTCTCGTTCTCTAGGCCCTGCTGCAGTGGAATCCAGAGCCGTCACTCCTCTATACTTCTGGTGTTTTCTGTATTGATTGCAGATTCCAAGGCAACTTAGGTCTCCGCAGTATCATCAGGGGCTGATTGGAATTCTTGAAAACCTCTTCCCCACCCTACTCTCTGACTAGACCAATTTTAGTTTAATCAAACCTCAAGACTATATTTTCACCTGTTCCCTTTAATAATTAACTTGCTTCGAGGAATCCAAGGGAACCCAGACACAGTGATTGCTGACCTAGTTACTGACCCATCCTAATGACGCCTCTCCAGAGGTTCATCCTCTGGGCTCTGGCCCATTTCGTGTGAGAAAGTGAACTCCTATTGGGCACTAATTTTGCTTCTCAAGCCAGGTGGAAATATTGGCCAACCCCTTGACCCTACTTCTCATGGTGGTTTGGTGTATAAAGGTCTATAGAGTAGAAAGATTATGCTGGCTTTGTTTTAGGTTTTGTGATTTAATCTCTTTAAACCCCAGTTTTTAATCCTATTGCTTTCAAGTCCTGATCTTTTCAAGGAAGACACTATCAATTGCACTGCTGTTGTACAACTCCAAGCCATCTGGGGCTTATTGCTGTCAGAGCTGAGCTGAGGATGCTAAGGGGTTCTCAGGTGTCCTACAGCTGAGGGCAAGGCAAAGGCATGCAGGCGGTCAGCTCCCCTTCATGGGTGCCATGTGGTCCCTGCAGCCTTGTTTCTCCTAGTTTCTCTAAGGCACTCCTGGGTCACTGCTGTCTCGATTTATTTGTGAGGGCTGCCATAATAAAGGACCATGGACTAGGAGCTGAACAACAGAAATTTATTTTCTCACAGTTCTGGAGGCTGGAAGTCTAAGATTGACATGTCAACAGGGTTGGTTTCTTCTGAGGCCCAGCTCCCTGCCTTATAGATGGCTGTCTTCTCCCTGTGTCTTCGCATGGTCTTTTCCTCTATACATGTCTGTGTCCAAATTCCCTCTTCTTACAAGGACACCAGTGATAGTGAGAGGTGAAGCCAGCTGGGCTTCTGGGTCGGGTGGGGACTTGGAGAACTTTTCCATCCAGTTAAAGGATTGTAAATGCACCAATCAGCACTCTGTAAAACAGACCAATCAGCACTCTGTAAAATGGACCAATCAGCACTCTGTGAAATGGACCAATCAGCAGAATGTGGGTGGGGCCAAATAAGGGAATAAAAACAGGCCACCAGAGCCAGCAGCTGCAACCCAGGGTTCCCTTCCACAGTGTGGAGGTTTTATTTTTTTGCTCTTTACAATAAATCTTGCTGCTGCTCACTCTTTGGGTCCATGCTGCCTTTATGAACTATAACACTCACCACGAAGGTCTGCAGCTTCACTCCTGAAGTCAGCTAGACCAGGAACCCACCGGGAGGAATGAACAACTCTGGAGGCGCCGCCTTTGTGAACTGTAACATTCACCGTGAAGGTCTGCAGCTTCACTCCTGAAGTCAGTGAGACCACAAACCCACCAGAAGGAAGAAACTCCGGACATGTCCGAAGATCAGAAGGCACACACTCCGGACACACCCATTTTTAGAACTGTAACACTCACAGCGAGGTTCCGAGGCTTCATTCTTGAAGTGAGGGAGACCAAGAACCCACCAATTCCGAACACAATAGTGGGTTAAAAGCCACTCTAATAACCTCATTTTAACTTAATCACCTCTTTAAAGACCCTGTCTCCAAATACATTCACATTGTGAGGTGCTGGAGGTTAGAACTTCAATGTAAGAATTTTGGGGGGAAAACACAGTTCAGCCCATAACATTTTCTGCTTTTAAAATACATGCTGCCTGGTTTTAGGGCACCCTGAACCTTAATACAGCCTTCCTAGGGGATATTTCCTCTTCTGTAACATGTGAGCAAGAATGCTGATCTCTTCCGATTGTTATGAAGGTTAAGTGCATGTAAAGTTTAACGTAGCCTGGCTCACAAGTGCTTAGTAAATATTAGAACCGTTTAAGTAAATAAAAATGGTGATGATGATGATGGTGGTGATGAAAGTGAGCACAATTATTATTTGCAGGTGGCGTCATCACAACGAATTTCCTTTAATAGCACCTGATGATCATTTTGCTTGTGTCACATTTTGCTTGTGTCGCTTTCATTTTACTGCTTGCTTTCCGAAAGACGCTTGAATGCGGCTGCCCAGCTTCCCAAGACTCAGCCCAAAGCCACACTCTGTGCCTGCTGTGAGGATTTGAAAGCGCTTTGGCAGGAGAGGCCCTGGGCGGGCCCACCACTCCTGCCTCCTCTTGGTAACCGGGAAGCCCTGGGGCTCACTTAGTCACAACTGAGTCAGGCATCGCTTTTGACCTTGACACTTTCCCCTGTATTGTGCCAGGTGCTTGGGGTACTGCCAGCTCTCCCAGCCTGCCAAGCTGATTGTCTTCCTTCACTCAAATGACTGGGGAAACCCCATCTCCCCTCCAGCAGGAAGCCTCCCGGGATTGATCACAGGAAAGGTGCTGTGGGCACATAGCTCTGTCTTCCTCCCGCTATACACATTCATGCTTGGCATGCACTCCAGGCACCTTCTGATACAGGCATTCTGCCCAATAATTTCCTTCCACCCACAAGCATCCATGTGTCCATCTAGTTTAACATTTAAAAAAAATCTTCAATTATAAGGCTGAGTCTAATTTCATTCTCCGTGCATTACGTGTACATAAACATGCCCAATGGAGAGGCTGGATCATTACCAAGTTTACCAAGCAGTCACGCTTGTGCACTTTCCCTCCCTCCTTCATCCTGTTTCATGCTTCCGTGCCTTCGCATCTGCTTTTCTCTGTCTGGAAGCACGTCTTCTGCCTTGTCCCTGGGTGAATGCCTGTCCTAAGTCAGGCCTGGATCAAGGCTCTAGGAGATGCATCACTGACCCCAGGCAGAGCCAGGACCCTCTGCTTTGATGGCTCCCTTGTGCGTTCGGTGGCATCTTGTCTGTACTTACCATACTGTACTGTGATTTTGCTGTTTGTGTAGCTTTCTCAGCTGGCCTGGGAGCTCCTCAAGGGCAGGGATGATGATTCATTCAACTTTGCATCCCCAGTGCCTAGCACAGTGCCTGGCTATAGGTGAGTGAAGCCAGAGGGGAGGGCTCTGGGATCCAGCCATGCTGGGCAGTGCCTTTCATGGTATTTTCTGTTTGGCCTCACCTCTTCCTTTGTTCTGTTTTTAGCCTAATTCCTTTCAAGGCTCTGGCATGGGACTCTGAGCTCATTTTCATGATTGCTTTAAATATTTGGGGCTGTTGGCATGCCAACATGGGGACCCACGCTAAGGAGGGAGAGGAATTCTCCAGCTCTCTGGGTCCTGCTGAAACACAAGGAATGTGCCAGAGGCAGGGGAGGTTCTGAGAAAGTGTCAGTTTAGGTCGAACTAAACCGCTTTTTTACCTGGCTTAAGGAGCTAGGAATTTGGGTAGAAGACAAGAAAGTGAGAGGACACAGAGGCCTTGGGGGAATACGATGGGGGTAGGCAGGAATGGCATTCCCAGAAGTCTAGGAGGAGTTCCAGATGAAAGGGAAAGGGAAGCAGCAGGACAGTTGTGGAGATGCAGTGTCTATGCCTGAAAATGACCAGGAGCCCCCTGGAGTAAATGCCTGGACATGGGCAGTTCCAGGAGCCACTTCTGCAAAGCAGATTGACAGGAGGAGACTCTGGAAGTCTTGTCATGGAAGAACTAAGACGCCACAAACATGAGCTTGGTAGTATAGGGAGGGGCCTCAGAAACCACCTTATGCAGCCTTACCACTTTATAGACAAGAAAACGGAAGCTTCGAGGTGACCAAGACCACACAGCTCATGGTGGTAGCACCAGGACTGGAACCCAGGTCTCCTGTTCTCTTTCCAAGCCTCCCAGCCCCTCAAGGGCTGGAGAGAAGCTAGAATTAGGCCAAGTTTATGACCCCCAACAGGTGTCATAAATGTAATAGATTGCCTAACTTCTGCTTGATGGGTTCTTGCTCTATGTCAGCCATAGTGTTAAGTGGTTTACATGGTTTATCTTATCTCAGAGCAGCCTTATGAAGTAAACATCCTTATCTCCACCTTAAAGATGGGGAAACCGAGTTTCAGAGGCTAAATGATTTGCCTTGGATCAACCAGCCACTGAGCAATGAGGCCCAGATTCTAACGCAGAGACTGTCATTCTGGAGCTCAAACTTTTAACAATAATTTTCTAAAACTTGTCTTACCTGGCCTTTACAGATCTCAAGAGAGTGGGTCAAAAAATAGATGGCCTTGGCCAGGCGCGGTGGCTCATGCCTGTTATCCCAGCACTTTGGGAGGCTGAGGCAGGTGGATCAAGAGGTCAGGAGTTCAAGATCAGCCTGGCCAACATGGTGAAACCCGGTCTCTACCAAAAATACAAAAATGAGCCAGGCGTCGTGGCATACGCCTGTAATCCCAGCTACTCAGGAGGCTGAGGCAGGAAAATCACTTGAACCTGGGAGGCAGAGGTTGCAGTGAGCTGAGATCGTGCCACTGCACTCCAGCCTAGGCAACAGAGTGAGACTCTATCTTAAAAAAAAAAAAAAAAAGATAAGATAGATAGATGGCGTCGAATTTCTAGATAAAAATGCAACATCCCAGCTCTCCTGACAGTGAGACTTGAGGCAGGTAGGTGTGGGCATCTCAAGGAAGTGAGGCATTTTTCTTCCCTGAAAATTCTTCAGTCCAAAAGAGGCCTGCGGTTACAGGGTGTGGAGAGGGACAGAGGACCTGTGGTGGGGCTGCTGACCCAAGACTAGGCTTTGAGATGCGGCTGCCCAAAAGAGCAGTCCAGAGGAAGGAGATGGAGGTTCTTGACTCACTTTGCTGGTTAGCTGCTGGCTTTAGAGTTCACTTGCCTGAAAGTGGATTCCTAAAGGAGGAAAGCAGCCCTTAAAATCCACAGCACCTTCCATTTGCACAGCACCTTCCAGCTTGCAAGGTGCTGCCTCACATCTTCTCACTGGATTCTTACAATACGAAGGCAAAGTTATCATTCTCACTTTAGATGAAGACACTGACTCAGAGAAGTTAAGTGATTTGCTCAAAGTCACCCCGCTGGCTAGCAGCAGTGCCAAGGCCGGAACCTAGGTCTCTTGAGTCCTACGTGGAAATCCTTTATCTTGACACAACAGTCCATGGACAAAGGAACCAGCAGAGATGCTGCTAGAAGTTGCCTTGTCTCCAGGGATGTGACCCTATCACAACTCTAGGCTTGCCCGGACTGGACTATACAAAATCCTAGTTACTTTGGCACTCATTGGTTTAAGAAAGGCCACGTGACACAGTTCTATCTAATAAGGTAAGAATGGGGTCTGCTGAAGAGCCTATAGGAAAAGCCTCTCTCGCTCCTCAAGAGAGACACAGGAAACGGCAGTCTCTACTCCTCTCATTGTTCTGCCTAGAACATGAGGACTGGGACTGCTGTTGCCAACTTGCCACTTGGAAGAAGCCAGCACATGGAAGAAGGATATACAAGGAGATGAGCGTCCAGGTCTCTGACGGCATCACCCAGCCAACACTGAGGCCCCAGCTGCCCAGGCTGCATGGACCAGGCAGCATGCTCAGACTTCCGACATGGCGCGGTATGGAAAATAAAAGGGTCAGACAATCTCAAGTCTCCTCCTTAAGAGTTAAGACGACATCGTTAGAAGGTCCCCAGTGGACTCCCCTCATGGCTTTCTGGCCAGCTCTGGATCCCATGGCTACTCCAAACCAGGCAATAGCGAAGAGCATGGGAGTGCCATTATTGTTTTACCCCAGTCGGTAAAAACAGCAAGTGCTCTGTAAACACAACTGTTATTATGTGCCAGGCACTGTTCTAAGTGCTTTACATATATTATCTCACTTAACAACCTTAATGCTCTAGGAGTACTGCTAATATCCTCATTTTGTACATGAGGAAATTGAAGCACAGTTTTTGTTTGAGACGGAGCCTCACTCTGTCACCCAGGCTGGAGTGCAGTGGCGTGATCTTGGTTCACTGCAACGTCTTCCTCCTGGTGTCAATTGCGATTACAGGAGTGCACCACCACACCCAGCTAATTTTTCTATTTTTAGTAGAGACGGAGTTTCACTACGTTGCCCAGGCTGGTCTTGAACTGCAGAGCTTAAGTGATCCACCTACCTTGGCCTCCCAAAGTACTGGAATTACAGGTGTGAGCCATCGTGCCCAGCCATTTGCTTGCTTTTTTAGAGAGACAAGGTCTCACTCTGTCACCCAGGCTGGAGTGCAATGGTGCAATCATAGCTCTCTGTAGCCTTGATGTCTCCAGCGCAAGCAATCGTCTCACCTCAGCCTCCAGAGGAGCTGGGACTACAGGTGTGCACTGCTATGCCTGACTAATTAAAATTTTTTTTTTTTTTTTTTAAGCAGAGACGAGGTTTCGCTATGTTGCCCAGGCTGGTCTTGAACTCCTGGACTCAGGTGAACTTCCTGCCTTGGCCTCCCAAAGTGCTGGGATGCACAGAGTTTAAATAATTTGCCCAGGGACCCCACAGCTAGGAAATGGCAGAACTAAGTTTTGAACTCAGGCTTCAGCACCCACGCCCTTAAGTATTCACTAGAGCTAAGAATGAGGTCAGCTTCCCAGAAGCATGACACTGTGCAGACTTGAACAAAAAGAGGAGTGGGAGACTTGAGCAAAACTGAACTTCTGTTAGGAAAGAGCAGCAGTGTTTGCTATAGCCTCGCCCTTCAGCTCTTCTGTGTGTAGATTTCCTGTGACGCGAGCTAACAAATATCCCTATGGTTGAGGCCAATTTGAGTGTTTCTCAAACTATTATTTGTAGCCCAACTGTCCCAAGTACAACTGGTTATTGTAGGCTGGAGTGGCCGGAAAAAACTTCTGGGAGGAGAATTATTTGGAGAATAGATAGGATTTAGAGCTAATGGACATTACAGGCAAAGAGAAATACAGGTCAGGTCCAGAAGACAGGGCTGGAAATATAGAATGGGGTCAGGTCTTTGAAATTCTTGATGCCAGAGGGAGGAGTATGGGCTTTGTTCAGGTGATGAGGTCTGCAGAGGAGCCTTGAGTAGGGAAGTGGTGGGGCATTTATAGAAGATCCATCTTTAAGCCCATCAAAGGAAGGAGTGTGCCAGGGAGAGCTGGTTGGCAAGAGGACTTAACCTTATGATAAAAGTGTGAATAAAGGTGACAGTATTAGGAATGGAAAGGAAGAGACAGTCCAGGAGATACTGAGAAAAAATAGCATGTTGGATCTGATGACTGCTGAGATGTCAGAGCGTGGCATCCGAGGTGACTTTGAAGTTTCAAGTTTTGGTAATAGGAATATGGAAACTGGAAGCTTGCCTGTGAAGGTGGAGGGGGGGAACCCGATGTGGTAGATTTGGTTTTGGATTTGGAATTTGAAACCATGGGACAGTCACTTGGAATTAATCAGTCATTGGAGACTAGGGTTACAACACTTGTGACGAATGAGAAGTAGAGGTGTCAGTTAGGAAGCTAAGGGGATGGCTGGAGTGGATGAGACCTCTGAGAAAGGGGATGTAGAGAAAGGAGAGAAGACCACTGCTGTCTGGACCTCGGGAAACATCCCAGCATCTTGAGGTCTCAGGAAAGGGGAGGCAACGAAGTGGAGGGAAGATCAGAGATGTGAAAGGGAAACCCAGAAGGCAGGGGAAGAAAACCAGGGAGTCGAGAGTTTCAAGAAAAAGGGATCAATAGTGCTGAATCCTACCACTACAGAGAAGTCCAGGTTGCTCACAGTAAATGTTTTGGGTATTTTAAAAGAAGAGGTTTAGAAGACTGTGAACAACCCGATGTGTTGATAGATTGCTTATGGGAATGTAAATTGGCCTAATCCAGTTGGGCAATATGTTTCAAAGGCCTTAAAATATGCAAATTTGCTGACCCAGAAATTCCTCAAGGAATATAATCCAAAGATATCATAATTAAAGTTCACTGAATACTTTCTCAACCATACACAGTGTTAAAGTGGCATTGTTTTAAGCACTTATATTTATTAACATATTTAATCCCTAAGACAACCCTATAAAGTAAGTACTATTAGTACGTTTTACTATAAAGAAAATGAGGCATGTGAAGACCAAGTCATGTGAGCAAGGTCTAACAAGGAACAAGTCATGACACTGGGATTGAGATCGGGAAGAACAGCTGCAACACCCTTGTTCTTAACCCCAGCTAGCCTGCTTCTTGAAATGATTAGAAATTAACACAACAGTCACCCTGAGGGTGTTCATCATAGTGTGATAACAACAGGAAACAATCTAAATGCTTAACAGCTGGAGACTGGCTAAATAAAATGACTTCCAAATGAGGGCATGCTATATAGATGTTAACAATCACATTGTAAAAGAACATGCAATGACATGGGAAAAGGTTGATGATACATTTTTAAGTGGGAAAAGCTGTTTTCCATATTTGGAAAAGCCCAAATATGAAAAAAAAAAAAAAAGAGAGATTTCTTATTATTCATACGTGCATTCTGCACTGGACTGTCTGCACCCCCACCAGATACCCGCTCCCACTCTCACCCTGCCCAGCACTGGAGCCCATCCTGATACCCCAGTCAATTCAGGGCAGTTGTCCCTAAGTCTCTGGATTGAAGTGCTGCATATTTTAACAAAGGGAGAAGATAACCAGGCCTCAGGGTGGAATTCTATGCCCAAAGTGTCACTGTGTTTCTCCTCAAGTCATTCCAGGAATACTTTCTGGATAAGACGGGATTCTTAGGGAGTGTTGACTATTGGAAATAGCTGGGTAAAGCTCATAGGAAGAATATTCCAGATACTTGGTGCCACTTAAGAGTAGGTATGGCAGAGAGGATGGGTCCCCCAAATGTGGGGGATTCTGGAAAGTGCCTGCAGGGAGGGTGTCCTGCTCCTTGGACATGGAAAGTAGGCCAGCACCCCTGCCCCCTGGGGTCACCAGCTTTACATTGCAAGCAGTTAAGCCCCAGGATGATTCAGAAGCCCCACTGAGATCTTCTTGGCTTTCTGTCCTATGCTTCACCCCAGCTCTCTATCCATGTTCAGGCAAAGCCCAGAGCTGACTGCTTAGAAAAATATTTAATTGAGATTCCTCCTACAGTGCCTATTTCTGTCTCGATAAGGCCTTGGCATGCCATGGGTGGCTAAATATATTGGCTGTTTCCTCTCCAATGCCAACCTAGTTTTTTAAATGTTCCCAAGTGCGTCTGGCCAGCTTTCCCCTGAGAGAGAATTTACAGCATTAGCCCTCTGTGACCTAGAAGAAAAAAACAAAAAAAAACATAGAAGATGTTAACTTACAGAAGAGAAACCAGGAAATTATATATTTGTGTAGAAGTGTCTTCGTGCATTAATGCGTTCATTTGTTCATTCAGGTCTGTCAAACTCCTCCTGAGTTACTGGCACTGTGCTGAAACATGGGCCACATAGATTGATGGAATTACACATGATCCCGGTCCTCAAGGTGTTCATAGTCTAGATCTATCTGCAGTACCAAATGTTAAGTATGGAAGGTGCACAAAACAGAGCTGCGAGAAGGGTCTGCGGTGGCCTAGAGGAGGATACTCAGGGAACATTTTCCTAAACAGCAGCATCTCTACCTGTTCTAGGAGTACTTAGGAATTGAGAGAATGGGGAAAGCTAAATAAAGACATAGCGAGAATATAAAGGCAGATGCCATTTGTGAGCATGTTACATTAGTTTGGGGGCAACAGCTTGGGCATTTTTCCTAGTAGAATTCTTCTGTTGGATGTGATATATGATTCTAAAGTCTTAAGTGCAATTAGTTTTTCTTCTGTATGCTTTGGTTTTTTTAAATAAAATTTACTAGTGCAGACAAGTGTTTCATAAACAGTTTTAGAGTCCTAGAACTCTTTTTGCAAACAAAATATCCCAATATTTAAGACCAATAACATCAGAGATGCTGTGGCTGAGGCAGGGGTGGGAGATGCGGAACCAGTTCTGGCCTCCTCCAATCTCTGATCAAGACACCCCAGTGGGATTCCAGGGCTCACTGAGGCTGCCATTAGTTGAAACCTACATGTTGAGATGGTGCTTCACGTTCTCAGGTTTTAAACCAGTGCCTCAGTGTTCTCTCTTCACCTCCCTTTGGGCCTGTGACTGTTTCCTGCCTCCAGGAGGAGTCTGCAGTTGCTGCTTGGTAGCTCTGATGGAGGCTTCTGGGAGGTGATCTTGGAATGCCTGGGATCACCAAGCCTTAGGAGTAGTCAAGTCATAGTTCCTTTGATGGAGAAAAGTGGGCTATCATCTGAAAGCAGGAGGAGTGTTGGCAGCCAAGAGGATGAGCACAGTCTGGTGGCACATTACAAATGGTTCTGGCCCCATTACTCATTCGGTGCCTCTGGTAGATGTTCTAGGGTGGACAGTCCTCATTTTCCCATCTCCATGGCTGGATAACCTCTCAGTTCATAGATCCCTGCAGACACTTCCTTTCAACACGCCAAGGCCTTTAACATCTCAAATGGGCTTTACTCTTTGCAATGTCAAGTAAGGCAAAGCAAGGAATGGTCTTTCCATTTTATAGGTGGGGAAACTGAGGCCTAGTGTAGTTGGCTCTTTCACGAAAGAATACTGAGACTCACTGTTCAGACTGTGGTTGTTCTCTCACACTTTCTCAGACTCCTGAGAAGTTCTTTCTGTTCTCTAACTTTTATCCATTTCATTGATGTAAACCATTTCCTCTGTGTTTGTTTCTTCAAATTGTCCAGAAAAATCTAAAGTTAGACTTCTTTCCTTTCTTAATATTGCATAGAAGGCAGTGCAGTTTCCCTTCTTAATATTGCGTAGAAGGGGTCGACTGAATGACCCATGGGAGTTGTGGGAGTCGTGGCGGATTACCATCTCGGTTAAAAAAAAATTCTGCTTTGGTAATCTTGGCAGACGGTTGAACAGTGGACATGATGTTCTTAGAGGGAGGATGATTTCAATCCTGGGGGGTCTGTAATTCCCCACATCTTAACATAGGGGTTGGATACAGGGCTTTTCTTTGGGTCTGTGCTCAGCCTTTTCTAGCAGCTTTGCCTCTGGTCTGGAACCTTTTAGGGCATTCCAAACCCCCACACCTCTCCCCCCGCCACGGGACTGGCCTGCAGTCAAGCATCTTCACACTCTGCCGCTTCCATCTGGAACTCCCTTTCTCGATTCCTGATGCTGGCTGCCTCGGGGCCTGATTGCTATTCTGGTGCCCAGAAGCCAACACGACTTTGCCAGCCAAAGCCATGCTGAACTGCATCAGCAGAGAAGGGTGGGCTTCCCTGGAGGCAGAATGCATGCGCAGGAGGACCCATCCATGGTACCTATGACGATTTATCAAAGGGTTCCTTAAAGAAAGTGAAGATGTGAATCACAGAAGATATTTAGAATATGCATAATCCAGGAACAATATTCTTAAGAGCATCTAAAGAATATCTCCAAATTACCTTTGGGCCCAATAATTTTAATAGTATTGACTCCCTCTAAGACATGGGACTTTGCCTGGTTTGGAGTTAGATCCTTTCTAGAAACTCTTATTCTTCCGCAAAAAAGGTGGGAGAATCAGAACACAACATTTGGGAACCACTAACTGATGGCTTCAGGAACCCAATTAACACTCAGGAAACACAGGGGTTGAACACACCTCTGGCTTCCTCGGGACAGCTTGCGTAACTTCCTCCCTCCAGGCACACCTAGCTATCAATTCAGCTAAGTTTTTAAGAAACATGAAACTGGAATACAGTGAGAAGAGTGGGTAGAGTAGAATAGAAGGGGAAGCAGGCCTTCCCGCTAAGGGGTACGCACTCTCCAGAGCACACACACACACAGCGCTCTTGTTCAGGCATCTCACATAAACTTGTTCAAAATGGACCAAATGGCTCTTTCTTCTTCGGGCAACTCCCTTTTCTAACTTCTGGGCCTCCGGTATTGTCAGCATATTTTGCTTGCTTTCCTGATGCAAACCAAGAGGCATCTGTGATTCCTCTTCCCTTTTATCTGCTACATCTGAGCAGTGGGTGGACTCCACCACCTTCCTTCTTTTGTGGTTGTCCCTCCCACTGGCTCCTCCTTCTCCCACTGGTTGCCTCTTGTCTGGGGAGAGGGGAGGCATTTCATTCCATAAAGCTCTGATCTTACGGTGTCAAAGCTGACAATGAATACCATTTCAAATGAAATCATGGTCAACTGCCTCTGCCTGGCTTTCCAGTGTCCCCACACCATTACACTGCCCCTTCCCTGTCACATCATCCCCACCTTTTCGGGTCAGTCTTGTCCTATGCTCCCACAAACATGGGAATCGATTTCTCCCTCCACACCTGAGCCTGAAGTGCCAGCCTCGCCACCCTTCACGGACCATCTCTGTGCAGCCTTCCTGACGAAGCTTCCCCAAAGCCCTGCTGATAGGGGCCATCTCTTTTATGCCTTGTTTCTGTGTTGACTATTTCCAACCTAGCACCAATTCTGCAGTTTATTATATACTGCTAAATGTTATCTTTCCACAGGTTGTGATCTTTTTGATGGTAAGGGTCTGATAATGCCTGTTTGCAGCCTCTCTTAACTGCACGCAATGCAAGGATGTGCGTATGGGAGAAATTAACATTTGTTGAGAGCTTTAAGACTTTGTCTCATTGAATTCTTTCAACCCAAAGAATTGGATATTTTTTGTCTCTATTTTATAGATGAGGACACTGAAGTTTGGAGAAATAGTTTTGCATACACAGGCACTAAGTGGCTGAGTTAGGATTTGAAAGTAGGGCTGCTTCTGGCGAGGCATCTTTCACTATTCCATGCCTCTGTTCCGAAGTGGGGTGTAGGCTGCTCATAAATGCACTGAATCAGAAAAAAAATTGCCGCACACAAAGTTGATATATGTTTAATATCATTGCTAGCATTGAACTCATACGTGTTTTCTTTTTTCCCACAACCTGAAAGCTTAAATCGTAGACTGATCTACTCTAACACTCTTTTTTTTTTTTTTTCTTTTTCTTTTAAGAAGCTCAGGGCAAGTTTTAAGATTGATGTCTCTTTGAAAATGTCTTATTTATTTTCTGCGAGCATGGTTCTTCTAAAAATTTTGCTTGGTAGGAAGAGGCCTGGGGGTGTGTGTGTTGTCTTTGAACTGGGTGACCAGGGAGGAGGTTGTGATAGCTGGTAATATGCCTCTTTCAAGGCCGGTGCTGCAGCAGAGAACGTTCCTGCCCGTACATAGGATTAGATTGTAATCAAAGGAACAGGGTCATGAAACAAACTTTTGGAATGGAACTCAGATGTTGTAAATACATATACCTTGGCCAGGCTCCCAGACATGAGAACCTCCCCCACAATCCCAAAGAAAAATATTCCTTTGTATTAGATTACATGAGACGAGAGAGAGAGAGAGAGAGAGAGAGAACACTCAAGCATGGATGAGGAGAATATATAAAGGAAAAAGGAAATAAAGAGGAATAGGCCAGGCACCGTGGCTCACACCTATAATCCCAGCACTTTGGGAGGCTGAGGTGGGAGGATCGCATGAGCTCAGAAGTTTGAGATCAGCCTGGGCAACATGGTAAACCCCGTCTCTACCAAAAATACAAAAAATTAGCCAGGCGTGGTGTGGAAAAACATAGCACATATGTTTCACAGGGGCAGGCCTTTTGTTTGTTTTTCTCTTTATTCCAAGTGTCTATAATGGTCCTAGATACATAGTTGGTATTCTATAAATATTTGTTAAAAGATTGTAAACCAGGAACATTGGAAGGGTGAATTCTGCTTGCTGGTGGAGAAGGGTGAGGGACACAGGTCCTTGCTGCCTGCAGGGGCATGTTTGGGCCAGTCTGAGTAGTCTGTGGTTCCAGCAACTCGGGAGGCTGAGGTGGAAGGATCATTTAAGCTTGGGAGGCAGAGGTTGCAGTGAGCTGAGATTGCACCACTGCACTCTAGCCTGTGGGACACAGTGAGACTCCTTCTCAAAAATAAAATAAAGAAAAAGACAGGAAGGCTGGTAAAAGGTTTCCTCTAGTAAGTGGTTGGAAAATAATGGTTGGATACATCTTGAATCATCAGAACTGGAAAGGAAAGTGACTTTTGTCTTAAGCACTAACTCTCCCCCAAATCTTTTTCGTACCCCAGTGAGGTGAATACACAGCCTGGTGGTTTGGGGTTTCAGCTGAATTAAAGCCGCTTGGCCTGTGCTTTCTGCTCACCATGGTGGAACTTGCTGACTAATAGTCCAAGCCTGGACTCCTCCTGGCTGGGTGCCTGTGTACTCTGGCTTATTCCCTGGTCCTTCTACTTCAGGAGGAAGAGAAACGACGTCGTTGACTTATCTCAGTCACTTCTGGTTCCCTGAATGTGATTCCCAAGAGTCCTTAGTCTAGAAAACAAAGGTTTCTAGGATACTAACCATAGAATTGACACAGAGCTCTCTGCAGTTCTAAAGATGGCACCGTACGGCCAGATGTGGTGGCTCACACCTGTAATCCCAGCAGTTTGGGAGGCTGAGGTGGGTGGATCACCTGAGGTCAGGAGTTCGAGACCAGCCTGGCCAACATGATGAAACCCCCTCTCTGCTACAAATACAAAAAATTAACTGGACGTGGTCATGGGCGCCTGTAATCCCAGCTAGGATTACAGGAGGCAGGAGAATTGCTTGAACCCGGGAGGTGGAGGTTGCAGTGAGCCAAGATGGCACCATTGCACTCTAGCCTGGGTGACAAGAGCAAAACTCCATCCAAAAACAAAAAAGATGGCACCATGCTTGCTGTGCTTTGGCTCAGCCCTTCTGTGTCTCTTCATGTGACTTCGCAGTTGGTCTTCCTTTGCTTCCAAGAAAGAGGGAACTCGAAGGCTGGGACTCTAGATCTGTCTAGCAGTCCTGTTTCTCTCTGTTCTGGCCTCAGGATATCTCATGGGTACACAAACCATAGCCCTTTTGGGGCTTGGGAAGAGGGGCAGGTGGGGGATCCGGACATGGGTAAGAGTGAGTCTTTGTGGTCTGCCTTTGTTGCGGCTGATGGCCAAAGGGCAGGCACTTGTCACAGTTTTCTCCTGGGCTCAGACAGTGGGTCAGACGATGTGCCCCGTACAGTGACTGCTCAGATAAAAGTGCCTCAGGACCCTGAAAGAAAGCCTGTCTCCAGGAGGCTCTAGTGGAAACAGAACAGGCTGCTCAGTCATACATTCCTGGGTTCAAATTCCACGTTAGTCACTCAGTATTGTGTGATCCGGTAGTTCCTCTGAGCCTACATATTCCTTCCTAGGGTGGTTTTAACAATGGAACAAGAGAGGTGCCTGACATATACCCAGCACTTAAATGCTAGTACTATCTTCCTGGTTTTAGGTCTCACGCAGTGTAGAGAGCAGGAGCCTCTGATTCATTTCCTACTTCTCTTCCCTTGCTCACTTGTTTCAATCTCAAATACAAATGTGCTCCCACTAGGGCGCTGAGGCTTGATGTGCCCTTGGCTGGGATCTTACTGCCACCATGTCTCCTTGGGTTCCTTTACCCCACTCAGGCCTCTGCGTAGACATCACCGCCTCAGAGACTCTCCCAGACCAGTGCGTCCAGAGCGGCCTCCCTGTCTTCCATCCCCTCCCCACTCTGTTTTTCTTGAGAGAATTTATTACCCCTGACATCATATTGCCTCTTCCATTAGCACATCAGTTTCACAGGGGCAGGGATTTTGTTTGTTTTTCTCTTTATTCCAAGTGTCTATGACAGTCTTAGGTACATAGTTGGTATTCAATAAACATTTGTTAAAAGATCATACACCAGGAACACTGGGAGGGTGAATTCTGTTTGCTGGTGGAAAAGGATGAGGGGCACAGGTCCCTGCTGCCTGAGGGAGGTGTTTTGGCCAGTCGGTCCCAAGCAGAATTTCAGCCTTCACTTGTGCCTTCACCTGGGCACCCTGATGCTTGCACACCTGTTTGGGGTGACCCTGGCAAGGCATGCTCTATGGCTATAAGAGAACCCTAATGCTCCAGGCTCTCCTGCCCAGATCCCTGGATTCAGGGGCCATCTGGTCCCAGAACTCAAATGTTATAGCAAACCCCCAACACTGGGCTGTGTTTTTTATCCTGGTCCTGGGGCATATGGGGTGGTATGGTGAACAGGAAACCGTGACTTCCCGGATCATGCTTTTTACTTAATGGTAATTCACTTGAAGCATCATTGTTATAGAAAATCAACCTTGAATATATCACAGCATAGAAAGCACAGTTCCCATTCTTTACAAAAGGTGACACTGAGGACTTTAGAGAAGTTTCACCTTTGGTAGGGTGGATGAGAGGTATTGAGCTCTGGAACAGGAGCCAGTGTACCTTGGCTTTGCAGATCTGCCCTGCTGAGGTGTGGCTTCTTTGCAGGAAATGTGTAGATGCCCTATTGGGGTTTTGTGGGTGGAGGTGTTGGACTGGAAACATTTTCTCATCAAAGATGAGCTCCCTTATGTGTAAGAGCCTCGCTCACAGTAGAAGCTCCATTGCTAGTAGGAACGAATGCACCCTAGGAGATGGGCTGGTGGAGGGAACATCTGACTTCAACTTGGGAGAACTGGGTTCTAGTCCCCTCTTTTCTGAGTCAGCCACTTCCCTGTGCTGAGGCTCATACCCCTTCACGGCTGGACTCATCTGTGAGGTCCCCTCTCAGAAGTTTATGGGCATTAAAGTCCCAGGAGAAGACCAGTCCTGGCAGAGCTGCACACCTGCACACCGGCCAGACAAAGTACGACCAGCTCCTTCCTCTGCTTCTTCAGTCCCATGGAGAGAAAGTGGCCAATTCTCTTGCCGGAAACACCTGAGTGCTCCCTGACATCATTTGGCGTTTATAGCTGGCTCTGAGGAGTGGCAGGATGTTCCGTTTGCTCACACAGGCCCTGGGGACCTGTGGGAACTGGAGGTTGTTCAGGATTGTTAAGGATAGAAGAGGTGGAAGGAGAAGAGCCCAGAGGCTGAAGGGAGCCATGCTGTGGGGGCTGGCCAGGTGGGCCAGAGAGGAACTGGGCTTCCCTCCCAGGCCAGAACAGGCAGTTTTTTATGGATATGGTGTGATGTTGCTCACGCCTCAAACTTCTCATCCCATCTGTCCTTCATGAGCACTACGATGTTGTAAACGGTTTGGGCTGGAGCAGCCCCCCAAGAATTGATCTTGTGTGTCCCCCTCTGTGGCAGTTTTAAAATGTGGCCCCCAAATTCTTTGACCCTCCTCCCATCAAGAATTGGGATCTGTCTCCCCTTGCCCTGAATCTGGCCTTGTGACTACTTGACAAATGAATGCAGTGCTGTGCCAACTTCTGGGCCCAGGCCTTCAGACACTGGCAGCTCTCACTTCCTGTTTCTTGGGACACTCACTCTTGGAACGCAGCCACTGTGCCCACAAGAAGCCAAAGTAGCCCTTGGGGAGGAGAGGCCCACGTGGAGAGGAGCCCATGGCCCTGGCTGTGCTCCCGGCTGACCAGCACCAGTGTGCCAGGACTGGGGGCTGCTGTCCTGGGCACCCCCAGTCACGTCGTCCCATCGGACAGCACATGGAGCAGAGGTGAGCTACCCCACCAAGCCCTGCCCAGGCTGCAGATGCATGAATGACCACTGTCCCATAAGCCACCATGTCTCAGGGTGGTTTGTTATTTGCAATAGAAAATGGGCCCACCTGGCTCTGGTGAACAAGCCCTTCAGCCTCCAGATGGTTTCATATATTTTTCTTAAAATAGCATCTGTCCCAGCCATCCTGTAGACTCTTCTTTCTTTGGCAAAAGACTCTCAGCCCATCTCTCTAAATGAAGATGGTGATTAGCAGGAATTTTATTCCTAGAAGCCCACTCGCCACTTTTCTCATTTCGTTTCTCCTCACAATCCTCTCCTCCTATTTTCATGTCTTTTCTCTTCCAATGGACAGCTTCATCTCAGCCTCAGCTCCTGTAACCCCACCAAGGGACTTCACTGCATGTCTTTGTGGAATCTCGGAGTGCGCATGTGCATGTGTGTGCGTGTGTGCATAGCTGTGTGCAGAGCATAGCGTTGCAAACATTGCAGCTGGTAGTCAAGGAGCTGAAGGTTTTGATTGTTGACATTTTTTGTGTGTATCAGTTGCAGACTAATCATTCCTCTTTTAAGATATTTTAAAACTAAAATCCACCTTTTCGTGTTATATCATTTTGTGTTTTTCAAATTTTCTACCATGGACATGAATTACTTTCATGAGGAAAATAAAACTCACTTCCAATGCCAACACTGAGAGTTGACCAGAACTCACATCCAGGCAAATTTCTTTCTAGCCTTTTGTCTATATTCAGACATCTGTTGGGTGTTTGAAATCATCCCATAAATACAGTTCTGGGTCTTGAATTTTCACTGTACTATGTATTTCAAGGTCTCTCTCTCTCTCAACAAATACCTTCTCAAACCTGATTTTTCATTACAGTGTCCTATCATATATAGTGTTCTTTATAATGTTCTACCATAAATAAATAATTCTTTTAATTCGTTTAGCAAAATTTATGTGACATTTAGATTGTGATATATGTGTGTTTGTGTGTGTGTGTATATATATATTGCCACACATATGTGTTAGTGTGCATATGTATGTGTGTCACAGCTTTGTACATAAACTTCTAAATCTTTGAACCTTTAAATTCTTGAATGTTTTCACTTTGATTCCTAGAAGTCAAAGTTCCAGGTTAAACCCTGCGAACTTTTGGGAGGTTCTTGATATACAGTACAAGATGGCAGAAGCCATCCCTTCTGAAATATCTACTTGGCCGCAGGAACCATCTCCTTATTGCCTGGGCATCTGTCGCCCTTTTATTCCTAGGAAAGGGCCAAGGATTGGGAAGTTCAAGGGAAGAAAAAACCAGGTGAAGATATGGGAGAAAGTATTTGGTGGAAGAAAAATCTCCTAAACTTAGTTTATAACCTTTGAATGGCTCGGGAGACAGTTTTTGTTTCCTGGCCTAATAAGGTGAAGGAAGAGAACCAGCAATAGTCACATGGTAGATGCCTTCCATATATGACTTCACTCAATCCTCACAGGGCCCCTGATTTCTTATTATCTCTGTTCTATCAACAAGGAAACTTTGGGCTCCAACAGGTTAAATAACCTGCCCAGGGTCTGATAGCTGGTAAGGGTGGAGCCTGGGTGTGGACCCAGGACTGTCCGGCTTCAGAGCCAGCGAAACACACGCCAGCCTGGCCCTGCATTTCCACTGCAGTGTAGGGGAAGGTGAGTGGGCTCTGTCTCACCCTCACTCTTTCTGCCTCCCTAGCCCTGTCTGCTCTTTCTCCGTTTGAACAGCGGGGATGAGATGAAGATAAGGAGCCCTTTCCCAGCTGTCACACAATGTGGGACATCATACCCCAGAAGTTATTGAACCTTTTTCTTTCTCTGCAAATGTCTGAATCTGAGTGAAGCCTCCTACATCCCTCAACCCTGCTTGGATGACCTTTGGCAACCCTGCTGGGCAGAGGATTTGTGGGTTGTCGGGGAGTCCTCTGTGCTGCTCTGATCTGCATTCTTCCAGCACATGTTGTCTAGGACCATAAGCTCCCAGGCTGTGTGATGAGGGGAGGGAGTGTGGCAGATCAAGGAGTATTAATAAGGCGGCCACTGGCTGCTAGGCCTCTCCTCAGAGTCTGTGACAGGAGCAGTGCGCAGAGGGCAGCCGAGGGCAGAGGGATGTGCATGCCACTCTGAACCCTGTGTTTAAACCCTAGCATGCCACAGGAGGATTGCTCCTTAATCAGAGCTTTGTCCAAACCCTCACTCTCCTAGCCACTAAATTGCATCTCTTACCCCTTCAGATTTCCTTTGCAAAATTTGTCCTCCGGGGAGCCACCCCAGATGGACCCCACGTGGCTCTATTTAGATGTCTCATTCTTTTCGGGGAGCTTCATCTGGAGGTGACATTCAAGCTATTTAAAAACAGTAAGAATGAATCTAGTCCTAGACCAGTCTTAACAGACAGCTCTGAAGGCAGGAGGCTCCCAGAGGCCCTCTGCTGGGGCAAGTGTTAACCCTTTCGTTGCTGGACTCAGGGAGGTCTGAAGGTGCCAGGAGAGAAGGGCACTAGAGGGGCTCATGGTAGTGGCTATTTCCCAAGGGATACAGAAGTTTTTCAATATTTTAATAATTGGTTTGGCTGTACCAGTGCATACAGGTTTGGCTGAGGAAAAAAATGGAGACTTGCCCATGGTTTCTTAGGGTCATTGCAAGTGTGTCTTTGCTGACCCCTCTGTAGACGTAGTGACAGGTCCTTCTTCCTCTGCACGTCCATACAGAGCCTAACATCGGTTTCTGGATTCAGGTAACTGCCACGTTCTAGCTCATCAGGGATGAGCCTCATGTGACCCAAAGCCCATTCCCAGTTCCACAAATGAGGGATCCTCCATCTTTAGTTCCCCCCATGGCAATATGCACCTCCTGATGTTTCTCTTGTAGCAGGCAGCTAATCAAAGGTGGCTGAAAAAAAATGATTGGCCTTTTGTGTGGGTTAAATTTGCATAAAATTCCATTAGGGAATTGCCATTGCATAGACAGTGTGGTCAATAACACAGTCTCTCTCCCCAGTGGTTTGGCCATTCCTCTCCTTGACAGTGGCAAGACACTGGCCTGAGACACCAGGAGCTACTCCACCACCAGCAGCTTTAAGGCCTTGGGTGGGAATTTCCCTCTCTGGGCTTTGCTTTTCTTCTCTGCAAAACAAGGGCCTGAAAGAGCCAATCTCTCAACCCCTGTTCAATGTCTGAAATGATTTAATCCAGTGGTTCCCTTCCATTGCTGCAGTGATGTTAAGAAAGTTGGCTGGAGAGCCAGGTGGGCTGGCTTCCAATGCTAGTTCAGCCATTCTCTTGCTTTGGGCATAATAATAGGATTCTAGTGAAGGTTAAGTAAGTTCACACAGGTAAAATGTTTAGAACACTTGGTCCTTAGTAAACCCTCAATGAATATTACCTATTTTTGCTGCCTCTGGTTATCTGTAGGTTTTGTGAAGGCTGGATTCTTACCTGTATTAAGTGATACCTAAAGCTGCCATATTCTAATGCTTAGCTGAGTAGCCCATGAGCAGGCTCCCATTAGGGTCTCTATCCTGTATTGGAAGGAACAGAACTGACATGTACTGAGGTTTCACTCTGGGTCAGACCTTGTACCAGACACTGAACATGTACCATCTCACTGAATCCTCCTAACAATGGCAAAAGCCAACACCTATTCTCCCCTTGCTCTACTCCTACGGAAATGGACGTAGGTTCACTAAGATGAAAGCCACATGGCTAATAATTAGGGGATTATGGATTCAGACTCAGGTTTGTGGGCCCCCAAAGCCCATGCCAGGGTGAACAAAATGAATTCCCCTGGAATGACAATTCATTATCAGCCCAGGCTCTTCCCAGGATAGAAAGCTGATACCTGCATTTGTTGAAGGAAGCCATCCTGTGGGTCAGCGCAGGGAGCATTTCCCCTGAAGACTTCTCCCTCTTCTTTCAAGCCAGGCTTAAGGATCCAAACAACAAAGGAAGATGAAAGAACCTTGTTGATGAAGTCCTCTATCCTTGGAAGAAGAAGTTTCAAAAATAAAATAAAAAATGAAGAATAGGGTGGCAGGGGGCCGTTGCTGGGGGAGAGAACAATCCTTGACAAATATCTTCTGTTAATAAATTCCATTTTGCCTTGAAAATATTTGCCAACTATCTAAGCAGAAAAAATTTTCACATACCAGGTCAAACCATTGCTGAAATGCCTCTCTAGTGTGCCTGCCCACAGCCCCTGTTTCCATAATGTCCCAGGAGGCAGCCTCTTGTGGACTTCTGTGGTCTTCGCCCAGGAAGACTGACCTTTTTCATGAAGGGGATTCAGGGGAATTTAGGCAAGCTCTCCTCCTAGGCCCAGGAGAAGGTGTTCTAGTGGCCCTGCAGGTCTTTCTATGTACCCATCTTCCTCTTCCTTTCCCCTTCCCCTCCCCTCCCTTCTCCTTCCTCTCCCCTCCCCTCCCCCTCCCCTATTCTCCCTTCTCTCCATTTCACTGAACCAGGGGGTAAGAAACTTTTCTCGTCTCTCTTCTGCTTCCCTCCCAGGTTCATCCACCTCTTCTCAATCAAGAATAACTCTTTCCTTCTCTCAAACTTGCTTGGTTTTGTTGGTTGGGAGAAAAGAGTTTCTCCAACCCTTAGTTTTGCTGCACTTCCAGCCCTCTGCTTTCATGGATGAATAAATTCAACACCTTTTCTGGAGGGGCTACTGGGGTGGCTTCCATTTTGAAAAAGTGCATCAGGCCTCAATATTAGATTTGGAGACAATTCCAGTTTGTCCCAAGGACTTGCTCATTTTGTTTTATTGAATTTGCTTAGGGATATGACCTCTTAAAGGTCTTGCGGGTAGATTTATGCCAAAACATACACCATTCAGGGACTCGTGAAACCATCTGGGGAATATTTGGATGAAAAAGAAAGGCATTTGTTAACATTGTTCTGCCAAGCTGGAGAGCAAACGTAGATCTAGTTCAAACTAAAATGAGGCCAGAGAGTTGATTATCTTTTCCCCTAGATGGACCATCGTTCTACCTCCAGCTCAACTTTCCCTTCCTGGAATAGACAGAGGCTGACTTCCACTACATGGTCATCCAGCCCGCCTAGGAGAGTGCATCCAGTATGGCTGCTTGTTTCAGAAAGAAGCACGCTTGGTCTCCTATGCCTGGACCTTGGGGCACAGTTATTCTTATTTTTCCCTCTGGTGTACTTCGGAGACTTTTTGAGAGCCTGATGATTTTTTTTTTTAATTTCTTTTAACTTTTTTTTTTTTTCTTTTTTCTAATAGACAGGGTTTTGCTATGTTGCCTGGGCTGATCTCCAACTCCTGGGCTCAAGCGAGACTCCCTCCTCTGTCTCTCAAAGTGCTGGAATTCTAGGCATGAGCCACCGTGCCTGGACTGAGCCTGATGATTTCCTATTCTATGAGGTCATAGAATGGGAGCCTTTGGGTGAGCAAGACTTCTCTGGGGTAAGAATACCCAGAGCCCAGCCCCTATTCAAGTTAACCCTTCTTTCCTCTTTCTCTTCCTTCAGCAACAGTTTTGTTGTTGTTGTTGTTGTTGTTGTTGTTTTGAGATGGAGTCTCACTCTGTCGCCCAGGCTGGAGTGCAGTGGTGTGATCTCGGCTCACTGCAACCTCTGCCTTCTGTTTCAAGCGATTCTTCTGCTTCAGCCTCCCAAATAGCTGGGACTACAGGAGCATGCCACCACACCCGTCTAATTTTTTGTATTTTTAGTAGAGACAGGGTTTCACTGTGTTAGCCAGGATAGTCTCAATCTCCTGACCTTGTGATCTGCCCGCCTCGGCCTCCCAAAGTGCTGGGATTATAGGCGTGAGCCACCGCACCTGGCCTCAGCAACTGTTTTTGATGCTATGTTCCCTACATGGTGCTAGGTGTCAAGGATGCAACGATAGATAAGAAAGATAGATTCTTGCCTTAATGGAACATACTGTCTGGTGAAAGACAGATGCCAAGCACCAAGTTGGTGTAGTATAGCAAATGCAAGAGCCATCTGAAAACTTTCTGATATCACGTTTTGTCCTTTGCCATTAAAAGCTTCATTTTGCTGGGCACAGTGGCTCACGCCTGTAATCCCAGCATTTTGGGAGGCCGAGGCGGGCGGATCACGAGGTCAGGAGATCGAGACCATCCTGGCTAACATGGTGAAACCCCGTCTCTACTAAAAATACAAAAAATTAGCCGGGCATGGCGACGGGTGCCTGTAGTCCCAGCTACTCAGGAGGCTGAGGCAGGAGAATGGCGTGAACCCGGAAGACAGAGCTTGCAGTGAGCCGAGACAGCACCACTGCACTCCAGCCTGGGCAAAAGAGCGAGACTCTGTCTAAAAAAAAAAAAAAAAAAAAAAAAGCTTCATTTTAGGCTGGGTGTGGTGGCTCATGCCTGTAGTCCCAGCACTTTGGGAGGCTGAGGAGGGCGGATCGCCTGAGATCGGAAGTTCGAGACCAGCATGGAGAAACTCTCTCTACTAAAAATACAAATTAGCCAGGCGTGGTGGCACATGCCTGTAATCCCAGCTACTTGGGAGGCTGAGGCAGGAGAATCACTTGAACCCGGGAGGAGGAGGTTGCAGTGAGCCGAGATCACACCATTGCACTCCAGCCTGGGCAACAAGAGAGAAACTCCGTCTCAAAAGAAGAAGAAGAAAAAAAAAAAGGCTTCAGTTCTGACGCTTTCATTGGAATTGGAATGGGGCTGGGAGTGGGAACCGGGGCTGCCAGGGCCATCTTGCTGCCCCCAGGGAGAACAGGTCTGAGGTGGAGCCAAGCAGAGTGAGCAGAACTGAGATGAGCAGAGAAAAGCAGGACCTGGAGAAAGAACATTGCTGCATCATGCCTCCACTGCATTCCTAAAGTTTTCCGTCTACACACAAACCAGTATGTCCCCTCTTGTCTTGGATAAATGCATGTAAACAAATGGATGAACACAAGTGTTCATGGGCACAGCACAGGCACCTGCTAAGTAGGCCGCCTCGTGTCTGGTGTCCTGGTGTCCTAAGAAGCACCAGCTTCCTTAATCCCCTTGGAGACCCTGTGAGGGTGGAAGGTAACATGATGGTTAACTGCTAAGAATTCTCAGCCTGACTACAACCACCCTGAATCAACAACACAAGAGGCTTCCAGATTAGTGAAAACTTAGACATGTAGTGGAGTGTGAGCCAAAGGTAAAAGAAAAGGAGACAGAGAGACTGCAGAGAGAGACAGGCAGGAGTGAGACGGTGTGAGGGAGGTGGGAGGTGGGTGCTGTTTCTAGATTCCTGTGCGGGAAAACTCTGCTGGGAGGCCTGCGATTACATGGCACTCAAGCATGTGGGTCGCTGCTGGAACTGGGTGTCCCACATCACGTAGGCACTGTGAGCATTAAAATAACAATCTCCATGATGTGGCACCTGCAGAGAAACATCAAAGGGGTTGAAGCTGTTCAGGCACGAGAAGGTGAGGCCTCGCTGCGAGCCTGAAGCTGTTCCCTGAATGATGACCTGGCAGTGAGTGTGAATGCCTGTCTTCTAGTCTAAACCGTCAGGGCGCGGCCCAAGTCCTACTCATCTCAGTAACCTTCAGAGAATCTGGCACATAGAGCTGGAATCAAACATGTTTCATAAATAACAAACTGGAAGAGTGGGCTAAACTTGGACCCAGGAGCTGGTTCAAACCCTGGTTTGAAGAAGGAAGGTGGATCCTTGGAGAGATACCAGCCAGCTGGACTGTCCCTTCCACTGAGTAGTGTTGGCAGGTAATGGGGGTTAGCTTTCCTGACATAGGGTCCTTTTGCCATGCTTCACTGTGCTGTAGGGACGGGGACACACCTGCAAGTTAAAGAGCCTTGTTCGGAAAGGAAAGATTGTTAGGAGCCTCGTAGCATCTTGGCCCAGCTTCCCTGCCTTCAAGGACCAACAATGATGAAGTCTGTCTTGGAGCTGCTGGGCCGTTTTCATCGCTGTCCAGGCTACAACACTTCCAGATGATTCTCACATTACAGCTTCTCAATGGCTGCCCTTGCCCTACCCTCACTCCCCCGCCTCCCCACCCCCCACCCAGTTAGCTACTGGATAACAAATTCAGTGTCTCAGTGGGATTCAGGGGAGTAAGAAGGAATGCATTGCTATCCCATATCTCGAACCTTCTCTTGGCAAAAAGGAAATTCCATATGCTCCCAAAAGAGTGGGAGAAAAATGACTGCTGGAATAGCAGAGTTGGAAGATTTAAAGGCCTCTTGGGATAATTAAAGACTGAGGTTCTAGCCCTCACCACATCATTGATTAGTAGGAGGCTCTTGAGCAGTTCAAATCAATTTATTCATTCACATCATTGATGAGTAGGGGGCTCTTAAGCAGTTCAAACAATTCATTCATTCAACAAGCATTGAGTGATTACTACATGTCAAGCCCCATGCTATGTATCAAGGATGTAAAGCCAGCCAAAGAGCATTTTCTACCTTCACAGACTGTATGGGGAAATAGACAGCAGTCAAGACCATTCCTTACAGCATAGTGCAGTTAATGGTAGGATAGTAATGTAATTAGTAGTAGTGGTATGGCAGGAACCCAAGATCCATGGAACCCCAGTAGAAGGCCACATTCATGGGCTTGCTCCCTCATCTGTGCATTGAGTGTGTGGTGCCACATCATGAAAGGAAGGTAAGAAGGCTTTGGTGTGCCTCTTGTGATCCCAGGTTGGGCTCCAAAGCAAACACTGAGCAGTGAGTGGTTCTCAAACCCCCATGCACATTCTAATTAGAACCTGGTGGAGAGCTTATTTTAAAAGGTAGATTCCTGGACCTGACCCCAGGAATTCAGAATTATTACGTTCGGGGTAATCTGCATTTTAAAGAAGTGCCTTGGGCTGATTCTGATGCAGATGGTCCATAGACCACACTTTGATAAGGACTGTCTGTAAAGACCCTGACAACTCAAAGATACTCCAATTTCTTCAGCTGTAAGTCATTTTCTTTGAGTTAGCAGATGGAATTAGCAGTTCATGATGGAGCCTGGATTTTCGCTTCTTCCCCAAAGTGCAGGCTTCAACTTTTTCTCTGTGCTACCAGCTAAAATAATTGTCAGGCTGTCAGTTTGACAGAAAGCACACCTATTCATGCAGTTATTCTTGATTCAGATGTTTGGGGAGAAATACAGTGAAACTACAATATGGAATCTAAATTGTTTCCTGTTAGAAAAACACCTAAATATCCTAATAGTTAGAAACAAATGCTTATTCCTCAGTGCTGCAAAGAAATAGCACTTGAACATAAATTTAATTTTGTCAGCAAGGCAATTCTTTACCTCTATAGAAGGGTGCGACTCACAGATGGAGTAATGGTGAGAGCACACCTGGATAGGGGAAGGGAAGGGGTTCTTATTCCTGATGCAGGTAGCTCCTACTGCTGTGTTGTTCCCCTATTGGCTAGGGTTGGACCACACAGTCTAAACTAATTCTGATTGGCTGTTTTTGTTTTGTTTTGTTTTGTTTTGAGACGGAGTCTTGCTCTGTCACCCAGGCTGGAGTGCAGTGGCGCAATCTCCGCTCACTGCAACCTCCGCCTCCAGGGTTCATGCCATTCTCCTGCCTCAGCCTCCCGAGTAGCTGGGACTATAGGCATCTGCCACCATGCCTGGCTAATTTTTTGTTATTTTTAGTAGAGAGAGCAGGAGTATGAGCCGGAGTGGCAGGGTCAGCAGTTTGGCGGGAAGAGTGTTTAAAGAACAGGTGACTCAGGATGGCTCAGGCCAAAGCAGGTGACCAGGGGAACAGATGTGAACTACTAATTAGAACTGGCAAGAAAGTTGTTTACTGAAGCTAGAGGCAAGAGAGCAAAGAGAACCAGAAAGTTAAAAATGGAGAATCAAAGAATAAGAGAGCTAAACATACTGACACATTGATTCTTTGAAGAAAAACTTGGAGTTCACTATATCTAACATAATTAAGGCAATAAAAAGTATGAGTTAAGAGCATGCTGGCCGGGCGTGGTGGCTCAAGCCTGTAATCCCAGCACTTTGGGAGGCCGAGACAGGTGGATCATGAGGTCAGGAGATTGAGACCATCCTGGCTAACAGAGTGAAACCTCGTCTCTACTACAAAAATACAAAAAAACTAGCTGGGCAAGGTGGCGGGCGCCTGTAGTCCCAGCTACTCGGGAAGCTGAGGCAGGAGAATGGCATAAACCCAGGAGGTGGAGCTTGCAGTGAGCCGAGATCTGGCCACTGCACTTCAGCCTGGGTGACAGAGCGAGACTCTGTCTAAAAAAAAAAAAAAGGGGGGGCATGGGCTCTGAGGTCATTTGGCCTAAGCTTCCAATCTGAGCTTAATCCCTTAACCGCCTTAAGACCTTGGGCAGTTACTTTACCTATCTATGCCTCAATTTTCTTATATGAAAACAGGACTGATAATAATGGCACACCTCAAGGGGTGCAACAGGAGTTAAATGGGTTAAGGCATACAATAAGCACTTAACATGGCGCCTGGTGCTTATAAACAAGAAATACCATCTGTTATTAACAAAGCTGACTGCACAAAAATTCCCAGGAGCTAGAAATCAAGAGAGAACTGAAAACTAGGAAAGCAAGCACATTAGCTGTCTCTTACAGTTACCACAGATGAGAGTGGTATTGGTATTAGAGCTGGTCTTATTTGCACAGATGCTCAGGCTTTAATACTGTTCAGGGACAGGAAACAAATTCTTGAGCCTGTGGGAGGTGGTGTGTTGGCACTGAGATGTCAACCTAAAGCCAGGACCCTGGAAGGACAATGTCCTTTTAAAAATTGCATAAGATGTCAATCCCTAGCAGAAAGAAATGAGAAGAAAGTATGTTTATCTTGAACTGAGCTTTAGCTCAAGAGGGGGAAATGTCTCCCTTAAGAATTCAGAACCACTGGCATGAGCCTTTCGTGGGTTTGGGGTTTAAATAAACAATTCCCGCACAACCTGGAAACCCCTGAGCTAAGAAGTAACATAAAGTTTGGTATGGGCCAGTTATACTCTGTTAGAAGCAAGCAGTTTGATTACACTGGTTTCTCCAGATTAAAGTCCTGCTGAAGATGAGCTCACAATCTGAAATCATACAACACTGAAGGAAAAAACATAAGCAAAAGTCTGCAGACCCAACAAACAACAGGATTAGACTTTCAAGAGCCTTAGATTATACAACCATCAGAGGAGATAATTAAAGTATGTTAAAATGATTAATAATATAAAATAAAGCTTGAAAAACATAAATGAATAAAATCAGACAGGCTTTAAAAGTAAAACAAATACCGCTGGGCACGGTGGCTCACGCCTGTAATCCCAGCACTTTGGGAGGCCAAGGCAGGTGGATCACGAGGTCAGGAGATCGAGACCATCCTGGCTAACATGGTGAAACCCTGTCTCTACTAAAAAATACAAAAAAATTAGCCGGGCATGGTGGCGGGTGCCTGTAGTCCCAGCTACTTGGGAGGCTAAGGCAGGAGAATGGCATGAACCCAGGAGGCAGAGCTTGCAGTGAGCCAAGATCGCGCCACTGCACTCCAGCCTGGGTAACAGAGTGCGACTCCGTCTCAAAAAAAAAAAAAAAGTAAAACAAATACTACCCTTTCTTGGAAATAAGAAAAATATTCTTTAAACTTTAGAACTCAATGAACAGATTAAATAGTAGATTAGGCATAGTTGAGAAACAATTAGAAAACTTGGAGCTAAATGTGGGAAAGTATCTGGATGGTGACCAGAGATGAAAATTCTGAAAGAGATATTAGGAGACATGGAGAATAAAATGAGAAAGTCTAACATATATTTCAGAGGACTTCCAGGAGAGAAAACAGAGAGAATGGGGTGAGGCAATGTTTGAAGAGAAGGTGGCTGAGAACCGATGAAAGATAGGAATGTTTAGATTCAGGCAGGGTGCGGTGGCTCACATCTGTAATTGCAGCACTACGGGTGGCTATGGCGGGAGGATCGCTGGAGTCTAGGAGCTCTAGACCAGCCTGGGCAACAAAGAGAGACCCCATCTTTACAAAAATTTAAAATATTAACCAGGCACAGTGGAGTGTGTCTGTAGTCGTAGCTACTTGGGATGCTGAGGTAGGAGGATCACTTGAGCTCAGGAGCTGAGGTTGCAGTGAGCTATGATCATACCACTGCACTCCAGCCTGTGTCATACAGCAAGACTCTGTCTCCAAAAAAAAAAAAAAATTTTTTTTTTACATTCAAGAGTCACAATGATGAACCTCAAAATAGATAAATAAAACCAAATGCTCTTTTAGATATATACTTCATAAAGATACACACTCTATACACTTTATAAAAGAAACCAGAGAGAAAAGACTGAGCTCTACTATAGTAGAGCATGCCAAGGGAGAAGCCATGGAGATCACAGGAATAGGACTGTTCCCAGGATCTGTGACCTAGGTATGGAGACTGCATAATGAGAAACCTGTGGCCAATTGAAGGCGACACAGGTAGGGGCACAAGCAGAGGCTGAGATCAAGGATGACTTTAAAAGCAGATGGAGAATTTGGACTTGGTACAGAAAACTTCAAGGACCTCTTGCATTGTTACAAGGATCCAATGAGACAAGATAAATAGGCTTGTTAACTAAAAAGCAATTTTCAAAGGATGATTTTGCAGTGACTATGGTATGGAAATGAAGCTATTCTGAGACTCTTTGTTTTCAACCTCAAACTGCTATTTTTTGTGTGTGTTTTGTTTGTTCTTTCCTTTCTTAACCTCTCTTTAATAGCACAGAGAGGTTCTGCAACAATCTGAGGTGTTTGAGAAAAGTGTTAAATTAGTTTGTGCAAATAAATGCTTGCTATTTCACTGCAGATTAACCAGCCTGTGTGCAATGTGGACATATATTCTGGAAATGGCATAAATTATCCCACTTTATTTGCCCTCTCTGTTGCTTGGTCAGACTGACCCTACTTGGAAAAACTTCAGATTGGGTCAAACAAGGGTGTTTCTGGGCTGAGAGAATGTCCCTGAAAACTCTGATTTTATATACAGGTTGGTATTTTTATGTATTCTCCATTTTCCTGAGCCGTTGTTGACAAATGGAAAGTTGAAAAACATCTGCCCAAGAAGCCCCAATAAAGTGTCATGCACAACCTGCCAAGAAATGTGAGTGAATTAGCAAAGGCTGGCCCAGGGAAATGAGGAGATGGGCTGGGTACCACCCAATTCACCCCACCGCCCACTCAGAAGCTTTGATCTCATTGGCCTGTGACATGAGGACACATCTGGCTCAGGGAGATTGAGAGAGAGCTTGTTCTTGCAATACATTTTTTTATTGAGTGATGACAATGTGACAGTCACTGTACTCAGTGCACTGGGGACACTACAGTAATCCCAGACCAAGCCCCTGCTCTCTGGAGCTTAGAATCTAGTGCAAGAGGCAGATAAGTAATTATGATACAGCTCTGAAAGTATTATGTAATGGCACTTATAGCAATGGGGAGAAGTAATATCTGAGGCTTGTGAAGAATAAAGTAAGAGTTGCTGAGAAAAGGATATTCAAAGAAGTGTACATTGTTCAATTTTTATGGAGCACCAAAATGAGAGGTGAACCATGACAAATGTTGTTGGAATGTCAGGCCAGACCAGAAGGAATCCTGTAAGCCATGCAGAATAAGCCTTGATCTCGAGGACTTTGGGGGCATTGAAATGTTTTATGCAGGAAAGTAACCTGATTAGATTTTCTTTTTAGGAAGCTCACTCTGGCTGTTGTCTGGGGATTCCATTAGAGGAGAGAAACAGGAGGCAGGGAAATCCATCATGCAGCCTTTGCAGCCGTTGCAGGCAGACCCAGGTGGCAGTGGTGAAGTGGAAAGTGGGAAAATTAAAGGGGTGCTTCTGCAGGGGAATTGGTAGGAGTTGGTGATTGAATGTGGACTTTGAGAGAGAGTGAGGACTTAGGATCATGTTCGGGGTCCTGGTTTGACCATTAGGCACATGACAGGAAGAAGTTCCCTCCTCCTATGTCAAGAGAGAGCTGTGACCTGCAGTGGAGCAGAACAGATAAAGTTTAAGGAAACTTAGGGCCAGCTTCACATCTTTACAACCTGTGCTGTCTAATGGGGCCTGTGTTCAGAAGGGCCCAGTGCATGTTCCGCTGGCCATCTTGAAATCTGTAATACATTTATCTTTGATAAATGTTTTGTAAGTGAAGACTGGTAGAACAATGGGGCACGTTCATGAGCAGAGGAGGCATTTGCGATGTGTGTGTCCTCCATTCCTTGCCACCCCATTCAGATAGAGCACTTGGGATGCCCTGTGAACACCCAATTCCAGTGGACATACCATGCATGGTGGCTCAGAGAGACTCAAGCAGGTGTAAGATAAGCATGGTCTGGAAGCTGATGGCTTTGAGTCTCAGTGAACAGAGAGATTCCCTACTCCTGTTCCCTATTAACGTGAATATGACTGAGTAAGTGGGTGCTGACCACGCTGCAAGGCTGTGCTTTCTATTCAAATAAGAGCTTATTTCAGATGCAGAAAGAAGGCAATGGTGATCTTCTTAAGAAACAGAACAACCGAGGAAGCTTCCTTAGTCCTGTTACTTCCCTGTGTCAGCCAACTACTTTTGCGAAACTGATGATATGGAAGGAAAGAAAAACACAGGGCAATGTATAGTTTCTTGTCCTCTGAGTCCTTCCTTACTTCTCATTAAATTGAAGGTAGAATTTGAAATAAAATATGGAATTTTAAGAAACAGAAAAAGTAAATGGAAAGTAGAGAATGCTGGTAGAATGCACATTTATCAAAAACACTTAAGTCTGTGCAGTGTTTCTACTTTTCTGGCAAGAATGAAATACCTATGCATGTATGAGCTACAAAATACAAATTGTGTAATTTCAGTGATTCTTTTTTTTTTTTTTTTTTCAGAAACAGGGTCTTGCTTCATTTTCCAGGCTGGAGTACAGTGGTGCAATCATAGCTCACTGAAACCTTGAACTCCTGGGCTCAAGTGAACCTTCTGCCTTAGCCTCCCAAGTAGCTAGGACTATATCTGCATGCCACCACCACCTCCGGCTAATTTTGTTTGTTTGTTTGTTTGTTGTTTTGTTTTGTTTTGGTAGAGATGGGGTCTTGCTATGTTGCCCAGGCTGGTCTTGAATTCCTGTACTCAAGCAATTCTCCTGCCTTGGCCCCCAAAGTGCTAGGATCATAGCACAGCACCCAGCCTTGAGTTAACGTTCTTATATTTGTATTTCACAGTATAAACAGTAAAATTCATGGTAATAATTTAGTTTTAATTTTTCTTTACTTAGAAGGCCACTTAATGACATTTTTAGCAAATGCAAACACTATGACAGGCCTGGCATGGTGGCTCATGCCGGTAATCCCAGCACTTTGGGAAACTGAGGCAGGTGGATCACTTGAGGCTAGGAGTTCAAGACAAGCCTAGGAAACATAGTGAAATGCTGTCTCTACTGAAAATACAAAATTAGCCAGGTGTGGTGATGCACATCTGTAATCCCAGCTACTCAGGAGGCTGAGGCACAAGAATCGCTGAACCCAGGAGGCAGAGTTTGCAGTGAGCTGAGATCACACCACTGCACTCCAGCCTAGGCAACAGAGCAAGACTCTGTTTTAAGACAAACAAACCAACCCACTATGACAGTGAGAATGCAAAATAGTACAACTACTTTGGAAGACAGTTTGGCAGTTTCTTACAAAGTTAAACATAGTCTTAATGCACGATCCAGCAATCACACTCCTAGGTATTTACCTAAATGAGTAGAAAACTTATGTCCACACAAACATGTGCTACAAACGTGAATGTTTATAGCAGATTTATTCATCATTGCCAGAATTTAGAAGTAAAAAAGATGACCTTCAGCATCCATTTGTGAATGAATACACAAACTGTGGTATATCCATACAATGGAATCTTATTCAGCGATAAAAAGAAGTGAGCTATCAAAACAATGAAAATACAGGGAGGAAACTTACATGCATATTGCTTAGTGAAAGAAACCAATCTGAAATCTGTATGATTCCAACTTGATGACATTCTGGAAAAGGCAAAACCATAGAGTAAGTTATAAGATCAGTGGTTTCCCAGAGCCTGGGAATAGAGGAAAAGAAGAGAGAAACGGATAGGTGGAGCATGGGAGGTTTTTAGGGCAGTGAAACCATTCTGTAAAATACTGAAACAGTGGGCACATGACATTATGTGTTTGTCAAAACCTGTACAATGTACAGCACAAAGAGTGAACCCTGACTCAGAGGACAAGGAACTCTATTTTCTGCTCGATGCCAAATGGTACAGCCGCTTTGGAAGATAGTGTAAACAATGTAAATTGTGAACTTTAGTTAAAAATAGTGTGTCAATATTGGCTCACTCATGGTAACAAATGTACCACACCAATGCAAAAGAGGAGGGAGGTATATGGGAGCTCTATGTATTTTCTGCGCAATTTTTCTGTAAAAAATAAAGTCTATTAATTTTTTTAAAAAAGGGAAAAGGAACCTTCATCACGTAGTGTACTGACTTTTGGGAGTGACTCAGAGGCTGATGGTGGTGAAAGTGACAGCCACTCTAGAAAGTCCTCAGAGGGACTCATGGGGCTCTTTTCCTGGGCTTGGGCCCCCTTCTTTGTCAACAGGGAGTGCTCGGGCCCCCTTCTTTGTCACCAGGGAGTGGAGTTTCAAGGCCCCAGTTGCATGCCGGCTTCTCCTTTGAGCACTGCCCAGAATTCAGGTGGTCTTTGTCAGAACTGGTGCTCAGGTGTGCTTTGTCATGAGCAGGCGCTCAGCCCCTCCTCTCTCCCCTACCTTGCCCCATTTCAGAATTTAGGAATCATGATTTCCTTCCATATCTGTAAGAGATGGGGAGTGCCATTTTTCCCTGGACAATAAATAATTGTCAGCATTATCACAAAGGAGACTTTAGTATAGTCTCTGCCACACACTGGGTCGCTTTGACCAAGTTGCTTCAGCTCTCTGGGACTCATTTGGCCTATGTGTAAGTGGAAGTGATGAGGAGGGAGATAAATTAGGTGATTTTCCAAGAAAAGAAACTTAATATGTAAAAAGATATAGGTAGACTGCTCTGGTTGAAGGCAGACAAAGTAGAGAGAGAGGCAGCCTGGAGTCCCGATCCACCTCTCACCTGTCCTCTTGACCCACTGATGCCCTTGAGCTCCAGAATTTCTAGAACCCCAGGGTAGCATGGAGCACAGTTTGAGAACTCCTGATCCACCCACCTCATTTTATAAACAGAAGGGCAAAGGACTTGCTCAAGGTTGTACGAGGAGTTAGTGCTCAGGATGGAATTAAGACCCAGGTCTCTGGACATCTAGTTCCGTGCTCTTTCCCCTCACTGTTTTGCCCCAGTCCTGTTGCGGCCACTTTTTGTTTATTGAGTAGGAAACACCCTCCAAGCCCAAACATGAGCTCTGCCCTCTGGGAATGGAAACAGCAGCCCACACACAAATCGTTGCCACTGCCCATGTACCCACCCAGGGTGCCAGCAATGCAATCCTGACTCTTACAGATAATGTGCATATATAACCAGCTATGAGATTCCTCAGGTTCCTAGGCCTCTGAGATCGTTCTGTCAGGGATCTGGATGAACCACTGGCTTAAGAGTTTTAAGCAGCTTGAGCAATTGTCCTCTGTGCCCACATAGCACTCGGTTACGCACAGTCCTGTGTTCTTATGGCCTAATCCTTTTGGAGTATTGGTCTTAGCTCTTCAACTGGATGCTCTACTCTGTGAGAACACAGTTCCTCTATGCCTAATTTTGTGTTCTGTACACAGTGGGTGCTTAGCTAAAAGTGCTTAATCATGCTTCTTTTCAAGGTCATTCCACCCATTTCTGCTCATAAAATGGGAAGAGGAGCCACATCAAAGAGAGTTCCAGAGGCAGTCCAGCTTTTGACCTATCAGAAAGGGCAGTGCACCAACTTGCCCAGCATGGAAAAAGTGAGAAGGAACTAGGCTGGCGGCCAATGAGGGTGTACTACAAATAGCCGCTACAAGTTTGGAACATTTCCTGTGCTGAACCCTGCAGATGTGTGATCTCCGGGAATGCTAAAAACAAACTTGGATGGACTTATTCCTACTCATGGTACAGATGAGGGAACTGAGATGTAGAGAAGGGAAGTAACTTGGAAAAGGCTTTAGAACTATGATTAGAACCCAGGTCTAGCTGATGCCAAAGCCCAAGTTCATAATCTCCATATCAGGATGACCAAGGGCACTATAATTGGGGTTTTAAAAGTCCTAGGGTCACATAAAGAGCTTGTGTATCACATTTTTTGATAGCCCTGTGCCCAGTCTTTAACCTTCAGCCCACCTTGCTTTCTCTCCCCTTCCTGCAGCCTCCTAAAGAGTTTAGGACACCAGGCCAGGCGCGGTGGCTCATGCCTGTAATCCCAGCATTTTGGGAGGCTGAGGTGGGCGGATCATCTGAGGTTGGGAGTTCGAGACCTGACCAACATGGAGAAACCCCATCTCTACTAAAAATACAAAATTAACTGGGCGTGGTGGTGCATACCTGTAATCCCAGCTACTCAGGAGACTGAGGCAGGAGAATCATTTGAACCTGGGAGGCAGGGGTTGCGGTGAGCCGAGATCACGCCATTGCGCTCTAGCCTGGGCAACAAGAGCAAAACTCCATCTCAAAAAAAAAAAAAAAAAAAAAAAAAGAATTTATGACACCGAATGAAAGGGCTAAAGAATGTAGAGCCAGTGAGTTTATAAACCAGGCATGTCAGCATGGCCCAGAGACCTCCATGGGTTGGGAAAGAGGGTGCTGGCTGAGACATGAACACAGGCAGAGATGGGGTAATAAATACAGAAAATCTGCATAGTTTATCCTGGGGGCCTATAAATCTGGAACATTGTGGTCTAACTGAGCAGTCCTGCTAATGCAGACATGATGAGTAAAAGCTTCTTTCAAAGTCAACTCAGGACTCTGAGAGTGTAGCAGGATGGTTACTCAGGCATCCTGGAGTAGGACAGACCTGGATTTCATTCCCAGATCCAGATCTGTCACTTATTGGTTGAGGGGCTTAGGGCAAATTACTTAAGCCTTTAAACTTTACTTTGCAATCTGTATTATGGAAATAATAATACCAACCTCAGAAGGTTGCAAATATTAAATGAGATTCTTATTGGGTGCTTAGCATTATATCTGGCATATTGTAAGCATTCAAGGAATAGTTACTACTATTATTATTATTAATGTTATTCAGGTTCAGTTTCTTATCAAGTAGGTATATATTTTTTTGATGGCCAAAGGGTTTGATAGCTCCCGTTAGGGACCCAAGTCAGCCCTTATGCTCAGACTCCAGTGCAGCAATTAGCTCTTACTCTCTGACCCACAGCCTCTGCAGTGTTTGTGTATCTGGAGGTTTACCTGGTGGAAAGACAATGGTGTAGGTTCCATCCAAAGATAGATAGCGTGGTAGCTCAGAAGAAAAATGACCCAGATCCCAGAACCTCTAACTTTCTTGAAAACTATTGAAACTTCCGGAATACCCAAAATCATGAAACCAGTTTTAAGGTTCTTGGTAGTCTGCAGGCAACCACAGACTCAAAATATTTGGGCTAGACTCTTCTATGGAAACAGAAATCATCTGGCTCAATCTCTTCTTTTTACAGATCAAAGCACCAAGTCCTAGAGACAGGGTGAAATTTTGACTAGACCTACAGATTATTAGAATTGCAAGGCAGCGAACAGCACCACAAAGGACTGAGAATGAGACCCAGCTAAAAGTCTCTGTGGATCTGGTGGCCTCCAATCCACACCATTTCCTGGCGACTCCAGTGCAGGATGGTCGTTCCCACTGCCGGGCGACTAGCGTGGCAGGCTCCTGCTGTGTTGCCCCATTGCTCCTACAACTGATTGGCTTGTGGCCTGCTCAACCCAGGGGATAGTGAGTTCTTTGAGGGTAGGGGACACTTTAGCAATTAGAATCCTAAAGTCACAAACATGTTTTAGCTGGAAGGAACCTTAGAAATGCCATTCTCCCATCCCTTTATTCTACAAATGGGAAGACATAGGCTCACATAGAGAAGAATCACATTTATGGTAACCAGTTTCATGGTGGCAGAGCCAACTCCAGAGCCTCGAATCCTCTGAACACTTCACCAAGCTGTGTAGTTGCACTGCACATTCTGTAGAGCCTCAATATGCTGATGACTCATCCATTTTTACCCCTAGATCTGTCCTCTACCCAGAATTCCTGACTTGCAAATCCTACTTCCTATTCAACATCTCAACTTGGATAAGTAACAAACATCCCCACATGTCCAAAATGGGGCTCAGAGAAGATTGGGCATGTGTGAGTGTGCATATGTGGTGTCAGGAGGTGGGAATAAGCACTCATCACACATTAGCTTCTCGTTGGCTAGAAACACTGTCTAGCTAATACTGGTGGTGCTAATAGATTACACAGGGCAAAAGAAGGGTTGTGTGCTCTCTGTAGCAAAAGAGAGTGGGCGGCCTTTGCCAAAGAGCAGCGTTATCATACTGGGAAAGTTTCAGAGCCAGCCCTTCCTCTTGCCCAGACATATAGCTGGCATGCACTGGCATAAGGAGGAACACACCGGGATGTCAACAGAGTGACACACACACACACGCACACTCAATGTTGGAAACTGTTGTAACTCTTGTATTATTGGTAGCTTGAAACTACCATATTCAATTCCACATGATATTAAAAAACTACTTTAATCTGAAAATTTTTTAGACCAGCTATTATCTGTTTTCACCTGAGTTCACTCCTGAGAACTTTTTTTTTTCTTACTCTGTCCCCCAGGCTGGAGTGCACTGGCGCGATCTCGGCTCACTGCAACCTCCACCGCCTGGGTTCAAGCGATTCTCCTGCCTCAGCCTCCCGAGTAGCTGGGAGTACAGGTGCATGCCACCATACCTGGTTGATTTTTGTATTTTTAGTAGAGACGGGGTTTCACCACGTTAGCCAGGATGGTCTTGAACTCCTGACCTCGTGATCCTCCCACCTCAGCCTCCCAAAGTGCTGGGATTAAAGGCATGAGTCACCGTGCCCAGCTGAGAAAAAATTTTATTATGGCTTCTATAGTGCTATTTCTTACAAGTCTGATTTTCTTTTTTCAGGACTCTACCCCGTTTGAATTGCCTTTATGAAAAAAACTGCAAAATGCCGCCCCAAGGGAGAGAATAATATAACTTATTATATAACATTGAGCAGAGATTAAATGAATACCTACCAAATACCAATGTCTTCACTGATGCTAAGCTTCTCCCTCTTGCAAAGATAATCAACAAATTCAATTGCAGTGGAACAGTGTGAGCCCTCCAATTTGCTGTGGCAGGAAATAACACATCTGGTGTCCTCAACCACCACTCTGATTTGTTCAGATGACAACTCAACAGGAAGGGCCTCTCAAGGTGCAGTCCTTTCATCTTTAAGAGGCGAGATTGTGTTTCTCATAAGATAATCTTGCTTTCTCTAATTTCTGCAGTAGGATGTTTTATGTGCTATGGAAAAAAAAGTAATACAATCAGGAACATATCAAGGTCATATCAAGACATACCAAGGTCATTCATACAGGCCCTCTTACCTTCAGTGGACTGGAGATGGACCGTCAGTAGGTGAACTCCTCAGAAAGTCTTCATGGACTCTATTCTGTTTCCTTTTGTGGGTCCTTAGGAAATAGAGAGTGCTAGAATAACTACATTCTAAACCTCATAGAATAGAGATTAGGGATAAAACAGAGAAGGAAAAGAAGGGAAGCAGAAAAAGACCAACGTACAATTGATATCTTAGCAACAAGCAGATCACACATGTCACTATTCAGTATCTACAGTTTTCTTTCTTTTCTTTCTTTCTTTTCTTTCTTTCTTTCTTTCTTTCTTTCTTTCTTTTTTCTTTCTTTCTTTCTTTCTTTCTTTCTTTCTTTCTTTCTTTCTTTCTTTCTTTCTTTCTTTCTTTCTTCTCTTGCTTGCTTGCTTGCTTGCTTCTTTCTTTGTCTTCTTTCTGACAGGGTCTTACTCTATTACTCAGGCTGGAGTGCAGTGGCACAACTATGGCTTACTGCAGCCTCAACCTCTGGGCTCAAGTGAGTTCAAATGGTCCTCCCACTTCACCCTCCCAAATAGCTGCATTGCAGGCATGACTCACTATGCCTGGTCATTTTTTTGTTGTTGACCATGCGGTCAAGAAAGGCATTCTCCTTCTTGAAGACATCTTCCTTAGCAGCCTAGACAAACTGAAATTTTTTTCTGAGATGAAAGTTCTGTTTTTCTCAGGAGACACACCCCAACACACACACACTAGAGGCTGAAGGTGACTTTGCTTATGCCTTTATTGTATCCCCACAGGTCCCAGCCCCAAGGATGGAAGAGAGCAAATGAATATAGACATTTCCCCTTGGATAGAAAAAAAAGAGAAAAAAGGCTGAAAGTTTGTTCTAGTTTGAAAGAAAAAGAATTAACAGTAGGGGAAAGGAGGGGGTTTTGCTGGGATGTGGAGAACATGCAGGAGGTTGTTTATAAGGTGTTTCTTAAAAACGATCTTTCAACAAGCTGCTCATCTATTCTGTGTTAACAACCCACTTCAAAACTTAACGGCATCAAACGAGCACGATTTATTAGTTTTCCCAGTTCTGTGGGTTTACTGGACAGGTCTTCTGTTGACCTCATGGGGCTCCCTGTCCAGCTGCATGCAGCAGGTGGGTTTGTGCAGCCGGCTGGGCCTCTGTCTCCTTTATCCTGAAGGAGGCTAGACCTCGCCTCTAAACATGGCAATGGCAGTGTCCCAAGAGAGTGAAAGTAACACCTGCAATGCAAGGTCCCTTAAAGACTAGCTCAGAGATTCACACAGTGACATTTCCGCCATATTCTATTGATCAAAGCCAGTCACAAGGGCAACCCATGTCCAAGGGATGGAAAAATCGATTCCATCTCTCAGTACATGCCGCTGTAAACTGACAGAGTGAAGAGAGGAGGGCACAGGGGAAGCATGATTCATCAGTGGCCATTATTGTGACAACATATCACATGAGGCAGTTGTTAGATATTAGAATGTTGGAGCCAAAAGGGACCCGGACAGGAACCCAGGACTCTTGACTTCCAATCCAAGCCTCTTCCCACCACGCCAGTTATTCCAAGCAATAATTAGCTCTCTCTCTACTGCCGGGAGATTCAAGCACATCATGCTGCTAGATGTGGCTTCCAGCATCAGCTCAGTCAAATGTGGAGAGCCACCTTCTGCCCTAAGCAAGCCTGGCTTCTTCCCACCCTTCCCCAAGCTTCCCATACCATTTTTATACATGCCGTAGACTCAAAACATTCTTCGTACATTTTAACAAGTTGGTGAGGAATTTCTACAGTGGAAACTCTTTTTCCTTTTGCAGCAAAATGGAATAACAGCAAACAACATCGGAGGAGGACGTGTCTGGGAGAGCAGCCATTTTAAAGAAGAGCACGTTAAGTCACAAACAGTTGCAGCTGATCTAGTTTGCAGTGTCGCCATACATGCCTAACTAAATATTGAAATCCCAGGAAAAACTCACTGTGCATCGTGTTCCAGAAACTAGCTTTGCAAACAGTCTTTTCAGATGTGTACATTTTGTGTATTTGAGGCATATAATACATATATTTTCCTCCATGCTCACCCAACCTTTACTCCTATATTTAATTCAGCTGCAATGCCATACAAGCATTTCTATAAAGTACTTAATTTCGGGTGAGGCAGAGCAAAGAGAAGCCCCCAGGCCCAGGCTTTCCCTCTAGGAGACTAGTTTACTATTGGGGTGATTTTTTCTCCCCACCCCTACCCCACTTCTTCGGGGACATTTGTCAATGTCTGCAGCGCTTTTTATTGTCATGACTTGGAGGACAGGTACTACAGGCATCCAGTGGGTAGAGGTCAATGATGCTGCTAAACATCCTACAATGCACGGGACAGCCCCCAAAATGAGGAATGACCTAGCCCAAAATGTCACTAGAGCCTCTGTCGAGAAACTTGCTCTAGGAGCTTGCGATTATGACACTGGGGCTGGCCTGATTTATGTTCAATGAAAACGTGGTTGCAGATCTCTATTTAAATCATTGCTTGGGCTGGGTGCAGGGGCTCATGCCTGCAATCCCAACATTTTGGGAGGCCGGGGTGGGTGGATTCCCTGAGCTTAGGAGTTTGAGGTCAGCCTTGGCAATATGGTGAAACCCCATTTCTACAAAAAATACAAAAATTATCCAGGCATGGTGGTACATGCCTGTGGTCCCAGCTACTCAGGAGGCTGAGGTCGGAGGACAGCTTGAGTCCAGGAGGTTGATGTTGCAGTGAGCTGAGATTGTGCCACTGCACTCCAGCCTGAGTGACACAGCGAGATCCTGTCTCAAACAAACAAACAACTGACTGTTTCCCTCTATTCAAGTGTATTTTAAACTCTAAAGAAGAAAAGGGACATGGGAATACATTTTTGGCAGGGGTTAAGTCATGAAATATACAGTTTAGAGAAGAGATTATTTTCCATAGTGATTAGGCATTCATCACAAAGGAGGGACAGCTGACTATGTTAAAATATAATTGCCAGGTAAATATTTTCTTGACTACAAAGTGATGTTATAGGGTATTATTCAGAGAGGGAGGTGTTCCAATTAGCCGCTAATTTTTCATCATTTTTCCAGTTCTGATCTGGAGACAGATGCAGCTGTCACTGATGTAGAGCCAAGGTTTTCAGGACCCTTTCTTGTCACTAATAGGAAACTACCCTCTTCCCCGAAAGGGCTGAGACTGGCAGGTACAGTGAGCCCAGATAAGATTGGAACTTGTCAATTTCTCACATATGTAGTTCTGAAATCAAAACCTCTCTCCCAGAAGTCTCTCAGTGATGGAGAGCCCGGCCAGGTGGTGGGTAGATAGTCTTCTTGTATTGCATGGACCAAGGGACTCAGGCTCAGGGAATTTACATAATTTGCCTAACAACACACAACTGGTAAGAATTGGAACCAGGCTCTGAAGTCCCATCTTCTCTCTTCTAGATTGGATTGCTTTCTTATTGACTTGGTATGCTGAAAAGGGCACTTGATTGGGAATCAAGCATAGCATCAAGTTTTGTTTTGTTTCCTTCCTTCCTTCCTTCCTTCCTTCCTTCCTTCCTTCCTTCCTTCCTTCCTTCCTTCCTTCCTTCCTTCCTTCTTTCCTTCCTTCCTTCCTTCCTTTCTTCCCGCCCGCCTTCCTTCCTTCCTTCCTTCCTTCCTTCCTTCCTTCCTTCCTTCCTTCCTTCCTTCCTTCCTTCCTTCCTTCCTTCCTTCCTTCTGCATTAACTATATCAGCCCTTAGTTTATTCTGGACAAGTAAGAAATAGTTTGTTGCATTTTTTCCCCCCAGATTCTAGTTATGATGCTAACTTTACATTCTTTTAAAAATGTTTTTGACATCAAGTTCTCTGTGGCTTTGGGCAAGTATTTTAACATCTCTAGACCTAAGTCTAGAGATGTTAAAGGAGGACCTAAGTCCTCTTCCGTAAATTGGGAGAGCAATAATGTCTGGTGTGTCCACAGCCCCTCACAATTTCCATAATCTTGTTGGATCTGGACTTCCCTCACTAGGCTCCTAAGAATTCCAGTGTCTTCCATTCACAAGGAGCCATGAGGCCATTGGTGAGTGGATGGAGGGTGAGGGATCACAGGTGCTGCTGCTCAACTCAGGTTCTCCCTGCCCCAAAGTAAAAGAGGCAGAGAACAGAGAGGGTGTGGTGTGAGTAAAGGCCATGCAGGATGGTGGGTAGATTGGGACTGTCATGGTAGCAACAGCAGCAGAGTCAAGCTAAAGAGAAGCTGGACAGAGCAGAGCCCTGAAGAGCATCTTCTTGCCTTTCCTTTGGTCTGTGTGAAGTGCCATTTACTCGTCCATCCATCCATCCATCCATCAAGCCTTCACTGAGTCCAAACTGTGCTCCAAGCACACAGTGGAGAGTTAAAGTTAACTAAGATAAGATGGATCCCTCCCCTCCTAAGGTATCAGAGTGGGTAAGGATACCAACAACCTGAGTTTGTCTTCCACGTCTGTCACTTCTTTGGGCAAACTCTTTTTTTTTTTTTTTGAGACGGAGTCTCGCTCTGTTGCCCAGGCTGGAGTGCAGTGGCCGGATCTCAGCTCACTGCAAGCTCCGCCTCCCGGGTTTATGCCATTCTCCTGCCTCAGCCTCCCGAGTAGCTGGGACTACAGGCGCCCGCCACCTCGCCCGGCTAGTTTTTTGTATTTTTAGTAGAGACGAGGTTTCACTGTGTTAGCCAGGATGGTCTCGATCTCCTGACCTCGTGATCCGCCCATCTCGGCCTCCCAAAGTGCTGGGATTACAGGCTTGAGCCACCGCGCCCGGCCTGGGCAAACTCTTTAACCTCTCTGTGACTCAATTTCCCTCTGTGTAAAATTGGAATAATAGCAGTCCATATTAAAGGGATGCTCAGAGGATTAAGCGAACTAATTTAGGGAAAGCACTTAGCATAAGGCATGGCACAGAATCAGTATTCCATAAGCGTTAGCTATTGTGTTACTATTAAGTGATGAGGCAGATATGTCAATGATTCACTGTTAACTGACCTGGAGCTCTGGTAGATGGAGCCCACTGAAGGAAGCTGGAACATTCAGGCAGGAAACAGGCACCAAAAAGGAAAGGAGAGAAGATGACCCAAAATGCCACCATAGCATGTGTGTCTTTTTTTTTTTTTTTTTTTTTGGCTTCTACTTGGGCAGAAAAATAAACATATAGAAAAATTCCCATGAGAGGAGAATTCAGATGCCATGAAAATGTAGAGGGTACTCACACAAAGCCAAGCAAGTCTACCTGTGACCTCCCTCCATCTTTCAAAGAAGCCTCTGAGATAGGTACTATCTACCACCTGTACTAGCTTTCTGGGGCTGCTGCAACAAATACCACAAACTGGGGCGGGCGGGGGAGCTTCAAACAACAGAGATGTATTTTCTTGCAGTTCTGAAGCCCAGAGGTCTGTAATCAGTATTGCTGGGCTGAAATCAAGGTGTGGGCAGGTGTATCTGTTTGTTAAGGTTACCATAACAAATAACCACAGACTGGGCAGCTTAAAAGATGGAAATTTACTTTCTCACATTTCCTGAGGCTAGAAGTCCAAGATCAAGGTGTTGGCGGGGCTTTTCTCCTGAGGCTTGTCTCCTGGGCTTGCAGGGGGCTCCTGCTCACTTCTTTGTCCTCACATGGTCTTTCCTTTGTGTATACACATCCCTGCTGTGTCTCTTTTCTTTTCTTTCCTTCCTTCTTTGTTTCTTTCTTTCTCTTTCTTCCTTTTTCTTTCTTTCCTTTCTTTCTCTTTTTCTTTCTTTCCTTTTTCTTTCCTTCTCTTTTTTCTTTCTTTTCTTTCTTTCCTTCTCTTTCTTTCTCTTTCTCTCTTTCTTTCTTTCCTTTCTTGCTCTCTCTCTCCTTCCTTCCTTTTTTCTTTTCTTTTTTTTTTTTTTCTTGAGATGGAGTCTTGCTCTGTCACCCAGGCTGAAGTGCAGTGGTACTATCTCAGCTCACTGCAACCTCTGCCTCCCAAGTTCAAGCGATTCTCCTGCCTCAGCCTCCAGTCCCTTCCTCTTCTTATAAGGACATTAGTCCTGTTGCAGCAGGGCCCCACCCTAACAGCCTCATTTTAACTCACACACTTCTTTAAAGACTTTATCTCCAAATATACCTACATTCTGAGGCACTGGGGGTTGGGACTTCAACATACTACTTTGGGGGTGGCAACACAATTCAGCCCATAACAGCAGGACCATGCTCCCTTGGGAGGCCCTGAGGGAAAATCAGTCCTGCTTCTTCCCTGACTGCTGGCGTTCTTTGACTTGTGGCCACATCACTCCAATCTGTGTCTCAAGGGCCACTTTGACTCCCTCTTCTGTCTATGTCATCTCATTCTACCTCCCTCTTACAAGAACATTTGTGATGGCATTTGGGATCCACCAGGATAATCTTTTTATCTCAAGATCCTTAACTTAGTTATATCCACAGAGACTCTTTTTCCAAATAAGGTAACATTTACACGTTCCAGAAATTTGGATTTGGATATCCTTTGGGGGGGCATTTTTCAGCCCCCAAAAGCTGAGGCTCTGCAGGATGAAAAACCTGCCCAATGTTATGGAGAGAACAGAGGCAGAGGCAGGTTTCCAAACACAGGGGATGGAGCTCAGTCCATGGTTCCTTCCAGTCCATCTATTAATAGCTGCACACCGTTGAAAGCAGGATGAGAGACATACCCTGGCTAAGGAGGACGCCCTCACCCAGAGTTTTTCCTGCAGAGAAGGGGAGCACAGAAGCTCAGCAGAGACCGTGGGACCAGAGAATCATACTTGTGGTCAAGCAAGTTCCTAGAAGCAAGGAATGTGACATGAATCTCAGATCCAGAGAAATGGAATTTATCTTGGAGAATGACTCAGGTGCAAAGGGCCAGGGCTGCTGGAAGAGCACCGGGGTGGTGACTCTGGGCAGGCTGCAGCTGAGCTGGTGTTTACTGTCTTCAGAAATGAAGTGGTGAGCAGGGAAAAACTTGCTGTGTCTCAAGTACAGAGACACTGGGAGGTAACCAGGTTCAATGAGGGTGGCTGTCTGCACAGTGGTTTGGACCCTCGTGTGTGTGTGTGTGTGTGTGTGTGTGTGTGTCTGGGAGGGAGGGGGCAGGGCCAGGGCCAGGGCCAGGGATGCCGACCAGTGCTTTTCTGTTTCAGAAACATGCTTGCTACAAGCACAAGGAGCAGGTAGGGTGACCAACCCACTCCAGTTTGCCAGGGACTTTCCCTGTGTAAGCACTGAAACTTCCATGTCCCAGGAAGCCCCCTTTTCCTGGACAAACAGACACAGCTGGTCACTGTAGCTCCAGTACTCATTTGAATATAATGAATGCCTCAAGTCTGTTTCACATGACAAGGCCATGGCCACGGCTCTGTCGCCAAGCTGAAGGGGAAGGGAAAGGCAATTTGTCTTTGCAAATTGCCCCAAAACAAGCAATATAAAAAATGATGTGGCTGGGCGCGGTGGCTTATATCTGTAATCCCAGCACTTTTGGGAGGCTGAGGTGGGCAGATCACTTGAGCTCAAGAGTTTGAGACCAGCCAGGCCAACATGGTGAAATCCCACCTCTATTAAAAATACAAAAAATCAGCCGGGCATGCGCCTGTAATCCCAGCTAGCTGGGGGACTGAGGCAGGAGAATCGCTTGAACCCAGAAGGTGAAGGTTGCAGTGAGCTGAGATTGTGCCACTGAACTCCAGCCTGGCCAACAGAGAGATTCTGTCTCAAAAAAAAAAAAAAAAGAAAAAAGACACATTCGTTTTGTATGAACTTGCCTGCCCTAACAGAAACTACAAGTAACAGTGGCTTAGATGTAGTAGAAGGTCATTGTTCTTCCACTTCACAGCTGGGGCTTACACAAGTCAGAGTCAGTGTGGCAGCACCATAAACAGGGTTGCCTCTGTCTGGTTGCTGCACCTTCTCTAGGGTGCTGCCCTGGTGTGCATGACCTACCACTTTCATGCTCCTTACCATCCTCCGCCCTTTCAGCTCTCCCTCTCCATGTAAACAGTTCCCTACATTACAGTTCCCCGATGTAAGTTTCTAGAGAGCTTACTGCTTTTCTAATTGGATGCTGACTGATACAACCTGTGACCTCAAAATGATAAGAGGTACAGAGAGAACACGGGCAGAGGAATGCCACAGACATACCTGTGGCAGACACATCTCAAGAAGTGAGACCAGATAGAGGAGAATGGGCATTGATGGCCAGGTCTGAGACAGGAGAAACGTCTTCGGGTTGTTGTTCATGAGTAGGTAGTTTGAGCTGTATGGAGCTGCAGAGTGGAGCTTGGGTGGAAGCTGATTCATGGGCTCCTGAGTGGAGGCTCCACAGATGGGAGTGGACTCGGGCAGCAGGCAGGGCTGAGCTGGGTGAGGAGGGAGGTCCTCAGCAGATTGGCTAGAGGAAGCAGGGGTGAAGCCAGGAAGGGTCAGAAAAGGCCAGGCAGTGGAGCGGTCAGAAGATCCCGCCTGGATGTTGGAAAGAGGAGGGGAGAGCAGCAGAGTCAGTAACGAGAGGTGAGAGACTCCTGGATGAAGAGGTAAGTCAGCACAGGGCACCAGTGAAAGTCCCAATTATGGGCTGATTTGTGTCCCCTCCGAAATTCATATGCTAAAGACTTAACCCCAGTACCTTAGAATGTCACTGTACTTAGAGACAAAAACCTTTAAAGAGGTGATTAAGTTAAAATGACGTCATTAAGGCAAGCCCTAATCCAATTAGACTGGTTTTTTTATAAGAAGAAGAAATGAGCAGCCTGGCCAACATGCTAAAACCCCGTGTCTACTAAAAATACAAAACTTAGTTGGGTGTGGTGGTGTGCTCCTGTAATCCCAGTTACTCGGGAGGTTGAGGCAGGAGAATCGCTTGAAGCCAGGAGGCAGAGGTTGCAGTGAGTTGAGACTGCACCATTGCACTCCAGCCTGGGTGACAGAGTGAGACTCTATCTCAGGAAAAAAAAAAAAAAAAGAGAAAATGGGGACATAGAAATGTACAGAGGGAAGAAGCTGTGAAGACACAGGAAGGAGATGGTATCTACAAGCCAAGGAGAGAGACCTCAGAGGACAACAACTCTATTGATACCTTGATCTTGGACTTTCAGCTTCCAGAACTGTAAAAATAAATTTCTGTTGTTTATAGAACAGTCTCCTGACCTCGGTCTGTGCTGTTTGTTACAGCAGCCCAAGCTGACTGATACAGTCCCTTACTTATCAGCATGTGTTGAGTTCTTCCCAGAACCTATTTCTGGGAACATTTTGCCTGATCAAAGTTTTTTTCTTCTTTCTCTTTATTTTATTTTACATATTAAAATTTATTCTTTTAAAATAAAATTTAAATTTTATTTTCTTTTAAAAATGCATATAGGCCGGGCGCGGTGGCTCAAGCCTGTAATCCCAGCACTTTGGGAGGCCGAGGCGGGTGGATCACGAGGTCAGGAGATCGAGACCATCCTGGCTAACATGGTGAAACCCCGTCTCTACTAAAAATACAAAAAACTAGCCGGGTGTGGTGGCGGGTGCCTGTAGTCCCAGCTACTCGGAGGCTGAGGCAGGAGAATGGCGTGAACCTGGGAGGCGGAGCTTGCAGTGAGCCGAGATCGCGCCACTGCACTCCAGCCTAGGTGACACAGCGCGAGACTCCGTCTCGAAAAAAAAAAATGCATATAAAGATTATTAAATATAGATGTCCTTGGTATGCCGAATAAACTGTAAAACATTTTTCTCATTTGTTTCAAGTGTTTTTGATAAAATAATTAAACATTTCGAGGATAGTTAAAGTTTGACCACAACCCTCAGCCCTTTCCTCTTCTCTCTTTCTTCAGAGGCAGTCACTGTCAAGGAACTGATATGGATTCTTTCAATCCATGTGTCCATGAACAGCATTTGGTATTGGTTTGTGTGGGTTTTATTTTTTTGCATTCATGATACATATGTTGTGAACTTTGACTCTATCACTTCCAAACCTCATGTGTGGTACTTCCCAAAGTCTAGCAGGCGAATCATGGTACAAGAGATGTTAACTGGTACAGGACAGGCAAGGCATTAAAGAACACTGAATGGGTCAGGCGCGGTGGCTCATGCCTGTAATCCCAGCACTTTGAGAGACTGAGGTGGGAGGATCACTTGAGGCCAGGAGTTCAAGACCAGCCTAGGCAACAAAGGGAGACTACATCTCTACAAAACACACAAAAATTAGCCGGGTATGGTGGCATGTGCCTGTAGTCTCAACTACTTAGGAGGCTGTGGTGGGAGGATTGCTGGAGCCTAGGAGTTGGATGTTATAGTGAGCCATGATCACCCACTGCACTCCAGCCTAGGTGATGGAGTAAGACCCTGTCTCCAAACAAACAAACAGACAAAAAAACATTGATTTGAATAATGACATATGATTCCCTACAGATTAAGTCTCAGGGGGACTAAGTATTAAACACTTGCTAATTTCCTTCCTTAACAAAGAGGAAGTACAGACTCTAAGCTAGCCAAGTTATCTGGCTAGATTTTCACACCACTGTCATTTTCCATGTGTTTATTTATTTGTTTACTTATTTTTTGAGACAGAGTCTTGTTCTGTTGCCCAGGCTGGAGTGCAGTGGTGTGATCTTGGCTCACTGTAAACCCTACCTCCCAATTCAAGTAATTCTCATGCCTCAGCCTCCCGAGTCACTGAGGCGACAGGTACCTGCCATCACACCGGCTAATTTTTAGATGTTTAGTAGTTGGTCAGGTTTATCTTGATCTCTTGGCCTAACTTGACCCACCCATATTTCTTTTTCTTTTTTTGAGACAGAGTTTCGCTCTTGTTGCCCAGGCTGGAGTGCAATGGGGCAATCTCAGCTCACCGCAACCTCTGCCTCCCAGGTTCAAGCGATTCTCCTGCCTCAGCTTCCCGAGTAGCTGGGATTACAGGCACGTGCCACCACACCTGGCTAATTTCGTATTTTTAGTAGAGACCATGTTGGTCAGGTTGGTCTCGAACTCCCGACCTCAGGTGATCTGTCCACCTTGGCCTCCCAAAGTACTGGGATTACAGGCATGAGCCACTGCACCCGGCACTGCCTTGGTCTTTCAAAGTGCTGGGATTACAGGCGTGAGCCACTGTGCCTGGCCCATGCATTTATTTTTATGATTACTTTCTACTTAAGATGAATAATATTTGTCTTTCATTTTTGACGCTAGAATAAAGCTACCCTATAAATTTATTAAAGCGTAAAAATTAGCTAGTTTTAAATTTAAAATATTAAGCCAATAATGGTACACATGGCAGGCGAATGCTGAAAATTAGTGAAGGGCATTCATGAATATGATTTTGGGAAAAGCTGATACCTACATTTATTGAGTACTCTGACTGCCATTGGCACTGTAGAATTCTATATGCAATTTGTTGTAATCACACAACAACCCTGAAGAAGGGAGGATTAGTCCCCTTTGGCAAATTAGGAAACTGAGGCCCAGGGGGGTGATGTAAGTGGCTGAGCCCACGTTTGAACTCTCTGATCCGAGACTCCTGTGCCTAGGCTACGTGTAATGTCTGAAGTCTTGTCTGTAAGATGAGGCTTAAGGCACACCTGATCCAATGACTTCAAAGGGCTGCCTAGGGGGGCGCATAAGGCAAGGATGCTGTCGTGCTTTGAAACATGTCACAGTGGCTTCATGGCACATGCTAGTGCAGAAGGATCCGTGCTTGGGTTTGATGCTCTGCTTATTGCCTCCTTGAGAATCTTAGTACTTTTTCTTAAGCTGTGTTTGTATTTCAAGTCCGACGGGATAATGCACAGGAGGCTTGAAGCCTCGTCTCACCTGCGGTCCACCCCCGACTGTCTCCCTGGGATGGGTTCTCTACAGCCCACTCTGGCCTCCCTCTCCCCACCCCCAACTCCATAGTGGTGGCTCCCCTCTGCCCAGAGTGTTGATGGGCCACGTTCCACTATTAGTCATCCTGGCCTGGGTGCAGCCACAGACAGGCCTGGAGTTGGGCATGTTCCACAGTATCTCACATGTGGCGAGGTTATGTCCCTCCCCAGGGTTGCAATGCTGTGACTTTTGCATTGGACAACTGTGTATGAGCTTCTCATTCACCCTCATTCCAGGGACCGTGGTACCCAGGCATCAAGGTTGCAACTCCTAGGGAGATCGCCTGTCCTCTACAGGTTGAGGCAGTGGCTCACCCACAGGAAGGGGAGATCCACTTCCCCACGCCCTGCCAGGCTCCACTTCCATTTTGCTTTTGGCTTCACAAATGATGTAGTCAGCCCTGAACACAGTACAAGTATGAGGAAGTGCGTCTGTGTGTGCACCGTGTGTGTCCATGTGGAAAAGCAAGAAGACAAAGGGAAAAGCTCAGGAGGAAGGAAAAGCCTTCTCTTCCCTCGGGACACCTCCAGGGCAGGGGAATCCACAGAGATATAGCAGAGCACACACGACAGATGCCCCAAACAGCAGCTCTCTTCTCCAATCCAGCAATTTGCTGTGGGCCTCTGTTTATGCATCAGCAAAATGAAGGGTCTGGGAATGGGATGGAAATGGGAATCTATGGATTCTCTCCCCAGAAAAATGGAGATGTTACATGCGACTTCAAACCATCACAGCTGCCCCACTGACGTGCCTGTGAAACTCAGTGGTGGGCCCCAAGGGCTCCAGGTTAGGAATCCTGGGACTGGAGGGCCTCTGACGTTCCTCCTGGCATCCAACCGGGCAGGAAGAAGCAAGCCACCTAAGAAGGCTGAGTGGGTGGGAGACGGGCTGAAGTGTAAAGGCACCATCTGAGACAGAAGAGAAAAGCTTAGTGAGACCCGTGAAAAGGGCAGAATAATGAAGATGGCAGAGTGTGAAGCCCGCTGGGAAACGAGGCAGTCAATTAAAAAGAAAGCAAATGAGGAAAGACAAAGAAAGTCCATCTCCATAGAGCAGAAAGTGACAGGTTAGCAAAGCTGGCTCATGAGATGTGCGCACCAACAGCCCCTGGGGACCTTACCTGAATTCCATGGCGGGAGTGACAGCTCTGCCAGCTTGCTCTCTGATGGGCCACTGGAAGATTTCTGGGGCCAGCTGGCCAAAGCTCTGGAGGGAAAGAGTGAGTGGACACCAGCTTCAAAGAAAGCCACTCCAGGGTCCTGGGGTAAAGTAGCGGCGAATAGAGATTTGAAGTGAGTGAAGAAACAAATGGCATGACAAAATGCTTAAATTCAAGAAAGGAAACCCAGTGTCTGGGGAAATGAGCAGGTAAATGACCCAGACAGTGGAGGCACCAGACACAACATGAGAAGGGCCAGACGGAAAATTGGGGGAATTTCTGATATTCACAGAGATGTGGTAAGTGGATGTTTTTGTTTGTGGGAGAAGACATGAAGGCTTGTGTTACACATTTTGTAATTTAATTGCATAATTTGTGCAAAATTTAAAACTCACACAAAACAGGACCAAATGCTATTCCCGGATACCTAGATTGAAAAAGAAGATTCCGCGAGGAGTGGACCAGGCTGAACACAGGAGTGGAATTATTTTTTCCAGAGCATAGGCCCCCGTGAGAGCCAGAACCACAGGTCGGGAAGAGTGTTTGGACTCAGCCCTGGGTTTAAATCTGTCCTCTGCCACCCTGAGCACTGTGATTGTAGTTATTTAAGTTATTTAAATTGCAGTTTCATTGTTCATCAAAAGGGGAAAGTAATATTTGTCATGCCTGTGCCACAGGGTGGTTTACAGGCTCTTATGGAAAAAATGTGTGTGTAATAGCTTTGTAAGCTGTAAATCACTTCAAATGTAAGACATTATTGCTTTGCTCATTTATTTGTTTATTACCAGTCCAAGTACTCCCATTATCCTAGCTAAACATAGTGTTTTCACAAAGTTAAACAAAGTTAAAGTACTGTAATAATTCAGTCCATTCTGTCCTTCATTTTATTACTGTTATCAGGGGAACATGGGCTGGAATGGGGCTTTATCCAGTCATTCTTTCGCTTTTTTTTTCCTTTTATTGGATCCATCATTCATTCAACACACAGTAACAGAGACCCTGCTGGGGGACAGACATCCCACAGCTCACTAGGGCAATGAAGGCACGTGGCATTGTCTTTCTTGGGGGAGCTTGTTGGCTAGTGAGGGTTTTACATCCCATCAACGGAAAGGAAGGAACTCCCCCCACCTCCATTCACACTGAAGCTCATCTAAGTTCTATTTTAATTTTTGCCAAGCCAAAGCAGATTGTCCTCTGTTTCTAGAAATTAATTTGACGTCTGCCTGGGCCTCTGCTAGCTTTCCTCATTTTAGTTTTCCTGAGACCCGTCAGTTTTCTGCGTGGTGTGTAAATTGGCTTTCGAGACTCACAGGCTTCAGGCTTATTCTCAGAAGTATAGGCTTCATCTTCAGTATGTCTAACCAAACAAATTCCTCACTCCTTACGGCTAAACTACTGAAGCCATCCTTGGAAAGACTACTTTTAATTTTTTGATTTGTCACAGCTACGGGATATGATATCCTCTCCTGAAGCTGTAAACTCCTTAAAGACAAAAGCCTTGTTTCTCCCAAATTGTCCAAGCCCCTAATTCCCACAGCTCAAAATACGTTGAAGTGCTGGCCATGGGGTCTGTCTTCTCTCTGGGGGAGCCCACACTCAGGAAGGATGCATTCACATTTCTCCTTAATCTGCTGCTTCCTTGGGGTGACTCCCCAAGCCAGAGCTGGGAACACGAAAAGCTGAGTCTCAGCCATGGTCATGCCCTCTGGAGGTCAATCACAGCCAGCTGGAGAAGTTCACCCAGGGGCTGTAGGAAGTACTGCCAAGAAGTGGAGGAGTGGAGCATCTGTCCGTGTGGGACGTGGGTACAATTCCAGGGGAGGGTGTCATGGGTTTCTTATGGCCACGTACTGTGGAGCACAGCAGAGATGATACTTAAAATGAGAGTTAGGTCTTGATGCCTTCTCTAAACTATTTGCTTAAAAAATAATAATTTCTTAGCAAGGCCCGGTGGCTCACTCCTGTAATCCCAGCACTTTGGGAGGCTGAGGCGGGCAGATCACTTGGGGTCAGGAGTTCAAGACTGGCTTGGCCAACATGGTGAAACCCTGTCTCTACCAAAAATACAAACATTAGCCGGGCGTGGTGGCACGTGCCTGTAGTCCCAGCTACTTGGGAGGCTGAGACAGGAGAGTCGCTTGAGCCTGGGAGGTGGAGGTTGCAGTGAGCCGAGATCACGCCACTGCACTCCAGCCTGGGCGACACAGTGAAGCTCTGTCTCAAATAAATACATAAATAAACAAACAAACTTTCTGGTAACATCTGCCATGCCAGCTCCACCCCAAAGCATATCTCATCCAACTAAGCCCCTCCCCACAGCTCCCTCCCATGGTTTTCCCCCCTTCTGTCTAATCCCTTCCATTGCTGACATCTCAAGGTTTCATTTTTTTTCTTTTTTTTCTAAGGGAAGACTCTCCTGCAGCCGGTTCCTTTCCCACGCATGCTCAGGCCCCTCTATCCTTCCACTTACCCCGAACACCTGTGCACCAGGAGCTGTTCTTCCCTGGAAAACTCCACCTCCCCGTCTCCGGAGACAGAAGGGCAGCCAGCTTATGGCTCCTCTGTGGTCCCAATTCTGTATTATTTTTCTGCTACCATCAACTAAATGCCTTTTCTTGGTGGTTGTTTCTTGTGGTAAAAATAAACATACCATAAAAATAAGTTGCAGTGGCCATTAACTTGGGTTAATGGCAAGCTCGCTCCACAGATATCACAGAGGCTATAGGCAGGAGACCAACAGAGTCTCAGTCCTGGTCGTGGATGACTGGTTCATAGAGACCAAATTGAATTGATACACCATTTCTGAGCGTGACTCTCACGATCCCACGTGGGCAATCACTCTACCCCATTCCCAAACCCTGCCCCAACCCCAGGCAAGTGACAAACCATCAGAGAGTGAGCGTCTACCCCTCATGATGTCTTACCAATGTGGGAAATGGTGAAAAGGGGCACATGGGCTTCTGGGGTTCAGTGAGCTCAGCAGATTGGCTTTCGAGACTCACAGGCTTCAGGCTTCTTCTCAGAAGTATAGTCTTCATCTTCAGTATGTCTAACTAAACAAATTCCTCACTCCTTAGGGCTAAACTACTGAAACCAAATATTTCCTCCACATGCTATTCTTCTGCGACATCCGTATCAATGACCCATCTATTGTTTGGATCCCTGAAAGCACCACAAAGGGATGTTTGTTGCAATTCAGGAGTGGGCTCTAGCTCACTCCCTATAATCTCCAACAACACCTCCCCTATGTGAGCCTGACCAATATGGTGAAACCCCAACGCTACTAAAAATACAAAAATTAGCTGGTGTGTGGTAGTGGGCACCTGTAATCCCAGCTACTTGGGAGGCTGAGGTAGGAGAATCGCTTGAACTCAGGAGGTGGAGGTTGTAGTGAGCTAAGATCATGCCACTGCACTCCAGCCTGGGCGACAGACCGAGACTCTGTCTCAAAAGACAAAAAAAAAAGTCATATACTTGTCCTCCTGCAATTAGCCTCTGGCAGATGGAATACTGAAGAGCTTCTCCCATCAGAGGTGGCTGGAACACGGTTGTGAGGGTGTTATCTTTGGAGCCTCCTCCCTCTTCCATCCTTGGGCATCACCCCAGGCTCCCACTCTAGGTTTACTCTAGCAGAGCCTGGTCTCAGCCTATTGTTTATGACATCCCTTTGGGGATTTTTGGGAAGGGTGAAAACCAAATTATCTTTTAAAAAAACTTTATTTTTATTTTTATTTTTTGAGGCAGAGTCTCACTCTGTTGCCCAGGCTGGAGTGCAGTGGTGCGATCTCGGTTCACTGCAGCCTCTGCCTCCCAGGTTCAAGCAATTCTTGTTCCTCAGCCTCCTGAGTATCTGGGATTACAGGCGCCCACCACAATGCTAATTTTTAAATGTATTTAGTAGAGATGGGGTTTCACCATGTTGGCCAGGCTGGTCTCGAACTCCTGGCCTCAAGTGATTCACCCACCTCGGCCTCTCAGAATGCTGGCATTACAGGTGTGAGCCACCGTGTCTGGCCCCAAATTATCTTTAGATATACCCCAAGACCCCAAGAGGGAAAGAAATTTGCTCAAGGCCACTGTGCTAATAAGTGGCAGAGTCAAGACTGGAATTCCCCTCTCTTATATCCCAATCCAGGGGGCTTTTTCACAGACCTGGGTGAAAATTCAACTTCACCCTGTTCGGGAGGAAACAGGAGTCTTCGCATTATCTAGGCAAAGACTACAGCTTTGGAGGCAGCTGGGCCTGTCACTTACTAACTCTTTGACCTTGGGGTAATAATTTAATGTTTTAAATCCCAGTTTTCTCATGCATAAAAGTGGGCCTAACAGCATCTATCTCAAAGAGTTATTGTGAGAATTAGATGGCATATAGAATTTTACATTGGGAGGAGATATGGCATTGTGTTGAGAAGACAGGCTTGCATTTGAACCTTGGCTTTGTAATTTCTTGGTGGTATAACCTGGGGAAGTTATTTGACTTCTGAGAGCAAGTTTCCTTGTAGGTAAAATGAGGATAATAATAACTATACTTCATGTATAGGAATAAAGGAGATAATGTGTATCCAGTGCTCAGAAAGGTGCCTGGCACATGGGGAACCTTCTGCTCTTATGGATGATCACACTATGTCCGGCGCATGGCAGACTTCCAGAGAATGTTAGTTTCCGCTTTCCTTTGCAGGCAAATACTATAAACAGGATAATGGGAAACACATTTTAACAACGAGAGACAGAGACAGAGAGAGAGAAATGTTTTCTGGGACTTTAGGGCAACTTAGGCAACCACTGTTCCTAATTACCAGCCCTGTCGTGTTATTCGTGTTTGTGCTTCTCTCCTGCACTAACCTACGAGCACCCCCAGAGTGGAGTCATGGCTATTTATCTTTGCTTTCCCAGCAAGCAAAACAGTATCATATATGTAGTGGGCGATCAAAAATGTTTGCCAAATCATTGTCATGATTGGCTTTTTAGGAAAAGTAATGGAAGCATGACATGAAAAAGGAAATGCAAAGTAACATGAATATGTACTTGGTGGAATATAAATATAAAATAGTAACATCCTAGAGAGCTTTCTGTTTGTCAGGGACTGGGACAACTATTTATGGTTGATGTGTTCAGTCCTGGCCCCAAATCCTACAAGGTGTGTACTATTATTATCCCCATTATATGAATGAAGAAATTGGGGCACAGAGAGGTTAAGAAGCTTGTTAGAGGTTATATAACTAGTGAGCAGTAGACTGGATTGGAATCCAGGTGGCTTGGCTGCAGAGCCTGGTCTTCTAACCAGTATTCCGTACTCCCCTCCTTCTTGCGATTAAGCACTAAATTAGCCTCGGGCAGTTGTGAGGGTTAAATGAATGTAAACCACAGTGCCCATCACATAATAGATACCCAGTAACCATTAGCTCCTTACCAAAAAAGTCCCACCTACCCACATAGCTCAGGCCACCAGAGATCTGGCAAGCTTGTAGGGCCAGAGGGATTAATTCTGCGCAAGTGTTTGCAATAGTAACAGGGATTCCTTTAAAAAGCAGTTTTGCTGACTAATTGATTAACTGAACTCCCCTTGCACCTTCTACTTCCGTCTCTGCGCCTGTAATCCACACCATCTGGCAGTACGGTTCTTTGTGTGGATATCTGTCTCCCCAACAGGACAGAAGAGATCCGATCATGTCTCATTAATTTTTCCATTTCCTGCCGTGCCTAGGACAGTGCTTGGCACAAAATAAGCGTTCCATAAATAGTTGTGGAATTTTTGAGCTAAATTAAAACTTCACAGTGGAAAAACAGAAATGAAATAGTCCATGAAAAGGCAGAAAGTAATCTGTAGCATCACAGTGCCAATGATTTATAAGATTTGATGCCTCCTTTTCATCAGGCAAATAATATATGTCCATGGTAGGAAAATGAGAAAATACAGATAAGCAAAGAAGAAAATGTCAAAATTGCCAATGATTCCATTGTTAATACCTTAGTTTATTTCTTTCTAGTTCTCTTTAATGATAGGCAAACTCTGACAGGCTCGGGGTTCAAAGAACGATTCCCTTATAGGCAAATGCTTTTTCTTTTTAGAATAACTTTATGGAGGTGGACTTACATACCATTATGTTCACCCTTAAGGAGTATCCAGTTTGATGACTTTTATTATTTACTTATGTATTTATTTTTGAGATAGCGTCTCACTCTGTCGCCCAGGCTGGAGTGCAGTGATGCAATCATAGCTCACTGCAGCATCAGACTCCTGGACTCAAGTGATCCTTCCATCTCAGCCTCCTGAGTAGCTGGGACTATAGGCTCATACCTCCATGCCTGGCTGATTTAAAAAATTTTTTTTGGTAGACAGCATCTCACTATGTTGCCAAGGCTGGTCTCAAACTCCTGGCCTCAAGTGACTCCAAAGTGCTGGGACTGGCTGGGCGCCATGGCTCACGCCTGTAATTCCAGGGCTTTGGGAAGCCAAGGCGGGCGGATCATGAGGTCAGGAGTTTGAGACCATCCTGGCCAACATGACAAAACCCTGTCTCTACTAAAAATACAAAAATTAGCTGGGGGTGGTGGCACATGCCTCCAGTCCCAGCTACTCAGGAGGCTGAGGAAGGACAATGGCTTGCCCTGGGAGGTGGAGCTTGCAGTGAGCCGAGATCATGCCACTGCACTCTAGCCTGAGCAACAGAATGAGACTCCATTTCAAACAAACAAACAAAAACCAAAGTGCTAGGATTACAGATGTGAGCCCCTGTGCCTGGCTGACTTTTCATGTAATAAATTGATACATTTGTGCAACCATCAACACGATTTAATTTTCAAATATTTCCATGCCTCCTAATGGGAAAATTTTAAAATTTAAGCATTTTAGATAAGCTTAATAGAAGAGCGCCCTGTAAGCTGAAACTATCTTTCCGCAGATTCATACCTGACTTTCCCAGGAAGGTGGAGCACTGCGTGCCAAGACTGGGAGCCAGGAAACCTGGGCGGCTGCGTGTTCTGAACTTCTCTGTGTCCGTAGAAAGTGGCTTTACTTCTCTTCGTACATCTTCCTGGGTCCCCATTAGGGAGCCAGAACTTCCCATGTCCTGACTTATCAGGTAATTTTAATTTTTGCATTACATATTCTTTTCTCTCTACTCTTTTTTTTTTTTTTCCTTTCTCCACTTTCCTCTCCCATCCCCCATGGCTGAGACAGGTTGCAGCAGCTCATCCATTGGGCATCTTTGGGCATCTGTGGGCATGTTGTCACTGAGACACCAGCTCCATTTTCTTCCACTCTGATCTTCCTCGATTCTGGTCTCTACCCTGCAATCAGAAGGAGCCTGGTCCAAACCTAATCAGAGCCTGTCACTCCCCTGCTCAAAGCCCTCCCATGGCTTCCCACCCCACCTAGCATAAAATGCAGACTCGTTGGCATGACCTTCAAGATACCTGCCCAGTTCTCCAACCTCATCTGCTAGCACTCTCTTCTCTGTTCACTTTCCCTGTCACGCTGGTCTACTTGCAGGTCCTAGAACACGCCACACTTGTTTTCACCCACGGTCTTTGCGCTTGCTGCTCTCCCTCATTTCCTTACTTTCTCATTTCACTGGTCTCTGCTCAAATGTCAGCTCCTTGGTGGAGGCCTTCCTTGGCTACTGATGGAGTGCAGGACATGCTACCCTTGCAGGAAATGCGGGGTAGCTACAAATGCTGCATCTTGTACACCTACACCCCCGTGCTACAAATGCAGAACCTTGGAGGTCACTCTCTGAACTTCTACCCGCCCCCCTCTTTTTTTTTTTTTTTTTTCTGAGATGGAGTCTCACTCTGTCACCCAGGCTGGAGTGCAGTGGTGCGATCTCGGCTCACTGCAACCTCCACTCCCAGGTTCAAGTGATTATCCTGCCTCAGCCTTCCGAGTAGCTGGGACTACAGGCGCCCGCGACCACGCCTGGCTAATTTTTGTATTTTCAGTAGAGATGGGGTTTCATCATGTTGGCCAGGCTGGTCTTGAACTCCTGACCTCATGATCTGCCCGCCTTGGCCTCACAAAGTGTTGGGATTATAGGCATGAGCCACCGTGACCAGCTTCTCCCACCTTTCTGTGTGAGAACTGGCCATTAAATAATTCCCTGACGTACCTCCCCTGAAAGTAGGTCATAAGACCCTCATGTGATAGGTGTCCTGCCCTATACCCAGAGAAAAGGAATGAAGACAGAGAGATGCCAAGAAGAATCTGAACAAACAGGCCTTGCTAAGTCTCCCCCACTTTCTCATCATTAGACCACACCATCTTTGTCCAATCATAATTTACATAACTGTTCATTCTTCATCAAACGTAAGCATAAAAATACAGAGTTTTTTATGTCTTTGGGTCTTCACTTCTGAAGACTCCTGTGTCACATAAATTTATATTAAATTGGTACAGTTTTCCCCTTGTTAATTGTTCTTCTGTTATAGGGGAGTCAGCCATGAACCTTGCAGAGGGTGAGGAAAAGCTCTTACTTTTCCTCCTCACACTACTCTGTCTTAGCATGGCCTAGTCCTCCTCCACCATCACTCCCTACCCATTTGCCTTGCTTGCTATGTTCCTTTTTGTAGCAGGATCTGCAGTTATATCATAACCTCAACATTCATTGAATGTTAACACACAATTTGCTTTGACTCATGAAGATACACGCATTAAAAATCGTGACCCAGCTGGGTGAGGTGGCTCACGCCCGTAATCCTAGTACTTTGGGAGGCTGATGTGGGTGGATCACCTGAGGTCAAGAGTTCGAGACCAGCCTGGCTAACATGATGAGCCCTCGTCTCTACCAAAAATACAAAAATTAGCCGGGCATGGTGGTGGGTGCCTGTAATCCCATCCCAGGTACTCAGGAGGTAGAGGCAGGAGAATTGCTTGAACCCAGGAGGCAGAGGTTGCAGTGAGCCAAGATCACGCTATTGCACTCCAGCCTGGGCAACAGAGCAAAAAAACGCCATCTCAAAAAGAAAAAAAAAGCATGACCTGAAGGATCTGAATATGTAACAGTGCTGTACTTAGAATGTTTGTGTCAATGTTCATGTCCCTTCCAACACTCATGTTGAAACTTCATCCCCAACGCAACAGTATTAAGAGGTGAGGCCTTCTGGAGATGGTTAGGCTCTGAGGGCTCTGACATTTGTATCCTGTAAAAGGGCTTGAGGGGGCAAGTTTGTCCCTTTCACCATGCGAGGACCTCGCGTTTGTCCCCTTGGAGGATGCAGCAACAAGGTACCATCTTGGAAGCACAAACTTGGCCCTCACCAGGCACTGAATCTGCCAGCGCCTTGATCTTGGACTTCCCAGCTTCCAGAACTGCAGGAAATACATTTCTATTCTGTAAAAGTTACCCATCCTCAGATATTTTGTTAAAGTAGCACAAATGGACTAAGACAGATATAGGGTGTAAGAAGAAGGCTTGCGCAGGGGAGGTGGTTTCTGGGGTCTGCCTGCCTGGCTTCAGATCCACCACATAATAGCTATTTCCATCTAAAATGAGGTGCTATTTACAGTGCCTACTTCATTCATCATCATCACCATCATCACTCTGTCAAAATAGGGGCCCAGAATCTCAACGATGCCTTACGACAAGTGGCTTTGGCAGCATGTAAGGAATAACATGGCAGTGGTGTTGGCATTCCTATAGTATAGGGCAGTGGTTCTGAAAGTATGTTTCCTAGGTCAGCTCCATCAGAAGCTGAGGCTCCATCAAGCAGAAACTCTGGATGGGCCCAGCAATCTGGTTTTGTTCGTTTGTCTGTCTGTTTGTTTTTAGACAAAGTTTCACTGTCACCCAGGCTGGAGTGCAATGGTGAGATCTTGGCTCACCGCAACCTCTACCTCCTGGGTTCAAGCGATTCTCCTGTCTCAGCCTCTCAAATAGCTGGAATAACAGGCATGTGCCATCATGCCCGGCTAATTTTGTATTTTGAGTAGAGACGGGGTTTCACCTTGTTGGCCAGGCTAGTCACGAACTCCTGACCTCAAGTGATCCATCTGCCTCGGCCTCCCAAAGTGCTGGGATTACAGACATGAGCCATGGTGCCCGGCTACCAGCAATCTGTTTTAACAAGCCGTTTTGGCTGATTCTGATGCACACTCATGTTTGAGAACCACTTGGATAAGGCAGAAAACTGGTACCTACAGGTCAAGTCAGACTCACAGACATTTTTGCTTGCCCTGCATGATGGTTGGACATTTTGAAATTACGTGTCCACATTTACAATTTTGGAGATTTCACATAAAAACACAGATTTTTCAGCTTCTTTGTGTGGAATGGAGTAGTAGCTGCCCCTTGAGACACAGCAAGGATTCTCCAGTTTGCCATATCCCTGCTACGGCCTGTTGTTACATCTAGCAAGGTTTACTTGTTCCCTTTACCTGTCTGCCCCCTGCACCTGTTACAGAACTCTTTATCATCAAGGTCAACGCCATTCCATAGAAGCCCTTCTTGGCACAGATGAGGAAGAAGAATCCCCACTAGGGAGGTGGCTTGGTTGCCCGTCATGGCCAATTCCAGACAGAACCCAAAGCCAAGTGACTCCCAGATCTGCTTTCTTGAGGGAACTGAGGCCAAGATGGGCCGAGGCATTAGAGCCTCTCAGGGACCCAGTCCTGCCAACCCTGCCCAGGACTTCAGTGTGAAGCCACTGAGATACTTTCAAGGATAAGACTCTGGAGGATGCAGAAAATGTCCCTTTTGTCTTGGAGTTTGGGTGTGAGGAGAGGGCCGGTGAGCTGGTGGAGCGGTCTGTTCATTTTCTCAGCTCTCAACCTGACAGAAGGGCAGAGGAGGTGCTGTGTACCGAGGGTCCTGGCTGTCTGCAAGGCCCCGCCCAGACACTGGGCTTTCTCCTGCAAAGCAAACATCCCCCAGACACTGCCCAGACACTGCCAGGGCAGAAGCTGCAAAGTATGAAGCCAAGGGGTCCCCTGGCTACAGTGATGGTGGCCACAGCTAGGTTGGCTTAATCCTGAGCAAGCCATTCCTGATTTTGTGAGGTTCCAGAGAGTTCCCTCAGTGAGGAGAAGGAGGGCCTGGCAGGGTGAGACGGCCCTCCAGGAAAACCTCTTCCGCAGACTGAGCCGGTGGTGTTGCTGGGCTGAGCCCCTGCCTGCCCGAGACATCACTTCCAGCCTTTCCCAGCCTTTCCTTCACCTGCACCCAGGCCGCTTCTCTTCCCCAGCTGGCTCCTGAAGAACATTCCTTGCCTCCTGTTTCGGGGACTCCTCTCCAGGTAGTCTTTCAGTTCTTTCTCTCCTCTTCATCCTCCCTCCAGCTTAATCCCTCTCTCCCCTCAGGAACGTCTTTCCCTCACAATTGACCCCAGGCCTCTGATTTTGCTTTGTACCTAACCCGGAGCATGCTCTGATGATAAAATGCCAAACCGCATCCCTTGGCCGCCGGCTCTTTTCCTGCCAGCCCCAGCCACCACCAGCATCTGTGGCAGCTTCCGGGCTCCCACCTTGTCTGGCACCCAAAGCACCTTTCTGGCACCCTACAGTGGGAGGGTTGGGGAGGAGAAGCTGGGCTTCCAGGGAGAGAAAGGCCGAGCAGTTCTAATTCTCAGAGGCAGGGAGGGTGAAGGAAGGGGTGAATACAGTGCGAGGAAGGGGAGGAGAGGAAGGGGAGGGGAGGAGGAGGAGGTGGAGGAGGGGGAAGTGGTGTTTGCTTGAAGGTCAGAGGGGAACTGGAGTGTTGAAAAGCATGAAGGGCAGAATTATGGGGAATGGTGATTTAACCTAAAGCAGTGGTTTCAAATTTCTTGGACTATGACACCTGGTAAGAAACACATTTTACATCACAACCCAGCAAACTACACTATGTGTGTGCACACATGTGTACACACATACACCATACATCCTGAAAAATCAAGTTTCACATGAAGATACTTACGCTTACTACATGTGATACACTAATATTTCTATTATATTCTTTTTTCCATATGCTTATCTTTTGTACATAATTATAATAAGTAGTCATTAAACACGAATACGATTATACCTATTAAAGTGATTTCATAATCCACTAATGATTCATAAACCACAGATTGAAAAACGATAAATATAGGCAGTGAGAGTGAATTTATTATTGGCTTCTAAATCTATGAAGGGTGATTAATAAATAATGATATTTATAAATAATGAAAGCAAATAGACATAGTTCTCAGCAGTTTTACATGCATGATTTTATTCGGTCTTATAAATCTATTAGGTACTATTATTATTCCCATTTTACAAATGAAGGAACACACACGCCGGAGAGTTCATATAACTTTGCTCAAGATGGTAAGTGGCAGAACCAGGATTCAACCCTCCCAGCCTGATGCAACAGCCACGGTCCAATATTCGGACATTCCTGCTGTTAAAGAAAGACATTATTCAATGATATCTGCTAAACCAGAGTAAGGAAGACTTTACTCAGGACTATCCCTATACGTTTAGGGACCACTGCAATAAGGTCTCACAGCAGGGACGAGAGACCAGGCTCACCTGGGCAAGTGGGGATTTGTAGCTAAGGAGCAGGGTAGGGGTCAGTGGATGGAAAATTACTGAGAGTAAACATTAGGGGTAAGGGGGATTCTGGCCAAACAGAGCTAACAGGATTCTTGCTGAAGACAGGCCAGGGTGATCAGACAGCACCTGGGGGATGGTGGAGGATGAGGAACCTGATCAGCTAGAAACAGTGTCCAGATCACAAGGATCGGGGACCTTCTTGCTAAACTGATTTAGCAGGGCTCTTCACTAAAACTGGATTTTACAAGAAAGAATCTCTGAGGAGATTCAGAAGTTGAACTGAAGTTTGTCGCAGCAAAGAATCTTTGTCACTGCACAAGGTGACCCGTACATGTTCATTGAGTCATTCATTCAGAGCTTTGAGCTTGGTGCTCCAGAGTGACAAATGACTGATTGTAGCTCCTGCCACTTGGAGAGCTGTCAGCAGTAAGAGGGAAGCAGATTTGGAACACAGAAGTGCTGACATCACAGAACGTGAGGAATCACAGAGCAGGCGCAGAGATCATCAAAGCCACCCCTCACTTCACAGATGGGAAACTGAGGCCCCAGGACCCGCAGAGCTAGAGGCCGAGCCTGGCGTGAACCCAAGAGCTCGAGACAACCAAATCTGTTCTCTTCCCTCCAAGGGCCTCCCTGCAGGGTTATGAGAAGCCAAGAGAGTAAAGAGATATTTGTAGTTGCCATCTGGAAATTCTTGTGGGCAACATCATGAGTTCCTGGAAAGAGAGGTGAGCAAATGCCCCGTTCTGCTCTGCTGTTCCCCAGCACCTGGCCTCATGCCAGGCACTCGCTACCTTCTCTGAGCATCACTTCTACTGTCCATTTTCTCCTGGTCGTGTGCACCCTCCTCATTGCTCTGTTAGACTCTTCTTGAATTTACCGTTTACATCTTATATTTTAGTTAATTCTCATTGCATTTGATATCTTCCCAACAGAGTAGATTCATAAGTACCTTGAGAATGTGGAATGTGTCTGCCTTCTATACTACCATCTACTCAATTGCCGAGGACCATGCCTATCTCATAAGCAGATGCTGAATAAATAAATGAATGAATGAATGGGCATTGGGGAACCATATCCCGAACTTCCCAACTGAAGCACTTCTCCTGGATTCTTAGTGGGGAGCTTTGTGCACAGAAGCTGCTCCACACATGCATTCATGTCTGCGTCCTTGGCAGCAAGCAGTAACTACTTATCCACGGATCAGGGTAGCGAGAGCAAGAACCTCAGGGATAACACCACTGAACCTGCAGCTTCATTTCAGCCTGCACAGAAAATACAACTGCGGCTATTGGGCCAGGCAGGTCCAGCCTTCCTGGGTCATTTAAAATGACTGCATGCTTGCTCTTCAGTCCTTTCCTTGCACCTGCATTTCTGAGGTGCCTTTGCCCTCTGGCTTCCAGGTAGCCGTGGCTGATTGGAGGAACTGGTAGATCACTGGAGGGCCACCAGAAGGAGGGGAGAAGCTCGCCATTCTTCCTCCTCCGGTCCCTCCACTTCCTGCCTTGTTGGGCAGCAGCTGTGTCTCCTTTGTGGACCCAGCTCCCTTGGGGGCAGCCCCCACCATTATTCTAGTGCCTGCTAGAATGTACAGTGGCTAAATTTTTAAAATAAAATACAGGCCACCAGTTAAATGTGAATTGCGGATAAACTGGATACTTTTTTTTTTTTTTTTTGGAGATGGAGTCTCACTCTGTCGCCCAGGCTGGAGTGCAGTAGAGTGATCTCGGCTCACTGCAACCTCTGCTTCCCAGGTTCAAGAGATTCTCCTGTCTTAGCCTCCCTAGCAGCTGGGACAACAGGAATGTGCCATCATACCTGGCTAATTTTTTTGTATTTTTAGTAGAGACAGTGTTTCACGATGTTGGCCAGGCTGGTCTCGAACTCCTGACCTCAGGTGATCCACCCGTCTGTCTCTGCCTCCCAAAGTGTTGGGATTATAGGCGGGAGCCACCACGCCCGGCCCAACCAGATACATTTTTATATTACATTTTTTATTATGATAAAGTACACATAACATAAATCTTACCATTTTAACCTTTTTAAATTATACAATTCTGTGGCATTTAATGCATTCTATACTGGCTTTTAAAATACTAGCAATTATTTGTTATTTATTTGAAATTCAGATTTAACCGGTGTCCTGTATTTTATACGGTGACTGTTGCTCCCGGGCTCTGAAAAAGCACCTCTTCTTGTCACCCCTCCAGTCCAAGGAAGTTTTTCTAGTACTTCTGTAACCAATTCCCTCCATTAAAGTCTCTGAATAAGACTTAGCGAGCAAACTCCCTCCCTCCTGCTTCCCTGGCTGGACCCTGACTGTACAAACAATAAGAAGTACCCACCCTCCAATCACCAAGAGCCCAGATATCACAATAAGGTCCTGGAGTAAGCTCCCATGTGCTTCCATCCCGCCCAGCCTGCTCCATCATCAACCCCCTTCCTCAGCAGCTCTCAATCCTCCCCTACTCCAGAAAGCAGGCCAGGTGTTTCTGTAATTCTCAGGTGCACCCCCACCCCCTGCCTGGGGCGATTGGTTCCATGTGTTTGTCTGTGGGGCCACCCGGCCCCCTCCTGGCCCCCCTACCCGCCTTCCGCCCACCTGCCTTCCTTCCTCACAGCTCCGCTCTCGCCTCGCTGAGCCCTTCCTGTCGCACGTCTGACACGTCCCCTGCGTCTGCAGGCTCTCCTGCTCCCTCCCTGCCCCCTTTCAGACAAGACAAAGGAAAGAAAAGGGTGGCTCTTGTTGCATTCACTACTTTTATTAATGAATACAAGAACAAAAACAGCTGGCCCTGCAAACGTCCTGCTGAACTGGGGTGCTGTAAAAGGAGATGGAATCCTAGCATTTTGGTTTTGAAAGGGACTTGAGGGGCTAATTAATCTCATTCTTGTACAATACGGGGTGCCTCTCCCAAAATCACAAAAACCAGAAACACGGCGCGAGAGTCATGAACCCATGGAGGTGAACAGTTCAGCCGCTGGAATATAGACAAGAGGTTCCCAAAAGTACTTTACATCCTGAGAGCCTGAGTGTGTAGTGAGATGGACTGGCACAGCGCTACCCCGGGTGCATGTGGCTTGTGCTGCTGGGGTACTGTGTTGCTGCACAATGTGATAAGGATAGAGACAGAGAACATTCAGAAACTTCGGGAATAATTTGACATTGCTGCACCTTCCAATGCCTCATTGTTTTGCTAGTCATTCACTTTATGATTGTATTTTACAAAAGTGTCAGTCTGTGATGAACTAGGGTGCAAAAACGGGTTCTTTGACAGAGGTGATTTGAAAGGCACTCTTTCGGAGCAGCACTCAGGAGTTGAGTACAGTTTTGGAAAGAGGATAAATGTCTGGAGGCAAGTGACTTAACCTCTATGGATCTGAGTTTCTCCTCTGTAATATGGGGACAATCTTGACTCCTACCTCATGGGACTGTTGCAAGAATTCTACAAGTTCATGACATAAGCACCGTGGGGCACCAGACACACAGTAGGGGGCGTGTGTGATTATTTGTAGATGCTTCTTGACTTGAGTTGACCAAACCAAGATCATTGTCCACTGACTTTCTGGGAATCTCTGAGGACACAGCTTCTATTCTCACTCTTTGTGGGCTGTTATAATAATTACTGATCTTAAAGTTTGCTTCTTTCCATGGTGACATTTCCATCCTCTTCTCTGTCTTGACTCACGGGACCTACAGGGTGAAACCTGGAATCTCTGCATTGGACCCGAGCACTAGGTCCACCCTGGGGCCAGGTTGGAGTTGATGAGGGAAGCCAAGGGCAGTTATGGGGGTCTGAAGAGAAGGTATTAAGCCATGAGAGGGAAGGGCCACAAAACCAGAGTCACAAAATAGGCACTAAAATGGGGACTCCACAAGGACAGCAGAAGGCAGACCATGAGAGAGAAATGTGGGACAGTGGGGTGTCATTATGTTACTGGTAAAGGAGTCCCAGTCCAGACCTCAAGAGAGGGTTCTTGGATTTCATGCAAGAAGGAATTCAGGGTGAGTTCACAGAGTAAAATGAAAGCAAGTGTATTCTAGAAAGGTAAAGAAACAAAGGAATGGCTACTCCATAGGCAGAGTAGCCCCAAGGGCTGCTGGTTGGCTATTTTTATGATTATTTATTGATCATATGCTAAACAAAGGGTGGATTGTTCATGAGTTTTCTGGGAAAACAGGGCAATTCCTGAAACTGAGGATTCCTCCCCTTTTTAGACCAAATAGAGTAACTTCCACATATAATGAGCAGTGAGGACAACCAGAGGTCACTTTCCTTGCCATCTTGGATTCGGTGGGTTACGGCTGGCTTCTTTACTGCATCCTGTTTTATCAGCGGGGTCTTTATGACCTGTATCTTGACAGGAGTCCTGTCAACCTCCTGTCTCATCCTGTGACTAAGAATGCCTAACCTCCTGGGAATGCAGCTCAGTAGGTCTCAACCTTATTTTACCCAGCCCCTACTCAAGATGGAGTCACTCTGGTTCGAACGCCTCTGACAACTGCAGCAAGCTGTTGGCTAATTCATAGCATCTTTAAAAAAAAAAAATTTTATGTTTATTTATTTATTTTTTTGATGGAATCTTGCTCTGTCACCCAGGCTGGAGTGCAGTGGTGCAATCTTGGCTCACTGCAACCTCCACCTCCCGGGTTCAAACGATTCTCCTGCCTCAGCCTCCCGAGTAGCTGGGATTATAGGCATGTGCCACCACGCCCTGCTAAGTTTTGTATTTTTAGTAGAGATGGGGTTTTGCCATGTTGGCCAGGCTGGTTTCAAACTCCTGACCTTAGGTCATCTGCCTGCCTTGGCCTCCCAAAGTGCTAGTATTACAGGCTTCAGCCACCACACCTGGGCTATCGCATCCTTTAAAGTGTAGGACATGCTCCTTCCTGATATGCATCTGGAAAGCTAAAGATATTCTCTGATGTCTGATAACCACTACTCATACCTTAACACATCTCGCTCACTCTAGGAGAGAACGTTGTTGCAGACCCTGTCATGTGGTAGACAGGAGACAACACCACACTTTGTCAGCAGGTAGGCAGCTGTGGTCCTGGTTGCACTGGTGTGCCCTGCCTGTGTCTCCCTTTCCTTAGTATACCTCTACTGTTAATTAAAAAGTCTACACAGAGGACTCAGTACCAATCCTATACTCACATCTAGCTCATCAGCATGCTGGGTGTGCTTTGTACTATGTTTTTCTTTTCTTTTTATAATTTTGAATTACTCGCCAATACTTTCAATTTGAGAGAATTCATGGAAAAGTCAGGAGAACTGATTTTGCTTTGAAATGAGCCCCTTTAGCTACCTTGGACCTTCATTCCCGCCAGGCCACAATCAGCTGGAGCTGAGCAGAAGCTGACCCCTTCAGATGTACATGGGCTCTCCCCTTGGCACAGTCCCCACCATTCCCAATGGTCAAGAAGCATCTATGTACGAATCATCACAGCTTTCTGCTTATCTAACTGATTAATACACGCTTTCTGGTACATATAGACATCTGAGTTTGCAAACCCTTGTCTAAACTTTGGACTCTTAAGAAGTCCCTACGGCTAGGCACAGTGGCTCACACCTGTAAGCACTGTGAGACCACAGTCCTGATTGGAGGTTTAGGTGCCGTGGTTACCTTGCCCATAGCTCTGGATCCCCCGCCCTTTTGATTCTTTGGAAAAGGGAGATTTGCACAGATCAGATGAGAAGACCATGGGCAGTATGGGGTGGAGAGAATGATGGTGTGTCAGGCATTTATTCAGCACATTGTGTTGTACCAGGCCCTGGTGAGGTTCTGGACACACGGTGGGGAGTGCAGCAGACTCATTCCTTATGTGCAGGGAACTTACCGTTCAGTACAGAAGACACACATTCATCAGAAATTCGCACAAATCAACGTGAAGCTGTAACTATGAGAAGTGTGACAGATCCGTGGAGTTGGTAGGGAGAGATTGATGCAGGGAGAACAGGTCTTCCATGAGAAGATAGCTGAAGGAGGAGTTGAACAGTAAAAGGGGAGGGACTGGAAGAGCTTATGATGGGGGAACTGGCTGTGGAATGAGGCTTGCCAGGGGCAGAGATCCTATGCAAGACCTTGAAGGCAGGTCTAAGGTGTGGGAGCTTTATCTTAAGAGCCATGGGAAGTCACTGAGGGTTTTGAGCAGGGGTATGAGTTGATCACATTTATATTGGGAAAAGAATCTTCTCTGGCGACTATCTGGAAAGCAGATTGGGGCAAAGTTTTGCTTTCTCAGTAAGAAGGCAGTGAGCAGAAACCTCTTAAGAGTGTTTGCTAGTCATTTCTGCTGCTCCCCTACCCCTGTAAGCTACACCAGAGCATAGGGAATTGTCCGTTTGGTTCACTGATGTATCCCAAGCAACTAAAATTGTGTCTGGCCTGTAGCAATTGCTTCCAAAATTCCCAAGAGCTTCAGGGCAGGTTTACATCAATCTCAGATCCTTGATTGACAGACTAAGGCATCAGTCATCTTGATTCATTTGACCAACTTGTACTGGGACCTAACATGTGCTCAAGAGGAGGATACAAAGGATCCCATTGCCTTAAAGGGACGAGACAACAATCAAGGAAGTGGCAAATGCAGGATAACAATAAGGGCTCAACTGTCCACAGTGCATGATAATGAGTTCATCAAAAATGGATTTGTTGGACGTTCCTTGATCAAGGTCAGGAGAATCTCACTCAGTATCTGTATTAGTTCGTTGTCACGCTGCTGATAAAGACATACCCGAGACTGGGAAGAAACAGGGTTAATTGGACTTACAGATCCACATGGCTGGGGAAGTCCTCAGAATCACAGCGGGAGACAAAAGCTACTTCTAACATGGCGGCAGCAAGAGAAAATGACGAAGACGCAAAAGCGGAAACCCCTGATAAAGCCATCAGATCTCGTGAGACTTACTCACTATCACGAGAATAGCACGGGCAAGATCAGGCCCCCATGATTCAATTAGCTCCCCCTGGGTTCCTCCCACAACACGTGGGAATTCTGGAAGATTCCATTGAAGTTGAGATTTGAATGGAGACACAGGCAAACCATATCAGTATCTGCTTTTGGTAAGCTGCATGACCTTGGGCAAGTAGCTTTAACTTCTCAGAGCATCACTTTCCTCACCTGAAAAGTGGAGATAATAAGAGCTGCTTTGTAGGGGTTTTGTGATGATTAAATGAAGTAATTAAATGAGATCACTTTTGGAAATCACTTTGCTAAGAGGCTGGCACATAGTGGACTACCCAGCCATGCCACTGTTCCCTTCCTCCTCCTCCGTTCTCCTTCTCCTTCCTATTCCTCCTCCACTTCCTCTCTTGTTGTTGTTATTATTATTATTATTATTAGCTAGCCAGGCTGCCTGTATTTCTCCAGAAAACCATTCCCCATGGTAAAAAAAAATCCACCCTTGGCCAGGCACAGTGGCTCACGCCTGTAATCCCAGCACTTTCAGAGGCCGAGGCGGGCGGATCACAAGGTCAGGAGACCCAGACCATCCTGGCTAACATGGTGAAATCCCGTCTCTGCTAAAAATACAAAAACATTAGCTGGGCGTGGTGCTGTGCGCCTGTAGTCCCAGCTATTCGAGGTTGGAGAATGATGAACCCAGCAGGTGGAGCTTGCAGTGAGCCGAGATCAGGCCACTGCACTCCAGCCTGGGTGACAGAGAGAGACTCTGTCTCAAAAAAAAAAAAAAAAAAAAAAAAAAAAGAAAAAGAAAAAGAAAAGAAAAAAGAAAAAATATCCACCCTTGCTTCTACTCTCTCAGTGGTATATAGAGTTGTCCACATGAGAAGCAGCTCAATTACGATTGTTGACTGCACGGCCTCATCACTTTTGGTTTTGAGCTCACAGTTGAAACCATGTTTGTCATCTCTGTCCTCCATGGATTAATACGTGCAGCCTGTCTCTCCTAATCAGATGTCACTGTGGCCTCTCGTGGTATCCCCTGAGTAGTCACTCTTTCCAGAGAATGGCCACCCCTCCAGCCTTATGGCTACCCTCCTATGGGCCACTTCAAAGGGATTTTTGCCCACTCCTCAGAGCCTATATTTTAAGTCAAATCATTTGAAATAAGCCCTCCAAACTGTGTGGAAAATCTCTCTAGGCATTTTTATGTGAAGTGGAAACAGAAAATCTTACTTTTATAGAAAGATTCCTCTGGGATCTCACTATCTAGTAGAGAAGACTGGGGCAGCCCTGAGGTTTGTGTTACTGGAAAGGCTTAGGAGGGAAAGGCGTCCGCCAGCCTCCTGGGAAGGTCACCTAAATCCCTGCTTAGCATTCAGCGTAGGCTGAGGGCACACCTTCAGGAGACAGGAGCAAACAGACTCCAGTTCCTCTTCCATATTCTTCCAAAGCAGTTTTGGTGAGTACACAGGACCAACTGCTGTTGAAATGCACACCCGCTCACCTCACAATGTGGCCCAGAAGGAACCAGAACCCAATAGGATAGGGGCAGAGTTATAAACAACTCCACTGGCTACATCACACTGTGCTTATCGCTGCAAATATTGACTCTGGAGGATCAAACAAGTGGCCAAAAAAACAATAATATTTTCCCCAGAGAGAAGGTCTTGTTCCAGACAGCCAGGATCAAGCCGGATGGGCAGGCAGTGGCAGATGGCACAATGCAAGGTGAAGGTCTCCATGCACGGGCGCTGCTGTCACGTGGTGGGTCCTCTTGGAACTGCTATGCTCAGGGAAGGAGAGACCAGACTCAGGGTGCCATCAGATGGTCTTAAAGAACACAGAGCCTCCCATATCGTGGATCAGAGTTTTCAAAGTCAAGAGATTGCTCCAAGAGGCAAATGTCCACGGCAAAGACTCGACTCCAGGTTTGGCAAACATTGACCTGAATCCCTTCTTTGGGTCAGACATCCTGCCAGAAACCTCCAAGAATGATTCTACATAATCCTTACAAAAGCCTCATGAACTAGGTGTTCTTACCCCATTTTGCAGTTGCAGAAACTGAGGCTCCTAAAGGTGTGATGACTTGCAAAATAGGTCACCTTGTAGGTTATCTGGCAGAGCCGGGACAAGGACTCCCCAGTAAGTGCCTCTAAAGTGTGCTGTGCTTGCTCTGGTTGTTTTGAGCTCTGAGTTCTTTTGTGTTACAACTCAAATGCCCCTTATACAGGGAAAGTCCAGAGAGCAGGATTCTGGACAAAGAGCAGGAACTGAGGTCATTGATTGGCTAAGCCTTGGGGTTGTTTACTATTTTGTAAAGATGTGGATAGAAATAATTATTGATTCTGCATTCTGGCTCTTGGGCAGAAGGCACAGTTTTGCAAGTATCGGCAAGATGCCCAATGTTGCACCCTAGCCATGCAGTGTGTGTGTGTGTGTGTGTGTGGGTGGGTGGGTGTGTAGGTGGGTGTGGGTGTGTGTCTATTGCAATTGTGGTAGAGGTTTCATTGTGACCCTCTAAAACCTCCTTTCTGCCCAACCCCCAGACAATGATACCTTAGAGCAAGAGCAAGCTTGTCCAACCTGCGGCCCAGGATGACTCTGAATGCAGTCCAACATAAATTCGTGAACTTTCTTAAAACGTTATGATATTTGTTTGCAATTTTTTTTTTTAATAGCTCACCAGCTATCATTAGTGTTAGTGTATTTTATGTGTGGCTGAAGACAATTCTTCTTCTTCCAATGTGGCCCAGGGAAGCCAAAAGATTGGGCACCCCTGCCTTAGAGTCCCTTGGCCACTGATTATTATTATATTGTAGCAGAGTCACCTCAGATCTGCTCTACAGAAGGAAAGGGCTGGGTCATAGAAGGAGGCCTTCAGTGGATCAGGCGTTCCGGGGATTAGGAGGTGATGAGAGGATGAAGATAATACCAATGGAGGAAAAAGAGCCATAGAACACAGAGAAAGAGAGAGAGAGAGGGAAAGAGAGAGAGACAGACCAACCCCAAGATAAGCTACAATGTGACAGGGAGAAACAGCAATGTAAGAGATAGAAATAGTTGCACTGTGACAAGTTGCTGAGAGGAGAGAAACGCTTTACAGAAAGTGAGCAAGAGAAGTTTCACTGGAGGCGGCAGTGGGAACGATTTCAAGTGGGAAGTCAGTGCACATGGAGAGCTGTGGATGAGAGGGGGTGATGGATGGCCGTAGAGAGGACTCGGAGAGACTGTGGGTGCTGGGCACTGTGGGGTACTGCAGAGACATGGTGCTGCTGCTACCCAGGGCCCCGAGGTCCTGCCAACCACCAGCAGCCTCCAGAAAAACCATTTCCAGCAGGCACCTGTTGTTCACGGCTGAAACCCAAGGGGAATGTGGAGTTCAGATATGGGAGACAGAAAAAGGATCCCAGAAACACCTTCATGACCGAGGAGACAAGAGCTCTGATTTCTAACACCACCTCCAGGAAGTCCTCCCAGCCCACAATTTAGGCTGCAAGACTGCAGAATTCCCCATGATTCATCTAGAGACTCATCGTCCCTTTGTGTTGCCTTCATAGCTCTGTAGAATTATAATTAGGGTTATAATTCTCTATAGGCCTTTTTTATTTGTGTTTTTCCCGTGGGTGTGTATTGTTTCTTTTAATAGTCTGTACATTTCTCTACTATTTCTATCTCCTTAGCAGTATCTGGTGCAGGGCTTCTGTTCTTTTGGGTATGTGTAACACTCCACTTCTTCCCCTTTAGCAATTTATTCTTTTACAAAATTCCCAGTTTATTACATCTTATGCCATTCTCCTGGCCATGTCCTTTGTTAAAAATCCCCTTCCTACTTGATAGCTCTTTATACTGCCCATTGCCCTCCATGAGGTATTTATTATCTCATGAAGGCAGAGCAGAAGTTATTATTCCTATTTTATAGATGAATGGACTGAGTCTCAGAGACATGTCTATCACTTAACTTGGCCAAAAGATTAAAGTATTTTCTACATTGTGTAGCAACATACAGCATACAAGCTGATTTTAGGTGGGATTAGAAGGAAGATCTCTTATTTAAGTTATGTATTTTGTCTTTATGTGTAATAGGAAAACAATATATTAAAGCTGTGTTTTGGGGCATATTATTCCTTGCAGTGTTTTTATTTCAATAAAATAAGTGTGACCTTATGTGGTGGTTCACGCCTGTAATCCCAACACTTTGGGAGTCCCCGGTGGGCGGATCACTTGAGGTCAGAAGTTGGAGACCAGCCTGGTTAACATGGTGAAACCCCGTCTCTACTAAAAATACAAAAAATTAGCCAGGTGTGGTGGCGGGCGCCTGTAATCCCATCTACTTGGTAGGTTGAGGCAGGAGAATCGCTTGAATCTGGGAGGCAGAGGTTGCAGAGAGCCGAGATCGTGCCACTGTACTCCAGCCCGGGTGACAATGCAAGACGCAGTCTCAGGAAAAAAAAAAAAAAAAAATTAGCCAGGCTTGGTGGCATGCACCTGTAACCTCATTTACTCGGGAGGCTGAGACAAGAGAATCGCTTGAACACTGGGGGCAGAGGTTGCAGTGAGCCGAGATCACGGCCCTGCACTCCAGCTTGGGTGACAGAGCAAGACTTTGTCTCTAAATAAATAAATAAATAAATGAGTGATTTAAGCATAAATATTAGAGAAATAATAATCGAAGTGGTTCAAAGATAATGCACCGAGTAGGAAGAAGTTCTTGAATGGCTGATGTTTGGGAAATACTGCTTGGTGTCAGCCCTGAACACAATGGTGCTGGATTGTGTTTTCCTGCCTGGCCACAGTCAGGATGAAAAGGCAGGAATGCCAAATAGAATGGCTGTTGCTTTGGGAGTTACAGGATCATCCAATGGCCCTGAGGGGTGAGCTGCTTTTCCTCAGGCTGCGATTCTTCCACCTATGCAAAAGAGAATCACCAAGGCTGCTCACTTGGAGGCATAGCAGGAGAATGAGAATACAGTAACCTCTCTACCATAGGCAAAGCCAGGCAGGAGGGTTGTGGGGAGATGGGTGAGATGGGTGAGAGGACGGATGGGGGCACAGGAATCAGAGAATACCAGTCTCTGCCCTCACTGAGCTTTCAGTGTCATCAGGGAGAGGGAGGTAGGGCACAAAAAGAAACACAAAGCAACCTAAACTCAGATCTTAGGACAGCTTTGAGGGGGGCTCCACGCCTGGTGTTAGGAGCGAGAAACAGGCTAGATGAAGTTTGCCTCACTTTTAGGAAGGTGCTCTGCAAGGCCTGAATCAGGAATCATTTTAGAAGAGAGTCTTCCTCCTACAAAGAATGTTTCTAATCCCCAAACTGCCCTATAAAGAGTCTCCAAATTGAGGGTTCTACTTCTCCCCTAGGGAGGGATTCTTGGCTACCTCCACCCCGCAATGGCTGTTTCCAAATTGGATTATTTCATCATTTCCTCCTATTCCTTCCCCTATTCTCCCTCTGTCTTGGTAGAGCGGTAACAGCCTCACCACCTGGCTTCTGATTAGAAACGAGAGGCAGCGGTTTAATCACAGAGCAACAGAGAAACAAGGCCTGTCTGTGAAATTGCAGCGTGTAGTCTATACATCCTTCTCCCAGGCGCGAAAGAGTTGGGGAGGCAGAAGGATGTAGTTCAAACTCATTTCTCACCACCATCCAGCAGCAATTTCATCAGAAATCAAATGTGCCTACAGCAACTTCTTGCTTTCCATGACATGACTCTCTGCTGAGGCAAGAGATTTCCTGGAAAGGGGAGTTAGGACAATGAGTGTCTGCTGCATTGAGGGAAGGGAGTGAGGAGACTGGGAAGGGGAGAGGGCTGTGTGCACAGCTGGGCACACAGGGTCTATAGCCTGCATTGCAGTTTGTCTCTGCGGGGTGTGTGTGTGTGTGTGTGTGTGTGTGTGTTGTGTGTGTGTAGTGTGTCTATGGGGCAGGCTGGTGTCTGTGGGGCGTAAAGACAAGCTGATCAGTGAGCTTGTAATTTCCCATTGCCAGGCCCTTGGAAATGCTGGCTGGGTGGCTTCCCATCCTTTATTTGTTTAGCTTTGCCTGCTACTCAGTGGCCTCAGGAGGGTGAGGGTGGGGGTAATGAGGAGATGAGATAATTGTGGGGGCCTGGACCAGTTTGCTCAGACAGTATTGTGTGGCTGAGACCATTGAGCTAGTGAAAGAGAGAGAGAAACCACCAAGTACAATAATACCAAAAGTAAACATGAAGGCCGGGCACAGTGGCTCATGCCTGTAATCCCAACACTTTGAGAGGCCGAGGTGGGTGGATCACCTGAGGTCAGGAGTTCGAGACCAGCCTGGCCAACATGGTGAAATCCTGTCTCTACTAAAAATACAAAAATTAGCCGGGCATGGTGGTGTGTGCCTGTAATCCCAGCTACTAGGGGGTCTGAAGTAGGAGGATGGCTTGAACCTGGGAGGTGGAGGTTGCAGTGAGCCGAGATCGTGCCACTGCACTCTAGCCTGGGCAACAGAGCCAGACTCCATTTCAAAAAAAAAAATTAAATTAAATTAAATTTTAAAAAAAAAAGTAAAAAGGTAGACATGAAGACTCCAAAACAAGGATTGATGTGTTGAGAGGAGCTGAAGGTGGCAAATGTGCCGTCTTTCTCCAAGTCGCTGGCTAGGGAATGGGGCGAGCAGGGATTTGCTTGGAGGGGAGGGGGGAACCAGCAGACAGATTTAGGATTAAGAAGTCTGCTGCGTTTCAGGAGCTCCCCCATTGGAATAAGATGGGCTGTTGTTTGCCAGGCCTGAAAGGTTTATTTAACGATTCCAGATAGAATATCGCCAAACAGATGTAGTCTTGTTCCTCGAAAGAAAAGCTGCAGCAGGAAGCAGGGGGCGGGCCGTCCAGTGGAGGCCGCAGTGCCGCTCACATTGTCCACAGATGCTGCACTCTGCTTGAAGCCTTTCCCAGGCCCGTTCTCGCGGCATCTGCTTTGCTTCCTTCTGCCGCCTGTCTCTCTTCCTTTCTCCAAGAAGTCTCAGGGTGCACATCTGAATCTTGTCCTGACTGAACAGAGAGGGCCTGCCAGGGCCTGGCCGGGGCTGGGTTGAGATTCTCCTCTGGGGACGCTGGGGACTGGGAACACCTCACCCTGGGATCCTGGGAGGGTGTGGGGACCCTCATAAAAAACTTGACATTTGTGGAGCTGGCCTTTCTCACAGGCATTCTAGGGCTTTCTTGGGGTTACGCGGAGGGCTGCTTTAATGGGGGTCGGTTGGATACATGCTGGGAAGTGATCCTTCAGGCCCTATGTTATCTCTCGGGCATGGAAGCCTTTGAAAATCTGCTCTCTAAAACTGAGGAAGCCCTTGAGCAGGGGTGGACCAGCTACAGCCTGTAAGCTAATTCTGGCCACCATCTGTTCTTGTAAATAAAATTTTATTGGAACACAGCCTGCTCATTTGTTTAAATATTGCCCTTGGCTGCTTTTGGGATATAATGGCAGAGCTGAGTCCTTGCGACCCCATGAAGCCTGCAAAGCTTAAAATATTTACCACGGTGCCCTTTACAGCAAAAGTTTGCCAACTTCTCATCTAGAAAATTCTGGCTGAGGGATGCTTTGCTCAACACCCCTTTCTGTCAGATGCAAAAGGCCCCCGTCCTGAGCCATCAAGGATTTCCACAACTCTTTGACCCCAATGCAACCTTCCAAAAGGGGAGGGAAAAAACTTCTATTTGTTTGTAATGTGTTTAATGGGAAGCGCCTCTACCCAAGGCTTGGAGCTCTGTCTATAGTGCTCTTTGTAAAACTGTGAGCCCCGGAAGCTGTGCAGGACTCCTGGCCTGGTAGAGGGTTGACTCATTTATCCGAATTGGCCTGCCTCTGGAGAGCAGCAGTTGGCCCTTGCTTCCCAGGGAATGACCAGCAGTCAGAGGAGACAAGGGTGAGTGGAGCTGCCCCTCAACTCCTTGGAACAAGGCCTGGCTTCTATGCAGATGTCCCGTCAGTGAGGAAGTGTGGATGCTGTGCCAATTACGCTGTCCAAAGATGGCCTCCACAATATCTCTGTCCCACTCGTTATTTCTCCACCTCCTTGAACATGGGCTGACCTTCTGTGTGTCTAGTAGGATGTAGGGGAAGTGATGCTGTGGGACTTCTCAATGCCAAAAAGACTTGCAACTTCTGGGGCCAAGCATGGTGGCTCACGCCTGTAATCCCAGCAACTTGGGAGACCGAGGAGGGTGGATCACCTCAGGTCAGGTGTTCAAGGCCAGCCTGGTCAATGTGGTGAAACCCTATCTCTACTAAAAATACAAAAATTAGCTGGGCATGATGGCACACACCTGTAATCCCAGCTACTCGGGAGGCTGAGGCAGGAGAATCGCTTGAATCTGGGAGGCAGAGGTTGCAGTGAGCTGAGATTGTGCCACTGCACTCCAGCCTGGGTGAGACTCCATCTCAAAAAAAAAAAAAAAAAAAAAAAAAAAAGACTTGCAACTTCCATTTGGTCTCTTGGAGCACTCACTCTTGGGATACTCCCTCTCAAAACCCAGACCCAGCCACCATGCTCTGAGCCACCTGAGCCACAGGAGAAGTCAGATGCAGGTGCCGTAGTTAACCAGCCAGCTCAGCTCGCAGCCAGTAGCCGGCACCCACTGCCCCCAGGGGAGTGCGCAGCCCTCTTGGGTGTCAGCTGAGCTGGGCTTTCAGATGATGACTCCAGTCCCAGACACCGTCTGCTATAACCACATGAAAGAGCCCACATGAGAACAGCCCAGCTGAATCCAGTCAACCCACAGAACCACAAGAAATAAGATAAATGACTGTTTCAAGACTTGAACTTTGGGATGGTTTGTTATACGGGAAAGGTCATGAGAACAAGGCAATGGCAGTGTGAGCTGTGAGCGGAATAGGGGATGAGGCTGGCCATCTGGTTAGTCCCAGGTGGGGTTCCATTGCTTTGGTCTGGAAAGCTTCTTCTAGTAGTAGAATATTTGGAATTTTCCCTTCTGTGCCTTGGTATCTCCTTTTTAAGGAGAATCATCACAAACTCCCTACCTACAAAATATAAATCAAGAAGGGATTTTTTTTTTTGAGCCTACAACATGCCAGGTGCTGAGCTCACAGTATCTTCACAACTACCCTTTGAGGTAGACATTATTGTTCGCATTAAAGATAAGGAAACAGAGGCTCGGAAAAGTCAGATGACTGGCTTGAACTCATCCAACAAGCAAGTGGCAACATCAGGATGCAAACTCAGATCTATTGTTGCATGTTTGAATATTAATTGAAACTGACAATTTCTATTGCTACTGGAAAAACATCCTACAAAATAAATGTGATAAATAATACTTACATAGTACTTAAATATTTTAGACGTTGTTTTTAAGTCTTAAGTGCTTAAAATATTGTTATTTATATGCTCACAACAACCCTATGAGGTAGGGATTATCAGTGTCTCCATTTTATAGATGAGGAAACTGATACACAGAGAGGTTAAGAACCTTGGCCGGATGGGCCAGGGGGGTGGCTCACGCCTGTAATCCCAGCACTTTGGGAGGCCAAGGTGGGCAGATCACCTTAGGTCAGGAGTTCAAGACCAGCCTGGCCAACATGGTGAAACCCCATCTCTACTAGAAACACAAAAATCAGTCAGGCGTGGTGGCACACACTTGTAGTCCCAGCTACTCGGGAGGCTGAGGCAGGAGAATCACTTGAACCCAGGCGGTGAAGGTTGCAGTGAGCCGAGATCACACCTCCAGCCTGGGTGACAGAGCAGGACTCCATCTCAAAAAAAAAAAAAAGAAACTTACCCAAGTTTACACAGCTAGTAAATGGTTGCATTAGTCAGGATAGACTAGCCTATACTACAATAACAACCTTCTCAAATCTTAATGGCTTAAAACAACAGAGGTTTAATTCACACTCATTAGCTATTCAAGGCAGGAGGCTCTAATCTCTAATCCATACAGTCACTCAGGATCCAGGCTGGTGGAGACCCTGCCATATTGCAGCCTCACCATTTAAAACATGAAGAAGACAGAAACTGAGGAGTCATGTAGGTTTTGTTCCGTTGCCTCAGACTAGGACTAACACGTCACTTCATCTCACTCACAGCTCACTGCCCACAGCTAGTCCCTTGTGACTGCGAGCTAAGCTTCTGTGTGTGAAGGAAGGAAAAGAGAATGGGATAAAGGTGAACATCAGCAGGCTCCACCGCAGTAGTGTGAACCAAGACTTGAGCTAGGTCATGCGGCTTCAAAATCCTTGCTCTTAATCACACCAAACTGCCTCTGTGAATCATCATTTCCTTCATCCAGTGCCCAAGAACATGCAGTCCAATGCCCTCATCCTTCAGAAGAACTTGAGTAAACTCAGAGAAATTGAGTAGAGTGCCACAGCATGCCCAAGGCCACACACCCTGAGGTTGGCAGTAGGTCCTGAGTTAGAGTTGTCATTTCTTGGTTCCCTTGGAAGTAGTGGAAAAGTAAGGTTTTGACATACTAGTTACATGACCATGGGCAGGTCACTCACATTGTCTAAGCATCATTTGACACTTGTAAGAATTAAATGAAATAGCACCTGTAAAGGTGTCTGCATGGACTTAGCGCTGCTAGTTTTGTTCCTTTCTTCCTGTTGTCACTGCACTTCCCTGCCTGTTACCCAGGCCATGCAGACCAGCCAGGCCTTCGACTTAAGAGTGCGGATAAGATTCCAAACCCTGTGGCTGGTTTCCATGCTTTCTTCCAGGCTTCTGAGGACCCCTGTGCTCTGGTTTCTTCTATTTCTTTTCTGTTACTTTTCTGTTACTCTTGAGCACACTTGCTGGAAGCAATATGCATCCAGTTCTCCCTCTCTTTCCTCATTACACTTTGGGGAACAACTCCAATCCCTTCCAACCAAGTAGTCCCTTTGAATTTCTCCTTCCTCTGCAAACATCTTCCCATCTTTACAGAGGGAGGGACGTAGTGCTTTCCTGACCTCACCCTAAGGAACTCTAAACATCATACCCTACTCCTGCAACATGCCAAAAGACATGGGCGCCTCTCATTTGCCTAACGCAATCATAATGGCAGGACTGTCTCTGGCTGAGGGTTGTATACCAGGCAGTGGGTTAAGGATTTCACCTTGTTTTATTTACTCTTATTTAACATTTTTGTTATTTTTTAAAATTAGAGGCCGGGCGTAGTGGCTCACTCCTGTAATCCCAGCACTTTAGGAGGCCAAGGCGGGTGGATTACAAGGTCAGGAGATTGAGACTATCCTGGCTAACACAGTGAAACCCCATATCTACTAAAGAATACAAAAAATTGGCTGGGCGTAGTGGTGAGCGCCTATAGTCCCAGCTACTCGGGAGGCTGAGGCAGGAGAATGGCGTGAACGCAGGAGGCAGAGGTTGCAGTGAGCCGAGATCGTGCCACTGCACTCCAGCCTGGGTGACAGAGCGAGACTCCATCTCAAAAAAAAAAAAATAAATAAATAAATAAAATAAAAATAAATAAATAAATAAAATAAAATAAAATTAGAGACAGGGTCTCATTCTGTTACCCAAGATGGAGTGCAATGCTGCAATCCTAGCTCACTGTAACCTTGAATCCCCGGGCTCAAGCATCCTCCTACCTCAGCCTCCCGGGTGGCTAGGACTACAGGCACCCTCCACAATCCCTGGACAATTTTTTAATTTTAATTTTTTGTAGAGATGGGGTCTCTCTGTGTTGCCCAGGCTGATCTTGAACTCCTGGCCTCAAGCAGTTCTGCCTTGACCTCCAGGATTGTTGAGATTATTGGCATGAGCCACTGTGCCAAGCCTAATTTACTCTTTTTTTTGTTGTTGTTGTTGTTGTTTCGAGACAGAGTTTTGCTCTTATTTCCCAGGCTGGAGTGTAGTGGCACGATCTTGGCTCACTGCAACCTCTGCCTCCAGGGTTCAAGTGATTCTCCTGCCTCAGCCTCCTCAGTAGCTGGGATTACAGGCTTGCACCACCACGCCTGGCTAATTTTGTATTTTTAGTAGAGATGGGGTCTTACCATGTTGGTCAGGCCAGTCTTGAACTCATGACCTCAAGTGATCTACCTACCTCAACCTCCCAAACTGCTGGGATTACGGGCATGAACCACAGTGCCCAGCCTAATTCACTCTTTGCAACAAGTCTCTGAAACAGGTACTATTATCACCCCTTATTACAGATGAGGAAACTGGGGCTGAGAGAGGTTAAATAACTGGCCCCAAATTACATAGCCAGTAAGCAGAGGAGGTGGACATGAATCTAGGCAGCTTGGTCCCAAGGCCCTTTTTCCGCTTAACTCCTACCTGCCTCCAGGGCCTACATTCTATTCTGTTTCTTTTCTTTTGTGTCCTTTCCATTTGGTCACTGTGGAGTCATCCAACCTGATCAGCAACTTCTAGATGGCAGGGCTACACAAAGCCTAACCTATCATCTGGGAGGAGGCACTTGGTTAAGATTTTCTGAAGACAAAGATGATGACAGTGATCGATTGAGTGGTTGACCTGCCCCTTGATGGTTGTTCAGAAAATCATCACAAAGCACATTTTCCATTCTTCATCTTTTCCGTAATGATGTTCCCCAGATTTCCATTAGGGAGTTTCTTTCCAAGGATCTGGGTCAGAAAAGCCAGAGGTCCTCGCCCCTGTTCATTTTGTTTCAGGGTTCACCAAGGAGGAGGCTATGCTGGTCTTTGGCAAATCCCTGGGGAATGTATAAAAACTAGAGGACATTTCCTCTGCTCAAGCAATGCTCTTATCCTTTTGTGCTTCTTCCCTTCCTCTTGAAACAACAACTAAAACTCAAACTCAGAACTCCCCCATGAACAAAAGGATATAAGCCATTCATGGTGGCATGTGCCTGTAATCCTAGGTACTTGGGAGACTGAGGCAGGGGGATCATTTGAGCCCAGGAGGTTGAGGCTACAAAGCGCTATGACTGTGCCTGTGAATAACCACTGCACTCCAGCCAGAGTGACATATAATAACCCCATCTTTAAAAACAAGTATGATGGCTGGGCGTGGTGGCTCACACCTGTAATCGTACCTAGACATGGAATTTCTGGGTCATAGGGTACACATGTGATCAGCTTTAGTAGACAGAGCCAAAAAGTTTTGCCAAGTAAATGTATGAACGTATACTCCTATCAGCAGTACCTGGGGTTCCACTTGCTTCCTATCCTTGCCAACAATTGGCACTTTCCATCTTTTTTTTTTTTTTTGAGACGGAGTCTCACTCTGTTCCCCAGGCTGAAGTGTAGTGGCACAATCTCTGCTCACTGCAAGCTCCACCTCCCGGGTTCACGCCATTCTCCTGCCTCAGCCTCCCGAGTATCTGGGACTACAGGCGCCCGCCACCACGCCTGGCTAATTTTTTGTATTTTTAGTAGAGACGGGGTTTCACTGAGTTAGCCAGGATGGTCTCGATCTCCTGACCTTGGGATCCACCTGCCTCGGCCTCCTAAAGTGCTGGGATTACAGACGTGAGCACTTTCCATCTTTTCTCAATTTACCAGTTCTGTTTGAACACCTTCTTTATTCACAGTGGGCTATTCACAGTGGGGTTTATATATGTATGATAAAATAGGAGGAATTTTTAAAATACAATTTCAACTTTTATTTTAGATTCAGGGGGTGCATGTGCAGGTTTATTATATGTGTTGTGGCGTGATGCTCAGGTTTGAGGTATGAATGATTCCAACACCCAGGTAGTGAGCCTAGTAGCCAACAGTTAGTTTTTCAACCCTTTCCCCCTCTGTCCCTCTCCATCTAGTAGCCCCCGTTGTCTGTTGTTGCCATCTTTATGTCTATGAGTACCCAGTGTTTAACTCCCACTTATAAGTGAGAACATGTGGTATTTTCTGTTCCTGTGTTAATTCGCTTGGGATAATGGCTTCCAGCTGCATCCATGTTGCTGCAAAGGACATGATTTCATCCTTTTTTTTTTTTTAATGGCTGCGTAGTATTCCATGGTGCATATATACCACATTTTCTTTATTCAGTCCACCACTGATGGGCACCTAGGTTGACTCCATGTCTTTGCTATGGTGAATAGTGCTGCAGTGAACATATGAGTACATGTGTCTTTTTGGTAAGATAATTTATTTTCTTTTAGCTATATACCCAGTAATGTGATTGCTGGATCAAATGGTAGTTCTGAGTACCTTGAGAAATCTCCAAACTGCTTTCTACAGTAGCTGACCTAATTTACATTCCCACCAACAGTGTATAAGTGTTCCCTTTCCTCTGCAGCCTTGCCAACATCTGTTGTTTTGTTGACTTTTTAATAATAGCTATTCTGACTGGTGTGAAATGGTATCTCATTGTGGTTTTGATTTGCATTTCTCTGATGATTAGTGTTGTTAAGCATGTTTTCATATGTTTATTGGCCACTTGTATGTCTTCTTTTGAGAAGTGGCTGATCATGTTCTTTGCCCACTTTTTAATGGGGTTATTTGCTTTTTTGCTTGTTGAATTGTTTCTGGACATTAAACCTTTATCAGATGCATAGTTTGGAAATATTTTCTCCCATTCTGTAGGTTGTCTGTTTACTCTGCTGATAGCTTATTTTGCTTTGCACAAGCTTTTCAGTTTAATTAGGTTCCACTTGTCAATTTTTGTTTTTGTTGCTGTTGTTTTGAGGAGTCATAAATTCTTTCCCAAGGCTGACGTCCAGAATGGTGTTTCCTAGGCTTTCTTCTAGAATTGTTATAGTTCGAGGTCTTACACTTAAATATTTAATCCATCTTGAGTTCAATTTTGTATGTGGTGAGAGGTAAGGGTCCAGTTTCATTCTTCTGCATATGGCTAGCTAGCTATCCCAGCACTATTTATTGAATAGGTACTTTTCCCACTGCTTATTTTTCTCAACTTTGTAACATTATGTCTGGGTTTTCTATTCTGTTCCATTGGTCTATGTGTCTGTTTTTGTATTAGTGTCATGCTGTTTTGGCTCCTGTAGCCTTATAGTATAGTTTGAAGTCAGGTAATGTGATGCTTCTGACTCTATTCTTTTTGCTTTAGGATTGCTTTGTCTGTTTGCACTCTTTTTTGGTTCACATGAAAAATACAACAATTAGCCGGCCATGGTGGCGGACACTTGTAATCCTAGCTACTCTGGAGGCTGAGGCAGGAGAAGTGCTTGAGCCTGGGAGGTGGAGGTTACAATGAGCTGAGATCACACCATTGCACTCCAGCCTGGGCAACAGAGCGAGACTCTGTCTCAAAAAACAAAACAAAACAAAACAAAACAAAAAACCCTGCTTATTGTAAGTTTTCATTTATGTGAAAACTCATCCACACCAGTAGAAGTCAGGACAATGTTTATCCTTGCAGGGCATAGGGATAATAACCAGCAGGGGCATGAAAGGGTTTCTACATGCTGTTAATGTTCTTTTCTTTATTATTAATTTATTTAGACAGCATCTCACTCTGTCATCCAGGCTGGAGTGCAGTGGCATAATTACAGCTCACTGCAGCCTTGACCTCCTGGGCTCAAATGACTTTCCCACCTCAGCCTCCTAAGTAGCTGCAACTACAGGCATGCACCACCAAGCCCAGCTTATTTATTTTTATTTTTATTTTTTTGTAGAGACAGGGTTTCACCATGTTGCCTAGGCTGGTCTTGAACTCCTGGGCTCAAGTGATCTGCCTGCATCAGCCACCCAAAATGTTGAGATTACAGGCGTGAGCCACTGTGCCTGGCCAATGTTCTTTTTGATCTGGGAGCTGGTTATATGGTGCCGTCAATTTGTGGATATTTATCTAGTTTATCTACTTTTTTTGCATGTGTATTTCAAAACATTTTTAAAAAACATTCCTCTCCTGATGACTTGGACAAAATCTCAGCTTGGGTCGACTTAACTTGAATGCTTCTTTTAGATTGTCTCATCTTTCTTAACTTGGGGAGAGTTTACCAGCCTCAGAAGTTTCAGCAGGCAACAGTATCCAGCTCAAATCAAATAACATTGTTTTGTTTTCATTGTGTTTATTTTTATGGTTACCATCTATAGATGACCATCAATACTGCATTTCCATTTATGGTAGTGATACAAAGTTTCTTTTAAAAACGATCGTAAGCAAAAAAAAAAAAAAAAAAAAAAAAAAAAAAAAAAAAAAAAGAGTGAATTGCCTTACTTTAAAAAAATTATGTAAATAATAGTACAGATGGTACCTAGTTACAGTAAACCATGTAAGGGTGGGGTTTATAAAACATGGTTGAGATGGAAAAAGGCAGGGATTAAGGGGAAGGGAGAAAACCAGTCTTAGCCTGTCCCCATCTCTCAGCCAGTCCTTACTGCTGGGCACAGACAGGCTCTGAAGCCGAAGGACATAACTTTGCAGAGGACTCATGAGAAATTTAAAGTGAAGAATGCTCCAGGACCAATGGGATGGGCAAAGCAAGAGACACGGAGCAGAGAACCTGGATTCACTCAACAAATATTCTTTGAGCATCTCTGTGCAGGCACTGTTCTAGCCCTGGGCCTACAGTAATAAGCAAAATGGTTAAGTTGTAGGCCAGCCAGTAACCAGCTCTGGGTCCTGGGCTGAGTCCCGCTACTTCTTTAGGCTTCAATGGATTGAGGATGCTCTGTGATTCAAGCCTCCGTAGCAGCTGGCCTGGCTCAGGAGAGGTTAGGAAAAGCCTTAAAAAGATGGGATTATTTTGTTATGTGTTTGTGTGTATTTAGGGTGGGGAAGGGTAAAATTGGCCATTAATCTGGGAACTAAGAGAAAAGAATTGGGTGTGGCCTTCAGGCTCATTAGAAAGTGAAATCTCATTGAGTACTTTGCATTTGTCAAGTCAGCATCACTTTGCCTGCTCATCTCCACTGCTCTTGGCTAAAAGATCAAGAACTTTAAAGGAGGTGGAAAGAGAATGAATCTCAAAAGGTAAGTGAGCAGCTGCATGTGAATGAATGAATGAATGAATGAATGCCAGCCACTCTTAGCCTCTTAATAGACTCATCACAGCCTTTCATCCCCAGCTCCTGGGCATTGCAATTAAGACAGAAAGAGAATGAGGGGCCCTGCCAGGAATATTTTGAGAGATTGTACTTTTCATTCACTCAACAAATATTTATTGAGTGCCTATCTGGTGCCAGGCAGTATTTAGAACTGTGGGCTGTCCAATTTGCTAGCTACCTGGCCACACACGGCTATCAATCATTTGAACTTTGGCTATTTCAAACTGAAATGTGCTGTATAGCATACACATTGGAACTTGAGGATTGAGTATAAGAAAAGGAATGTTAACTCTCATTAATTTTAGTGTTGATTACACACTGAAATGATAGTATTTTGGATATACGGCCAAATTAAGAATATTATTAAAATAAATATCACCTATTTCTTTTTACTATATTTTAATATGGCTACTAGAAATTTACAATTGCACATGTGCTCAAGTTTGCGGTTTGCAGTTGATTTCTATTAGACAGTGCTGTTCTAGACCCTGTCCCTACTCTGCAGGAGCTCAGTGGGTGGGGCCAACAGAAACATCTTACAAAGCAGGCAGGAGACACCAGGGAGAATGAAGCTGGAATGATCACGATCCTTCCTGTGTCTTTTTCATTTTTATTTTTTTTCAGATTGGTACTGTACATAGTGCTTTTTACTTTTTTACTTTGTTTTTTTTTTCAGATCGGCACTCTACATAGTGCTAATGATTTCCAGAAGTCCAGCTCTGTCCGTGTCTTCCTCTGCTCAAACATGGATGCTGTATCCTTACTGCCTAGCATATTAAGCCAAACCTCCATACAGTCAGCTGGATTTTCCTGCCTTCCTGCTGCTCTCTGCAAGCATCCTGCACTCTGGCTGAAGTGGACTGACTTTCTGATCCCCAGCCTCATTTTCCCATTTCTCTCTCTGTGTGCGTGTGCGTGTGCGTGTGCGTGTGTTTTGAAACTGATTCTCACTCTGTCGCCCAGGCTGGAGTGCAGTGGTGCGATATTGGCTCACTGCAACTTCCAGCTCTCAGTGATTCTCCTGCCTCAGCCTCCCAGGTTGCTGGGACTACAGGCGTGCATCACCATGCCCAGCTAATTTTTGTATTTTTAGTTGAGATGGGGTTTCACCATGTTGGCCACGGTTGGCTAGCTGGTCTTGAACTCCTGATCTCAAGTGATCCACCCGCCTCGGCCTCCCAAAGTGCTGGAATTACAGGTGTGAGCCACCGCGCCCGGCCCCATTTCTGTGTTTTTGCTTCAGGTGTTCCCTCTGCCTGTGCCCTTGCTAACGGTCCATTTCCTCTGGTAGAATTACAAGCTTCAATTTCAGTTCCCACTCACCCAAGAAACTCCCCTTTCCTCAACCACCACATCACCTCTCTACCAAAATATTTCTTTTATTCAAAGCCTCTGATAAACATTTATTTATTTATTTATTTATTTATTTATATTATCTTACCAAAGTCTTTCCCCATAACTCTTCCCAGCTTAGTGTCTTAAGACTAGGAACTTGCCTTCCTGGAGGCATCTAGGTCACCTTCAGAGTCAGGTGGCCACTGGGTTAACTAGCTGTTGAATTGAATCAAACAGGCTCTGAGCCTTAAAGTTAGAAAGAGCCAGAGTGGAGGGGTCTGGTTGGGGAAGAGGGGCGCTGAGGTATAGGGAGATTAAACCTGCGGTGGAGGCAGCTTAATGGTCCATCTCTCACCCAGGGAATCTCTCTGACAGGGGTCTTTGTTAGGGTCACAACCCAGGAGATGGTTGATGATTATGGCTGAGTCCAGCCTGGAATAATGGGGGTTGGGGGCAGCTTGGGTAGATGACTCAGTAAATCAAACAGAACAATGAAAGGAGGTCATCCTTGTCCATCTGCATTATTGAAGACAGCCATAAATGGCCTTACCCCAGAGCGGGTCTCTCACACCTGGAGAGCTGATTGACCTCTCCAAGACCCCTGCAAATGGGTGTTCTGGGATCTGTCCTGCAACAAGTGCCTCGAGATTTGTAGGTGGGGGCCCAGGGTGCTAAGGGATTATTTCAGCAGGCGGAGAAGGGAGGGGGTCTGGGGCAGAGGAAGGGGGCAGGTTTTGCGGGGCATTGCACTTAGGGTTCTCATAGGTTGTAGTCACGAGCTCCCAGGTTTGCAAAACTGCAATAGTCACTAAGACCATTTGGGGCTGTTTGGGTCTAGTCTGGTCTAGACGGGTCTGAAACTCCGCAGGAACCACCCAACAAGAAGTCATTGTTCCAAGCCACGTGTCAGTGGCGGGTGATATCAAGGGATGGAAGGAGTTGGTGTGAGCCGACTGAAATCTACTGGAAGGTCAAAACGGTGCCGTATGTCCTTTGTGTTCACCAGCGGTTAGCCCAGTGCCGGCTACATGGGAAGTGCGCAAACGAAGTCCTCGCGAACTGAACTGAGAGCAGACAAAAGCACGCGCTCTTCTCCACCGCCACGCCGGTCCTATCCAAACCCGCGAGTTATCCGTATTCTCCTCCAGGAGTCAGAGTCAGGGCCAGAAGAGTGTGGAGGGACGTTGCCCAGGAAGAGTAGGCGACCCCCAGAGCCCGCAGCCAACGCTGGGGTGGGCGAGCGGGCGTGCGCGCACGCACTTGCCGGCGCGAGGGAGTGTCGGGGGGAAGGGAGTGGTCTCCAAAAGGGGGAGGGGAGAAGGCAGGGGGCGGGGAGAAGCCGGCCCTTTAGGACCCGGCTGCGGCGGCGAGGGAGGAGGAAGAAAAGGAGGAGGCGGCTCCCGCGCTCGCAGGGCCGTGCCACCTGCCCGCCCGCTTGCTCGCCGCGCCGCACTGCCGACCGCCAGCATGCTGCCGAGAGTGGGCTGCCCTGCGCTGCCGCTGCCGCCGCCGCCGCTGCTGCCGCTGCTGCTGCTTCTGCTGGGCGCGAGTGGCGGCGGCGGCGGCGGGGCGCACGCGGAGGTGCTGTTCCGCTGCCCTCCCTGCACACCCGAGCGCCTGGCCGCCTGCGGGCCCCCGCCGGTCGCGCCGCCGGCCGCGGTGGCCGCGGTGGCCGGAGGAGCCCGCATGCCATGCGCCGAGCTAGTCCGGGAGCCGGGCTGCGGCTGCTGCTCGGTGTGCGCCCGGCTGGAGGGCGAGGCGTGCGGCGTCTACACCCCGCGCTGCGGCCAGGGGCTGCGCTGCTATCCCCACCCGGGCTCCGAGCTGCCCCTGCAGGCGCTGGTTATGGGCGAGGGCACTTGTGAGAAGCGCCGGGACGCCGAGTATGGCGCCAGCCCGGAGCAGGTTGCAGGTAACGCCGGCTGGAGCAAGTAGTTGGGAGAAACTTGGAGGGCAGCGGGGAAGCCCGACGGGCGGCTGGACCTCACGGACTGTTTTAAGGGCGGCAGAGCGGAGACCTTGGACCAGATCAAGGGGGACTGTTGCGAGAGGGACCGGGAAGTCAGGCCCAGGGAGGGGAACTGGAGTTAGAGCAAGTGGAAGAGCCGTGGCGACTCATTTGGTGGGGATGAATGGGGAGAGGAAAGGCATCCCTGTTGCCATAGTCTTACCCGCGTGGAACGGACCCAGACTTCTATTCTGGAGGAGGGATTTGCTGAGAAGGGGGACGGTGGTCAGATCCATGGGAGTAGGAACTCGAATCTTATTTGGGGCACTACTTGAGGACCCAAGGGTCCTGGTGGGATCGCTGCTGGGAGGCCGAGGCTGCGGGGTGCCAGTGACGCCAGGAACCTTGGAAGAGGAGGTAAGCTAGGAGGAGGCACCGGCGTCCCCGGCGTCCCAAGGGACCCTTCCTTCAACTGGGGTTGTGAGTTAGAAAGAAAGGACTTGGTACTTTGTAGGATGGGTCGCTTAGGAGAAAAATGAAAACGAACACTACTGTTTCTCCCTAGGGAAGGAGCAGGGCTCTTGCTACCACGTTGAATGGAAAAATAAAAGGGAGGCATTTGGTAGGCGAGGGGTCTCCTAGCAGCTGAATCAATGTAACTTAAGCCGGATCGCCAGCTGCATTCCCGGGACGGGGGCAGCCAGGCTGTGCAGTTTCGCATCTGGGCCCCAGATCGAAAGGCAAGAGAGATGCGTTGCCACCCGCCACCCCCGCCCGTATCCTAAATTGAGGGACCCCTTCCTGTAGGATAGAATGGGGACCCGATATTCTTTGTTCGGGGGCCCTCATCCCTCCCAAAAAGTTATTTGAGGGACACAACCAGTCTCTAAGGAGGTCACTTTTTTTTTTTTTTTTTTTTTTTTTTTAAATTACGAAAGCCTCCTGCCCCAGTGGTCGGGAGGAAGCTGTAATTATTTTCTTTCCTCTTGGAGACAGTGGTGAAAAGTGTCCGCTGCCTGCTGCTGTTGCTGAAAAAGCAAGTGAGTCTAAGTTTATCAAACTTAAAAAGAAAAAGTGAAAACAAGAATCTTGCTTTTTAGCTTCTGAGGTCTTCGTAAGCCCCCCACCCCATGCACCAGCCCGCTCCCTTCTCTTGGTCTGCTATTGTTTTTTCCCCTGTTCTCCTTGAGAATGGAATTAGGGGTCAGAGTTGAAATCTTTCTTCTGTTTCTTTAGCACATTTTGATCTGGAGTACAGAGCAAGTTAGGGCTTCCTCTGAGTGGAGCCTCTCAGTCCCTTTCTTCTTCCTCGGCTCGCTTCCTTCCCTAGCCTGCCTGCAAGTTAACCCTTCCCTCCTGCTTCTCTTAGAAAGTAACAATGAAAGGAAAAAGCCCCCACGAAATCCTTTCACTGCGGGGTTCCTGTCCCCTAGTCCTGCGTTCCTCCTCATCACCCCTTGTGGTCCACCGGGGAGGTGCTGTGCAGTTTCTGAGCTGAACTCTGACAAACTAAACATCTTCCTCAGCAGGGTGAACTTTTTGAAAGGCCTCTAAGTTCATAGGATGGTTCGGCTGCTGACGGTTTTAATAAAGTGTGTGATGCCTTTCCTTCTTTAACGTTTTACTTTTTTTTTTTCTTCTACTCTTCGTTCGTTTCACTCTAAGCCTGAAAACCAATTCTACTTCCCAAATCCCTGAAGCCGGTTAGGGTCTTTAGCCAGGAACAGATGCGGCAGATTTTCTCCCATTCACTTTTCCCTGGAGCCTGAAGGGGGTGGGGGTGAGTTGTCAGGGGAGGCCAGGGACAATGGGGTGAGTTCATGGGAAGAATGTCACTCTGGATTTTCTGCCTGGTTATGGGACTCCCTTCCGCCAGCTTGCCCCAGCTGCCTTCTCCTCCCCAGTGCCCAGACGCCTTCCGCATTTTTGTGCACCAGCCTGGGAAGAGGGGATGTTAAGCAGGGGTGGAAGGTGGGGGGCGGGGCTGGAAGCTGAGTGGGTGCACTCAAAAGAAGTGACCAATGTCAGGGGTGCCTGAGAAAGAGTCGGGCTGGGGGAGGGGAACACTTCGGGAAGGAGCCTCAGGGTGCAGGAGGAAAAGGGGTCAAGGTTGGAGGCTTTTGTGCGGGAGAGGGTCTTAGGCTGGGGCAGAGACTTGGGGTCACTGGATGGAGAGTGCTGGGTCCGAGTTGGGTGGGGCCTGGCCCAGACGGAGATCTTAGCACTGAATCCTCTGCCTCCCATTCCATCTCCCGTCCCCTCTTCTCTCCCCTCCGAAGAATGAGCACCCCCCTCCAGCCTGCATTCCTCTTTGAGCAGGTTGCTTTTGAGAATTTTAAACATACCCTCTTATTTCGAGGCAGCGAACCTCAGCAGTTCCGGCTTTGCTGTTAGCTCTTTTGTCTTTGTTCCCGGGACTCAGGGGCTGTGTTGCTGCTGGCTTCCTGGGGATGGCAAGGATGCAGGGGTGGGGGTGGGCACATCAGTGGGTGGAAGGAGTGGGTGGTGGTGAGCCTGTATCCCACGGGGATGGTGGGCTGGGGCTTGTTGGTTCAAAGAAACTGAGAAGTCAGACTTGGGGGAAGGGGTGGGTAGGCCTAGAAGAAAAACCGAAAGGAGACCCTGAGATCTGCTTGAAGTTGGGACTCTAAAAGCATGTGTATGTGTTTGGTGGTGGAGAGGACAGAAGTGCCTAGAAATGTCAGGGTCGAGGAGGGAACAGGGTTGGGCCAGGCCAGGCCCTTTCAAAATTAAGGCTGGTCTAGACCGATTCCCTCAGTATCTCCCCAGCCTCCTTCCCTACCGTGTACAATGCAGGGGATTATACTGAGGGGTGGGGCCGCCCGAGTGGCCGTCTGGCCCGCTGCACATATAAAGGTGCTATAGAAATGTGTAGTCATTCAAAGTCCCAGGGCGGGCAGACAGGCAGGCAGGCAGGCAGGCGGGGGGCGGGCGGGCCTGGGGAGGCTCTGCATCTGCAGTTGCCTGGGAAGAATAAAGGGGGGAAGAGGCGAGCACTGATTTACAGTGGTTCAGTGCAGCTTCAAAAAAAAGGGGGAAAAAGCAACGGGACTTCTGGCTCAGAGTACTGCTTTGCATCTCGTCTTGCATAAATTTGCATACTGAGTTCAAAGTCGTAAAATAGACTAGGGAAATGAGTGGGATCTACTGTCACTGATTGTTAACACCACTACCTTCCACCTCCCTTCCCCCCATCTGGACAGGACTCCCAGCGCTAGTTCTGCTAAGCAGTGCTGCCTGAGTCACCAGTCACCACTGTTCATGAAAGAAGGAGATGGGGAAGCGCCTGTCTAGGAGACCAAGCAGGGTGTGGCAGTGTGCACCCTGGCCTTGGAGGCAGGGCCTCTCTGAAGGGTGTGGCCGGACAGATTCTGGACCAGTGAGGCAAGTGGCGTGCTTTCTGACGCCTGGGGCTGCCATTGCCCATGGTGGACTGCAGTTTGAGGAAGCTGCGGAATCCGGGTCTTTGTTTGAAATTTCCCTACTCGCCTTCCATATACGCCCAAAACATTTACTGCGATAGGTCCCTTTGTGTGGTCATAATGACCCACTTCTTTAGACGAGATATTTGAGGAAGGTTTGAGAACAGAAAAATTCTATGTAACAATGTTAAGGAATCTGAGAAAAATGAGGCACAGGAATCTCTGGGTTAGAATAGGTAGTAGAGCCTGGAAGCAGAGAAAAACCCATCTGTTGTATTCCCGAGGGTCTGTCTACACAATGGCTCTTGGCCAAGTGGACTATTGAGTTTCCTGTCAGGCAGAGGGAAGAGGGAGGCTTAGATAGTACTCACTGTTGGCCTACTTCAGTACTGAGCTTTAAGACTTTCAGGCAAATCATTCCTTCAGGCTCGGGGCTGGAAATGAGTTCTATAAAAATGCCATGGGGCCGGGCGTGGTGACTCACGCCTGTAATCCCAGCACTTTGGGAGGCCGAGGCAGGTGGATCACTAGGTCAGGAGTTTCGGAGACCAGCCTGGCCAGTATAGTGAAACCCCTTCTCTACTACAAGTAAATAGAAAAATTACCTGGGCATGGTGGAGCATGCCTGTAGTCCCAGCTGCTTGGGAGGCTGAGGCAGGAGAATTGCTTGAACCTGGGAGGCGGAGGTTGCAGTGAGCTGGGATTGCACTGCTGCTCTCCAGCCTGGGCGACAGAGCAAAAAAACTCCGTCTCAAAAAAAAAAAAAAAAAATATGCCACAGGTTGGCTAGGCGCGGTGGCTCACGCCTGTAATTCCAGCACTTAGGGAGGCTGAGGTGGGCGGATCACCTGAGGTCAGGAGTTCCAGACCAGCTTGGTCAATATGGTGAAACCCTGTCTCTAATAAAAATGCAACAATTAGCTGGGCATGGTGGCACGTGCCTGTAGTCCCAGCTGCTCGGGACTCTGAGGTAGGAGAATCGCTTGAACCCGGGAGATGGCGGTTGTGGTGAGCTGAGATGGCACCACTCCACTCCAGCCTGGGCAACAAGAGTGAAACTCCGTCTCAAAAAAAAAAAAAAAAAAGCAAAAGCCATGGGTTACCCGAAAGTAGGAGCATATCCATTCACTCATTATCTGACCTTTGAGAGCTGACTTGGAGAGAACTGTTCTACAGTCATCAGGTGGCTTCCAGTTGGTTCTCGGCTGGGCTGTTCATTCCCATAGAAAATGGGAGGTACAACTGTTCAATTTTTTTTTTTTTTTTTTTTTTTTGAGATGGAGTCTTGCTCTGTTGCCCAGACTGGAGTGCAGTGGCACGATCTCGGCTCACTGCAGCCTCCACCTCCTAGGTTCAAGCGATTCTCCTGCCTCAGCCTCCCGAGTAGCTGGGAATTCACGTGTGCATCACCACACACAGCTAACATTTTTGTATTTTTAGTAGAGGCAGGGTTTCACCATGTTGGCCAGGTTGGTCTCAAACTCCTGAACCTCAAGTGATCTGCCTGCCTTGGCCTCCCAAAGTGCTGGGATTACAGGCATGAGCCACCGCACCTGGCCACAACTGTTTGATTTTGATATGAGGAAGTTCTGAAAATTCTGCACCAAAGGGAATGGAGAACAGGTAAATACCTACGATGCCTAGCAGGACAGTACAGGGGGCTGCTGAAAGGAATGAAGGAGGAGCAGAACAGAAAGGGGCTGTGAGGCCATGTCCACGTCTGTTTTTGTTGTTGGTCCTTCTCATGTACTAAAACACTGTACCCAAAAGAAAAAAGCTTAGTTTTTTTTTTTTTTTTTTTTTTTTGTTGTTGTTGTTGCAAAGAGTCTGTGTATCTGGGAATTGTTATTTTCATTTGTATTTTTCTTTTTATTTATTTATTTTGAGATGGAGTTTTGCTTTGTCACCCAGGCTGGAGTGCAATGGCGCCATCTCGACTTACTGCAACCTCTGCCTCCAGAGAGTTCAAGCGATTCTCCTGCCTCAGCCTCCCAAGTAGCTGGGATTATAGACACCTGCCACCATGCCCGGCTAATTTTTGTATTTTTAGTAGAGATGGGGTTTCACCATGTTGGCCAAGCTGGTCTCGAACTCCAGACCTCAGGTTTTCCTCCCACCTTGGCCTCCCAAAGTGCTGTGAGTATAGGTGTGAGCCACTGCACCTGGCCTATTTTAATTTTTTAAGGAACTCTGTATCTGGGGAGTGCATTTTGTCTCAGCCTTTCTCTCTATGTTCCCGACTCCCTCTTTCCTCTCCTGCCTTGTCCATGCTGTCCTCTTGGTCCCTGCAGACCATTCTTTCCTCTCCCACACTTCTCCCTTCCATGCCTTTCCCACTCCAGCTCAGCTACAACACCTGCTTGCTAGGTAGGTGGGCGGGGCTCAAAAATGGTGTGGAAAATATAGTGGTCTTAACCTCAGAGATCCTTCCAATCAGAGGGATATTATGTAGGTGACTGGAGACTATAATGCTTGAAAAAACTGGAATCCTTAAATGAGGAGGGTGGTTGACTGGCCTTTGAGGGAAAGGACTCCTATAGGCCAGGGAATGGGGATTCTGTCCTATAGGGGTTAGCACTAGCACGGCTTCTGCTGAAACCAAGGCATAGAAGAGGGAGATGCTGCCTTGAATTCATGAGGGAAGTTGGTGACCTGGTTGGCAGATATTCTAGACCCCTCTGCTTCTCCTGTCCCTGGCCAGCATTTCACTGAGATGGCAGGCAGCTGCCAGGAGATTGGTGGTGCTCGCATTTGTCCTCACCCTATTATGAACTGGCTTCTGTGCCTACTTTGTCTCCTGTCTTCCACCTCCCTGCGAGGGAGGCCGTTCTACCTCCTTTTCACAGGTGTGGACACTGGGTGACTCAGCGATACCAAAGTGCTGAGAGGCTAACCTGGGTACCTTCCCATTGCACCCCTCTACCTCCATGGCTGGACAAGGAGTTGGGCTGTTGGCGGAGAAAAGCTTTTGACCGTATTGGCCAGCGGTTTTGTTCCTGGACAGCTGCCATGTGCAGGTGATGTATGGGGTACAGTAAATTTCTGCCAGATTTCAATGATGTAGATTCCCTTGACTCCATGGAGAGTCACAAGTCCTGGAGCTTGGGGACCTCACAGTTGTAAGTAGCCAGCATACAGAGGTCAGTCAAGAGGGACAAAAAAGTCACAGGGTGGGCCTCTTGAGAGAAGAGCTGCTGGGTAGCAGACGATGGCGCAGGCAGCCTGGCCTTTGCTGTCATATTGACCTGGGTTCCATTGCAGACCCGTCTCTTAATACTTCAGTAGTTAGTAAGGCTCTTCCTCCAATGCCAGTTCCCTGTTGGTAAAATAGCAATGATTTTACCTCTTTTCCAGGGTGTGTGTTAGGGTGGCTGTGATAATGGCAAGTACCTGACACATAGTAGGTTCTTGTACATGTTAGCTGCCTTAACAGTCTTGGCAAGCAATGTCTCCTCCTTGACAGTTAGCTAGCCTTTAAAATGAAAGCCAGACTGGAAAGGTCAGGCACGCCACTCCTTTCTGGAGGTTCAAATTCCAGGTGGTCTACCATGTACTAATCACCCAAGGTAAGAGATTTCTTCTTGCTAAGCCTCAGTTTTCTTATTTGTAAATCCGAAATTGATAATACTTCATTGGGTCAGCTACGCAGATGTGCGTAAAGCTATAAACTACATATAAAACCTAAGCTCTTGCATTTTGGTGATGAGTCACTTGATTTCCATCTCTTCACCTATGAATGGAAATATCCATACCTCTCCAACCTACTTTCACGGGGCTGTAGCGAGGCCACTTGTGGAAAGGGCAATGAAACTGTGTTTTAAATGTGATCCGCCCGCCTCGGCCTCCCAAAGTGCTGGGGTTACAGGCGTGAGCCACCGCACCTGGCTAGGCTTGCATTTTTAATTGATTAGTTGGGCAGTGCTCTTTGGATCCCATGTCCTAAGGTCTAGGACTGACTGTTTCTGGTATGGGAGCTTCTCTCTGCAGTGTCTAGAATGGGGGTTGGAGGGACTATGGGGAACAGAGGTGGCCCCAGAGCTTGGACACGTGGGTTCTCATGCTGGCCTTGCTGTTCATAAGCAGGTAACCCAGGGCTGAGTTCCTCCTTCACCTGGCCAGCCAACCTAGAAGACCTAGGCTTCTGGCTAGCAGTGTCCAGAGAGCTCTGGAGAATCCCTGAAACTAAATCTCCTGGTGGGGGAAGGTCCTCTCTGTATAGATGGCCCTCCAGGGGAAGTCTACAAGGATCCAGACTTCAGAATAATAGGGTTAAGTATTAGCGAATCCAAGTGGTCCAAGCACATTTAGCACATATGGCATGCTCAAGGGTGTGCAATTGTGCAGTCATCAAAGCCAGTGAGGACCCCCGATGCCACCCATTTCCTGCACCAGGAAAATGGACCTTTCACATCTCCGAACCTGGGATGCCAGAATGCACTGAACTTGATCCTGGCAAAGAAACTGGAAGCTCTTTCCAAAAAAGTGATGTTTTCTTGCTACATTGTCTCCAGAGTTTACTCCTGAGTTGGGGAGCAGCATCTCATTTTGCAAGGGGCTGATGGATTCTCCATAGAAACGCTGGGTTGGGGGAGTGTCTTCTGAGTACTGGGGTTCTACCTCATGTCTGATTCCATCTGTGGTACCAAAAAGCCCTCTGAATGGCAGCCTGTCTGTGCACGATGATGCCGAAGACTTTCTTTTCCAGCATCTAACGAGGCAAGGCCCCAGGAAGGCAGAGAAGGCAGATGCTTCAGTCTCGGAGGGTCAGAATACACTTACGGTGAAATCAGGGCTGGGGACAAGGCACAGTACTGCCACTGGGAATCTGGGGTGGATGATCATGTTAGACCAGGGGTGTCCAACCTTTTGGCTTCCCTGGGCCACTTGGAAGAAGAATTATCTTGGGCCACATGTAAAATACACTAACACTAACCATAGCTGATGAACTAAAAAAAATTGCAAAAAAAACTCATAACGTTTTAAGAAAGTCTATGAAATTGTGTTGGGCCACATTCAAAGCTCTCCTGGGCTGCAGGTTGGACAAACTTGTCTCAGACTCTTGGAGGGCTTCCATGGTGGAGGCAGGAAAGGAAAAGCCCCTTTTACAGATGGGATAGTAGGTCCAGAGAAATGTGTTGGTTTTCAGTTCCAGAGTAATTTCATCTGCTCCCACCCTCCACACTCACAAAGAGCAGGCTGGATGGGATGTCGATTTTTTTTTCTTCTCCTGAAGAATGGACCATCTCCCTATGCCTCTCCTCCTCCTTGGCTGCTAACCCCTGACTCTTCCCTCCTCCTTCTCCGGCCACTCCTGTTCCTTAACAAAGCCAGGGAAGATCTGGGCTGGCTCAGCCCCTGGGTGTCAGTCAAGACTCAGAGGGAGACTTTGCTCAAAAAGCCAGCTCTCCCGGAAAGAAATACAGAGCGACTGTAGTCAGGAATTTTTCTCTTTCCTTTTTTCTGTGGGTGGGGGGAGGGACACTTGGCAGTCCTTGGGGCCCTTCTGGCTGCCAGCCCCACATCTCTTCCTGGCTGTTGGGAGGCAGGGCAGGAGGGAAGATTGGGGAGAAGGGGGCAGGGGCTGGCAAACCACCAGCTGCTGGGCAGTGGAATTCGCCCATAGGCCCTGGTGGAGTTGGCCTCTAGTGAAGCCTGGGGAGGTTTCTAATTAGTGGAGGACTGTGAAGGTGTGGCAGCCTGTGTTCATGCAAGGAACTGAGCTGTCTGAGCCAAGAAGTCAAAGGGAAGAGGGAGACTGAGCCCCGGAAGTCCTTGGTAGGTTGGAGGTAGGGAGGAAGTTGTGCCTACTCAATGTGTTCCATTCTATTAGAAATTGAGAAGAGGGGGGTGTTTCAGCTGGAAGGATTCAGGTTGGTCTCTGGGGTGGAGAGTCAGTCATTGGCACTAAACAAAGGGTGCCACCTCAAAGAATAAGTGATATAACAATGATAAACAAAATGGCTTTTTTTTCTAGACATTGTGTGCTTCTACCAGAAAGCTCATTTTGGTTTTTTTTTGTTTGTTTGTTTTATATTGTTCCCCCCTCCCACTTCCTGCCCCAGCTCTGTTTTAGCCTCAATTCTCTCCACTTAACAAATGAAGAAATCAAGGCTACATTCAGGTTCAACTGCCAAGGCAAGCACAGACCAGATTGTAGTCTGGGTCTCTAGATTCTTCTTCCAGCTCTCCATTTCACCAGACTCACACATGCAGAAAAGCAGTGAATTATATACTGCTTTCTGGAAAAGCTCCTTTTCCCTGGGAGGTAGTAATTAAGGCATATCTTCTCAAAAATGTTCCTTTATGCCACTCTCTAGGAAGTTTCTTTTAGGTCTATTGTCTTTACTTCTGGATGGAGGTGCCAAGTTGCCTCTGGGTGGTGAACTTGTTCTCTAAAATGCCCAAGGCCAAGAAAAAAATGAAAATGGCAATTCCCTTGTGCCCTGTGTCCTGCCCCTGTGACTTCCTGATAATGCTGAGCGGTTGCTGTAGCAACAGTGGCAGGAGGTGTGTCAGGCAGGATAAAGGGGGTGGGGTAGGACGGGTTTACTGGATCAAAGAGGCTTTTGCGGTTGGGCGGGGCTGCTGACGTGACTGATAGCCTACTTCTGGGGAAAGTTGGGGTCCCATAGAGATGGGGAGGGGAAGAAATTAAGCCCTGGGGCTAAAAGGTCTTGCCTGAGAGTCTTTCCTTAGGTGATGCCAAGTGACCAGGTACCATCTGGTTGGTTAACAACCTGGGCTTGGTTTTGGCCACTGGCTACATGACTTTGTGCAGTTGGCCTCCAATTCTCTAGCTCATTTATCAAGTGTGAAGGGGATAAGAAATTATCAACCTCATGTGCCTGCTTGATAATAACGGTAAACATGCAAGCCACGTAGCACAGAAACTCGGATAATCAAATGAGGTAGTGCAGGTTCTGATTCTTGAAACACAGAACAGGAGAATGGCAGAAACCTGTTTTTGGATATTTTCTGATTGGTCATTTCAAGAATCCTGTTAGCAGGTGTGACTTTTTCCCTTGAGTGTGACTTACCTGGACAGCTGCCACTTTGCTTTGGAAAGCCTTCAGTGAGTCCAGAGAGGAGTCAGTATTTGAGTTTTCCAGGGGGCAGTCATGACCATTGTGCCTGTGGTTCTACCAACAGCTTAATGACCAACCATGTCCCATTTATACCCCAGAAGTTAGGACTCCCACTTGAGGCTCTGCTGGTTGTCTCTGGGTTGGTTCACTGCCTCTTAAACCATGAGAGCATAGCCAAGGAAGGTGATTGATATGATATACTATCAGACAAAATTAGTGAACTTTAGTTGAAGACAGAGAAAAGCATGGTGACCTATTTAAAGACACTTATTTATATTCAAGACACTTCTTGTGCTGGTTTGAGAGTGGCCAGCAATCCTGAACATCTTTGCAGGTTTTAAATTTCTTTTTGCATCCTGTGGGTTCAATTTGTCAGGCCTGGAATATCTGAGAGCAGAGTTATGGGGATGGAGAAGAGGACAGTGAAAGGGGAGGGTGATGGGAAAGGTTGGTAGGATTCAGCCTTTGTTACACCATGGGAGTGGGGCTGTGGGACTGCATCATCGAAACTGAGTTGTTTGAATGTGGGAGAAGCATGTGTCCTTCCCATCCCATCTCATGGTTCTACTTGCTCACTGCCTTTCTTGACTCTTAACCACTCTTGCTGATATGGGCCCTAGATGGTGAGGCAAAGACCAGAAGAGTGAGAAAAAGACTTAATGTAACAGGGTACTCTTGGGCAAGTGCTAGATGCTCTTTGATAGTGTATTAGCCTGTTTTCGTGCTGCTGGTAAAGACATATCCAAGACTGGGAAATTTACAAAAGAAAGAGGTTTAATAGACTCACAGTTCCATGTGGCTGGGGAGGCTTCACAATCATGGCAGAAGGTGAAAGGCACGTCTCACATGGTGGCAGACGAGAGCTTGTGCAGGGAAACTCCCCTTTATAAAACCATCAGATCTCATGAGACTTGTTCACTATCACGAGAACAGCATGGGAAAGACCTACCCCCATGATTCAATTACCTCCCACTGGGTCCCTCCCACAACATGTAGGAATTGTGGAAGCTACCATTCATGATGAGATTTGGGTGGGGACACAGCCAAACCATATCAGATGGTCACCTTTTCTAATGTGTAAACATTAAGTATATGCTGTGTGTCAGCTGGGAGAACATATGATAAAGCAGTTGTCATACCACCTGTAACACATGCTTCTTCATGCTGGAGGGGGACAAGAAAAGCATTTTAGAAAGGTGAATAAAAAAGAAGCCAAGTCAGTAGAGATGTATATACATCCTATGCAAATAAACAGGTAGCTCTTTTAGTCTTTTGACCAAGGCTCTTGGGAAGAGCTTGATGTTAAACAATGAAGTCCCTTCATGGTGAATAAAGTTACGAAAGTAAGAGAGTCAAGTTGGACAGGCTTCTCCTTCTTCAGTCTTGGAAGAAAAAAGCACGGTGTCTTCCTTCCAAAAATGTAAATTGAGGACACGGAATGTCTTCTCTCCTGTCCTCCATTCACTAAGTATGGAAGGCTGTATGGAAGCTAAGATCAAGTTTATGTCTTCAGGAAGCTTCCATCCTTAGAAGGACTAAGAGAATGCACAGACCTACAGCTTTTTGGCAATGAACTCAGGCTAGAGTGCTCTGAAGAAAGTTGGGTCAAATTACCAGAAGACTTTACCTAGCAGTGCTTTTCTTTTTAAAATTTTTTTAAAATTTTTATTTGTTTTATTTTACTTATTTATTTTTTTTGACATGGAGTCTCCCTCTCATGCCCAGGCTGGAGTGCGGTGGTGCGATCTCGGCTTACTGCAAGCTCCGCCTCCCGGGTTCTCATGATTCTCCTGCCTCAGTCTCCCGATTAGCGGGGACTACAGGTGCCTGCCACCATGCCCGGCTAATTTTTGTATTTTTTAGTAGAGACAGGGTTTCACCGTGTTAGCCAGGGTGAGACTCGTTAGCTTTGGCTTCCCAAAGTGCTGGGATTACAGGCGTGAGCCACTGTGCCAGGCCCTTATTTATTTGTTTTTTTGAGACAAGGTCTGACTCTGTCACCCGGGCTGGAATGCAGTTGCACGATCTCAGCTTACTGCAACCTCCACCTCCCAGGCTCAAGCCCATCCTCCCACCTACAGCAGTGCTTTTCATCAATGCAATCTAGTGGCTTTTGGACACTTGGAGGCCATATTGTTCATCCTTCTTCCTCCTCAAAAGGTTTCTACTAAGTTATACCAGAGGGAGTCTGTGCAATTTCTTCCCATCTGCAATTTATCACTTGTTTTGTTCTTATGAAATTCTTGGAAGGCTTCTAACTTGGATCTCTCCTGTTTTAGTTTAAGGCTGTTTTCTCTCTGATCCCTGGGGAGACAGAACAGCTCTTTCCCTTCCCTTGGGTTTTCCTGGTCCTTGGACACCTCCACCACTCAGCACCCTCTGGCAGCACTGGGATGGGCTTGTCCCTTGGCTTTCAGTTGTCAGGCCTGAGTCATCTTGATTACTTCATCTCCCCCTTCTTAATTCTGTGACCCTCTTCTGCTATCTTTGGGTCTTCTTTCTGACTCATTTCCAAGTTCTTCATGGCATAGAGAACTGGCCAGGAGCCCAGGGCTAGGTTCTGACTGGTACACAAGTGACCCTGGTAACATCATTGCCCTGGCCAATGAGAGTGGTGGTGACGTCCACCATGTCACTATTGTTTGGTCCTCTTCCAGTAGGGCTTCAGGAACACTTGAGGTTACTGACAGCTCTGCTTGATGAGGAAGGTGAGGGGTGGTTGGTGTGAGAGGTGACTTTATTTTTTTGAGACGGAGTCTCACTCTCACCCAAGCTGGAGTCAGTGGTGCGATCTCGGCTCACTGCAACCTTCGCCTCCTGGGTTCAAGCGATTCTCCTGCCTCAGCCTCCCGAGTAGCTGGGATTACAGGCGTGCGCCACCATGCCCGTCTAGTTTTTGTATTTTTAGTAGAGACAGGGTTTCACCATATTGGCCAGGCTGGTCTTGAACTCCTGACCTCATGATCCACCTGCCTTGGCCTCCCAAAGTGCTGGGATTACAGGCATGAGCCACTGTGCCCGGCCCTGAGAGGTGACTTTTTTAAAAGAAGATTTAAAAAATGCAGAAAAGTACAAAGAACAATGTAATAACACAAGTCTACCACCCAGATCTGTGAGTGGTTGATATTTAGCCCACTAGCATGCAGTACTTAGTGTTTATCTTTCTTAGCTAAGTAGATTTGCATATGTATGATAGATGACTAATATGCCTATGTTTCCATATATTGCATCTATATGCATATATGTGATAGAAGACCAATATTGTCCAATATTGTGAAAAAAATTGAAAATGTACACGGAGGTTTTCTTTTCCCTCTTAACATTAGATGTCTGAGATCTAATGTTGACATTCATAGGTCAGAGATATTCTTTTTAACTGCCATATATTGTTCCTTTGTATTACCCTACTGATTTTATTTATCCATTCAGCCGTTGAAAGACTTTTGGATCTGGTTGCTAATAGTGTTTTTACCACTACAAATAATGCTGTAATGACCATTTTTGTACATGTGTCCCTGTGCACATGTAGAGAGAAGTAGAATTGCTGGGTCAGGCACATTCTTCCCATTCCCATAGTCCCTGGTTCAAGTTTGAATCAAAGCACAGTCTACTCACTTGGGCCTCAGCAACTAGGTCACCTTGCCAGGTTCCTGGATGGCTTTAGTTGAACCCGAGGAGAGATGTCTGGGACCCGTGGAAAGGCGTGAAAGCTGATAGTGCTGTTTGCCATCTTGATATCAATTTCTCTGGCTCATCAAGGACAGCGTGGCTCACAGGGCCCCAGAGGACCTTGGCTGAATTTGAGCATGTTTTTGTGTTCTCAAACTGTCTGCCTCAGCCCTGATCCTCCCCAGGTCTTTGCAATTCCAGGAATGACCCTGATGTTTATAAAGGAGCCCTTTGGAGAGTGCACACGCAGGGAGGCTCTGGAGAGGCTGTGCTGTTTCTGCTCACTCGGGGGGAGCCCGAGATGAGATGGCAGCATGAGAGCATGCTCTAGAAACCTCCATGACGCCTGGCCAGGAGAGGCCCCTCTGCATGTATCCAAGCAAGCATATGTGTATGTTTACAAACCCATGAGTGGATGAGCTCACGAGGCTGTGTCTCTGCAAAGCGTGTACCTGAGACCACCTCTCTTGAAAAGAGGAGGCATTGTTCTCTCCTCACCAAGAAGTTCTTCAGGAAACCCAGACAGAACAGAGAGAATCACAAAGGCATGGGGGCCTGGCAATGCCAGAGCTTGAGAGGAGAGGTATCACTCAACATACAGATTCCTTAGTCCTTGCCTCTGACTTTCTGGGGCTGGGGTCCAGGGCTCTTATTTTTAGCAAGGTCATCAGATGATTTCTGATGAAGAGGATCATCAGACCTGTTTGGGATCCTCTGACCTGGTCTAATTCCCTGAATTTACACACGAGTACGCTGACACCTGCCCAAGTTCAACACCCTGCTTAGCATCACTCAGAATCCTAGGGGTGGTGGCCAAGTCAGGATCGAACCTCAGTCCTTCTTCCCACACTAGGACTGCTTGGCCAAGACTTCAAACCCAAAAGCTGGTACTTCAAAGGAAATCCAAAAAGAGTTTGCAGAGTGGTTTGATGTGGAGGGGATTCATCAGCCCGGTGGGGCCTCTCTGCCCTCCCTTGGTGCTGCATCATCTCCTGTAGGTGTTCTGTCACCGTGGAAGGGCAGTGGCCAGTGCCTCTTAGGCTTGCCACTCAACACAGAGGTCACTGAGCTCTTCAGCACTCAGCTGGGCGATTGGCCTGTGGTAGCTCCAAGTGGAGGGAGATGATTCTCAGAAGAGAAAGGCCAGTTCTTGCACTCATTTAGTCTTCTAACCTAGGGGACTTGTGGATCTGAAACATCTGAAAAGGCTGTTTGCAGTCATTTACTACCACAAAGGAAACTCGGAGAGGAGGGACCACCTGTGTTGGAAAACCATGCTCAGGAGTGACTGGTCTGTTGCTGAAGGATGGAAAGATGTCAGGTGTTGCATGGCTGGCTCCATTGCAGGAAGGAAGGGCTCAGGGGGTGAGAAGGAATAGGAAGGGAGTTTACAGTGAATGAAACTGGGTATCCTCAGGAGATAGAAGGATCAATCGGGAGGATGTCATTAACCAAGCTGGAATGTGTCCTCGGTGCCAGCTTATACCATGACAGACATCTGTGCACACTATTCAGAATTCCAGTGTGAGAGGCCACTGCTCCCTCTGACCTTTAAAAAAAAAAAGTCAGGGGAAGACACATGAACAGTGTTACTCACCCACAAAGTCTCAGGACCTCAGGTTAAACTTTAGCTAAAAAGGTAACAAATAGAACCCCCATTTTACTCTTCCTTTTTCCTAACTTCTGCCTCCCTCTCTACCTCTAGCATGGCCTGAATTACTAATCCCAGCCGGTTGGTGGGCTGTGCTGTTGAACATAGTGGCCACATGATAGATGGAGTTTGGTGACCACCATTAGCCATCCAAAGAGGACTGGCTTTGAATTCTCTCCAACAAAAGCTGTTTCCTGTATGTGCTGGTGTGTTTATGAGCCCTGTCTCAACTGAGCATGCTTGGTGATTATGAGCCACTGCCTGGCCTCCTTCCCTTTGTCCCTCCCCCTAAATTCTGTAAACAAAATTAAAGTAATTTAGGCAAATTCATTCTTGCTTAAGGACTTCCATCAAATGGCAGAGAGCTTTGATATTTAGCAATATATAGAATTTATGCAATCAAAACCAAGCTTTAGAAGAAATATGCAAATAGATCATATGGCAGAACTCTCTCATAACTCATTTTTTCCATGCATTTGGCCATTCTGCGGATCAGACATCACCTAGCCTTCTAGCCTTCTGCTCACATGGCCGATATAGCTTTTATTTACCCATTCAAGAAATTGATTGTTCACACATTTTTTTTTTTTTTTTTCTTGAGACAGGGTCTTGCTTTGTCGCTCAGGCTGGAGTGCAGTAGTGCAATCTTGGCTCACTCAAGAAGTAAACTCCACCTCCTGGGTTCAAGTGATTCTTGTGCCTCAGCCTCTCAAGTAGCTGGGACCTCAGGCATGCGCCACCACGCCCAGCTAATTTTTGTATTTTTGGCAGAGACAGGTTTTTGCTGTGTTGGCCAGGCTGGTCTTGAACTCCTGGCCTCAAATGACCTGCCCACCTCAGCCTCCCAAAGTGCTGGGATTATAGGCATGAGCCACCATGCCCGGCCACCACACATTTTTTTCTAAAGCTTGGTTTTGCCCAAAATGAGAGTTTGAGGGGTAAAAATACCATGTCCTGTTTAATAGCAGCCATCATTTTAGCAGAATTGTTAATATCATTTTTCAGACTTGAGAAATTAGAGCTCAGAGAGGTTAAAGGTTCTGACTCGTGAGTGAATCTCAAGGGGCAGTGCTGGCATTCAGGGTTCTTGACTGCTGGTGTTCACTGCTCATACCAGTTTGTTAATGAATCGTCCACTGTTACGGATCTTAGTGGAGTCGTCTAGAGAGCAGGGAGAGGAGGATGGTGGTTAGTATTTAATTCTATTGCCCAACATATGTCAAGGCTAAGTGCCTTTTGGGAGAAATTAACGAAGACGGAGCCATATGAGTTTTCTGCCCAGCTAGGGTGGAACCAGGAAGCTGCAGCCAGCCTTCATTCCCCTGGCCCATTACTCAGAATTAACTCTTGAAAGGCTTGAAATGCTATTACCTGTTGCAAGAGGTGAACACCACTGGAGGAATGATAGGTTCAGGGTTGGCTTAGATCATCTCTGTGGTACTCCTCTTCCCCAACCCTGCTCTTAGATTTCAAGATAATCATGAGATAGGAGGAGAAAGTCATTCTTCAGAATAAAGAAAGGAAGAAAGAAGGGAGACCCATTGAACTGTTAGGAAGATGTGATTGTTCTAGGTAGGGAAAAGCTCTCATTTCCTCACCAGGTCTGGATAAGGACCGAGGCCACACACTCTGAGCAGGAAGGACCGGGGAGGTGCTTTTAGATTCTTGGGGCTTAGTTTCCTAAGCAAGCTTTTTCAGGCCTCTCTTAGATCAGGAATCACCAATTTCCAAATACAGCACTGAGGTCAGAACGTAGTGCTAGGAGAAAATGAGATTTTATGGGAGTCAGTTTCTATCGAACACGAGTTTGATGAGTAAGATCACTGATGCAACAAACAGGATTACATTGGAAAAATGGGCTATGCCAAAATTTTTTTGGAAACCTGGGTATGAATGCATGGAAGTGAACAATAAAGGCTCTTTCTCTTGGGCTATCAGCTTCCAGCTGCTCTCCTTGGCTACATTAGTAAGGGTGGGCCAAAAGACAATGTAGGGACCCCATGATAATTGTGAAGCACTGCTGATATGGCAGAGAGGTTGTGTTTGCTCCTGTGAATTCAGATGCTAGTCCATCTGGGCTCAGGTTTGCCATCTGTAAAATGGGACAACAGTCCATTTCTTTTCATCCCATCTGCCTTCCTCATCTCCAGCTCTCCTCTAGGGGTCTTAGGTAGAAAGGTATGGCAATCTACCCAAGGCAGGGGTGGGAGTTCTCCCCTGCCCTTCAGGCCCCCAACTAATGGCTCTGGAGTTGTCTGTCATCTCCCTGACTTCTCTTTGGAAAAGCTTAACCTACTATATGTGGAATCCCTTGCTTCTGTGTTGACCCATTTCTCCAGATGCTATGTAGGGGAGAAGAGCTAGTGCTTACTAATCTACAGGGAAAGTCTCTTCAGGGGCCTTGTAGGTTTCTATTAACCATTTCCAAGCCCATGAACCTTTTCCATTGATGTCATTTGGGTTGCTAAGAACCATTTCTTATAGTGACCTTTGCACCATAGCCCATGGAGTCGCATACATAAGTGGTTGCTTAATAAATATTATTCTGAACTTAACTCTCTTAGGCAGAAAAAAAAAATACAACTTGGTATTTTTGTTCTGAGGGCAAATTCCATCTCTAGCTGGAGTTCAACATCTGGAATGTTTTCCTGTGGATTGTTCCTGCAGCCTATAAGAGGATATATGGGAGGAACTTGGTAATGTGTGATGCCCTTGTCTGACTGGGGCGGGGGGCACTATGTGGGTACTTCCCTGGTAGGCAGGAAATGGAAGTGGCTAAGAGCTAACCCCATGCGCGCCTAACTGTGTGCCAGGCCCTCACTGTAGATGCAGGCAGCATCTCTTTGGATCCTCCCAGTGGCCCATAGGAGGTGCATCCTGTTTGTCCTCTTTTTACAGATGAACAATGGAAGCACAGAGAGCTTAAGGAACTTGTCTGGTGCTGCACAGCTCAGTAGTAAAAACTTGAATTCCAACTCAGGCAGTTAGATTTTGGAGTTTGAATCTCTTTGGCTGGGAACGGTAACAAGGAATGAAGGCTTTTCTCAGCCTACAGTGCTTTCTGATCTCTGCCGAGTCAAGTCTTTCATTTCCCTTCCCTGGACTTCTACTTCAAGATGTGGAGTTCAGATCTGGCCACTGAATTTGAGTCCAGAAGCCTGTTTCGGAGAAAGAAACAGATGCTGACGCATGGTCTTGTTAAACCATCTTTAAAAGACCTTGCATAAGCAAACCAGGCCTGTGGATTTCTTCATCTTATTGGCGTGTTCATTGGCACTGCTGAGATCAATAAAGAAATGGAATGAAACATACCGTTGAATCCAGGTGGCCTCTGTGAGGATGGACAAACTTGACCTTCACCTCAGAGAGGTTGGGACATCTCAGGACAGGAAATCAACTTTGTCCTCCTGGGGGAACACTGCCAAGTTGACCCCCTGCCTCCTGGGACCTGGAGCCAGGTTTGCATATGACATCTGTGGGTTATTTTTCATTTTAGAGACAGGGTCTCACTCTGTCACCCAGGGTGGAGTGCAGTGGCATGATCATGGCTCACTGCAGCCTCTAACTCCTGGGCTTAAGTGATTTCCCACCTCAGCCTCTCAGGTAGCTGGGACCACAGGTGTGCACCACCATGCCTGGCTATTTTTTATTTTTAGCAGAGACAAGGTGATATAGTTAGGCTTTGTGTCCCCACCCAGATGTCATCTTGAATTGTAATCCCCGTAATCCCCACGTGTCAAAGGAGAGATCAGGTGGAGGTAACTGAATCATGGGGGTTGGGTCCCCCATGTTGTTCTCGTGATAGTGAGTGAGTTCTCATGAGATCTGATGGTTTTATAAGGGGCTCTTCCCTACTTCGCTTGGCACTTCTTCCTGCCACCTTGTGAAAAGGTGCCTTGCTTCTCCTTCGCCTTCTATCATGATTGTAAGTTTCCTGAGGCCTCCCCAGCCATGCTGAACTGTGAGTCAATTAAAGATCTTTCGTTTATAAGTTACCCAGTCTCGGGCAGTTCCTTATAGCAGTGTGAAAATGGACTAATACGGTCAGGCGTGGTGGCTCATCCCTGTAATCTCAGCACTTTGGGAGGCTGAAGTGGGCCTCCTGTGGCAAGGAGTTCGAGACTAGCCTGGCCAACATGGTGAAATCCCGTCTCTAGTAAAAATACAGAAATTAGCCAGGCATGGTGATGCATGCCTGTAGTTCCAGCTACTTGAGAAGCTGAGGCAGGAGAATTGCTCAAACCTGGGAGGCAGAGGTTGCAGTGAGCCGAGATCATGCCACTGCACTCCAGCCTGGGCGACAGAGCAAGACTCTGTCTCAAAAAACAAAAAATCAACAAAAAACCATATTTTATAACTTGTTTAATAAGTGCAAATATATTCATATTATATATTAAGACTTTTTAATCTAAAAGTAATTTTTTTTTCTGATGTTAATAGAAATAAAAATATGTCCTAGACACTGTGCCTCCAGAGCCTAATGGACAAGTTGGCCCTGCCTGGCGCCTTCAGGCCCAAATGCACATTTATCTGTGTGTGCCCCTCTCCTTTTTCAAATGTGTTTCCAGAGATTGCAGAGGGCCTTCTTCTGAGGATTAATGTTGGATTGACCTCTGGGATGCAGCCAAGGGATGCTTCTTTGGCCACTGTATGTGGTACCAGAGGGCTTAATGAAGAGGGGGAGCTGCAGGCTGAAAGTCCTCTGGGAGGCCCAGAGAAGACCCTGTGCCCTGTCCCCAAGAAACTGTGGGCTAGTGTGATTGCAGATGGAAGGGTAGCGGAGGGGTCTTAGCTGTGGATGCGGAATAGAGTGGAGCTAGACTAGCTTTTTATGGGGCCTGGAGCCATTTCAGCAATTGGCTATCAACTTCCAGATGTTGGGCTAAAAGCCTAACTCCAGAACAGTGATTCTCACCCTGGGCGATTTTGCCTCTCTGGGGCCATTTGACAACGAATGAATACATATTTTTTGTTGTTCCAACCTGGGGAGGGTGCTGCTGGTTTCTGGTGGGTAGAGGCCAGGAATGCCGCCCAACATCTGGAGTAAACAGTTAGCCCCCTGCAGCAAAGGATTATCTGGCCCACTATTAGTAGTGCTGAGGTGGAGACCCCAATCCCAGAGGATGTTTCAGGCATCGAGTCTGGGTGAGCAGAGCCTTCTCAGAAGCTCCTGGATAGAGCTACACATGAGCCACCTTTCCCTTCTCCAACCAGACAACATGTCATTCATTATAGCCATAATAGAGACTGGCTGCTTTCACCCAAGCCACTTCCCAAAAGGGTAGAGCCAGGTGAGCCTCTGAGCATCACAGACTTCGTGTCCACACAGTGGAGAGTTCCAGAAATGGTGGCAGGGTGCAGTACCGGCAGACTCCCAGAGCCCCTGTCTTCTCTAACCCCCTCTGAATGCGGTATCCAGGTCTCCAGAAATCCTTCCTGCTGCTGTGGGCAGAAAGCTGGGTAGGGTGCAGTAAGCAGGGTGACGCCAAGGGTGATCTCAGCTACCAAGGGCTCGGGTGACGGCGAACTGGACGTTCCCACTTCATTTTATCTTTCTCATTTTGATCCTGAGTAGCTGGGATGGAGGCAAAGGGCTCTTCTCTATGTTCCGATGCAGGGGTTGAGCATGGGAAGACTTTCTAGCTTCTTTGCTCTCCTCCTGTGTTTTTGGTGCCTAAAGAGGGGAGGGGCAGGGAGCCTGAGATGGTCCCACTCAGGTCTGGGGATAGAACCCTGTCTGGGAAGGGCAGTGGGACAGAGGCAGGGAGGCTGGGGATGAGTGCGTGCGCTGCACGGGCGTCTGTGTGCTGCATTAGAGGTTAGTGTTGAGATGGAAAGTTGAGTGAACCTGACCTCTTCTGTTTGTTGTCCAGGTTTGTCTGATCTCAGACTTTCCCCGGCCTTTCTCTTTCACCCTTTTGTTCCTGACCTCTGGGGTCCATCTGAAGAGGGAAGGGGGGCTCTTCTCCATGGTTGCTCCCCCCAACACCACCCGTCTAGGAGGGTGTGGACCTGCTGGCACTGAATAAATCTGTACTGCACGATGGGGTGACTCAGTGTCCCTATTCTTGGGAACCTGGCAGGCAGCTGAGCAGGGGGACTCACTCAGCCTGCTTCTCTGGGCCCCTGGGTGTCTGCTGCTGTCCATGTGGAGGAGCCCAGGGGGCAGGGCAGGATGGATGAGGAAAGCTGTGGGCTGGTGTCTGGGTCTGATTAGACATGGTGGGGCAGGACTCCAACCTAGCCTGGAGGTGCACGCTAAATCGGCCTTTTCCTGCTGGTGGTGCTGGGCTGCCGGGCTGCTGGAACAATTTAATCTCTGCTGGCTTCATTTATGGTACAACCCAGGCTCCCCAGAGCCCCTGTGGGAATCGCCATTCTAAATAAAAGAATTTTCCAGGTTTCAGAGGTTTTTTATACATTTAAATGTTTCGATTTTTTTTTCTGACTTTCAACAGTTTTGGATAAGTCTTTTAAAATGATGAATAGGTAGACTTTTAATTCCCTCGCCCTTTTGATGTCCCAAGATCATCGTCATCAACGTAATTCTTGTTTGGGGCTATAAGACACGGAAATCCCCAGGGGTCGTTGAGGGGTGTGGCATTCATTGTTTGCCACGCACAAAATGTACCCGGAGTTTGTGTGTTTTGTTTTCTTAGTGTTCTCTTTCCTCTCTGCCATTTGATCCTTCTTGCCACCGTCCACATGCATTCCTTCTTTGTCCCTTCCATTTTGTTGACTTTCTTCCGCGGCAGCCTTGGAAAGCAGACACCCAGAAGCCAGGCTTCCTGGAGCAGCGCTGTTGTGAACTGTCAAGGCTCTTCACGGGATGACTCTCCCCTCGTCTTGAGTGGAGAATGCCAACATTTAAACATGCGCAGCCATGGACACGGCTATGAGGATGTTCAGAGCTTACTTTCCTTGGTTTCCCTGTTCTCGGTTGGGTTCCATGCTGCTGAAGTAGTAGATAACTGGGGCATTCGTCATCACCATCAGCGTAATAGCCACTAGCAACCTGCATATAAAATTTCTGTGCTCCAAGTCGTTATTTATTTATTTATTTATTTATTTATTTATTTTTGAGCAGTGTCTTGCTCTGTTGCCCAGGCTGGAGTACAACGGTGCAATCTCAGCTCACTGCAACCTCCACCTCCTGGGTTGAAGCGATTGTCCTGCCTCACCCTTCCGAGTAGCTGGGATTACAGATGTGCGCCACCATGCCCGGCTAATTTTTTTGTATTTTTAGCAGAGATGGGGTTTCACCATGTTGGCCAGGCTGGTCTTGAACTCCTGACCTCAAGTGATCCACCTGCCTCAGCCTCCCCAAGTGCTGGGATTACAGGTGTGAACCACCGCACCCGGCCTAAGTCGTCTTTTAACTGCTTTTCTTTCATCATAACTCTAAACAGCTCTTTGAAAAAAGAATTGTTATTATCCAGCAACCTACAGTTAAGAAAGTAGAGGCACAGAGAGGGTCTGTGCAGGGGAGAACATGTGCAGCTGATATAGAAAATGGCAGAGCTGGGATTTAACCTGACTACACCCCTTTAACCAGTGCTGCTACCCTGGGGACGGCGTGCTGGCTTCTAAAGGATGCTGCCGCACTGCAAGTGAAGACTGATTAGTTATTAGGCTCGGAGGGAGGGGGAGGGACGGGGCAAACCTCCATCAAATGCTCCATATGCCGAGGCCTATGCTGGACACGCCTTGACAGCAGGTGCTGCTGGAGTGCCAGCACCCGGTGCTGTCCCTGGCATGGAAGAGGCGCCCCCTCCTTTAGTTGGTGAGTGAGTTAAACCCTCGTATAGAATAGGAGTTATTCATTTGTGTTCTCAGGGCTGTAAGTTTTTGAAGATGCATTAATGGGGAAGAGAAAATGTGCAAGATTGGTTGAAAAACACCCCTCTGCACCCACCCAGATCTTGTTGGGACCTGCAGGAGAGCAGCTCTGGGTGGGATGGTCTGGGGCTGTTTGCTGTATTCCAAGGGGCTGGGGCTGGGGCTGGGCGGTGTGAGGCCCTGCCCTTCTGGAGCTTGCCGGGGCTTGTCACCCGGTTACAGCTCTGCTGTGCGATTCAGATCCCCTCTGCCTCCCTTGGCTGGACGTGCGTCAGCCAGAGTGAGACCGTGGCAGGCTGGAGCTGCTTTCAAGGCCTCCTTCACCTGGGCTGTGCACACAAAAGGTTGAAGAAAGTCTAAGGGGACTTCATGGATGCTTCTTGGACAGACATCACGAAGCTTCGTGCCCTGCAGTAAGCTGAAGCTATGAAGTGGAAGGAGTCATAGTCCCTGTTCTTGGTGCTCTCAGTATAATGGGGTTGGGGTGGGCTGCATAGACAGACTTGGGAACGAGGGAACATCAGTGGGGCAGAGCTGTAGCCGCTTCGGAGCAGCACTATGGGACCTCAGGCGGGGCCAGGTGGGCAAATGCAAGGTGACAGCAGGGAGGGTGCTGGGACCAGGTTCTGGGTGGCGATGTGGCCTTCCACTTCTTTGCCATACACGCTGCAGCCCAGTGATGTCTGTGGCACAAGTTTTAAAAAAAACTCAACTAATTGGTGCTCTTCGAGACCAAAAATGAAGAACTTTAAACTGGGGGTTATGGTGGGAGAATCTGGGGGGTCCCAAAAAGGACTTAAACCCATTCCATGGTCAGGACCTTTCGAATACCTTCGTCCCTCTGTGCGCCTCTGTTCTGCCCCAGCCTTGTAAGAGGGTCCCTGTCATTCTTCTAGAGCCAGACAGCCTGAGTTCAAATCCTGAATCCATCACTTTTCAGATTTGTGATCTTGGTCAAGTAACTGACCTCTGTGAGCCTCAAATTCTCTGTCTCTGAAAGTTGGGGAGGGTGCTGGTAGTACCCACCTAAGAGTTAGGGTGAAGCTGAAATTGATCATCTGTGTAAATTGCTCAGCACGGGCCCTGACAGGCTATCAGCACTCATTAGCCGTGCGTTATCTCCACCCTCATCATCGTTACAGTCCAGGTGGCTCCCGGAGGGCACGTCTCTCTGGGAAACTGGACCTGGAGCTCTTCTTCCCTTCCTGTCTCGGCAGACAATGGCGATGACCACTCGGAAGGAGGCCTGGTGGAGAACCACGTGGACAGCACCATGAACATGTTGGGCGGGGGAGGCAGTGCAGGCCGGAAGCCCCTCAAGTCGGGTATGAAGGAGCTGGCTGTGTTCCGGGAGAAGGTCGCTGAGCAGCACCGGCAGATGGGCAAGGGTGGCAAACATCACCTCGGCCTGGAGGAGCCCAAGAAGCTGCGACCACCCCCTGCGAGGGTCAGTGAGGGTCAGGCCTGGTGGGAGGGGTGGGAGGACAAGGAAAGTGGGGTCTCAGCTGGAGGAGGGCATCCCAATAGGACCCTCGTCTGGTGTGACCTGTGGGCAAAGCACCTTTCTTTCCACAAACATAGTTGTGGAACATACTGACCTTTGGGGCAATCAGTATCTCTGGCTGTGAAATAGACTGGACATGTGGTTTCTTAATGTTCTTTCCTTCTAAAACCTCCACATTTCTGTACGGTTTTGGAACATAGACAAAGAAAATGAATCCCAGAGATGAAGACAGAGTCCCTGAAACTTGCTTACTCTTTTTTTTTTTTTCCCCCTGAAATGGGGTCTCACTCTCTTGCCCAGGCTGGCATATAGTGGTGCCATCACGCCTCACTGCTGCCTCCAACATCTGGGCTCAAGTGATCCTCCTTCCTCAGCCTCCTAAGCAGCTGGGACTATAGGCATGTACCACCACACCTGGCCAATTTTGTATGTTTTTTTTCTGTGGTAATGGGGGTCTCACTATGTTGTCCAGGCTGGTCTCAAACTCCTGGACTCAAGCAATCCTCCCACCTCGGCCTCCCAAAGCGCTGGGATTACAGGTGCCTGCCACTGCACCTGGCCTGAAACTCAGTCACTCTTGTTGCCATATGCTTCTCTCACTGAGCTACCTCCTCTCCTCTTTCCTTCCCAGTTCTGCCATCTTGGGTCCTGGCCCTGGTTGGTTTTATGGAAAGAAATGGAGCTTGGGCATGGGGTGGGGGCATAGAGACTCTGAAGACCGCCACTTGGATCGATATTTGGAGGTAGAGCCCGTTCTGACACATGAAAGCCACGGTCACAGAACAAGGAGAGGAGTGAACGTTCCCATTCATACAACTTTCTTTAGGGGCTGGGGTGGGGCACCCAGCATGGCAGGGAGATTCCCGGGCAGGCTGTCAGAAGTCCCTGTGCCCCCTGCTGGCTATGTGACCATGGGAAAGTCCCCTCCCCGTGCAGCAGCTTCTCCCTGAGCTTGCGCCTGGCGCGTGCTTCGTGGGCCTGCTGTCCTCACTCTGGGCGTCTCCTGCTGTCTGTGTGCGCAGACTCCCTGCCAGCAGGAACTGGACCAGGTCCTGGAGCGGATCTCCACCATGCGCCTTCCGGATGAGCGGGGCCCTCTGGAGCACCTCTACTCCCTGCACATCCCCAACTGTGACAAGCATGGCCTGTACAACCTCAAACAGGTGAGTGTGGGGCCAGTCCGGGCCAGAGCGTCTCCTCCTCAGCCCTGGGCCCCAGATGTGGCTTGTTTCTGCCCCACCCGCCTATAATCCTCTGAGGTCTGAGCTGAGTGAGAGACTCAGACTCCTGTCACCATGGGAATTGGAGCTGCCAGGCTGGGGAGGGTGCGGCTTTTCTCCCTGCCTGCGACGGATCAGTTGCTGGCTCCACTCGCCCAACCACTCACCGGCCTCACTTGGAGTCTGGGTTAGGAGGAGGCTCTTGGATAAGGGAAGTGGCTTAAACCAAGCATCTTAGCTTTGATTGGACATTGGCATCGCCTGGAGCTCTTCCTGGCCCCGCCCCCAAATTGCCACATGGTAGGTCAGGTTTGCAGCTCTAACAAGCCTCAGGTGAGGCTGATAATCTGCGAGCCACACTCTCACCATCATTGATTTCAACCACTGGCCGAGTTGCCTTCACGGTTTCGAAGTATCTCAGGGAATGAAGAGTCAGGGATGGAGAAATGCTGTTGGAAAGATTTTGAAAAGCCATCTAGAACAACACTGTAAATACATTGGAGAAAATGAAGTTTAAGTAAACCGCTCAGGAGCCCTTCTCCCTCCTCTTTCCACCTTCTGTTCATACACATTTTAATAGTCAAGTGTGCATATGCAATATTTTCCCTGTAACATACTTTTCTTTTTCTTGTTTTTGAGATGGAGTCTTGCTCTTGTCTCCCAGGCTGGAGTGCAGTGGCGCGATCTCGGCTCACTGCAACCTCCGCCTGCCGTGTTCAAGCAATTCTCCTGCCTCAGCCTCCTGAGTAGCTGGGATTACAGGTGCCCGCCACCACGCCTGGCTAATTTTTGTATTTTTAGTAGAAATGGGGTTTACCATGTTGATCAGGCTGGTCTTGAGCTCCTAACCTCAGGTGATCTGCCCACCTCGACCTCCCAAAGTGCTGGGATTACAGGCATGAGCCGCCACACCTGGCTGGGCACTGGGATTTAATAAAGCTGCTCTGGTGGTTCTAATGGCAGTCTGGGCTGACCTAAAGTGTGGATGTGTGGAGCCAGAAGGTGGGAACAGGGCTCTGCTGATGGCCCAGGGGTCTCACCTCTCCTCCACCCTCTTCACCATCCCGGCACCTTGACCCTCTAAATATTAGTTAGTATTAAAAGCTATTTGTGTACATGCCCTCTAAATGTAAGCCGCCTAACTCCATTTGGAGCTCAGAAGAAAAAAATCTCGATCACTTCTCATGGAAAACAGGCTGTCTGCTGCGTCTTTGGGTAACTAATGTGATTTGCAGGAGTAGTTAGCTTATGCATAAAACGAGACCTTGGAGTGGGAATGCCTGGGGAATACCTGGCTTCCATCTCAGCTATGCTTCTTACCAGCTGTGTGACCTTGGGCAAGTTGCTTAGCCCATCTGTGCTTCAGTTTTATCATCTGTAAACCAGGGATAATGATGGCATCTAATTCACAAAGTGGTTGTGAGGATTAAATGACTGTATTTGTTAGAAACTGAACGAGCGGTGTGTCTTTGCTCACTCAGTGCCTGGCACACACTGATTTTGATCGCAACATGAGGGTTTGCACCTTACAGTGTGACTAAGCTTCGGCAGGCTGGGTTCCCTCCACTGGAATAGGACCTCCCTTGAGACTGGGGACTGAGTCTTTTCGTCTTCGGGCGTCCTGAATGGCCTTGCTAATCAGAGGGGTCCCTGGGCGGGCAGCGTCAGCGTCACGTTGGAGCTCGCTAGCCATGCGGAATTTCCAGCCCTCCAGGGACCTCCTGAATGGGAATCTGCATTTCATCAAGGTTCCCTGGCGCATATTTGAGGTTGCGAAGCTCCACCCAGCAGTGCGTGGGTAGCTGCAAGGGGTGGCTGCTCAGTGGATGCCGGGTTGAGGGAGGGAAGGAACATTGCTGGCTGCGGGCTCCTCCACGCTCTTCTCCTCTCTCCCCAGTGCAAGATGTCTCTGAACGGGCAGCGTGGGGAGTGCTGGTGTGTGAACCCCAACACCGGGAAGCTGATCCAGGGAGCCCCCACCATCCGGGGGGACCCTGAGTGTCATCTCTTCTACAATGAGCAGCAGGAGGCCCGCGGGGTGCACACCCAGCGGATGCAGTAGATCGCTGCCAGCCGGTGCCTGGCGCCCCCGCCCCCACCCCTCTCCAAACACCGGCAGAAAACGGAGAGTGCTTGGGTGGTGGGTGCTGGAGGATTTTCCAGTTCTGACACACGTATTTATATTTGGAAAGAGACCAGCACCGAGCTCGGCACCTCCCCGGCCTCTCTCTTCCCAGCTGCAGATGCCACACCTGCTCCTTCTTGCTTTCCCCGGGGGAGGAAGGGGGTTGTGGTGGGGGAGCTGGGGTACAGGTTTGGGGAGGGGGAAGAGAAATTTTTATTTTTGAACCCCTGTGTCCCTTTTGCATAAGATTAAAGGAAGGAAAAGTAAAGTGTGTGTCTTTTGCTTGAGTCTTTGGGGTCTTCCATGGAGAGATGCGGAGCCTGGCCTAGGTTGGCCCACTCACCAGCGTCCAGCTTTGCCCCTGGCTCCTAGGAAAATGGGAAAGGCCCCGTCTCCGTTTCCCATTCATGAAATGGCAATAAGAAATAATGGGAACCTCCTGAATCCAGATCAAACCCTCCAGTGCAGCCTTAGGACTCTCAGGTGAGGCTTCTGCCCCCGTGCAGCCTGTGCCTGGCACTTTAGAGGGGCAGCATGAGTCATGGGGTGGGGGTCAGGGGAGACGTGGAGCGTGGGTCCAGCTTCCTCCCTCCCACATTCAGATAACACTGCAGTGGGAGATAAGGAACAGGAAACGTTGGGATTGGGGTTGTCTGGCCCCTGAAATAAAGGAAACTCCCTCCTGCCCAGGGTGAGACATTTCTGTTCAGCCCCCAAAGAAAGGGAGTTGGGCTGTGGTTAACTGGCTTACTCATAAAGATGACACCACTGAGAATTCAGGCGACCAAATGATTTGGTCTCCAGACCAGCAAATATCAATTGAAACAAAGTGCTGTGATTTGTCAAGGTGTGCAGGCTGAGAGACTGTGGAAGGAGACAGAATGTGTTCTGTTTCCTTAGCAGAGTTCCACATCAGAGCTCACCTACCTCTGCCACTCTGTTCTTCTGGCCTCTCAACTCCAGTGAATTCCAGGGGTCTTATGCACCCCCACCCCTGCCTTTGCGACGTGCCATGGGGAGAGAAAGCTCAGCATTCGAGGCCCACAGTCCCTGCCCCCTAACCTTCCTCAGCACGTGGCCCAGGGCCTGGCCTCTCCTGTCACTCCCCGCTCCTGTGGCTGGAGTCTGATCCCTTCCCACAGAGGAGGGGCTCCCCAGGGGCCTGGCCCAATCCATTACCTTCCAGACCTTCCATCTGGTGAGTGTGGGGAGGCGGAGGGATGGCGGGCCCTTTACCAGGTGTGACATAAGTGTAGCTGGAATGCAAGACAGCTTTCGGAAATGGCACAAGATGAGCTTTCTTGGAGTGCGGGAAAACCAGATCCCCAAGAATAGATGGAGTCCTGCCAGGAGGGTGTGTTCTAGGCTGCCCCGGGCCAAGGCCAGCACTTGGCCACTGCCCCAAAAGTATTCATTCAGTGGATCCTTGTGCATCCATGAAACAGGCACTATAGTTAGTTACACTTTACAGATGAGGAAAGGGTCCCCAGAAGTGCCCAAACTCTCCTGCCCTGGGTCTGGGGACCCCTAACTCCAGCGCGTGGCACCCACCCACCCCTGAATTATACTAGCCCTGTGGGTGGAAGCAGGCGGGATGCTTGGAGAGGGCCTAGAGGGCTCTGGGCACTGAATGGACCTGGGGCCTGAAGCTCAGCAGTCCCTGCGTGGGGTCTGACTGGCTTTCATTCAGCGCATGCGTGTTGCAGCTGGCCCGTCCCCCGGTCCTCTCAGTTGCTGCAAAGAGCAGTCAGCACCGCGGCTGCTGTGCCCGGGTGGAGCTGCTATCCCTGGGTGGAGCAGCCCGTGCCTGCTCTCCTGGGAAGCCTGGTGTTTCTCAATCTTGGTGAACATTTGACTCGACGGGGGCACTTAAACAAAAACAAAAACTCATGCCAGTACCTCAGCTTCATACATTCTGATGTAATGGTCTGCCACGGAGCCCAGGCAGGTTCTTTTTCCTTCCTTAGGTTCCATGGTGATTGTGGACCAGGGATAAGGCAAGAAGAATGCCGTAGTCAGGACACCTGGGCTTGGATCCCTTCCCACCACTTCGTTTTCCATCGCCTGGGGCTATGCCATCCACCTTCTCGCATCTGTCTGTTGGGGATGTTATCAGCCTCAAATAACAGGGTGGAATCAGTGTGAGACTAGATGTGAAGGTGCTTTGAAAACTATAGGACTGTATAAAATGGGAGGGGTTACTATGGGACCATTGTTGGGTCAGCTGTTTGCCAGACCTCACGCCCCAGGGTTGCCACCTTGTCCATTCTTTGAACTTTTGCAGAGGGCTTCTGAGGATGCCACAGCCTCCTTGCCCATTTCCCCTCCATTACCGTAAGTGCTCTTGTACCCAACCCTCTGAAGAGGTAGCTTTTATGGGTGAGTGGGTGAGCAGCACCTCTGCTGTGGCTCTAGCTGCAGGAACCACACTAACTGATGTGCAGTGCGAGCTAGAAACCTTTGCCGAGAGGAAGCATCATTGCATCCATGTGGGAAGATGGCTGGCTGGGCGGGGATCTTGCAGATGTCAGGCACATCTGCCTCTTTAAAAATTAAGCAAACACCGGGGCTATACTGCCACTGTGTGGCAGCTTGTGGAACTGCAGCTGAGCATACATCGGGCCTTGGAGAGTCTGTGGCATTGAAGAGGAGCGGTCCAGAAAGAGTCAGCTGGAGACCTTGTTACTACTGGCCCTATCCCAGACCCCCTGGGTTTGAAGCTCGGGGAGGAGCCTGGGAGTCTGCATTGAAACTTGCTTCCTGTGTGGTTCTTATGGAGAACTGGTTGACTTCATTTATAGGATCCAGGGCAAAATACAAATATGGAGTCTCTTATTCAGAAATTACTAAGAATGTGAAGACAGAAATAGCAGAACATTAAACCAAGCGCCAGCCCTGTGTGACTGCACAGGTCATGCCCATGGGGCCACCCCTCTTCTTATGCCCTCTATATTTGGACAGTCACCACTGTCGTCCCTGAATCTGTTCGATGTGTCCTGAATACTAGCTACGTAATAAGATGTGGTGGTTAAAAGCGTGGCCGTGGAAGTGAGGTGGTCTTTGAACAGAATTGGACTCTCTTGAGTTATGTGCTTTTGGACATATTTCTAATCTCTGTGAATCTCATTTACTTCCTCTTTAAATATTGGGATAGTTTCTATCTCAAAGATTGGCTTTGAGAATATAAAATAATTTCTGTCACATGGTAAGTGCTGCCTAAATATAGCTCTCGGCCTGGCGTGGTGGCTTACACCTGTGATCCCAGCACTTTGGGAGGCCAAGGTGGGTGCATCACCTGAGGTCAGGAGTTCAAGACCATCCTGGCCAACATGATGAAGCCCCATCTCTACTAAAAAAACACACACACACACACACACACACACACACACACACACACACTAGCTGGGTGCGGCAGCGGGCACCTGTAGTCCCAGCTACTTGGGAGGCTGAGGCAGGAGAATCACTTGAACCTGGGAGGTGGAGGTTGCAGTGAGCTGAGATTGCACCACTGCACTCCAGCCTAGGCAACAGAGTGAGACTGTATTACACACACACATACACACACACACACACACACACACACACAGTAGCTCTCACTGTATCCCGGGCTCAGCGTTAGGATGCCAGGCTATGAAGATGATGGAGATGAAGAAGATTACGGCCTTTGTCCTGGAGGACTGAGATTCTTGTGGAAGGAAACAGCCCTGAGACCCAGAGATGGCCCTCTCTGGATGGCGGTACCCCTCCAGCAGGGGATGTGGGGCAGTTAGGAGGAATAGTTAAGTCTGGTGTCAGGGAAGGTGTCTCAGAGAGGGTGAAGGCAGAGTTGGAAGGAAGAAGCTGAGATTGGGGAGAGGAGCGGGAGGACGTGTGTGCATCACACATGCATGTGTGTGCAGGTGTGGGTGTTGGGGGCTGGGGTTCAGACAGAGGGAGCAGCATGCGCAGAGACTTTATCTTATTTTCATGTCTGTATTTATTTATTTTTAGAGACAGGGTCTTACTCTGTTGCCCAGGCTAGAGTGCAGTGGCTTGATCATAGCCCACTCCAGCTTTGAGCTCCTGGGCTTAAGCGATCCTCCTACCTATCTCATCCTCCCAAGTAGCTAGGACTATAGGTATGCACCACCATGCCTGGCTAATTTTTATTTTCTAGAGACAGGGGGTCTCACTATGTTGCCCAGGCTGGTCTCGAACTCCTGGGTTCAAGTGATCCTCCCACTTTGGCCTCCTAAAATGCTGGGATTACAGGAGTGCACCACCATGCCTGGCCTGCAAAACCTTCAAGTCATGACTGAACGATGAACGATGACCCTGGACACCAGCGCATGGCTGGGGATACGTGTGGTGAAGGGAGGCGGCAGGTGGAAGAGGAGCGAGAGGAAGAGGAAGCCAGGGCACATCAGGAACGACTTGGGGTGTGTTGCTGAGGGATTTGAACTCTGGACCAAAAGTTAAGTACCAAGAAAGGAAGTTAGGCAGAGGATGGGCATGATTGGATTGGTGTTTAGAAAGTGAACTGGGCCGGGCACAGTTGCTCACGCCTATAATCCCAGCACTTTGGGAGGCCGAGAAGGGTGGATCACTTGAGGTCAGGAGTTCAAGACCAGCCCGACCAACATGGTGAAACCCCATCTCTACTAAAAGTACAAAATTAGCTGGGCATGGTGGCACTTGCCTGTAATCCCAGCTACTTGGGAGGCTGAGGCAGGAGAATCGCTTGAACCCGGGAGGCGGAGGTTGCTGTGAACTGAGATTGCGCCATGGCACCCCAGTGCAAAACTCCATCTCAAAAAAAAAAAAAAAAAAAGAAAGTGAACTGCAACTGTGATGTCTGGCGTGGAGGACAAGACATGGAGTGGGAGTGGGTGGAACATTCCTGCAGGAGGAATTGCAAGGATCCAGGGGAGAAGTGAGCATGATTTGAATGAATCAGGGCCAGGGAGATGGAGAGAAGGGCTGAGGGTGAGGGTGGTCTGTGAGGTCACTGATTCCTGGCACCTGGTGGCTTATCGGATGGAAGGGGTAAATGAGGAGGCAGGACTGAGGCCGGGGGTTGGGTTTGGACAGCTGGGTGGATGCAGTGTCATTCTCTGAGACAGCAAATAGGAGGAGGAGGAAGAACGGGGAAGAAGAGGAGGGGGCTAAAGAAGCATTAAGAGAAGGAAGAGGGATGGCTTAGTGGGGAAGATGATGAGTTCCAATTGTGTTGTTACTGAACTTCTACTTTGTAAGGCATATGATAAAATGATAAGAGAGGCCAAGTGCCTGAGCTTACAGGATGAGTTCAACATGGAACAAATTGTATTTGAGTTGCTTGAGGGACACTGGGTGGAGAAGACAGCCCTGACTTTCCCTCGTTCTCATCCGATGTCAATTCTTGAGCAGGTCCATCAGTTCTGTCTGCAGGCCGTGGTTCATCTCTACTCCCTCCCCCTTTCCTCTGTCACCAACACAGGGGAGATGGGATGGTTGATGGGTGGGGGGCCGAACAGCAGGTGGGGAGCGCACAGGAAGCGGCTGTCTTTGGGAATAGAGGAGGACTGGCAGGGGAGGAGACAAGAGTGTGGTGGGTGGTTTTGTGGGTAGCTTTGTAGGGGTTGGGATGGGGAGACGGGAAGGTTCTCACCTGCTGGCCTTGGTTTTCTCTGATAGGGAGAAGGTAAGGGTGTTTGCTAGGAATGAGGGAAGGTGGTATAATGCATTGGAGAAATGAGGGCAAAGTGGGGGAAATAATCCGATTGGGGCCCCTCATAGGTTTCCCAGGCAGGATGTGGGGCCCTCTGAGCCTGGGGATTCTGGGGGGATGTCAGCTCACCCAATAGTGGCACTTTTCCCCGCGGGGCTCAGCAGCGCCGTGCAGGAGGGACAGTGCTGACCGGACAGGGCTGAGGTGCTGCAGGGCACGGGAGCCCAAGACAAGCTGACACCAAGCGTGGAGCTGTGGGCTTCAGTCTCCTTAGGCAAAGCAGCAGAGCCAGAGAGGGCTGATGGATTGAAAACTCAAGCAGGGGCGAGCAAAGGCTCTCTGTCTCTCTTAGGTAAAACCGTCTCCGGTCTCTTGCCTCATTCTTCTCAGTCTCGTGGTAGACTACGATTAGAATGGGAGAGTGGGGTTTTCAGATTTTAAATGTGGAACCTTGGGGGTCCCAGAGCTTAGAGTGTGGCTTAAGTGGATGGAGGGAAAGGCAGATGGTGTGTCGCAGCGCTGGGACCAGCAGCATACCACTGGGGAGAGGGAGGGAGACAGAGTTTCTGGGCTGCTGAACCGCGAGGACCCCAGGGGAATGGTGCTGTCGCTAAGGGGCTGCGTGGGTTGTCCCACTGAGCACGGGTGGTGCAGGGTGGTGGGGGGACAGGGGTGGAGTAGTCCGTCCAGAGCCATAATCCTTGATGGCCACGGGCTGTGAGCAGGGATTCATAGATGTGGGTTATATGTGTAGGAGGAGATGAAAGGGGAAGAGAGGACCACAGTGGAGAGGGATAGGGTTGTGCGGGGGGAGGGGTGTGACAGCCTCCGGGGAGGAGCAATGGGGAGAAGGATCCTGGCTGGCACCTGCTCCAGGCAGTGTGTGTGCAATAGTAGGGTGAGCAGCTTCCCCTGGAGAAGCCAGGAGACAGTCTGGGGGCAGGAGGTGCTACATGGGAGGCCTTCCTGTAGTTCCTCTTGCTGTCCCCCTACTCGAGGCACCCCTGGAAAGGAAAGCAGAGAAGATGCCTGTTCCCTCTGTGCACCTCCTAATGCATCCTCCACCTCCTCCTCCTCTACCTCCACTGCTGGGCCCCGGTAGCCTGAGAGAGCGGCGTGGGAACCTCCCTGGCTTCCCAGGTGACTACAGGGCGGGCTGAGTGACAGGCGTCCAAACGCCGTGCTCTTTGGCTGGATAGACTACTCTGTGAACCTGAGGGACCTGGTGCTGACAGGTGTCAGGCAAGTGGCTCAGCCACCCCAGAAGGAGGTGTGCCTGGTGGCAAATCAGGCCACTGGCAAGGCAAGGACTTCCCGGTGACTCCACTTGTCCTGTGACTAGGACAGGACGGGACACGTGGTTTCTGGGCAGCCTCAGCCATTGAGCTGGGCAGAGTGAGGATGCCACCGCCTCCGTCTCCCCTCTGTGCTCCCGGACCTGAGGCTCTGGGGGGTGCCGTCAGTGGGCTGCCTAACGGGCAGTGTGCTGTGCAGCTCTGTGAACCGGGAGCAGCTGTAGGGGAAGAGCCTCGGGACGAAGGGGCCTAGGAGGGAGGAAAGCAACAGGGTGAGGCAGCAGAAGGTCGGAGGGTGCAAGAACTGTGCTCTTCAGTGCCCAAGGGTTGACATCAGGGGTGCCATCTTGGGTTTTCCTCTTCACTGGGCACAGACAGCGGTGGAGGTTGGGTAGGAACCAGAGGGAGAGTTTATCTTGGCCAGAGGTTCCTAGGAGTTATGTTTACAAGGCAGTGGGAGGAGGGATTGAGGAACATTCTGGAAATGCCTCCCTTAAAATCTTCTCCAAGGAGCAGAAACTTCTCATTTGTCAAAGGGTGGATGAAGGCCACTTGACTTCATAGCAAGGGCTGAGATGGAAAGATGGTAATAATCATTAATAGAACAGTAGGGGAACATGTGCCGAATGTTCCCAGTTCTCAGGGCTTTGGGGACATTAACTGGCTGAATCCTCACAGCAGCTCTATGAGGTTTTACCCACAAGGAAATGGAGGCCTGAGGAGGTGATGTAGGCTGCCCTGGGTTCCGCGACTGTGGTGGCTTTCCAATGGATGGGGAAGGGGCTGCTGGAGCTCCAGTGGGAGGGCTTGTCTTGGGGGATGGGGGATGGGGGGTTCTCTCTGGACGGAGCAGTCGCTCAGCCCTGATCCCGCCGGGGGCCTTTCTCCATCCCCTCCCGGCTGTGGTCCGAGGAGAATCGGGGGCTCGCCTCCCCTGCTGCCTGCCTTCCCTGAGCCCTCGGAGGAAGCCGACGTAGGCTAACTGAATGCATAACTTTATTAAATAAATGCTTTGTCATGACAAAAGACAAAGATCAAGGAGTAACATAAATTATACGTTGAATAAATAGTATACAGCAATCTTCACTTTTTAAGAAAATGTGAGATCCTTTGTTGGTGTTTTATTTCCTTAAGTACAAAATGCTAAACAGGAGCCGAGCTTAAGCTCTTCCGCATTCAGATGGTTTTTTCGTTTTTTTTTTTCTGCTTTTTTTTTTTCTTTCTCACAAACTGGTTGTATTTGTTGATTTATTTTTCCATCCTTTTCACCAGTAAAGATTATCATCATTTATTTTTGTTTTTAAAGTTGAAACCAAAAAAGAGGAGAGAACAGAGTTATGGTATGAATGTATGTAAAACTACAGAGAACTACAGTAATATGTACTGTGGTTATTGCTGTCTTCAAAAAAAAAAAACAAAACAAAACAACAACAACAACAACAAACAACCGGTAGGCAACTCGGAATCTGAAGGAATCTTGTCTGACAACTGTGCTATCCATGTGGGCTACTGTGTGACAGTGGCAGTGGAGAGGAGACTCCGGCTGGTGACTGGGGACCGGTGGAGTGGGGTGAGCGGGAACAGGGAGGCTGGGGTCCCCTTCCCCTCGGACCCCCCCACCTTCCCTTTCCCCATCCAAAAGGATTTCAGGAGAGGAGGCCAGAGTCTGTGAAATGACTAAACTATATACTCCATTAGAAAACCAAGAAAATATGTTTTAAAATAGAAACAAAAGCCTAAGAGAAAATAAAAAGTGGAGAAACAGTGCAACATAATTCTTGCACTTTAGTGGTTTTAAAAACACAGACAGTACAAGGCCCGGGTTGCTGGTTGGTGAAACCCCCGTCCCTCGTCCCTCCTCCACTTTGCAAAACGGAGCCTCCTTTCTCCTGGAAGCCAGACGTGTCCTCTCTGATGCTATGGGGTTTCTTCTCCTTAGAGCTCTTCTCTGAGGTTCCCATCCTGGGCTGGAGCCCTCTCAGGGGTGAGTGGATGGGTCCGGGGTACTGTCCCACCTTAAGGGGGGCTTGGCGGTTGCCGTGGCAGCCCTGTCTCGCTAAGCGCTGGGTGGTGGGAGCAGGGTGGTTGAGGCCCACCCTCTAGGGGAGGCCAGCCCTGTGGGGGTACCATGGAGGCCACAGAGGTGGTGGGGGGGAGATGGGGTGAGAGAGAAGAGGCATGATCAGAAAAGGGCCTCCCTGGACCTCGTGCGCCTGCCTTCCTCCCCGTATGGGGCCAGTGTCCCCAGGCCTGTCTGTCTAGGCCTGGCTGTCAGAGAAAGGTTCCAGTCTCTTCCTCCCCACGTGCCCTGCTTTGCCAGGTGGGTCGGGGCAGGCTGGAGGAAGGAGGGTCAGTCCTGGCTGGGCTTCCCTATCTCCTGGCAGTCGTGGGAAAGACAGAGGATCTTCGCCACTGCTGGAGTGAGGCACGAGTCTAAAGCGGATGGGAGAGACCTTCTGTGGGTCTCTTCTGTGGGTGTGAGTGTGGGAGTGGGCAGCACTTAGACCCAGAGCCATGGATAGCCTGGAGTCCAAGGTCTCTGGGTGAGCAGGCAGTCGGCCAAAGGCCAGCCTGGAGTCAAAGAGAGCCCTGCTTAATTGCCACGCCCACACCATTCCAAACCTGCCTACCTTGCACCCTGCCACGGGGGAAGAGGTGCCGTCTTCCTCCAGTGCTTCCCTTCCCAGGGTCTCCCACCCTGGGCCCAGCCAGACCTCCCATTTGGGAGGCTTAGTTCCATGTGTCCATGAAGGCCCAGCTTCTCTAGGGAGTGACCAACTGGCCATGAGAATCCCCTGCATGCAGAAGAGACTCACAGGTTCGGGTTACCAGGCACGAACTTTGGAAACCGGAAGAGTCTGGCACACTCACACCAGGCTCTAATCCCCCACCTGATGGCTGGCAGCAAAAAGCCAATGTGAGGGGCAGGAGCCCGCCCAAAGTCCAGACACAGTGGGCGAAGAGAGAGCCCCTCTCAGGTCCAGGCTGGGAGGAATGTGGGGGGAGATTGTAGTTCCTGGCTCAGTCTTTTCTTAGGGGAGTGGCACCCCAGTATCCACTTGGCAGATCCTAGTTGGATAACTGCTCAAGATGCAAAGGAAGAATGGGTGGAAAGAACAGTGACGTGGAAGAGGTTTGGGATACTGGCCTAAGACACACAGAAACGTGAGTTGGGTTTAGGGCACAGCTGTGCCGAGAGATGGGGCGTGCTGACTCGGCAGGTCAAGTCCTTGTGGCTGCTGGCCCTATCGGGCCCCTTTGTCTCATGAAGATTGAGCACTTCTCCTGTCCCCAGTCAACTGTCCTGTCCAGGGGCATAGGAGATAGCCCCCAAGTTCTATAGCTATAGGGTTCCCATCAGTTGAAACAGATTTGCTTTTTCACTATTCCTCTTCGTAGCCCCAAATTCGTTGTTGGAGGCAGTCTCCACTGTGTCATGCCATGAGCAAAGAGTGAAGAGAGCTGTGTCCGCAGCCTGAAGGGGTCTCCTTGGCCAGTGTCCAAGCCCCCTTTCCTGGATATCTTCAGCCTTAAAGAACAGTCACAAGGCCACCCACTGGTTGAGGAAGTCATTGGAGAATGGGAGTTTTCTTGGTTCGGAATCTGGCTGCCGAGTGACAGCATCCCTGAATCATGCGTTCCCTGCTTGTTCCGGCCCTCCTTCCACCCTCCACCCCAGGGAGGACGCAGGGACTGGCCAGAATGGAGGAAGAGCCGGAAAGACTCGTGGGCCTCCGTGCCTCCTTGCAGGCTGAAGGTGGGCAGTGGAGCGCATAGTCTTGTCCCTTCCAAAGCATGGCCAGTTTCGACTGATTCTTCCTATCTGGCTTCTAAAGTCTAGCATCCTCCTAAAGTTACCCACCTTCCCTGGCTCTGTGGCCTGGATTAAGTTCATTTCTATTTTGCAACCCATTCCCCCATTTTCCTCTCTTTCCTCTCGAATCCCAGAAAACATACAGGGTGGGGAAGCTAAAGAGGTTTCTATCGGCTTTTTCCCCTTTCTGCTGCTTTGTGCCAAAGCTAGAATGGAACAGTCCCTTCAGCCCTCTGTTCCTCCCCACATCTACTCTGGCCGGAACCGTCAATCTTACTGTTCTCCTGCATCTAAACCTTTTTGCCACCATCTCCCTCTGCCATCTCTTACTTCAGTCTCCCTCCTGCTCTGCCCGTGTGGAGAGTGAGGGAGGCTTCCAAAAATGCACGTTCTGTTCAGATGAAAGGAAAAGGCTGGGGCGGGACGGGTGGATCCGTCATGGACCTGTTGGGCTCATGTGGTGTGATGTCCGGAGACTGTGATTTCCTGAGGGTTTACAGACTAAAATGGGATGGACTGAGGCGCATGCTGTTTGCACCACGGAGGACTGGCCTCTGCCTGGCTCGGTGGGTGCAGAAGAATATACGTGGGGAATCACTGTCAAGTCCAGCACTGTGCCCCACAAAAAAGCTGACTTTATTGCTCACGGGAAACTCTGCCTCGAGGCAGGCAAAAATGCTATTACGGGTGGTTGTATTAGGAGAATATGGGTTTTCTCAGTTTTCCCAGCATGAGGAAGCTCCTCAATGCCCCTATAGGAACTACTTTGAAAAGTTAATGCAAACTTTTGAAAGAAAAGAAGAAAGAAAAAAACAAAGAAAAAATAGATTTATATGCCTATATATGACTATATGGAGTCTTGTAGATAAATACAAGCCCACTTTTTTTTTTTTTCAGCCTATCCTCCCCCACAGAGGCTGCTGTGCTACTTGTAAATTGAATTAAATGAGGGCTGAAACCGCACGCATCGGCATGTACTGTAGTCACCCTGGAAGAACAAGTCTTTCCAATTTTGGGGCATATATTGATTTCTAAAAAAGTCTGCCTGGGGAATGAAATATGCACATGAATTTCATATTCATAGATCTGCTTCCGAAAACCTCTCTATCTAATATCGCTCAATTATGAAGTTGTTTTGCTTTCAGAGGAATGGAATGCATTTTTGTTTTTATAAATCTGGGGAGAGACAACAGTCTGCCCAGGTAAGAGGAGAGGAAGTTCAGGGGTCCAGGTGTCCATACTGCTGGCTAGAGGAGGAGACAGATCCGGGAGAGGCCCTGGCATGTTTTGCCTTTTCCTTTCTCCCCCTGACCAATCCATACTGGGAAGCCCCAAGAGTGTCATTGAATGCCACATCCCGGGCTGCATTTTCTAGCGGCTACCTCTCCCGACCCCAGGCCAGGGCTGGACGTGAAAGTTGGGCCCCTCCCTGATCTCGGTGCCTTTCCTTCCTGCCCACCTGCTTGTCCTCCTTTTCCTAACTCTATTCGTCTTTCTCTCTCCTCTACACAAACACTTCCTTCCCTTCTCTTCCTCTCATTCTTCCTCTCTTCCCTTCTCTGTTCATCCAACTTGCCTCAAAAAGAAAACCATTTTAAAGGGGGGTGGTGTCTTTTTAGCTTTTTGCATCTCTGTTGTTGCCATTTTCGAAGTTGAGCCCTTGCTAGAGATTCCGAGGTCCTCAGTTTCCTCAAATAGATAGATATATATTTTTCCCTTAAATGAGATGAAATGAGTGGCGTCCTGGGGTGGAGGGAGGCGCTGGCTGGAGTCGGGGCTGGGGGTGGGAGGGGGTGAGGGAAGGGTTTCGGGGGGACGCATCACTCAACGTTGCTGCTGTCGAAGGTGTGGCACTGAAAGTCCCCGTCGACGTACTCCATGCCTGGCAGTTTCATTCCGTACTTGTCCACGCACCAGCAGATGCCACGCTTGCGGCCACGGGAAGGTTTGCACTGGGGTGAGGAGAGCAACAGGCTGTGAGGACGCCACACCCTGGGGCTCTGCTCCTCCCTGTCCTGCCTCTTCTCTACCCCAAGACAAGACTCTCTCATCTCCAGAGAGTTGAGGGCGCTAGACCCAACCCTTGGGTTTCTAGTGTCCCTGTTTCATGGAAAGACCCAGGGAAAAATGTGAATTTAGGCAGCCTACCCTTGGCTAGCTCCTTCAATCCCTTTCTTTCCTTCTTTTTCAGAGATGGGATCTTGTTACGTTGCCCAGGTTGGTCTAGAACTCCTGAGCCCAAGTGATCTTCCTGCCTCGGCCTCTGGAGTAGCTGGGATTACAGGCGTGAGCCGCTGTGCCTGGCTTACAGTCCCTTTTAAAATATTAACCATTCGAGTCCCCCCCAGCCTGAAACTCTGCAGGGATTCTCAAGAGAGTTATGATCCAATAATGACGACGATGGCAATAATAATAACAGGAGGAGGCATCATTTGTGGTGTTATCCTGTACCAGACACCACTCAGCGTTTGGTATGCAGTAGGTACTGTTCTAAGTGCTTTACAAAGATCAATCACTTACTCCTCATTCTCCATTTTACACAAGGGTGCAGGCACAGAGACATTAAATGATGAGTAAGGGGACATAGCTAGTAAGTGGCAGAGCCACGATTTGCCCCAGTGTGGCCTGGCTCTTACATTTAGATTATTGGTGCCCTTAAAGCAGCATCAGGGTCGCCTGTCCACCCCAGAGTCCACCCCAGGTCTGCCAATCAGAAACTATAGGGGTGGGGCCCAGCCTTCAGCCATGCCCTCCAGGGATCGGATGCCCTTGGAAATCTGAGAACCGTTGCCCAAAGGGGAGCCTGGCTGTGAAGGGACGTGAGCTGATTTCAGGTGGTACACAGAGAAAATATGGCTTAAACTCCTGAGTGTGTGGTACACCAATGATACGTGCTGTGCGATAGTGTTATAGAGTTTCCTCTTGCAATGAATTCACCTAGCTAAGGTGACCTGTGGAAAGCGTAGTGGATTACGGCATAAGAGGGAATGAGGGAATGGATTGTAGCATAGTAGGGAATGTGGAAAGTCATGATCGTGGTATATGAATGGGTATCTGGGGCCTGGGAAACAGTAAGCGGTTAACGGTGGAAATCTTAGGCACTTGCCCAAGGTGGAGTTTCCTGGCAGGTGCCATTTTTGGAGCCATCTGAGCCTGGGAGCTCAGGGCAGGGGACGTACCTGCTTTCTCTTGTAGAATCCTTTGCGGTCACAATTGGGCAGGTACACGGCACGGGGCACCATGCGTGGGCTGGCTTTGAGCTCCTGCAGGGAGGCCTCCATGTGTCTGCGGCAGGGGCCCTGTGTGGACAGGAGGGTGAGAGGCATGGCGAGACCAAGGGAAAACCACCCAGCTGCGCTGACAAGTGGCCCGGGGGTGGGGGCTGAAGGGTCTCGGGAGGAAAGTCACCACCTTTGGTGCTAATCATCTACTGCCAAAGCTCTTTCCTCCCTGTCACCTGTCACGTGCGCTGGGATCACAAAGCCTGCCTTTGGCCAGGTACAGAGCCATACTTTCTCTTTTGTGTTCCAGGTCACCCCCTCCCCTGCAGCTTTTCTCTTCTGCTGAGTAACCATGTCCAGAGGTGCCCGTGTCTAGATGCTCTAGGAGAATATTCAGTCTCTGCCTCGGACTGGACACAGCTGCAGGGCCCAGGTACCTGGTGCATGGCCGCTGAGCTGGCACACACTGTCCGCAAATGAGCACTGCCTCTATTCCCACTTACTAGCACAAGCCCTTCGCCCTGACAAGTGTACGCTCTGGAAACTCTCCTCCCACATCCTAAGCTGAGCCACCATGGTTGGCTGCAGGTCCTCTTCCGGGTCTAGCCTAAGCACCTCCTGCTGCCATGAATGTCCATTTAGATGCAGGAAAAGGTCAAAAGCCAGGAGGGAATGAGGGAATCCCCGAGATGTACCTGCTCAGACTCCTGTCTCATCTCAGGTGCAGAGATGACCCGGGGGTGAGCAGTGTTCTCGGCTCCCCCTACAAACTTGGACTGGGTCAGCTTCTTTCTGCGGTCCTTCTTCACTGCTTCAGCCTTCAGCTCGGAGATGCGGGTGTGTTTGGGCCGGAAGATCTTGGGGGAGTAGGTCTCCTCGGCCATCTCAGAGGTGGTGGGCTCCTCGTGCTCACGGGAGTCTCTCTCTGCAGGAGAAGGAACCGGAGGGTCAGCCCCCGTGGGCCAAGGTGCACACGGCCAGAGCCCAGGGCTGGGCAGTTTGGGGTGAGGGGAGTCATAAAGGCTGAAGGAGATGTGTCTCTGCCCTCCTGGGGCACTCTGAAAGCAGGGGGATAAGAACCAGGAAGCAGAGCGGATGCTCATTTAAGTGGTGGGAAGTTTCTGGCATGCTTGGAGTCACGCAGAGAGTGCAGACAGAGAGACCTCACAGAGGAGAACTGAGAGACTGACGGACGGATGGGTGAGGACAGAGTGGACCTTCTGGGGGCAGGAAGGAGGAAGGGCAAGGAAAGTGGCCCCTGCAAGGATGAAGGTGGTAGTGAGCGGTTTGCTTGCTGGGGGATGGCCAAGTAGATGGGACATGGCTGGAGGTGGGGCTGAGAAGTAGGAACGCGGGAATCTGGGTCCACGGAGGGAGATGACACAGCCAGGGCGTGGACGAGAAGGGCCAAGTCTGTCCTGTTAGTGAGATCTTTGCACTTTCAGAGCTGCTGGATGTCGAGGTCTCTTTGGACCTGGGGAACCTGGGAGGAGGGTGTCCTGGGGTCTGGAGCAGCAGGGTGGTGAGGACCTTCATACACAGCAGGAGGAGGGGAGGGGAGAGGAGAGCCAGAAATGTGGGCCCGGAGGGGACTGGCGTGGGGCCAAGTAGAAGTCAGAGGCCTCGCTCCCGCTCTGGCTCAGAACTGGTGCTGTGCTCGGGGGCCTGGGAGGCTGGGACGTTACTCAGCTCCGGACTGAGAGAGGCTGACAGCTGGCTGAGACCAGGACAGTTATATATAGGAGTGGCTTGGTGACAGTCTATACTTAGCTGACTTTTGACCTTTAGAGAAGTAAGACTTTGTTCATGTATTTGTTGAGCCTTAATTCTACCCGTCTGGCCTTTTCTTGGTGCGCAGATTTCCCCTAAATTCTTATCTCATAGGCATCCATCCCTGGGTCCCCTTCTCCTCTCAGCTCCTTGACCTCACCCAGCCTCAGAGGAACCAGAGTGGGGGAACTTTAGATTGTTGTTTCCAGGCGGGCGGGGTGTGGCCACAATGCCCCACAGTGGGACCAGGTGCAGGGGTGAGTGGAGGTGGGGGCCCCTGTCTTCATTGCTTCCCTCTTTTTTCAAATACTGGAAAGAGAAAATAGAGCTTTGAGTGATATTAAATAACCAAAATGAGATGAAAGAAAATTCTGTTCTCCACCCACTCCATGATCGCTGGGATGTCCAGGAACAGTGACTGCCAGACATCTGGGATGGGGAACAGAAGAAGTGGGCAGAATTCAAGGAAGTGGGGGTGGGGAAAAGAGAAGCTTTTTGAGAAGACACTGTTTCATGCCTCTGGGCAGGTGTAGAACTCGACTTCTGAGCTTGCAGCCTTGGGCAAGTTCCAGGTGTGAGTTAGGAAAGGCATTTGAACACCTGGCCTAACCTGGTCAGGATGGCAGGTGGCAGGAAGCAGCCAAGCATCTGTTTCTCTCTTGGCTCAGGATTTGTCAAGTCTCATGAAATAGGTATTTGATCTTTAAGGCCTTGGCAGAGAAGGTCCCTGCCCTAAAGAAGCCTCCAAGGGTTCGCAGCATTCCTGGTGGTGAGTTGCTTTGGGTATTTATTCACAGGAAAGGAAGGGAGGTAATTACTGGAGAGGAAGATCATGACTCGGAGAAAACAAATAACAAGGTGGTGGGCGGGCTCTCCCTGAACAAAATTCAACCTGAGATTCCTGGCACCCCTTCTGGCCTCTCACCCACTCTTCCCAGTTGTGCCTTGATGTCCCAGTACCCCGATTCTCCTCTATCAAACCCTGATGTGACAACTCATCAATAGGGTGACATCCCTGGTAGGTGGAAGGCAGGATTTTAGGGATTAGTTAAAAGGGGTAAACTGACTTTTCTTGGTTGTAGAGCAAGTGAGATTGGCAGGAGGGAGGGAGAAGCAAGGCTGGTTTGGGGACTCTGTACAAATTGAAAGGCTGGGGTTCCGTTATCTAGTAACACAGGCCTCGCCTGGAGGCTCGGATCTTGGAGAAGAGGGAGTAAGGAGAGGGAGTGCTAACCATCGTACAGAAGGGCTTTCGGACCCGTCTTATTGAGGGACTGGAGCCGCACCACTCAACCTCAACATCACCAAGCATTCTAATCCTGAAAAAGTAGTTGACTACTGTGGGGGGAGGGGCAGGCAGGAAATGGTGGCTACTGAAAGCCTGGGGGCAGGGGTGTTCAGATTGGAGAAGCCTGGACCCCTTCCCCAAACAAGATTGTAACTGGATAAAGTGAGGGCAGGTGGGGGAGTGGGCTGGCTGCTGACCAGCGCACTCACGCGTCTCTGCATCTCCTTCAGTGGGCTGCCCCAGCCTGGCCCGGAGAGCCAATACATTGTCACCTCTTCAAGGGGAGAGAGCCTGGGAACCTGGCTCCTCTCCTGTGGCTGGTGTAGCAGCTCCTGGAATCCTTTCCGTAGGCCATTTAGCCAATCCCCTGTGTCCAAGCAGAAATAAGCATCTATCTCTCTAGTCCTTAAGGACATCTGAAATGGGGGTGCCATTCCATCCTCCTCCGGCTACCTGTTGGGGGAGGCTCTGTCCATTTGGTCAGAGGGTGCCCTTCTCCAGCTGTCATTTCAGCTTACTCTCTCTCTTTGGCCTTGGTGGACACAGAAGCGTGGTGGCCCACAGCCTTCCCTCAACAGCTCTTCTCAAGACCCTTCCCATTTTGGGACTTTTTCTAAGTGCTGTGGGCTGTCCTTAACCTTGAGTCACCCTTTCTGGGAGGGGGATGGGGCTGTTGACAATGGTTTGACAAACCTTGGGGTAAATTTATTTTGACCTCTGTTACTCTTTTCTTTGAAAGTGTTCAAGTACTGCCCCAGGGCCAAGCAACCATGATGCTAGCATACAACATGTAGATTCTGGTATCTCTCTTCATTTAAGGAACTAAGAACGCTTTGGCAAACTCTCTCCTTTTCCCAGCCTCCCCAAGGCGAGTCTCCTGAGGGCACACCTTCCCCAGCTTGCAAGCTTTTTGGCTGCTTCTGAAGAGCAGGCTTAACATTTTGATGTGCCTCCCGGTTTCTGGTGCCACTTAACCCCATGGGACCTATTCCTTAGGCAGCAGCAGAGTCCAGGGTCGAAGATACTAATCAGGGTCTTGTGGTCACCTGTAGGCTCCAGAGAGACAGCGGAAACTTGGAGGGGAGCCAGGGCAGAGCCACGGAGATTAAAGGGCTGGAAAGTAAGACCGGAGCTCCGTGCCAGAAGCAGCTAGCCCGACTCAGCTGCTCTGTGGCTGAGTCATAAATAGGCTTTCAATTTTGGAAGGGTTTAAGTTTTAGATAAAACAAGAAGGAACAAGTAGACTGGCTACTCTTGAGCTATTTCATCAAGAGAAAATGAACTGAGGTTGCAGAAGGGATCTAGGCAGGATACCCAGGAGGACTTCCTGGTGAAGATTGTTCTGCACGTGAACAGCAAAAAAACTCAACAGTCAGCACTGGAACCTGTTTGACAAACAGGTCAATATCTCCATGTGGCCAGCAGAGGGCGTGGGAGACTGGCACCCACACAGCATGGGCTCACTTCTAGGGACTGGAAGCGTTTTTAAAATCTGGAATTTGGAATTAAGCACGGTGGCTCATCTCTAATCCCAGCACTTTGGAAGGCCAAGGTGAGTGGATTGCCTGAGCCCAGGAGTTCGAGACCAGCCCGGGCAACATGGTAAAACCTCGTCTCTACGAAAAAAAAAAAGTACAAAAATTAGCTGGGCATAGAGGTGTGCGCCTGTAGTCTGAGAAACTTAGGAGGCTGAGACCAGAGGATTGCTTGAGCCCGGGAGGTTGGAGGTTGAGGCTGAGGTGAGCCATGATTGCTCCACTTTGATAGCTCCACTGCACTCTAGCCTGGGTGACACAGTGAGACCCTGTCTCGAAGAAAAAAAAAAATCTGAAATTTGGGTGCCTCCTTCTCCTACTTCTGTAATAATCACTCGAATCCCTTCCTTCATTTGTGTGGCTGTAGCATATATTTAAAGAGTCAGGGAGACAAACAAGCGAGGCCCGGAGAGAACCATGTGTGGGAGAGTGAAGGCAGGTGAGGGAGAGGGGAACAGGGCTTCTTTCTGCATGGCATTCTGCTGTTTCTGTAACCTGCAACTGGAAAACGATCCAGGAAGGAAGAGAGACATATTCCAGACTTCCCCGCCCATGAGATACTGTTCTGAGAGGGTTTTGCAGAGGATGGGAAATGTGGAATGCACGGCATCCATTTCTCCTGCTGGGAGCTATGGAGGCTGGACCTTTACCTTCATAATCCTATTCAATGACTAAGGGAGGGGATGATGATAATATTATCTGGATACAGTATTTACCTTTGGGGTGGGATCTAAATCTCTGGCTTCTATATAATACCTCCAGTCCTTCCCACTGGCTCTCCAATGCCTCTAGCCCCTGCCACTTTTGGGTGGCCAACTCAGTTCCTCTTTCATTTGTAAGGCGTTCCCCATTCACCCCAGTGCAGCAGCATACACGGAGGCACACGCAGTACATCGGCCTCTCCCCACGGTAACATGAACACGTGCTTAAGGACTGCACCATTCTCTATGTCCTGGCAAACACAGAGAGTGTCATGGTGCAAGTCCAGCTGCTACAGACCCAGAGGCGTCTTAGGGTGAGAAATACTACAGTCTGCACAATTGCACAATGCATGTACCGTGCCCAAGCTCAACCACTTTCTCCAAACCTGCCCTTTTGCCACGGCTGTTCTCTTCCAGCAGAGGCAGGCACATGGTCTTCTGAACGGTTCTGGCTCCACCTTGCTTGCTAGTCATAGCAATGGATGGATCCAGGTGGAGACCTGCCTGCCTAAAATCTAAACCCCCGACCCCTGGACCTCTTAGTCACACCCCGGTGCCATTAACAGCCTGCTCCTGGGCTGGTGTTAGTTTATCACTCTATCTTGCTTGACCTAATAATCAATTGTAAGAGAAAACTAGGTGACCCAGATATTGTGCCTTAGCTTACAAAAATCGAAGAAACAGAGGCATCCTTGAAATTCACAGTCCAGGAAGAGTGTGGGGCTTTGCCAGGCCACCCAGACCTGGGGAGATTCTCCCATCTCCTTTTCTAGACAGAAGATAAGATGAGGACGCCTAGAATCTCTCTACAAAGAATGAAAAAGGGATCTGAATTTCTTCTGGGTTTCATTCTAGTCCCCTCTGTGGAATTTAAATAGCCAACTTCTTAAGGGCAGAGCTTTGTCATTTCTCTTTGTCTCACCAGCATATAGTATTCAATAAATAACCTTTAAATGGAGAGATGTGTAAATCTGCCCAAGAGGCAAAGAGAAGTAGGTCTGGAAGTATTTCTGTAATATAAGCTGGGGCTTAGAGCCCAGTTCATGCCTTGAGAGGTTATCTCATCCATGCCCCTGCCCTGAAGCACAATAACCCTGCCGCGGGGGACAGGGAGGCAGACCCGTCTCCACTTAGAGAGCTCCCCCTGGGAGTCCTTCCTCTGCCTAACCCCATTCCTTCATGCGGCATTAAGGGCACTCAGTCTCCTTCCCTAAAGATATATAGAGAAAAGGCGGCCCACAGCCCTCCACAGTGTAGATGCTATAGGCGGGAAGGTGACATCTCACAGAGTAAGGGGCTGGGGTCCCACCTACATCTGCCCCACTGTCCAGGGACCAGAGGTAAAGAGAGGCTCCTTGCTTTTTTCCAATGCCAAGCTAGGATTTGGGGTTGTGACTCTGGCTCACATTTCTTGGTCCCTAGGAAGCAGCTGGCAATAACTGTACACATAGGAAATACACGCTTATGCACAAGTCCCTGAGTGAGAATCTCCAGCCAAGCTTTTGGAGTTGGGGAAAGGGAAGCATGCTCAGTAGAAGTGTCTGTTCCCTATACATACCCCAAATGAGAAGGTAATGGTGGGGGGATAGGTGGGGAGCAGCCTCTGGAAGAAACGCTGGGCTGCTTTTCTCCTGGCCACTTTCCTATCAGGACCCATCACAGCCAGTTCAGAACATTGCCATCTGCAGCCACATTCCCCCAAAGTCCTGCATGACCAGAAGGGGGCAGCAGGGAGCAAGCAAGGTTTACTCTTCTCTCCCGAGGCCCCCAAGAAGGTGCCCAGGCTCTGCTAGGGACCAAACAGGGAGCCCTGTCTGTCAACGAAAGCTGAGACTCCTCTTTTTTGACTCTTTGGGAGCAAAAGGAAAGAGTGGGGACAGCAGTTCCCTTCTCAGGTGAGAGAGGGGTTTGCTGGTAGCCACTAGCGACGTGGAGATACATACTGAACACGTGAAATGTGGCCCGGGGAACTCAGGGACCACGTTTAAAAATTTACTTAATTTTTATTTAATTTTAATTAGTTTAAATTTAAAAATGGATACTCAACTCAGTTATTGGAAAGATTTTAAAGTATGTTTGGAATGCCTCAGGTATGTGAATCTGCTTTTTCAACTGTAAATTTTATGAAACCTAAATACAGATCAAGTATTTCCAATGAAAATTTAGTGTCCGAATTGAGATGAGCTGTAAGTATAAAAATCATACTGGGTTTCAAAGGCTAAATATGAAGGAAAGAATGTAAAATATCTCAATATAATGGTTTTATTTTGAGCATGTGGTGAAAGGATATTTTGGATATATTCAGTTAAAATGTGTTATTACAATTAATTTCCCTGCTTTTTAAAATCTTTTTAAAAAAGATGTGGCTACCAGAAAGTTAAAAATGACAAATGTGGCTTGTATTATGTTTCAATTGGAAGTGCTATTCTAAACGATCTGGAAGAAGAGTCATCCTGGCTGAGGTGACAGAGGGGTGTCACAGTCCCAGTTCAGGATAACTGGAACCCACATAAAACAACTCAGAGAATCAACAGAGGTCATCTGAGGCCTGGCTCTGAGTGCATATTCAGTGGGACCTTATTTTAGGCCAGGGAAAGGGGCCTGATGGTTTAGGTTGAGGGGTCAAACATGAGATAACTGAGTTAGTTTAAAATGTTCCTATAGTTCACCTGGCAGGTCTGACTTACTGGAAAAAGGGGCCTATCTTATCTGCCTCCTTCCTAAGCATCCCAGAGGAGGAGCTGCCACGGCCTCCAGGATGTATTAGAAAGGCTCTCAGCACTTCCTGCAGCAACCGGAAGTCCCCAGCTGCCCTCTGGAAGCGCATCTGTCCTCTCCTGCTGAAAGATCTCAGAGGCACCTGCCCATGAAAGCCAGGGGGCCCTCATGCTCTCTTCCTTATCAGCTTTGGTAGTGCATGGTTTTCCTTCTCTCCTTCGGATGCAGAAATTCCCTAGTTACTGCACTCGCCCCATCCAACCACACCCTCCCTCGATCTCTGCTTTCTGTTGGCACCACCTGAGGACTGTGCTGTTGGAAGCGGGCCACTTCTCCACCGTGTTCTTCAAGACTACAGGCCGCTGCACAGCCCAGAGGCAGCCAGGGCCTGCCTGCCTCTCCACATCAGGAGAGCTTCCTGTAATGTAGAAAATGAGGTTTGGCGCATGGACCTGAAAGCTGGACTGAACACCCCTCCTTCACACCCTCCAGGTCCTCTTTCCCTGACAAACCACTAGCCTAAGCCAGGCTTGTATGCAAGACTGTGTAGAAAAAGGGACAGAAGTGAGTGTGAAAATAAGAGAGTGTGGCCCTCTCTCCTTTGGGGAGGGCTTTGGGGCCGCTTCACTGCTTTTCCTACTGCCCCTAAAACAGCGCCTTCAGATTGTGGGTTATGATGTCATGGGGTGATAGCATCTGGCAGTGTTTGCCAAAGGCCTCACTGCAGGTTAGCCCAGGCCCAGGCACGTGACTAGCGAGAAAGCCAGGAATGGCTGAATGCAGTGCTGGAGCCCCTGCGGGGAAGAGCTGAGTCCCAGCCCCTTTTCTGCCTCTAACCCTGCTGCCACATCTTGGGCAAGTGACTCCCCACTCAGGGCCTCAGTATCCTCATCCTAAAACGAGGACCTTGACTGTGATGATGGGTGTGGGTTCCTTCCAACTTTAACATTCTTTGACCAATACCCAGACAATTCCTGGAGAGACACTAGGACTGAGCTAAGCTGAGTGGCCAGGCACTAACCAACCTGGTTAGGTGCTCTAAACCAACAGCATAGTGGCCAAGGTGGGAATATAACCTCTCCCCCTCACAGAGATGTTCAGTCACTCCTCTGGATTTATATTTTTAAAAAAAAGAGAGAGAGAAATGACATCATAACAGAATTTATGGAAATAAATGAAACTGGAAATAAAAGGGGAGGTTTTGCTGGTATTGTGGAGGAGGGGGTAGAAGCCTACACTGCCTTCCTTGTTTATTTGATTATTTATTTTTGCAAATATGTAATCAATCTTACTGTTTTGAATAACATGTCCAGATTGCAATTTAAGGATGGTGTCTGGGAATTGCAGCTTTTGGACCAACTGTAGAGAAAAAGCAAATGTAAAACTAAACAAACCCCTCCGAATCCCCTGCTTGACTCAGCGCAGCCATTCTCCCGCCCTCTTTCCTTCTGCTCCGGCTCCTGGTTGGTACCTGCTCTTTAAGATCTTCTTCCAGTTTCTGGATGTAGTGGGTCTGGAGTGTGGTGATCTCTTCTCCAGAGTTTTTGTTTTCCACACACTAAATATCTTAAAAGTTTCATAGGCATTGCTTAGGTACAAAGTAGAAACTTTACACAAGTATTACCTCCCCTTCCCGCTGGCTTCTTCTTCGTTCCATTAAGGGGGCCAGGGCTTCTGCAGGGAATTCCTGCTCCCATGCCCTTTGCTGTAACCCTCACGATGACCTCTGGCTCCTAGGGTCAGCCTGGTCCTCCCTCTGCAGCTGCAGGCCCACCTGCCTGCTCAAATCCAGCCCAAGCCCCGGACTAACTCACAGCTGCTCTGACTTAAAACTCAAGCCCTCAGGGGATGCCTTAGAGTTGGGGTGGGGGTTGGGGGGTGGATGGAGAATGGCGGAGGAAAGAGTAGGAGGGAGGGGCGAGGAGGGGGAAAAAGAGAAATGGAAAGAAAATGAGCTCTCACTAGGGCTAACTCTGCTTGTTCTTCCAGTCTGAGCTGACACAGCAGAAAGGGGTGGTGGTGGGCGGAGGTGGCAAGAAAAGTCCAGTTAAAGCCCCATCTCATCTTCCCAACTCCCGTTTTGGTTGGCTCAGGGTACGGCCATCCTCTCAAAGACTTGTTTCAGAGGGAGGGGGTGCGGGTGGGAAAGGAATTTGGCTCCTTCAGTTTTCCATGATCTTGCTCAACCCAGACATAAATTTGGCCAATAAACCTAACTCTGGAACTTGACTTCAACATGGCATTTTAGACCAAGCTTGGAGTTGAAGCCAGGGTGATGGAGGCCAAACCCCTCAAAGTAGCAAAGGCTGAATTCATTTTTATTTAGGTAATGCTTTTGCTTTCTTTTCCAGAAGTCTATTTTTTGTCCCACGGTGTCTCATTTCTTAATGACAGAACAGAAACCCAGAACCCACGGTTCCCTACATCTCAAACTGAATGTCTCACCAGCACAGAGGAGACCTACCTGAACCCCAGTATCTGTGCTGGGGACCAGCCCATCAAACCTCATTCCCCACCAAAAATGCCGGAAAGCAAACCCAGCACTTCCTGGACTCCCTCCACTCACCGCTATTTACTGAGCTTTGCCCAACAAATAACTCCCGTCTTTCATCTCCCTCCAGCCTCACACACATTCTTTTTTCCATATCTGTCTCTGCTCCTGAACTGGTCGGAATGAAATGCAGAGCCAGGCTCGCTCTCAGCACCCGGCTCTCGGGCCCACTCCCTCTGCAGTTGCTCAGCAACCGCCTAGCAAAACACCGTCTCCTCCGCCCTCTCCTCTCTCTCCCGGAGGCTTTGGCTGCCTGCCACCTCACTCCCCTCTGCTCCCCATTTCTGCTTCCAGAAATGCACCTTTTTTGGGTTCTACATATGTTTGGTTACATATAAATATATATAATATAGTATATAGCATATATACAATATATAATACGCCTTATATAGATATAATATATCGTGTGTGTGTGTGTGTGTGTGTGTGTGTGTGTCTGTGTATGCTGCAACTGCGGGAGGGAGGGGGAGAATCCATATCTGCAAGCTCAGATTTTGGCGGGGCGGGCTTGGGGAAGACGAGGGAGGTGGGTTGGGAAGCAGGAATTTTGGCTAAAGGACCAAAAGGGCACTCTCCCTCTCTCTGTCCATTTCTCTCTTCTTAAGAACGGTCTGTACACCATCTCCAACTTTTTGGGGACCCGCCCAATGGTTGTCCGGCTAAAACGCCCTTTCCAGGAGCGCCCACTCCCATCCCATCTGTTCGGGACGAAGATGTCGGCACCAGCCGCGGTGGAGCGCCGCCAACCCGCAACAGCAGCCGGCCGGGCACCTGCCTTCGGCGGGGTGGAGTCGGAGAGGAGTGCTGCGGAGGGGGCGGGTAGAAGAGGCTGCTTCGGGTTGGCCTAAAGGCACTCAGAAGGTGGGGGTTGGGCAAGGGGCGGCAGGGAATTCTACAAGGGATCTTGCTTGGGACTGAAGTGTCGTGTGTGTGTGTGTGTGTGTGTGTGTGTGTGTGTGTGTGTGTGTGATGCGCCCTCCGTGCTCGCCTAGCAATTGAGCGCGCGTGCGCCCTGCGTGCACACCCTTCACACTAGCCACATCACACTACACGCTTGGCAAATAATAAGTGGAGCCAGGATGCTGCTGAGTGACACCTTACGTACTTTCGGTGTGACTGGATTGTTACCCAGGGCGGTCGCTTCCCAGCCAGGAAATCAATTAATGTTTTCCCCCTCCGCTAGGCTTTTCCAAATCCACATCCCCCAAGATGAAGGCAGGCAAGACCGCCTTTGAAAAGTGGATCTTAATAAAAATAACCTCACAAGCCGGTCTCTGGGGTTCCCAGGGCCTGCGCGTGCTCCCCTTTTCCTCTTTTTGCAGGCTGCAACCTGGAGATCGACTACCTCTTGCAAAGCTGGAGGGGCTGGCGCCTGCGTCACTCAAACCCTGCAGGGTTTGCGGGGACAGAGGCTGAACACAGGAAGCTCTCCGGCCTCCTGGCAAGCGCGGACGCACTCCTCTCCTGCACTATAGTGACTGAAGTTTGCACTTCAGAAAACTCATGTTAGGGTGCTCGTGAGTAATGGAAAGGGACAGAGAGGGAGAAGGGGATTGCCCCCGTAACTAAACTGTCCCCCTAACTAAACTATGCCAATTAAACATTGTTTAGCCAAGTTTTAACCCCTATTGGAGAGACTCAATAGCCAGTTTGACGTCTTAGAATCCAGACTTTTATGTAGTTTATTTAACTTTTTTTTTTTTTTAACTAAGGATCAGGTAACTCTTTCCAAAAAGAAACTCAGTCTAAGGGGGTAGAACTGTTCTGATTGAACAAGTAGCTGTGTCAATCATTTCAATCCTAGACTTCTGGCGCCGAGAATTTGGGGGCGGGGCAACCCGGGGGCGGGGCAAGCGGAGGCGAGGCTCCCAGTGCGTGGCTTTTCTGTCTCCGCCCCGTGAATTTTGCATTCTGCGTTTCCAGGGCCCCTCATGCACTTACTGCACACCCACTTCTGATCTGGTTTAGGAGACTGGGGAGGGCGGGGTGGGGGGGGGCATTGCGGAGGGAGGAATTGCGGGGCGGGGGTGGAGATGGTGGTGGTGCCGGGAATCTGCACAGGCGAGGAAGTTGAAAGGTCTGAATCTCACATCCCCTTTTGCCTCCCAGCCCTATGTCCACCTTTCATCCTAGGTAAAATCTGAATTGGAGAGGGGGAAAAAGGAATTAGATTCAGAAACGAACACCAGGCACAGAATCCCAAACCCTTCCTTCCTACTCTTCCCCATCCCCACCCCGCACCCCCGCGCTCCTAAAGCATTTTTTCCCTTCCTGGGATAAAATAAAAGTCATTTTGCAGTTAAGTATGTTTTACCATCTACCACAGGCAATCATTTTCAATCAAAAGCAATGGTTATGCACATGGGAGGGGCTTCACGGCTTCCACCCGAAAGGCATTAGTTACCAAGAATGTGGGGTGCTTGTGGTGTGTGTGTAGGGGTGGAGGGATAGAAACGCCTGGAGGCACGGGGGTGGAGGGGCCAAAAGGGACAAAGGTGGAATTAGCTCAGAAGATGGGTAACGCCTCTCTCTCCAGGCCGCAATTAAAATAATATTTTAACAAAAGAGATTTTTTTCCAAGTTCAGAAAAAAACGTATGCGGGGCGCGAGGTGGGTGGAGGAGGGAGTTGATAATGTAACATACACTCTTTCAGACTGGAGATAGGGTACCAGGGGATTTGGACCTTGTGACCGAATGGGAACTCAGAATCAGTATTCGGACAGAGTAGGGGGGGTGGGGGAGGGGGCGGGCAAGGTGTAGGTAGGAGGTAGGAGGAAGGAGAAAGAGCGAAAGCTGGGATAGACTTGGCTAGACAGTTCCCCAGGGTAGCAGGATCCTCCAGGGCTCCAATTCCGAGGTGCAAGGACCCTCCCCGACTACTCCCGAGCTGCACCCCAGCTCGAAGCCACTTGCTGCGCAAAGCGCGCGGGCCCAGCCGGTCCCGTGTCCCCCGCCCGTGCGCCGCGTAACTGACTGGCACACTGAGCGCGCTCACCGATCTTGACTTGCTCGCGGTAGCTCTTTTCGTTGAGGCAAACCCCTCGGCCGTGCAGCAGGGCGTGCAGCGGCTTCTCCTCGTCCTGCCGGGGGAGGCAGCGCAGCCCCTGGGCGCAGCGCTCGGTGTAGACGCCGCACGACTGCCCCTCGGCCAGGGCGCAGGTCATGCAGCAGCCGCAGCCCGGCTCCTTGACCAGCTCGCAGCCCAGGGGGCTGGGGGGGCACATGGAGAGGGCTTTCTCGTCGCAGGGCTCGCAGTGCACGAAGGAGCCCAGGCTCTGGGCCGGCCCCGCATAGGCGGCCAGCAGCAGGAGGACCGCGGTGAGCAACATCATCTTCTCTTAGTCGCCCCCTTTACCTCGGGGTGGGGCAGGAGAGCGAGAGTGCAGGGATAAAGGGGCCGAGAGGGCGCCCGGAGATTTTTTTTGTTTTTGTTTTTGTTTTAAAATTTCTAGCAGGTAGAGCAGGTGCCCTCCCCCAGACACTTGCAAAAATGTAGAGAGAGATGGAGGACTGGGGTGCCCGCGAGCAGGTCCCAGCTGCAAGAATTAAAGCCTTGCAACAGGTTGGGGGAAGCAGGGCAGCGCCAGGTGCACCCAGTGAGCGGAGGCCGGAGAAACCCTCAAGCCTGAGCAGGTCAGAATTATAGGGGGAAAATAGCCACAAAATTGTTCACCCCCAAGCAACCACCGAAATAATGAGCTCGGAGGCAGTGGAGATGGCGTTGGGGTTGGGGGAGAAAAATGGATTTATCTTTAAAAATTTTGCTTAAAATCTAAAACACACCCCGCTCCTTTCTAACCCTCAGCTGCCGGCGGTGCGCGGCGGCGCGGAACAGGTAAGAGGCGTTGGCTGCAGCCGAGAGGGTGGGAGAAAACGTTGAAATCAAGAAATTAAGAAAAAAAAAAAAAAAAAAAAAAAACCCAAAACAAAAAAACCCCAAACCCTAACACCTCTTTTCTCCCACTTTGCCACCTCCTCTTCGAAATTCGCAGGTTCTACGCGAAGTCCGGAGAAGGGTGAAAACGGAGGAGGGGTAATGGGGTAATGAAAAGGAGCAAAAAAAGGAAAAAGCCCACACTGCTTTGCAGCTCTTTCCTAGCTCTTTTCCCCTGCAGAAGTTTCCAAAGAGACTACAGGCTCCGGGCGAGCAGGCGCTTTTAAATAGCCGGCCCCTGGCTGCCAGCCAGTTTGTAGCTGCAATTTGAGCTTCCCAACACCCAACTCAGGCAAGGATGCCAAGGAGCTTTGCAGTACAAACTCACACGGGGTGGGGGTGGGGAGAGGCCTTCTAGACACAAGGGGGCTCCCCTTCGCTCCCTGAACAGCGCTCTCCTCTCCCCTGAACAGCGCCCTCCTCCCCGCGGAATGTAAGAAAGGGGCAAGGGGGACAGGCTGGGGCTACCGAGTGTGGGGAGGAGGTGGAGGGGCCAGTGGAAGACAGAGTTCTTCGGAGCAGGATGAACACAATGAGGAGAGTAACTTGGTCTCCCCCTCCCTACTATCCCTTAACTAGTCAAGGCACAGGCTGAAGGGAGACGTATTTTCTTATTAGCCAACCGGATATACCATGCCCAAGAAATCTTCCTAAGCTTCTGCAATTGACTGTATGCTGGTGTCTGTTTCCATGTCCGTGTGTGCGCTTGGGGGACAGGTACTGTAGGATGGCCAGTGATGGCTGGTGAGCTAAATTTTTTTTTAAAAGAAGAAAAACTGAATTTCTCCACTAAAGGTCTGGAGAAGAGGATTTAATCAGGGGGTTTCTGTACTCATGATGAGGAGGCGACCACTTTCCTTCAGCTACGTTGGCCAGGGAGGTTCTCTCTCTTTCTCTCTCTCTCTCTCTCTCTCTCTGTGTGTGTGTGTGTGTTGTATACCTGCAAGAATGGACATTCATACATTTTAAGAGCAGTGAGTTGCAGAGATGGACACTTTGGAGGAAATCTAAGTCTGAAAACCTTACATGGTGGCCTAAAGTGTCCTTGTGTGTGGGGTTCTTAGAGGGAAGAAAGGTGGATTGGAGTGACACTTCCTTCTCTGTCATTTTGCAGAGGTATTTCTATTGGGCAGGACCACATCCCGGAGGGAGTGGGTGGCAGAGTAGCAGGAGGAGACCTTGTGATAGGTTAGTTGGTGCTTGTAGGCACATCCCAGGAATATGAGCTGTTAGGGCCACAGGACCTGCTGGGAAGAAGTCCTGACCAGGAACCCAATCATGCCACTAGAACCTCTTTCTTTAGTAAAATGAAAGAAAACTAAGGCCTCAAAAAACGAAGGTGGTGGTTTTAGCTTTTTTTTTTTTTTTGAAATTGACATGAGTGGGCCATGAACCTCATAGGCAAGTCAGAGAGAAATGACCAATGTCACTGCGCCTGCTGGGTGGACTTGGGGTGGGCTGTTACACTTTTCACACTGTGCTTCCTCCCTTGAGAAGGATTCTAACTCTCCTTTGGAGAAGGGGCTGCATTTCATGAAGTTTGCCACTAGACTGCACCCTTATCTATGATAAGAATTCTTTCTGGAGGACTGCTTTTAAGAAAATATTTTTCCCTGCTTGTTCAGTTCAGGAGCATCTCACTTTATGCCGTTAACAACCCCAGATCCTGATCTCTCTTCTCACTTATCTATTTGCCGAAAGGCACATTTTAAAACAAGGCTAACGTTTAAAGTTATGTCTTTGCCTGTATTGCCAAAGGGGATTTAGATGGTGGCTGGGAGAGGGAGAATTGTGTGTAATGATTAAAACAAAAAATAGCAGCAAGGCTCATCTTAATTTCTTCTTTTCTCTGTCTGGGGGCTTGGTAAGGTGTAGGAACAAATCAATATTCAAAACTTTGATGGAAATATTTTAGAAGTGAGCGAGATCATGTGTTATTTTCTCATTTGTGTCAAGTTCAGACTACAAGAGTGGCAGCAGAATGTGTGCAATACGTTCTCTTCCCTGCTCCTATTTCTTTCTGCACACCCTTAACAGCTCGGCCTGCCCCAGGCACACTGGTAGCTTTTAAGATGATTGGGGGAAATTGTGGTACCCCTTCCAAAGAAACATGAGTTGCCTCATTCCAGCCACCCTGTATTCTGAGAGAGATGGCCTCTAGTGACACCTCTTTTTGTGTAGCCGACTTCCAATGGCTGGATAATACAATATGTGAAGACAGGTAAAAGGAGTGGAGATCATTCACAGAAAAGATAAAAAGGGTGGAGAGAAGGGAGGAGGAGAATATGGTGGGAGCTGGATCCTGGGGCAGAGCAGTACAGGGGCCATGGAGAGAAGTTACTCTGTGAGACTATAAATGTTAAGCAGCCTTTTTTATTTATTATTATACTTTAAGTTACGGGGTACATGTGCACAACGTGCAGGTTTGTTATATATATGTACATGTGCCATGTTGGTGTGCTAAGCAGCCATTCTTTATCTCCACCTAGAAATGGGCTTATGTTATGAGGGATTCAGAGACTGGAGCTGTTGTCCAAGAGACCCTGGGATAGGCTTCCCGAGAGGGCATAAGAGAAGAATTCTCAGCCTGGGATTGTCTGTAGTAATTTCATCCAAAGATGGAGGACTGGCCAGATGGGTTTTGCTTCTGAGTCCATAATTAACATATTACAGTGGAGTGGGAAGGTGTTGGTGTTGTTACTGCGGGATACGGGATTATGGAGGATGCCTATGAGCCTTACTTGATTCCATTTTCCCCTCCCCTCCATTCTGGAGGTCTAGATCTGTTCACAATCACCTTTAGAAAATTGCTTCTAGAAAAAAAAAAAGTTTGCATCAACCAGGTTAATTGGGAGGGGATCATTAATTCCTGCCATATACAAATGTTCCCTTCCTAAAGACCCCCTTTGCTGCCAGCTTGCTTTTGCTCTCATGGGCTTCCCAACTCTAGCATAGACTAGCTTCTATACCTGTTAACTGTATCTTTTTCGGGGAAGTAGTATTTAAATATCAACCACTTGTGTCCCGTTTCCCCGGAGATCACCCCTCCTCTTTCCTTTAAAAGATTAACTGCTTATCAAAACCAACTTTCAAGAAATGCGACCAAGTGAAAAATTCATGCTCTTTTATCTGGATAACTTTTCCAAGTATGGATAGCATTTTTATTTTATAAAGCTTCGGATTCCTTACCTGTGGTCATTTTCTGTGAGTTTCTAAGTGATTTTCAAGGATGATGTCTGATAACACAGTTTGGGAAAGCTAGACTTTTTAGTAGGACACAAAGTGTTATGGATTCTGCTGGTCAGAATGGAAAAACGTTAGCTAAGGATCTTCATTCTCTTTTCTGCGTCACTCCCACCACTCTCAGGCTTATTTGTATAATTTATTCAATTTTTAAAGACCTCATGACATTGACTTCAGTCTCTCCAAGAGGCCAACATACATCAAGAATACTAATGCTGTGGCCATGTTGTGCTGGTCTCAAACTAAGGCACAGTGATATTCAATAAAGAAAGTAACCCGTTGTTCAGGTCCTTGCCTAGATCTGGGAGGTTCAGCAAGACAGGTCTGTATAGAAGAGCAGCATGAGGCAGCTTTGTTGTAGTGCTATTGCTGAAGGCTAGGTGGCAGGATAGATACATCATTAGAAACATGCCTCCTTTCATGAAGGGAAAGAAGCAGATACCGGTAGAAGTGTTTAACAATGGGGATGGGGGAGCGGGGAAAGAAAAAGCATGGATGGAGGGACATGTACGGACACCCTGTGGGTCCACTTACAGGCCACCCCAGCATCGGCACTGCACTGTTACCCCAACAGCACCAGGCCAGCCTCAGGTGCAAAACCCTCTGTGTCCCACCGCATGCTATGTTCGTGATTACTTTTCTTTGGAGAAAAGGTATGGCCAGGGTAGGAACTTGATGACTTTGGGTTCATCAAAGGGTGTGTGTCCTAAGCCTTCTCTGAGGAATAATCAGAAGTGATCTTCAGCCACAATTCATAAAAATTCCCCCTGTTTAAAAAAAGGTAATTATGGCATATTTCAAACATTCAAAGAACAGAAGATAATAGAGCATGTGCCTTCTACTCTCTATGCTTATTTAACACATGTTCACTTTTTGCCATTGTTGTTGAAGACTTTTTGTTGTTGTTTTTGAGATGGAGTCTTGCTCTGTCTCCCAGGCTGGAGTGCAGTGGCATGATCTTGGTCCACTGCTACCTCCGCCTCCCAGGTTCAGGTGATTCTCCTGCCTCAACCTCCCTAGTAGTTGGGACTACAGGTGCGCACCACTGTGCCTGGCTAATTTTTGTAGTTTTAGTAGAGACAGGGTTTCACCATGTAGGCCAGGTCTTGAAATCCTAACTTTGTGATTCACCCACCTTGGCCTCCCAAAGTGCTGGGATTACAGCCGTGAGCCACCGCGCCTAGCCAAAGATTTTGTTAGAAGTAGAGTGGGACAGGTCACAGCTCACCTCCCATGCATGCCATCCCTGCATCTCCTTCCCTGGACAGAAGTAGCCACTATCCTGAAATAGCTCTGTATCCTTTCTGCACAATATTTTTCTAGGTTTTATGTGTAGTTTCTCATAGAGCAGAATTACAGTGATTTTTGAGGGTGAAACCACGTGCTACTTTAGAGTTAATTTTGTAGTGGTGCTTGCAGTGGTGGCAATTTAACTAGAGTCTAAATTGACCCTGAGGCTGGCTGTTAAAGGAGCCGGAGCCAGCTGTGACGCAGAGTGATTTATATCCTGATGTGGGCTGCATATAAGTTAATAGCTGCACAAATTGATGTTTAGGAGGCTTCTGGAGCAGTTCCAGACAGATAGAGCACAGCAGGGCAGGCTCCATAAATACTGTTTCTGGTTGGAGCCCTTCTGTCTTCTTGGATCATGGGATCTGGCATGTTCCTACAATGGACCGCTCAGAAGTTGCTTCAATTTTGGAAAATGAGATTAACCGGGAAAAGTGATCTGTTGTGATTTAGAGACAGTGTTGGTAGCTCCAGATCTAGGTGGGAGAGAGAGAGGGTAGGTAGAAAAAATGGAATCACATGGAAAAAGAGGAGAGGGAGAGAGTGTTAATTACTAGAAGCAGGTTTAATATGATTCACATGAACTGTGAAAAGGCCAAGTAAAATCACAGTGCATGGTTAGCAGCTTAGATTTCACACAGTTCAGGAGGGAGAAGTGGTAAGAGCTAGCTTACCACTATTAGTGCAGAGGGTAAATTTGTGTGAATTAGGAAAAGACCTTCCTCAAGATACTTTACTTCTATCCATCAGAATATTGTTATAAAATACAGATTCTGTGAGGACAGGAAACTTTGCTGCCTCTTCCAGGAAATTGTCATGATGAATGTACATGTCTACGTTTGTTCTGTGAATAGCACCACTTAACTGGGGCCCTTGCTGTGCAGTACACAATCTGCACAGCTCTATGCAATGGCCCTGGTTGGAAGAGCTAAACTTCGTACCTAAACTTATCAGGAAACACTGCTTTTCTACTAGTGTGGAAAGCATGGGTCCAGTGACATGATTTGATCCATTACTGGGGCTAAGGGATAGTCCTGAAACATTTAAAGCAGCTGCCTCTGGCCGTGTTCCCAGCTGGGTCAATCTAAACCCTTCTTTCCTTAGAGAAATCAAGCTTTTCCATGCCCCCACACCTTTGCACAAACTGTTCATTCTGACAGGCACACTTTTCTTCTTCACTGCTAACTGGTGAGCTGCTAATAGTCATTAAAGACCTAGATGAAATTGCGTTTACTTTGGAGGATTTTGCTGACTGTCATGTGTGATTTCCTAAGTGCATCTTGCTGGTGCCCCTGGGATCCTCTGTGTCTTCTTCGTAAAATAGTGGGGAATATATTGTCTACTCCACAGGGCTCTTGTGGGCCTTGAGTGAGGCAGTCCCTGTAAATCTTGTTAGTGCTTAATCAATATTACCTGCTATAGTCCCATCTTCCCTACTAAACTGACAGGCTTGAAGCATCCCAGATTTTATTCATCTTGGTTTTCCTCCTCTCCTTAGTATAGCTCCTAGCACAGAAGGCACTTAATAAGTTATTTTTAATTGAAAAACACTGAGTGTGGTGGCTCTCGCCTATTAGCAGTTTGAGAGGCCGAGGTGGGGAGATCACTTGAGGCCACGAGTTCAAGACCAGCCTGGGCAATATGGCAAAACCCTGTTTCTACAAAAAATACAAAAATTAACTGGGCATGGTAGCCTGTGGGCTGCAGTGAGCCATGATTGCACCACTGCACTCCATCTTGGATGACAGAGTTTGATCCTGTCTTAAAAAAACAGAAAGAAAAACATTTACCACCCCTGAATTATTCCAGCATCTTCTAAAATCTTCCTAAACACCTGAGTTTATCTTTGCATCGTTATGCCTGACTGTTGGTAATGTCTATGTTGATGTGTTTCTATTATGTTCTTTTATATACTAGTCTGGTCAATCCTGTATATTGCAAATGTAACTTATAAACATTTACAAAAATTCCAATGGACCCCTATTGTTGGACTTAAAATATGTTAATTGTAATGTAACTTAAATATGTACAAACATTTTAAGGTGTATGCTCTGTATGCTAACCTTACTGTAAAATCCAACTAATATGTAAATAAACCCAACTAAAGTTACAAACTCAACAAAGCGCAAATGACAACATTAATTTGTGTGTTGATTGGTGTTTGGTTGATGTTTTGCTGAAAATAAATCACTACTCATGTTGTGATTATGGTTTAACTGTGACAGTGCAAGTTTTTTTGAGCTTGGCATACAAATATGATATTCTTTCTGGTGATTTAATCCTCCCACTACTCTTTTTTTGTTTTTTAAACAACAGTGGAGTCATGTCTTGCATAGTGGTTAGTTTTAAAGTCATCTTGAAATACAAAAATTGAGTATAATCAAGATTCCCCATGAAAAGTCCTTAAATTACTTACAAAACACAATGGTACTGCCAAACCCTCACTTTTTGTAACATGGCACCGTGTTACCCAGCCTTCACTCAGCTTCCACACATCATGTCAGGAACATGTCTGCTTCTGTTCTTCAGCCCATCAGCAAATGACATTGAAAGTGGTGTTACTTGGGTTCTATGCCTTAGAAAATGAAAAAAGTCTTCTAGAACTGAATTAGGTGGCCATCCAGATGAACTAAAATGTGTTTATTTTCAAGATTATTAGCAAAATGACACATACACACATATATTGCAAAACAACTAGCATAGAATATATCTCTAGATCACTCCAGTTTGAGAAATACTGGTGTACTCCTTCACTGTCTTTTTCACTCTCATCCAAGATGGCTCTGTACTCAAGGAGAGCATAAATGGTATTCAGTGGCTGCTTCTTTGGTCCAGGCCCAAGGAGTTACCTCCTCATCAATACAAGGAACACAGACGCTCAACCATGAACCGAAAGCTGGGTTCACAGTTTCATAGACTCTTGAGCTGACTAGAGCTCCAGGAAGCTGATCTGCAGAGATTCTGTTCCAACTCTTGGTCTGCTGGCAAGACTGTGAAGTCACTCAGTTTAACTAGGCAATTATTGGGTTTAAAATAGACTCAGGACTTATCCTCTGAGAGCTTCTTTCTTTTTTTTTTTTTTTTTTTTTGAGACGGAGTCTCGCTGTGTCGCCCAGGCTGGAGTGCAGTGGCGCGATCTCGGCTCACTGCAAGCTCCGCCTCCCGGGTTCACGCCATTCTCCTGCCTCAGCCTCCGAGTAGCTGGGACTACAGGCGCCCGCCACCACGCCCAGCTTAGTTTTTTGTATTTTTAGTAGAGACGGGGTTTCACCGTGTTAGCCAGGATGGTCTCGATCTCCTGACCTTGTGATCCACCCGCCTCGGCCTCCCAAAGTGCTGGGATTACAGGCTTGAGCCACCACGCCCGGCCTCTGAGAGCTTCTTTCTAAGCCAGACACACTTGACCAGCTGGGACAAAAAATCTACACACAACCAAATGACAAATCTTGGGCAAAACCACACATTAAATATAAACAACATGAACAGTCTCCAGTATTACGGCTCGTGTGTGTATGTGTGATGGGGGGTATATTGGAAGCTACATACAGAGATGTCATGGGACCAGGAGAGTTGGCTACCAACTTGTTGCTGAATGAAGAAGGGGGAGATACTGTTTACAGCATAAACATTATGACTTAATAGGTCCTTCTCCTTGTGTAGACTTACAACAGGTTAATGCACCAATTCGATTACCAAGCAGAGAATGAAAGCATCTTAACCACAAGTCAACCAAGAGAACATCTATTTAAAGCAAGGATTGAAAGACCAGGCTGGGAGCGGTGGCCCACGCCTGTAATCCCAACACTTTGGGAGACTGAGGCGGGTGGAATATCTGAGGTCAGGAGTTCGAGACCAGCCTGGCTAACATGGTGAAACCTGTTTCTACTAAAAATACAAAAAAGTAGCTGGGTGTGGTGGCGCATGCCTGAAATCCCAGATACTTGGGAAGCTGAGGCAGGAGAATCGCTTGAAACTGGGAGGTGGAGATTGCAGTGAGCCAGGAGCGCGCCATTGCACTAGAGCGAAACTCTGTCTCAAAAAACAAAACAACAACAACAACACAAACTCAAAAAGACTGAGTGGACAGAGATATGGGATTTACCCAATTGGCATAGATTGAATGTGGAAGGTGCGTTTCTCTGAGGCCCAAATGTTGAATATCACTGTTTTATTTTTATTAAAGTGGCTCATCCTTGACCAAGTTGCATAACTTCTTCTGGTTCAATTTATTCTTCTGTAAAGTCGGTTAGGGTACCTATCAATGGGGTGTTGTGAGGACTAAATAAGATCATCTATGTAAATAACTTAGCACAGCACCTACTACAAAGTATATTAGTTTGCTAAAGCTGCCTTAACAAAGTACTACAAACAGAATGGCTTAAACAACAAAAACTTATTGTCTCACAGTCCTAGAGGCTAGATGTCCAAGATCAAGCTATCAACAGGGCCATGCTCCCTCTGAAGGCATCACTTCTGGAAGGATCTCTTCCAGGCCTCTCTCTCAGCTTCCGGTAGGTCCTTAGTTTGTGGCAGCATAACTTCATCTTCATATGGTGTTCTCCCTGTGTGTGTATCTGTGTCCAAATTTTCCCTTTCGAGAAGGACACTAGCCATTTTGGGTTAAGGGTCCACTCTACTCCAGTATGACCTCATCTTAACTAATTACATGTGCAAGGACCCTATTTCCAAATAAGGGCACATTTGGAGATACTGGAGGTTCAGACTTAACATATGAATTTTGGGGGTACAACTCAATCCATAACACACTCAAGTGGTAATTATTATTCATAATGTCTTTTGAAATTACCTTTCTGTATTTTTTTTTTTTTTTGAGATAGTCTTGCTCTTGTCACACAGGCTGGAGTGCGATGGCACCATCTTGGCTCACTGCAACCTCTGCCTCCTAGGTTAAAGCGATTCTCCTGCCTCAGCCTCCTGAGTAGCTGGGATTACAGGCACCTGCCACCACACCCAGCTAATTTTTGTATTTTAGGAGAGACAGGGTTTCACCATGTTGGCCAGGTTGGTTTCGATCTCCTGACTTCAGGTGATCCACCCGCCTTGGCCTCCCAAAATGCTGGGATTACAGGCATGAGCCACCACATCTGGCCTCTGTGAATATTTTTATAGACAAAATTTTCAGATCTGCATCTCTCTTCTCATGGTTTCTCTGGGCCTTAATTATGCCTGGAGAGAAAGTGCTATGAGAGCAGGCAATTTGATGGCTGTGTTCACCACTGTGTTGCCCAGGGCCTAGAAGAGCAACCAACATATAGTAGACGCTCAAATATTTGTGAGTAAATGAATGAAGTCTATTTCTTTCCTCCTTTCCTCTTTCCATTTTTTCTTTTGATTACTCAATAGCCAGCTTCTCTTCCTTGTTATCTTTTTTACATTGCTAAAATATTAAAGGCAAAAAACCCCCACAAATTTTAATTTTCTTTGTTGATAATTATTAAATCCTTGCTAATCTCTTGCTCTCTGCAGCCCGTTAGAAACCCAACCAGATGGGAAAGGGCCTGGGAGAGTAGGGGGGTATTGGGGGTGGGGAGAGATGCCTGTGTTGGAGAGAGCCAGAGTCCACTTGGGGCATTTCCTAGGGGTTGATATGGGCCAGGGCTGGGAGTCTGGAATGAATGGGACTTAATTCTACTCAATAGTCTGGGAATAAACAAGTGAGGTCAATATTGGCCCTAGAGGTTCAAAGTCAAAGTTTAAATGAGGCACCACCAGTAAAGGCCCCAAAGATTTGGTCACCTGCATCAGATGGTTTCTGGTCCGCAAACACATAGGGAGTTGTATAAATCTTGGACTCAGGCAGAACCCGGAATATGAAATACAGGGAGAAAATGCTCTGTGTTCTACAAATCCTGAGATAAACGGTCATACGCTAAGCTCTGCAGTGGTCTCTGGACTGAATCCCCTACTCGCCCGAAACAGAAGTGACTGGAAACTGAAGGCACACTAATCATTACTGATTAACTGTCATCATCTGTGTACATACGAATTTATCCACCTACCTACCTATTTCTCACAGCTATAAAACAGAGGTTACATATGCACACAGCTCTGGAAAGAAACAGGAAGGATGCTAGCTGGCTGGGGACTGGGAGACATGGGTTTAAGGGGGACAGTTGCAATTCACTTTTTGCCTAGTGTCACCATGTGGGACTCTGAAAACAGCATTGGCTCACCCTCCCCCACCAAAAATTTGACTGGTTATTTGATTATATTAACACAAATTTTTCATTGTAGAAAATTTCAAACAGCCACAAAAGATGGCTCTCCTATCACTCCATGGCCACCCTACCCTATATACACAGCTCCATCTACTCCCCTCATTTCCATTGACTAGATTTTAAAATAGAATGAAAACATGGCCCTTCAGTGCAGGCACAGTATTATGTTTATGGGGCATCTTTCTTCTTATACCCTGAACACTCACCTGCATTTCCTGACTAGTAAGTAGGGAGGGGGATGATTCCTCTCTCTATTAGAGAAGAAAATTTGGTTATCTATAAAAGTGAGTGTTTGGGGAAAGTGGGTCAATGGAGGATGCAGGTGAGGTTCCAGAGTCTGGACATACAGGAGGATGGGGTGGGGGACAGATGATCTGGGCAGAGGAAGCAGTGAAGCAAGAGGTGGAGAAAAGGAGGTGGAGAGGGTACATCCAGGTGAAGCGTCCTGAGCATAGGGGAGCCCACAGGACTGGAACAAGTGGGGCTGGTGGTACCTATCTGGGGATCATCCACAAAATTGTGGCAACATGAACATGACCTCCCACGAAGAATCACTGTGCAGAAGAGAGCACCTGATCTGAGCTTAGGAGAAGAGCCCGAGTTATTGCTAGAGAGGAAAAGAGGAACAGAGAAAGAACAGTCTGGAAATAAAAGGAGCAACTGAGGCATCAGTCTCTGCCTTCTTGAACTAGGAATGCTCTAAGGGAAAGACGAAAATCACCATAATAACACCATTAGCCAACTTTCATAGAAGGTTTCTTACATGCGAGCCACCTGACATGCATTATTTCACTTAATCTTCACTACAGCCTAATAAGGGAAAGCACATTTATTAACTTCACTTTATAACTGAGGAACTGGAGGCACTGAATGGCTTAAACAAGCCCAAGACCACACAGCTACTAGGTAGAAGAGTTGGGCTATGAGCTCAGGAACTTTGAGCTGGCAGTCTCTACACTTAACCATGCTAACCTGCCTGCCTGGGGAAGCCATGGTTGGTTTCACATGGTGAAGAACCACCACTGAAGCCTGAATTAAGGGAAAGGGTGGTGGGTTGCCAAGAGTAGAAGTCAATGAGAGCCACCACATGGAGTCATCAGTACAGACCAACCAGTCTAAGAGATCATTCTTAGAAGAGAGAAGAGAGAGGTAGTGGCTAGATCGATGACTGTGATGGTTAACTTATGTGTCAACTTAACTGGGTTAAGGGACACCCAGACAGCTGGTAAAACATTATTTCTGGGTGTGTTTGTGAGGATGTTTCTGGAACAGATTGGCATTTCAGTCAGTGAACTGAGTGAAGTAGATTCACCCTTACTAACATGGGCTGGCATCAGCCAATTCATTGAGGGCCCAAATAGAAAAAAAAAGGCAAGGAAGATTGGGCGAACTGGCTCTGTCTTTTCCTGAGCTGGGACATCCATTTTCTCCTGCCCTTGGACATCAGAGCTCCTGGTTCAAAGTTCCCCTGAGTCTCACCCCCAATCCCCTCCAATTCTCAGGCCTTTGGACTAGGAGTTACACCAGAGGCTCTGCTTCTTCTTAGGCTTTTGGACTCAAACTGAATTACACTACTGGCTTTCCTAGGCTCCATAATTGCATGAACCAATCCAATAAAAAAATCTCCTTTTGCACCACTGCACTCCAGCCTTGGTGAGGAGCGAGACTCCATCTCAAAAACAAAAAACAAAACAAAAAAAATCTTTTAGCTATGTATCTATGTATTTCTGTATGTATCTGTGTATCTATGTATTAGTCATCAATCCATCCACCCATCCATTCATCCATCCATCCATCCATCATCCATCCATCCATTCAAGCAACCATTCAACCATTCATCTATCCTATTGGTTTTGCTTCTCTGGAGAACTCTGACTGATACAGTGGTCCTAGGAAAACCCTAGTTTTCTGCAAAATAGAGAGGGAAGTGGAGAAGCTGGTGACAAGGAAGACAAGAGGCGAAGGCAGGGAGTGGACATAGGAAGAGAGCTGGAACAGATACTTTTTGGTGTGGGTGGAGGGGCTTGGTTTCTGTACAGGCATGAAGGCAGAGAAGTGATTCCAGGAAGGAAGGAGGGATGAAGGGCACCTGTTTGATTTGATCATGTGAAGGAAGTCAAGAGCTTGTCATCATGTCAAGGTGAGAAGAGACTGGAACCTATGGAGAGAAATGAGTGTGTGAAACAGCTGGGATAAACTGGGTAGGATGGCAGACTCTTGAGATTGCCAAGAAGTTGCTTAGCCTGAGTCCCAGAGAAGTGTGCATTTATATTTCTCGAGTTTTCTTGGTAGTGGCTCAACTTGACCACAGAGGCCAGCATTGCAGAAATTGGTTAAGGCAGACAGAGGCCTGGAAATCAGATCAAACTTGCTCCTCAGTGCCTTCTCCCTCCCTCTGCCAGCTCTGTGCCTGGAGTGCAGGATGGGAAAGAAGAGAGGTGGTTTGGAAGCAGGAGGCAGGGAGCCCACATCCCTGCCTTACCCTACCTCCTGCCACCACCTGGGCAGCACTGCAGTGAGCTCAAGGATGAGGAGGCTGACTCAGGTGACTGAGAGTCTCCTCTCAGAGCAAGTTGCTGCCCAGATCCAGGGCTGGCCGAGCCATCTCTCCAACCAGATTTCAGAGAGAGGTGGCTGGCGGGAGCATGGTGATCTCACATGTCTCAGCACACTCCTTTCCCACCAGCTTCTGGGAGGTGTGAGGCGTGCTTAGAAGTTCTATGCTTTCAGCCTCACTCTTTACCAGGATGGTCATTTATGCCTAAGGTTCAGATTCTCAGAGTGGTCCCTGTCCCCAGAGTAAGAACTACTTGCCCTACCTCCTGCCACCACCCAGGCAGCACTGCAGTGAGCTTGGGAGTAAGGAGGTCGACTCAGGTGGCCCAATTCAGAGCAGGCACCCAACTACTTTAGAGCGAATTTCCCCCTGAACTCCTGGGGTAGTAGCCAGTGCCCCCCAACTCCTAACCCAAGTCCAAATTCCCAGCAGGCCCAAAGAAACATGAATAAAGCTGCCATCTCCTTTCTAGACATACATGGATGGGGCTCTGCCACAGGCATTGGCTATAAGCAAGTTGGTTTCTCTTAGCCATACAATGTGACAGCAACAGGAAGAGAAAGGCGTGGCCCAGTTAAAGGCCACTGGGGAATGTGAGCAGGATCAATGCTAGTTGAGAAGTCTGGGGTATCTTTTTAGTAACAGCTTTATTGAAATATAATTATTCACACACCATATAATTCAACCATTTAAAGTATATAATTCAATGATTTTTAGCATATTCATAGAGCTGTGCAACTATCACCAAAATTAATTTAAAAATATTTTACCACCTTGAAAGAAACCCTGAGCCATTTAGCTATTACCCTATAATCTCCCCAACATCCCCTACCCCTAAGCAACTACTAATCTACTTTCTGTCTATAGATTTGCCTATTCTGGATATTTCATGTAAATGGAATCATATAATATGTGGTCTTCTGTGTCTGGCTTCTTTCAGTTCGTATAATGGTTTCAAGTTTCAACCATGTTGCAGCATGTATCAGTACTTCATTCTTTTTTATGGCTGAATAATATTCCAGTGTATGGATATACCATAGTTTGTGTATTCATTTATCGGTTGATAGACATTTTAGTCATTTCTAGTTTTCGACTATTAAGCATAATGCTTCTATGAACACTTGTATACAAGTTTTTTTGTGTGAACATATGTTTTTATTTCTCTTAGGTGATATACCTGGAATTGAGATTGCTGGGTCATATGGTAACTCTATGCTTAACTTTTTGAGGAAATGACCAACTGTTTTCCAAAGTAGCTCATCTTTTTCCATTCTCTGGGGCAGTGTATGAGAGTCCCAATTGTCCACAGTCTTGTCAACACTTATTATTATCTGACTCTTTGATTATAATCATCTTACTGTATATAAAGTGGTATCTATTGTGATTTTGATTTGCCTGATGACTAATGATGTTAAGCATCTTTCTATGTACTAATTGGCCATTTGCCTATCTTTGGAGAGATGTCTGTTCAGATCCATCACTTTTCATTTCATTTTATTTTATTTTGTTTTTTTAAGATGGAGTCTTGCTTTGTCACCCAGGCTGGAGTGCAGCAGCATGATCTTGGCTCACTGCAACCTATATTTCAAGGGCTGTATAGCCACATGTGCCCAGTGGCTAGTGTATTGGACAGAGCACATATAGAATATTCCCATAAATGCAAAAAGTTTTACTGGGCATTGTTATAGAGGCTAAGTTACATGTCTAAGATGACATATGGGTCATCCATCATCCTTAAACTCTGAGTCCTTGGGTCAGTGCTGGATCTCAAGCATGAACCTAATTGACAAGAGAAAAAAGAACTTACAAGAAGAAGAAACATTAAGTTGTTTTCATGGTTCTAAAGTTCTCTAGTATTTTTAAAAAGTCAGAAGAAGCCACCAGCAAATGAACCCAAGTCAGCTGATGTTCCATGAGAGTACTTCAGCACCAGGCACTGTGCTTTGTTTTGTGTTACCAGGAACACAAAGTTGAGTATGTTTCCTGATTGCAGAGATCTTTATGGTTTTCTATGGAAGACTGGACACATATAGTTAGTACAAAGTAGCATACAGTTATTATCTTCAGAGAGATGCAGGCAACCAGCTTGGGGGCTGGGGATTAAGACTCACTCCCACAGGCATCTCTATAGTACACACACCTTGATAGATGTCCTATGCTTCCTAGCCATTTAAACATCCCCTTGTCTTTTTGACTCCCAGAGAGCATGACCAGCTTCAGGGAAGAACATACCAATTGTGTTATTACAGGGCTGCGCTTTGACACTGACTGACATCTGGTCAACCCTACAATACTAAAACTGCACAGACTCAAAGTGCAGAAGAGGCTGACAGCCCCAGTGAAAAACTGAGTTCTCCAGTTCTGACTTCCAGGGGTTATTCAAAGTGTCAGGGAAGTGGGGCAGGGAGTGGCGGAGGGAAGACATTCTAGAAAATTGATGAGGAGTGTTTGGGCTGGGGCCTTTTGGAAACTGCTCCCATCCCGAGGCTGGCCCAGCCTGCCCCATCTCACCCCAGTGCCTTTGAAGTGTGTTACCTGGACGGGGAGCTGAGCCATGCTTGGCAGGAAGGGGCGGAAGGCTGTGTGGTCTGGCACAAGGCAGAGCAGAGGGGCAGCGGGACTAAGCTAGGATCTGGTGCTGACTCACGGCACCTCTGCAGCCAGCATTCCACCAGCCAGTCCAGCTGGAAAATGAGAGAAGGACCTAAGTGGAGACCTCACTGAGAAATCCAGATGTCTTTCACGAGAATAAACAAGGCAGCCCTCCTTTCTTTCTCTGGCTCACGTTTCTCACTTTGTGTGTGTGTCTGTTTCTAGGTCTCTGGGAGTGTGTATGTGTGTGTGTCTCTTTTAGCTTTGAGCATTTTTCTCTGTTCTCTGTCCTTTTACTTTCCATATAGATCCACGTCAGGGCTTGATTTCGGTGTCTGCCTCGGTCACTGTCTTCAGGTATCACTGGGCAGAGTCTGTAGTATCCTCCTCCCCCCACCTACCTCCCTATACCTGTCTTTAACTTCCCTTCTAGTTCAAGCAAGGTCTGGGTTTCTGCTGAGTCTTCTGAGTGGTGTGTCTCGGCGGCCTCTGCTCTTCCTCCTTGACAATAGAAATGTTGGGGGTGGGGGAATAGACAAAGCTCTTGACCTGGCAAAGGCCTTGCAGGACTCTGGCTCTGTTCGTTGCTGGAGCAACAGCAGATATTTATTTATTTATTTTTTAAATAGGCACTTCTGGTACAGGAACAAAGAACAACAAGAAAAAACCCCACTCCTTTAAAGTATGTACTTTTCTATGGCCTTGGATTTCATTTTCTTTGCCACCCCGTGCCTTACCCCCAGAGTCCTCAGGCCACACATCCTCCATCTTTCTACCTCTGCATCCTTCCTATTTATCAGAAAGAAAAATCCATTTACCTCCCCCGGCCTTCCTCTCCCATCCCATTCTTCCTCATGTAGGGTGATTTGGAGAGTAGCTTGACTTGAATTGTCTACATTTCATTTGACTCAATTTTCAGAGGGACACCCTTCTTCAGTGTCTGACTCTGTCTGAAAACATACCGGCTGGGAGTCATGCAAAACTGAGTTGGACCACGATGCCTCCCTCAGTTAGCTGAGTGACCCTGGTGTGTTCCGTTTTGAGCTTCGGTGCTCCTTACTTGTAAAACAGAAATAATTTAACCCACAATGCAAGGTTGGTAGGAATGAGAGATGGGATAATATACATAACATTCTTAAGCATACTGTTCAATAAGTAAACGGGCTTTCCACCTGAAGTTCCAACTCTTCACATTCACTGTGGCTAGCAAAGAGTATTCCTTCTTTTTAAGATCGCCTTGGCTTCTCCTCTTAGTGTATTCCCATTTCCTTCTGTACCAGGCATAATGATGATTGTGTGTCCTGCCTCTGTTCATGGGGAGTGAGCTTTAGTGCTTCGAACCTCTCCTGCCCCATCACGGTGACTGCTCAAGGCAGGACACCTGATCCCATCAGGATCCACCCATAGGTGAGTCTGGGACAATTGGATTCTCTCTTTCATAAATGGGAATGAAAGGCACACAGGAGGAAGGATCAGTTAGGGGCAGTCGTGGGAGGTGAGAAGGCTTAGGAAGATGGAGTATTGGAACAAGGATAAGATGAACACATAGTAGCAGGCGAGGAAGATGGAATCAAGAGACAGTGGCCCTGGATCACAAAGGCTTTTGGTTCTCCTGTTCCAGGGACCCATGACATCTTCCCCATTATCCCACGACATTCCTGTTACCTTTTCAACCACTGCTCTATTCTCTTGAACTAGTTGGAGAAGGTTTCTGTTCCTGGCAACCCGAAGAGGCTTTATGAGAACATTGTCATGGATTTTCTGATTCTGAGTGCTGCTTGGCTGTCACAGAAGTCCTCTTCTTCTCTCACCTTGAAGGGTTGGGGATTCTGTGTCTTCATGGAATGTCAACTCTGCAAGGTGCTGCACGACAGGAGTTCATTCTTCCATCAGTTTTCGTGCTAGACAACTTTCACGCTTAGGAAACTCCTGTAGCATCCAGCAATATTCCTCTTGCTGCAGTTTGAACTCTTCTTCTCATTGTTCTTCTTCTTCTTTTTTTTTTTTTTTTTTTTGAGATGGAGTTTTGATCTTGTTTCCCAGGCTGGAGTGCAATGGTGTAATTTCGGTTCACTACAAACTTGGTCTCCTGGGTTCAAGCGATTCTCCTGCTTCAGCCTCCTGAGTAGCTAGGATTATAGGCGCCTGCCACCACACCCAGCTAATTTTTGTATTTTTAGTAGAGATGGGGTTTTGCCATGTTGGCCAGGCTGGTCTTGAACTCCTGACCTCAGGTGATCCGCCCACCTTGGCCTCCCAAAGTGCTGGGATTACAGGTGTGAGCCACTGCGCCTGGCCTCATTGTTCCTTTCCCCCACTCCCCCTTTGGAAGCCTTGTAACTCTTTTTTTTTTTTTTTTTTTTTTTTTTTTTTAATTGATTGGGTTCAAGGAGACCACAGATCAGACTCTGAATTTCTCAAGGGAGAGATTCTGGAGACATAAAGTCTGTTTTGAAAGTTTTAAACTCTATCTTACCTTCGTAAGATGCCTGATGTTTTGGATCTCAGCCCTATTTTTTTGAGAATTCACCATACATTCACAGATGTCATCTCTTGGTCCTTCCCACAATATCTGGCTGGCTCAGTGAACCCATTCTCCCAACCTGGAAATAGAAGCCTAGAAGAAGGCTGGCTGGGGGCTTGGGTATCTGAGGCAAGTCAGCTTTGGGAACCTGGGAAGAATGCCTCCTTTCCCCACTATCCCAGGCTCATTGCCAAACTGCCAACTAGAGACCCGAGCTCTGGGCAGAACTCATTTCAGAGTGAGTCAGAAACATGAGGGAGTCTTGTTCTCACATGCCGACCAAGGGAAAAGCCCCAAGGGAGATGTTTCAAGGAGTCCTACCAGATACTTGGGAGATCTTTTCTCTTCTCTATTGGGAGAGACAGCCCACCCACTTGGCAGATGCCCAGCTCTCCAGACTGAGTGCCAGGAAAAGAATTAGAGATGTCCTGAGACCCTGGCTCCAGGGCCGTGGTCTGTCTCTATGGAGTGCAGGGTCGGGACCATTCATAACAGGCACAAAGCACTCCTCTGGCCCTTTAGCAAGACAGCTGCCAAGACAGCACCCCCACTGACCTGGACATCTCTGTGATGTTACCTTAGAAACCAGAAAAAGCAATCTAAGCCACTTCTTTGATTTTCTCTAGCATCTGGAAATTAAACTTTTTACATGAGCCAATACTTTTAGCCTTTTTCTTAACCCAAACTTCCTCTCCCAGGACTGCTGTGGAGGGAGAATTTAGAACGGGTGAGCTGAGAACCTTCCGGGATGCCAAAGGTCCTTGACATTTGGTGAGTTTGAGTACTCCTAGTACTCAAGGGTAAGTGCAGTTTGGTTGGATCTCTCCAGGTAGGGAGCCTTTTAAAATCCCAGAATTTCCAGGCAGGCACCTGCTTCCTTTCAACATTGCAGGGGCCATGGCCATCAATGAGGGCAATTTCCTTACACCACACGTCCCAGGGACAGTGTCTCTGCATGGCCTGGTGAGGGGCAGGGCCTCCAAAATCAGATGACTAGATTTCGAGTCACGGATGACATTCCTGAGTGAGATCAGGGGTCAGGGAGGTGGTAAGAGGCATGAAAAAAATGCACTACTCCCTAGCTCCCCAGCCCTGGGTAATTTTTAGATGACTACATGCAAATAGAGAGAATTGACAATGGATCGAGGTTCACGTTCATGGATAGAATGTTTATGTGGGCCTAGGTGAGAGTACCTCTGTGGAGAGCCTAGAAGCAGATGCCTTAGGGTTAGGGAAGCCTGATAAAATCTAGGGAGTCCAGTTAAATTTGAATTTCAGATAAACAGCAAATAAATTGCAGTAAAAGTGTCTCCCACTCCATAGTAGACACACTTATTTTAAAAATTATTATTATTATTTGAGATGGAGTTCTGCTCTTGTTGCCCAGGCTAGAGTGCAGTGCCGCGATCTCGGCTCACTGCAACCTCTGCCTCCTGGGTTCAAGTGATTCTCCTGCTTCAGCCTCCCAAGTAGCTGGGATTACAGGTGCCCACAAAAATTATTTGTCTATAATTCAAATTTAATTGAGTGTGCTATATTTTTATTTGTTAACTCTGGCAACTCCTCTTGGGTGGGCCCAGTCCCTGGCATCTTCAGGTTTGTGTGGAGCTGGTGTGCATGTACATCTGCATGTAGGACATTTGGGGTACCAAAGCAAATAGGACTATCTAGGCCAGAGGTCATTTCAGTGTTTTTGTTTTGTTTTTTGAATGATTCCATAATTGTTAATTTTCTATTTCGAAACATTTCTCAAGTCCTTGGAGATCCTTGGAGAATTCCAGAGGCCCTCCAGAAACTTGACTGATGGATCTTCTTAATTAAATTTCCCCACTAGGTCATTAGGAAGAAGGAGCTAGCTGGGAGTCTTAGAGTCATATGTGATCTTCCCCCTTTCTTTCTGTCATTATTTCGGATCGCTCTCCTGCACTCCTCTTTCTTCTCTCTGACGAGCCACCAAGGAGATAAAATATGAAGTCAGAAGCCCTAAGAGCTTAGGCGTGGTGGTGAAAAATAAAATCAAATCTTAGTGAGGTGTGAGTGCATGAGAGAGGGGCATCCAGCAAGGGCTTTGTGGGCGCGGCGAGAAAAAGCTTGGGGCTAGGACTCAGGGAGCTTTGGCAGGAGTTGAATCAGTCCTCCGCCGGTCTAGGAATGGCAGACTCCACACAGCTGGCTCCGGGCTGTGCAAAGGGAGTGGCAGGTGAGGGCTGTTAGCCCCTGGCTGGATCCCGGAGGAGGGAGGGTGGGCACCCCGGCATCACAGGTTGCAACAAACTCCAAAAGATTGCACAGGCCGGGAGCGGTGGCTCATGCCTGTAATCCCAGCACTTTGGGAGGCTGAGGTGGGTGGATCACGAGGTCAAGAGATCGAGATCATCCTGGCCAACATGGTGAAACCACGTCTCTACTAAAAACACAAAAATTAGCTGGGCATTGTGTTGCGTGCCTGCAATCCCAGCTACTTGAGAGGGTGAGGCAGGAGAATCGCTTGAACCCGGGAGGCAGAGGTTGCAGTGAGCCGAGATCGTGCCACTGTACTACAGCCTGGCCACACAGTGAGACTGTCTTAAAAAAAAAAAAAAAGATTCCTCAGAGCACTCTGGTTGCCCTGGAATAGCGGTGTAAGTGCCATCACCAGGCTGGGATGTCTGGATCTTTTTGTTCAGGGCAGATTTGCCACTGTTTGATGCTAGTTTGTCAGAAGACTTGACCAATATTGAGTAGTGTTAAGTGTGGGACGGAGGTGAGGAAGCAAGCTGGTTCCAGGTTTCCAGCTCTGGCAAGCTCTCCTGTTTGCCTGGTAGGACGTGTCCTCTGGAACCAAGTGTTCCTGTGGCATCCAGGGTAAGCATCTGCTCCTTGCCTTCTTGGCTACCTTCTTGGGAGACATTTGGGTCCCAGCTCTAATGCCTGGAAGCCCACACTTCACCACAGTGAGTGAGGGGCCTCCTGGGCCAGGGCAGGCTGTTCAGCCCACCAGTATCTCATTCTCTAGACCCAGACAATATGCCTGACTCCAGCTCCTGGAAAAGCTGGGTCTGGTCAAATGGGAGGACTCAACGTGTTAGTGCACGTGGGAGGGCAGGATTTCTGCTGTTTTCCCTGTCCCTCCAATTTATTGGCCAACGCAGGCACCAGCTAGTTCCCTACTGACCCTGCCAAGGCATTTTTCTCCTCTTTGCCACACCTTGAACTCTCATTTAGCTCAGGGTCGCAGACAAAACCATATACCCCTTTAGCCTCGGTTTCCTCGTCGGTAAGTGGCACTTCATCCATAACTCAGCTTTAAACTAGGACATCCCTTCCTTAAGTCTTTGCAGATGTAGATCAAGAGTTAAGAACCACTTTGTAAAGGCTCTCGGGGTTGTCTCTGATATTCCCACTTTCTTAAATTTGGGGGATTCATGAAGATCTCGAGATATAATCCTTGGGAATGTCAAGAGTTTACTGTACATTAAAATACTGATAGTGTGTTATCTTGTGTTCTGGGACAATGGATGATCTGAAAAGTCTTCTTTGAATCTTTATGTATGGATATACATTTTTGTTTTTTGGTACAGTGAGAAATAAACCATAAAGACTTTAAAGACTGTTATGAGAGGGAGAGGTCATTTGTTCACCTCCTTCTCAAGGGTGCTAAGGGATGAGCGACGGTTTTGTGTAAGGAGGCAGAGATTCGGTTCCATGACCTCTGGAAGGATCTTGCAGTACACCATTCTGTGCTCAGTGCGCACGGTCCTTTCCCGTACCTATCTGGGGGAGCCTGTTGCCAGGATCCAGAAGAGAAGAGAAGGAAAGGGAATGGGAAAGGGAGACTGGAGGAGAGAGAAAGAAGAGCAAAAGAGAAAACTGCACCATCATGAAAAATTTGAAACCTTCCTTTCAACTTTTCCCTTATAATTAGTGGACGCAGCTGGAGGGAAGAACCCTGGGTGAGTTGCAACTTGTTGGGCTCCAGTCCACAGGATGTGTGAGGCTGGCACGGCATTTGGGGCAAAGACTCCGTTCTCAGATGGCTCTTCTCCCTCTCTGTCTTTTTGTTTTAATTCCCTGCCTGGGAGGGGCTTGTGAGGGGTTTGAGACATTTTAGTGTCCTCAGCCAAGAAACCTTTCCTACAGGGCTGGTCTGGAGATGCTGGGAAGGAGGTGGTCGAGGCAGGCTTCTTTCCACAGTGACTCAGGAGCCAGCTCCTAAAAGGGCTTGGGGGATGTCATAGGGAAGGTCCTGAAGGAGGAAGGGGGAGGGCCAGGATCCTGCAGGGGCAAGTGCAGTCTGGCTGGATCTCTCCAGGCAGGAAGCCTCTTAAAATCCCAGAATTTCCAGGTGAGCACCTGCTGCCTTTCAGCATGGGCGCAGCCATGGCCATCAATGAGGGTAATTTCCTTGTATCGTGGGTCCCAGGGACAGTGTCCCTGCATGGCCTGGTGGTGAGGGGGCAGGGTCTTCAAAGTCAGATGACTAGATTTGAAACCTGAGTCTCTGCTTACCGTCTGCGTAAGCTGCAGCAAGTTACTCAATTTCTCTCTGTCCCCCAGTTTACTCATCTGGCAGATGGGTATAATGGTAATATACCTCCTTAAGAAGGCTGCTCAGCATAGCCCCTGGTACATGGTGAGCATAGGTATCAGCTTCTGTTATTGCTATAGTGGGAGACCACATGGGTTTTGTTTGTGAACAGGACCCTCCTGCCTTCTTGTCCCATTCAGAGTTTGCTGCAGCAGGAAGGACTGAGATTCTGTGCCAGTGAGAACCTCCATCTGTAAACAGTTGATATGGCCCCTGGAGGCAGAAGTGTTGCCTTTGCATTGAACCAGAGCAGGTCCACTGGCGAGGATGCCTGGAGGTGGCTGTGCATGCAACAGAGGGCACTGTGGCTGGTGCAGCTCCTGGCTGGGCGATCACTCCTCTCCTGTCCCTATCCAATCAGCTATGCCTAGGGCTGAGTTCTCACCTTTTGCCATCATTCCTGTGCAGTGGTACCCAGGTGAGCAGCACAGGTCACAGGAGAGCAGAGGGATTCTTTGGTGTCATCCATCTAGTATGAGGTACTTCTCCCTGCAGGGAGACTGTGCTTACTCACTTGGCATCTACACCGCCTTATGTATAGTAAACACTTAACAGTTGCTTTCTAAATGAAATTGGTCACCATAATAATAGTTAACATTAATTGCTTACTGTATGTCTGTTCTATAGACTATACCACATGCATTCCCCTATGTAATCCTTGAAACAATCTCATTTGACAGATGAAGAAACTGAGACCTGGAGAGGTGAAATGAACCTTTTCAGTGTCCCTAAGCAGCAAGTGGCAGAGTTGGAGACAAAAGAAAATTTTCTGCCTTTAAATTCTGTGCCTTTTTTCTTTACAGGCATCTACAGTACCCTCCTCACTAGAGCCTCCTTCTTTCCCCTTCCCCATGGTTTCTGGAGACGGCTTTTCCTAGTCTCATTCTGCAAAAGACATTTGCAGAATGCCCATCTTGGAACAGGGCCACCGAGACCGTCAGGAACTGACCAACACAGCTTTATTTCTTGCAAAGCAAAAAGGCACTTTAAGCCCACAAGCCTGGCCAGTCAACTTCAAAACAGCTGTCACCCTCTGCTTTCTACCTTATCCATCTTTGGGTTCTGAACCCATTCCTCTCACTTAGGTAGCTCCAGAGCCTTCAGAATTAGGGCTGTCACTCTGCCTTGCAAGAGGGTGATGGATTTCCCTGGAGGCAGTTCAGTAATGTGCACCTACCCCTCCTCCTCTGCCATCCTTTCTCTCCCTATTTGTATTCCTCCCTAGACTGCAGGTGTCAGTTAGGTACCCTTGAAGGATTGTAGTAATTTCCTCTTGCCGCTGTACCAAGTTACTCCAAAGTTAGTGAATTAAAACAGCACAAATTTATTCTTTTATAGTCCTGAAAGTCACAAGGCTAAAATCAGGGTGTTGCAGGGCTGGTTTCTTCTGGAGGCTCCAGGGGAAAATCTATTCCTTGCCTCCTCCAGTTTCTAGCTGTTGGCACACCTTAGCTTCTTGGCTCATGGCTGCATCACTCCAATCTCTGCCTGTGTTTGTCATCACATCACCCTTTCCTTTCTCTATATCCACTGCCTGCCTCTCTTATCATAAGACCTATGTAATTATATCACTGGGCCCGTTCAGATAATCTGGGACAATCTCCCCATCTCCAAATCCTTTGTTTACTTCTGCACAGTCCCTTTTGCCATATAAGGTAATGTATGCACAATTTCTGGGATTAGGGCATGGGTATCTTTGGGAGGCATTTTTCAATTGACCACAGGGATGGTTTGTGCATCTAGAATTGCCTTCTTTCAACCTGCCTGTCCGTTATAACAGTAAACAAGAGCGTGAACTCTGTAGCTGGAACTAGCCTGGCACTCTATGTGCTGGCATCATCTTGCTGACTTTTTACAACCTTTCCATGATGCTGGCACCATTACATTTGTTCCTGCCTTATAGAGAAGAAGCTCTATAAAGACTGAGGATTTAAGCAACTTGCTTGAGGTCATACAAGGAGTAAGTCAAGGACTTGAGATTTGAGCCCTGGTCTATTTGATTCCAGGATCATTCCGTTCAACATGACACTCTCCCTACCATGGTAGCCAGGCTCCAATGACCCTGATCACTCTCCTAGGGAGACCCTTCCCACACTGTATCAGGATTGGTCAGTGTGATGAATGGGATACCAGGAAAGTGATGGTGTGTGTCTTCTGAGGCTGGGTTGCAAAGACACTGTAGCTTTTGCCTTGTTCTCTTGGACACTTGCCCTGGGGTCTAGATGCCATGCCGTAAGGACTCTCTAACAGCCCTGTGGAGAGGTTCACAAGGTGAGTCACTGAAGCCTCCTGCCAACAGCCAGCACCCATGGGCCAATTGTGAGTGAACCATCTTGGAAAGTGGATCCCAGCTTAGTCGGACCCTCAGATGACTGCAGCCCCAGCTGCTATCTTAACTGTAACTTCATGAGAGACCCAGAGTCCAAACTACCCAACTAGGGCACTCCCAAATTTCTGACCCATGGAATCTATGAGATAACAAGTGTTGATTGTTCTTTTTAGACACTAATTCTTGAAGCAATTTGTTACACACTCATAGAAGACTAATACAAGGCCTAAGTTCCATAAGTCGGAACAGGTTTTGCTCTGGTTTGGCTATGTCAGAGGAGGTGCTAGTTAGGCCTCTGAAACCCACATTCCATTCCAGCTTTGCAGCCCTGGAATGGAGAACCTGACAATTCCAGAGCATTCCCCATTCCGGAGCCATTTTCCCCAGATAACTTTTCATTTGTTACTCCCTTGCTCTAAAACCATCAATGGCTCCTTAATGCCCATGAATGACTCTCTAGGGTGCAAACTCCTTAGTCTGGCATTTGCCCTTGCCCTGTGCCTCCTTCACAGTCCTTCCAGTCTCATTTCTCATTGCTCCATGGCAGACCCTTCAAGCCTGATCAGACCAAGGTGCTCACTGCTGCTGCCTCTCTTCTTTGTCCACTTGCAAGCACAGCTCTCCCTTGGTTGGTTGCCAATGAATGAACAAATACAGACTGAAGATCTGCTAGGTACCAGCAGCTAATGATGGATGCTTCTGCAGGCAGCATCTCAATGTTCACCAAAAGGGATTTTTATAGATAAGGAAACTGAGGTTAAATGACTTTCCCAAAGTCCCAACGGAAGCAAATGACACAGTCAGTCCTTGGGCCCTGCTCAACCTGTGGTTTTAAGTTCAGTTATTTTTCCACTGTACCATATTGCGTTTCACTTACACTTCTATGGAATTTTACAATTTGTAAAGTCTCCGATTATTGACAATTTTTATTGAGCCTCACAGCAGCCCAATGAGATAGATAGAGCAAGAGTTCCTTATCCCTTTTCACAGATAATAAACCTGGCATGAGAATGAGGATTTGCTCTCATGGAGACAAGTATCAGAGCTGGAATTTCCAACTTAGATCTCTGTCTGCAGATCCACTGCGCTCCCTTCTGCCTTCTCTTTGCTCCTCTCCCTAAAGCTACCATAGATTCTCGCATATAATTGATACCCAGTACATATTTGTGGAGGACCAATTGATTAATTTTTTAAATGTATTCTTCAATAAACAGTGCAAAAAGGTCCAGGTGTCAAGAGAGTTGTTTAGGATGAATAACTGAAACTAACTTGAAGAAAGAACTTTAAAAGAAGTAGCAGGGAGGTATAAAGGCAGACTTCAGAAGGAACTTTACTATGGAAAGGGCCACTGGTCACTGAAAGTTGAAAAAAGGAGGCTGTGGAATTAATGAGGCTGAGGAAGCTCCAAGAATGACCCACACTTGTCTGGGAGAAAGAAAGTGTTACTTATTCTTAGGGGCAGGGTGATGGTCAGAATGAGCCATGGATCCCAGCGTCCATGACTCAGCTATGGGGGTGTCATTGTTATCCCTTGTTGCTGAAGCAGAGTGGGGAGGTTGTGTCACTTTCTCTTTTGGGCACTTCCTGTCCCTGAGGGCTGGCACTTCACTGATGAACAAGCTGTTCTAGAATGAGGTTCTTTGAGGACCAGGTTACACAGGTTCAGGCTCTTTGGGCTTGTGAGAGGCCCCACAAGTCGCCTGTCACACATCTGACTTTGCACACACCTGACCTTGCACACACCAGAATGCTGTAGTAGTCACTCAATACATATATGCTGAAGGACCAAGAGGAGGTTACATAAATGTGTAGCAGTGGCTTTCCCCTGTCTCTGAAGGACTCTCAAAATATTTCACCCTGTCTTGGACACCAACTTCAGACTTGGCTGTCCTGTGTTGTCAGGGATGCCTTCTGCCCTCTAACCCCACTCCAGCTAAATCCAGTGGGCTCTTGTCCTAACCTCTGTGGACCTAGTCTAGGACTGGTGACCCCCAGCCCATGATCATCTTGAGCTGGTGTCTAAAAGCACCTTTTCATTCAGATTCAGAATGGGTAAGTGATGAGAAGAGACTTAGGCACAGCACAGAAGGAGACCTGGGTGCAAGGTGCCCTCATGCACTGGGCTCTCTATGCTTAAGACCCCCTTGCAGAGTCCACCTTGGGGTCTGTGTAGGTGACTGGTGAGGGTAGGTGGCCCTTCCCAGGTCACAGTCTGTGTGAATGGGCACCAAAACCTCCATCTGGGAGCCAGGGGATGTGGGTGAACTTAGGTCTACACAAAGTGGCAAAGGTGACATTGAACAAGTTCTTCCCACTCTGGGTCCCCAGATTCTCACCAAGAATGAGGGGAATGGATTCCTCCGTTCTGTCCTCAACAGTTGTTCCCTGAGTACCTACTATGTGACAGGCACTTCAATGATTCAGCTTCTACAGTCATAGGGCACATTTAGAGCAGAGGCAGGTGAAAACCAAATAAAGCAGTGAGCAATAGGTAATGGATGTAATGTCAGATGAGATGAGTGTCATGCAGGTAAACTCGGCAGGTAAGTGGGGTGAGAGTGGTGGGCCCACCTTAGAGAAGATGTCTCCCAAGAGGTGACATTTGGGTAGAGACTGAATGAAAGGAGGGAGCAGGCCACACGTATATCTGGAGGAGTGGATCCTCAGCAAAGGAACTGAAAATGCAAGGCCATTAGAAGGGAGCCTGTTTGGTGTATTTGAGAAACAGCAAGGAGACCAGGTGAGGACAGAGTGCAGAGAAGTAGCCAGGCACTGGGGCCATGGTAAGGACCTTGGATTGTTTCCTAAGGGACTGAGGACACCATGAGAGCCATGAGAACAAGGGAGTGGCATGGTCTGGCTGGTGTGTTAAAAGGATAAGTTGATTCCCAAGTTCTACAGCTATAGGCTTCTTCCAGCTCAAGGCTAAGCAGATCTGGCTTAGTAGGGGAGGCGGCAGGATAGTCCCAAAGCCAGGTCCTGCCCTACAGGCAGACTTTGCACACGGTGCCAGGTCGGACTGTTGTAACCTGCCTGCTCACGTCTCATCCTGTCGCTGCAGGCAAGCCTCAGCCCAAGACCTCGCTGGGGTGCAGGAACGCAGAGCTAGCTAACAGATTGGCTGTAGCCCCCAAACCAGAAGCCCAGAGTAGCTGTCGGGTTAGGGTGTGGGATACTAACTTAGGAGTTAGATGTTGGATATCTCAACCACTGCCAAATGATAGATTCTTCCCTCTTTAAAAACTTGTTCCTCTTTTCTTCCCCTGTCCTTCTCATTCTCCCAGCCCCATCTTTATTTATTCTTCTGCTTACTTTCCTTTTTTTCCCTATTATCCATCCTCCGAGAATTGCATAGTATCTCCTAAGAGTCAGAAGTTTGTCAAGCAGAAATGAACAAAATTGGGTCAGGTGCTGTGGCCCATGCCTGTAATCCCAGCACTTTGGGAGGCCGAGGCAGATGGATCACTTGAGATCAGGAGTTTGAGACCACCCTGGCAATACAGTGAAACCCCGTCTCAAGTCAAAATACAAAAATTAGCTGGGCGTGGTGGTGGGCGCCTGTAGTCCCAACTACTCGGGAGGTTGAGGCAGGAGAATCACTTGAACTCCGTAGGCAGAAGTTGCGCCACTGCACTCCAGCCCGGGGAAACAGAGCAAGACTCCATCTCAGAAAACAACAACAACAACAACAACAACAACAACAACAAAAAACCAAACTAAGATGGGATCCCTGGCCCAAAGCTAAGACACCTGCTTTGGGTCTCAAAACTAGGGATCTATAGAGCCTGTGTTTGAAACCAAGCAGTGTGATTCCAGAGTCCTGCTTGGATACCTCCACCTTCTCGCCTCCCGCACCTATGTTATGGAACACACAAAGCACTGCAGGAACACAGAGGGAACAGCAGTGGATCCAGCCTGCAGAGGGTGGAGGGGTCTCTCAAGGAAGGCTCCGCAGAGGAGGGGGTACTTGAAATAGGTTTTGAAAAGTGAGTAGGATTTTGCCAGGCAGAGAAGAGATATGGCAGGGAGGAAGGCCCAGAGCAAGAAGGCTGGAAAAAATCTATGGTGTGTTTGGGGAGCAACTAGTCAGTGACTTAAATCAAATACAGAAATGACGACTTCAGTGGAAAAATCAGACAAACTGGTGTTGTCTGACCCAATCCTGTAGTTTTTGTTTTGTTTTTAAGGAACTGCCAGTAAATAAACAGGATAAATACAGATAATTTTCATGTAACAAATGACATTAAATATTTATGTTATGTTCAGGTCAAAGGGTAAGTAAAATGGGGGTTGGGAAGGGAAGGTTGGGGTTGGGAACAGAGAGTTTCCTGTTTAGACAGAATGGTGTCTGGTCACTTGGTGACATTTGATCCCTGAGAGAAGAAAAGCCTGGGAAGCCTGGTGGAAGGGATCCCAAATGCGCCACTCTTTTGGAAAGCCACCTTGCAAGTCTTTTGTTCTCTTTCGTAGAAATGGTCTATTGTTAAGAGAATTAAGGTGTATAAGGGATTTAAAAAGAAGAAATTCTGATTCATAATAATAATACCTGCTATTTACACCACACCTTTCTCCCAAGGAGCTCAGAATACCGTAGGGAGATGATGTCATTCATTCCTCTCAACCTCATCCCTGCCTTCCTTGTCCCCAAACCATTCTCTCCCATCCCAACCCAGAGACACCCCAGCTTCTGTGGCCAGGATGGACGCCCCAGGGGATCTGCTGGGATGTGAGGTTTTCAGGACTTGGGGCCCAGGGCTCTGGTGTTTTTATTCTGCCTTCATCCCAGGCCCGCAAAAGAACACTAGATGTCTACGTGTCTGCTGTGGGAGGACCTCATGCTAATCATGCTAGAAATAAAGCAGTCTCTGCCTTTTCTAAAAATATCCAGAAAAGAAAACACCATGATCCTGTTTTTGAAAGTTTATCAGAGCCCAATACCATGAGGAAGTTCTTGATACCTAACTCAAATTTCTTCAGCTGTAGTGGAGCCCTCTTGTTTTTGGTCCTGTCTACCTTGGCATGAAGGGCAGGTAACTTATTTCTACCACTTCAAGGAGCCCACGGACTCTTCTCTGAACTGGCCAGTTTTTAAAGTTCATTGGTTGGATCCCCATCTTGCAAAGCTAGGCTTTTCTAAAGCTTATGGGGAGGAAGTTCTTGGATCCCAACTAGTAGAGGAGGAAGAGATGGGTCAAGTATTATAGGAGAAATAAATCAATTATGGCATGGCCTTTGTCCTGAAGGAGCTTTGGGAGAGGGTAAAGCGCATATCTATGAAAAGATAAACATCAACTTAAGGGTTAAATGTCAATGCAAGACAGCCATGTGCCATATCACTAGGGAGAGTATAATAATAATCATAGTAATAATAGCTAACTTTTACTAAGCACTTACTATGTGCAAGGCCTGCTCTAAGTACTTCATATTCATTAATTTATTTCATCCCTGTTTCTCTCTTTTGAGGTAGGAACTATTATCTCATTTTACAGGGAAGGAAACTGAGTCATAGAGATGCAGAAAAATTTGCCTAGGATCACAGTGTTAGTAAGTGCAAGATTTCAGGAAGTGAACCCAGATAATTTAGTACCAGAAGATGAATAATTAAATTGCAATAGGGGCCAGGTGTGGTGGCTCACTCCTGTAATCCTAGCACTTTGGGAGGGTGAGGTGGGCAGATCATGAGGTCAGGAGATTGAGACTACCTTGGCGAACACGGTGAAACCCTGTCTCTACTAAAAATACAAAAAATTAGCCAGGCATAGTGGCACGCACCTATAGTCCCAGCTACTTGGGAGGCTGAGGCAGGGGAATTGCTTGAACCCGGAAAGTGGAGGTTGCAGTGAGCTGAGATTGAGCCATTACACTCCAGCATGGGCAACAGAGCGAGACCCTGTCTCAAATAAAATAAAATTAAAAATAAATAAATTGCAATAGGGAGAAGAAGCAATTTTTATTATGATCAGATATTGGGAAGATTTTTGACATTTGTAAATGGTGGAGTCTAACTCTTGGAGAAGGTAGAAGGGATTTTGTGAACCAAGCTCTTTATGACTGGCAGAGTTACTGCACCTTCTTCAACTTTAGTGGGACTAAACTCAATCTTTCAACTTATGTGTAGAAATACCTGGACAGTTCCAGAGGCAGAGTGGGGTGGAGAAAGCTGGGGGTAAGGGGTGGAGACTCAGGCCTGGCTCAGCCTCTGACTCACTGTGTGCCCTAGAACAAGCCACTTTCTCTGTGGGCTTTCTTCCTTCTGGAAAATGCAGTGGTGTTGGACTCGATCTGATAGATCATGTCCAGCTCTAAATGTCATACTTCTAATGCTTTTTGTATAAATACACACACTATAAGGCACATGAATGACTCAGCCCAGCTTGGTCTTTAGCACGCGTCCTATGCCAAATGATCAAGAAACGTGTGTTGATTTGGTTGAATTGCTTTGGAAATATGGAGGAGTGGGGGCTCCTTTGGGGCCTGGAATGGGTGGACAGGACAGGTTTTATGGAGCGAGAGAGACCCAAGTGCGAATATGTAGAGCAAGTAGCTGAGGCCACTGCATTCTGCCCTGGAGGTGTGATGCTAAGTTACTGCACTGACAGTCATCCTCAGTCATTGTATCAGTTAGGATGTGTTCAATTGCAAGTAATAGAAAATTTCCCTGAAATTTGCTTAAACCAGAAAGGGGATGTTTTAGTTGGTAATACCGAGAAGTCCGACTGAGTGGCGGCTGCTTTAGGTTGGGCTCCATCAGGACCGCAGCTCACTGTGATTCTCTGAGCTCTGTCCTCCTCTAAATGTTGGCTGCATCCTCAGGCTGACTTGCCCAATGGCTGAAGATGGCAGCCCGCCACGACCATGGATGCATGCTTCTTGTTCTTATCCTCCCGCCGCCAACAGACCAAAGTTCTGTGCAGGACAGTACATAATTTGTGGGTTTAGTGTGAAAGGAAAATGTGGGACCCCTTGTTCAACAATGATTAAGAATTTCAAGAAGGCAAAACCGAGTATTACACCAACTGTGAGACCCAGTAAGTATGGGGCCTTGACCTTAAAGGTCATGTGCCCATGAGGTTGGGGCTGGTCCTGTGGTTCGCTCCCATTGGGCCAACTTGAACCCATCACTGTGATTCCCAGGGGAATGCCATGGGCTGCTTCACTTAAATTTGGATTATTGCTCATTCCTGGATCAACTCTTACGGTAAATTGAAAGGGATTATCTGACTGGTTTAGACCAATTAGGGCCTGTCTTTGGAGTTGGGGTGGGTCACACTCCACCCAACCTACAAGGGCTACATGGTAAAGGAGGAGGGGCAGCTACCCGTATCAGTGGTTCTGCACATAGTTTCAGAATGGATGGATCAGGCAGTATCTCCCTATCAGAGGAGCATTTGCAGTGGGCTCCCATTCCAAGAAACTTTGATGTTATTTTCTACTCCTTTCCTCTTGTCCAGAGTAAATCACACTCCCTTCTGGTAAGCAGTAAAGAGCATAGGTTTCAGGCAGTGTGGTGTTACAGAAAGAACTCTAAGAAGAAAGGGATTCACCTCTCTCCACTTTGCTCCTTTCCAGACACATCATCTTGAACACTTGTCTTTAGTTTTCCATTGCTGTTTTCTTTTCTTTTCTTTTCTTTTTTTTTTTGAGATGGAGTCTCGCTCTGTGGCCCAGGCAGGAGCGCAGTGGCACCATCTCGGCTCACTGCAAGCTCCGCCTCTTGGGCTTATGCCATTCTCCTGCTTCAACCTCCCAAGTAGCTGGGACTACAGGCACCCGCCACCATGCCCAGCTAATTTTTTGTATTTTTGGTAGAGACCGGGTTTCACCGTGTCAGCCAGGAAGGTCTCGACCTCCTGACCTTGTGATCCACCCGCCTCAGCCTCCCAAAGTGCTGGAATTACAGACGTGAGCCACTGCACCCGGCCTCTCCATTACTGTTTTCTTATCTTTCAAGAAAAATAATGACTGCCTTTCTTATTTCAGAGGGCTGATTGACAATCAGATGGGATTGCATACATGGAAATGCTTTTCAATCTGGTAATTACCATACACATGAAAAGGAATGCTGCCATTTCCTTCCCTTCCTTCCTTCCTTCCTTCCTTCCTTCCTTCCTTCCTTCCTTCCTTCCTTCCTTCCTTCCTTCCTTCCTTCCTTCTTTCCTTCCTCTCTCTCTCTCCCCCTCCCTCCCTCCCTCCCTCCCTCCCTCCCTTCCTTCCTTCTTTCCTTCCTTCCTTCCTTCCTTCCTTCCTTCCTTCCTTCCTTCCTTCCTTCCTTCCTTCCTTCCTTCCTTCCTTCCCTCCCTCCCTCCCTCCCTCCCTCCCTCCCTCCTTCCTTCCTTCCTTCCTGACAGAGTCTTGCTCTGTCACCCAGGCTGGAGTACAGTGGCACGATCTGGGCTCACTGTAAACTCTGCCTCCCAGGTTCAAGCGATTCTCCTGCCTCAGCCTCCTGAGTAGCTGAGATTACAGGCGCCCACCACCATGCCTGGCTAATTTTTGTATTTTCAGTAGAAATGAGGTTTCACCATGTTGGTCAGGCTCGTCTTGATCTCCCCACCTTCAGTGATCTGCTCATCTCGGCCTCCCAAAGTGCTGGGATTACAGCCGTGAGCCACCGTGCCCGGCCGACTGCTGCTATTTTAAAACTTGGTGAAATAGTGCCTGTTGACTTTAACATTTTCCAGTCTCCTTTAGATGTGAAGTGGGAAACAAAGGAATGGGAAGTGAAAGGAAAGATAAATTGGGCAGGGAAATTTGGGAAGGCCATCGAGCTTTGAAAATTAGGAGAAAGATACTCAGTATTATAGCTGGAGAATAGGATTTCCTATCCAAAACAGTAGTTTTAAAGGAAAACTATCCCAGTTTTCTTTCCAACATGCAAAATCACCTCTTGGTGTTCCCCATTGGGTCTCTGCCCCATTGCCTCCTCGTCCCATGATCACCCTCCTCCACCGTGCCCCTCTCCCTCAAATAGCTGTTCTTATCACCTCTCCAATCACTTCTCTGGTTTCTAGGCTCCAATGTCCTCTAGGCAAACTAGAAAGAACCACCAATCACTGGTCATTGATAGTCAAGGATGGAGAGAATGGAACTAAGTTCCAACAGGTTCTCAAAGCTCAGGCCTCTTGTTTGTGCCTTCCTCTTCCCTGAGGTTTCAGGATCCATCATTCTTGACAGTTGCTTGCATGGGGAGGCCTTTTCCAAATCTGTACATCCCAGGTGCTCTAACAGGAGGGCAGCTTGCCTGCAGCGTACCAACATGTCTAGATGTCTATCTTGACATATGCACCTGCACACTGAACACACATCTATACATAAATTAGACATCGCCCACTAAACCTGAAGTTGGTTATTCCAGTCACTCACCCCATTGTGCTCTCTGCCCTTACCATCACCACCACACCAAAAACGAAACAGCATGATTTCATACTATCTCACACAGAAAAACACACTAACAATAATAGCAAACCATTCAGGTTCTCCTGGAACATCAATTCTTATAGATCTAGAAAGAACAACTAAAGATATTCTGCAGCATATTCTTCTACTTTCAGTCAATGTTCCCTTGAAATAATCTGAGACAAGGGTTACCTAGGAGGAGGGGTTTCATTAGGAGGAATCTCCTAAGGAAATTACCGTAGGAGACTTTGAGCATCCTTGGGTCCCCTGTTCTAGCACTTTGCATTCTGAGTTTGGTAAAGCTTCATAATTATAAGGGGCACCTGTGTATTGGGATCTAGTATGTGGCATAGAGAAGTAAACACCCCATTTCAACAAAGGTACTGAGTGCTGTGCTGGCAGAAGTCCAGGAGGTGCTGGGAAAACCAAGAGGGGCACCTAACCCTAGCTAAGGGGTTTAGGAAAGGCTTCCTCAACGACACAATATCCAGAAAGAACCTAAAGGTGAATTAGAATTAACCAGATATGCATGGGAGTGGTGGTCAGTTCTGGTGGTCTCTTTCTGTCATGATCTTGTTTGCTAGTTTATTGTCTGGAATGCCCTCACTTCCTGCTAGAATAAGTGGCACCATAAGAGCAGATCTTGTCTGTCTGTTCACTACTGTAGCCTCAGGAAGAAAGTCCAGCACATGGTGATGCTAAAAACGTTCTACACAAACATACCCTGAACCAGAGTCACCTTGCCCAGACCCTTTCCGAGAGGACCTGCTAGGTGTCCTGCCTCGGCCCTCTCTGCTTCATGCCCTCTGCTCCAGCCACACTGGATGCCAGTGGTTCTCCAAAAACTCCCAGCTATTTCAGAATGTGGGCCTTTGTACATGAGATCTGTAGAGCTCTTCCTTTCCTTTTCTGGCTGAGCAGCCTCTGTCATCTTTCACAGCTTATGCATCGGGTTCCCCATCAACTCCTCTGCACATTTGGTCTGACCTTGCCGCCTCCCCTCCTCTGCCAGGTGGAGTCCAGCTCCCCTCTTCCTGCCCACAGAGGACCCTCTTCAGCCTACTGTAGTGGTACTTCTTGCTAAGGTTGCTAGATTTAGCAAATACAAATACAGGATGTCCAGTTAAGTTTGATATTTAGATAACCAACAATTAAAAAAAATATATATATCCTATGCACTATTTGGGACATACTTGTATTACAAATTATTCCTTATCTGAAATTCGGATTTAATTGGGTGTCCTGCATTTTATCTGACAATTCTACTCTCCACACTGTTTTAGCCAACGCTTTCCTGTTTCTCCCCTTTCAGATCACTGCAAAACATTTCTTTTCCTGTCTTTCCATTGAGTGTGTGGTCCCCTGCTGTCCCATAGGCTCCCTGTCTGTCACCTATGGGGTTAGCCTCTCCACCACTCCAGCAGCCCCTGTGGGAGTCCAGATGGCCTGTGGGCCCTCTGCCACTGGTCTCTGCAGACTCCTCGCCAGAAGCTATGAGAGGCATAGCTGGGTCAGGGGATGGGGGTGAGAGGTGGCCTGCAGAGAAGAAAAGGACTCTTTCTTCAGGCTTATCATTGGGGTTGATTTTTCCTTCCTGCCTCCTCCCTTCCATCATCTCCTCCAAACTCTGGAACTTCGAGAATAAGCGGGAGCTTCATTGTTGGCACAGGGCTGGGCGAGGGCTGATCTGTAAGATGACAATGACTGCTGCTCTGACTGCCACTGCTACTCACGTTAGTGGGTGCATCTTAGGTTTCTGCTTTGGAAAATTATCTCACTTAATCCCCATAAGGACCTTATGAGGTAGATACTATTATTTTCTTTCTTTCTTTTTTTTTTTTGAGACGGAGTCTTGCTCTGTCACCCAGGCTGGAGTGCAGTGGCCGGATCTCAGCTCACTGCAAGCTCCGCCTCCCGGGTTCACACCATTCTCCTGCCTCAGCCTCCCGAGTAGCTGGGACTACAGGCGCCCGCCACCTCCCCCGGCTAGTTTTTTGTATTTTTTAGTAGAGACGGGGTTTCACCGTGTTAGCCAGGATGGTCTCGATCTCCTGACCTCGTGATCCGCCCTTCTCGGCCTCCCAAAGTGCTGGGATTACAGGCTTGAGCCACCGCGCCCGGCCAAGGTAGATACTATTATTATGCCCGTAATACAGACGAGGAAATTGAACTTAGAAAGGTTAAGTTTTTGGTCCAAGTTACACAGCTGTGAATCAGAGTGTGGTGGGACTTGAGCTCCATGATCTCTGCTAGAGCCCACCCTGTCCATGGCAGCACTCTTCCTGCCCTGGCACTGCGCTGGAACGGGGCTGGGGAACACAGCAGCGGCATTTTGGCGCCATCCCCATCTCATCCATACCATGGTTGGCATTTTCTGGGCTGTGACCTTGAATGTATAACTTCCTATTTTTGCTTGTACTTCCCTGATGTCTTACTGCTAATGCTCAGTATTAATCCATCCTCAGTTATAATCTGCCCAGTGGTTTCCCAAGCCTTGTTAAGAACTTTTGGAAACCTCACCTAGAAAAGACCCTGCCAAACCTTCCCCAGATAGTCACCTGCCTCCCCAGTCACCTTGCAGTCCCAGAGCTATACCTGGGAAAGGGGGCACTTTCTGAAGTTCTGGCTTCTGGGTGGAGCTCTGAGCACCCTCCTCTACAGCCCTGACAACCGTTGGGCAGGTGGGGCCTTCCCTTCAGGTGGGCGTGTCCTCAAGCAGCTTGAGACCCTGGCCTTCTCTGTGCACCTGGAGCCCTGGGCAGCCATTGACTCTCAAGTGCAAATACACCTCCTTTCCATGTTTCCAGCCTTTGCTAATTGCCATGGCTGGTTTATACCTGGAGCTCAGGTTTGACTCCCACATAAATCCTGTGTACCTGTTCTCTCCCCACCTGCCAGTTTACCTGCAAGGGTAATCACAGGATTGCAGTGTTAGTCTTAGATTAGATTTCAGTGAGAAGTTGTCTAATCTAATTTTCTCATTTTACAGATGAGGAAATGGAGGGCTAAGAAAGGTTAGAAATTTAATCAAGTTCATAGAGTTAGCAGAGGTTTTTCTTATTTGAAAAAAACTACTTGGAAAAATGGATCAAGTGTTCTAAAACAGCATCTGCTGAGGTGGGTTTGTTTGTTCTTACTAGAGGTGGTATCTCCCGTGGGCAAGAGAAAAGGCAGAGTCAGTCTCATAAACATTCCGGCTAGGATATCAACCAGCTTCGCCATTCTAGGACAGAAAATGTCATGTCAATGATATTTTCAAAGTGGTTTGCCTCAGATCTTTCCAAGGACCTGTAGCTAAAATGGGCTCTTTGGAGAATAAGTCCCCTCATCGTGGATGTGGTCAGATGGGGATTAGAGGTCAGGTTGCAAGATGGTGACAGTGTGGGAGGGATTTGCATGTGTGCTGTGGGAGAAGTGGGGAAGATCCCTGAAGTCCCATAAACCCTCACATTCTATAAACCTCTACAAGCTGGGACTCAAACCCAGATGATTTTTTAATGTTTGTTTTTTAACTAGGACATATTGCCTCTGCTCAGGCCCTTAGAGTCATTACGGGTCACTGTGGCCATTCCTCTGCCTCTGCTCCCATCTGAAACTGACTGAAGTCTATCACGTTGGGAAATATCTCTGGGGAATATGCGCTTTGGTTTTACATGGTTTTGAGTTAGGAAGTCCTCCTAAACTTCCTCTTTGGGGCGGTTTTATTTCCTTCCTTCCTTATATATCATCTGTGAAAATCATATTTATTAGTTGAATATTTATCAAGCACTCGCCATGTAACTGTGCTAAATTAAGGGGTTACTGAGATGAACAAGGTGGGGACTTAATGGGGGTCACCTTTCCTGAAATTCCCTCCTTCTAGCATAGGTACCATGATGATCCACATTTTACACATGAAGCAGCTGAAGTAGAGAGAAGGCCATCACTTGTATAAGGGTATACGGTCACAGAGCTAATAACTGGCTTTGCTCCTGGCTCTGAGATTTTGCTTTTAACCTTCACACTGCTTTGCCTCTCAGTAAACCAAGGAATATGTCTGTTAGAAACTAGAACGACGTCTTAATCACAGTTGCCTCTGGGTTATGAGAATTTGGGTGACTTTTATTTCCTCCTTTATGCATTTTCTGTATAGCCCAAATTTTAGAATTCTGGAGCTATCTGAGCCCCAAATCTCCATATTCAGTTGTCTGACCTGGCTATCTTCCAGGTCCTGGTCAAGCTCAACATGTCCAAAGTGGAATTCAAGTTTCTACCCCAAACTTGCTTCCTCTCTGTTTCTTTGTTTGAGTAAATGTCCTCCTCTGCCACCTTTTCTCACCTCTTCTCAAGCCGGAGACCACCCATCCACTGTCTTCTTCCTCTCTTTCCATTTCCTATCAGTGTAGTAAGTTTTTCATAAAACTTATGGGCATTCAATCAAAACCCTCACCCTTTATCACGAAATTGTGTTCATCCTATGTTTTTGATATCAAATGCTTTATTCATTCCTTCATTCAGATGGAGTTTGCTTTTGTCACCCAGGCTGGAGTGCAATGGCACGATCTCAGCTTACTGCAAACTCTGTCTCCCGGGTTCAAGTGATTCTCCTGCCTGAGCTTCCCGAGTAGCTGGGATTACAGGCATGTGCCACACCACCCAGCTAATTTTGTGTTTTTAGTAGAGACAGGGTTTCACCATGTTGGCCAGGCTGGTCTCAAACTCCTGAGCTCAGGTGATCCTCCCGTCTTGGCCTCCCAAAGTTCTAGGATTACAGGCATGAGCCACCATGCCCAGACTGTGTAGTATGTTTTTCATAAAACTTTATAGGCATTCAATCAATACCTTCACCCTTTATCATGAAATTGTGTTCACCCTATATCTTTGACATCAAAATGCTCTTTTTAAATGAAATGTTGGAGATGGTAGATGGCAGCTGTTGTCTGTTTGTGTGTATTTCATATGGTGAAGGGACACTGCTCGTTGCTACTCAAACTCAGCGCCCCTTTCCACCTCCAACAGGAGCTGTTTTGTTCAAGCGTCCACCCCACCCCCTGATTCGGAGGGCAGGCCTGGTGAGGCTAAGCCAGCGGTCCTCAGAGAGTGGCCATGGGACCCTTTCAGGGGGTCTGGGAGGTCAGAACTATTTTTATACTAAGCCATTATGTGCCTTTTTCGCTTTCATTCTTTCACAAGTATACACTGAAGTTTTCCAGAGGCGAGCTGTCATGTGATATTGCAACAGATTGAATGCAGAGGCAGATATGAGAGGCCAGCTGTCTTCTATTAAACTGGAAATAAAAGGGATTTGCAAAGATGTGGAACAATGCCACACTTCTTACTGAATTCTTAAAGGCCATAGTTTCAAAAAAAATAAAATATGTTATTGATGTTAACATGTAATGCGATTGTTATTGTTATTTTTAAATGAATTGATAAATATTTTTTAAAATTTTCAGTATTAATTCCTACTATAACACTTATCTACAGATGTAACTCACCTAAAAAAAAACCTCTCTGGAGTCATCAATAATTTTTAGAGTTTTAAAATGTTTCCATGTCAGAAAAGTTTGAGAACTACTAGTTTAAGCTGGTGCATGACAGCTATTGTTCATGTAAGTGACCCAAATTAGCCCACTCAGATTCGATGGTGGAAAGATTTATATTCCATGCTTGGGGCAGAAGTTTCTCTGCTTTCTCTTGTTGAATGTGAAAGCTTTTAGTTTGCATTGCTCTTGGTAGCTTTGTGTAGCCAGGAGGGACCATATAGGGGCTGTAGATAGCAGTGTAGAGAGAGGGGAAGGTGACATTCTGGGGCCTAGAGAATGTCACTAGACTGCTAATGTGACATTGTATAAAGTCGCTCTACCTTTGCTCTTCCAGTGACATGAGAAGATTTGTCTCCTTATTGTTGGATTCAGGTTGAGTTGGGGGCTCCATTACTTGCCTCAGAAGCTCCCCTGGGTGAGCATTTGGAAAATGAGTTGGTATTCCCAAGTAGGACTCAAACGTTCGGGGACATTTTACTGTTCTCTATAATCTGTGAACCACCACATTAAATGACCCTTGGAGGTTTCCAATCATGAGGAACCACCACGAAGGAAGAAAGGGGCCGAGATGGAGACGCAGTAGAAGGAATTGAGGCTATGCAATCAGACAGAGCGAAAAACTCTTAGAAAATAAGGGTGCCATGGAATTAACAGGCCTGCTAAGTCCTCTGACAGCCACGTCTCATTCCCTCCCATGTTTCCAGACCCCACTCCTCCACTTCTCTAGCTTCCTTCTTTGTAAACCAAACTGTCAACATCTGTTTGGAAGAGCAGACTCATGGTGACAGCTGGGAGAATTTGACCCACTGCTTGACAAGCGGTGGATTAAACTTGAGGAGAGGCTCCTACACCAGATATTCATGTCACCAAATTGAGAAGGAAGAAGGGCTGGGGTGGGCAGGAAGCCTGAGGCATCTGGGGCTTGTTCCCAGGACCTTCCTTTCCTTCTGATGGTGATTGTGCTTGTCTCTGTTTTGCCACTTTGTTCAGGACTTTCAAAGGATCTTGCATATAAATTTGGGTGCAATGTGGGTGATGCCCATGGTAGAGAAATCACTTTGCACATCTTTTGAAAATAGCATCCTTCCCTTTTTAAGCAGTGCTCTTGCCTGTTAAGATAAGTATGGAGCAAAGGAGGAATTACTGGTTCCCTCCCTCCCTCCTTCCCTCCCTCCCTCCCTCCCTCCCTCCCTCCCTCCCTTCCTTCCTTTCTTCCTCCCTCCCTCCCTTCCTCCCTCCCTCCCTCTCTTTCTCTCTTTCTCTTTCTTTCTTTCTTTCTCTCTCTTTTTCTTTCTTTCCCTTTCCTTTCTTTTCCTTTCTTTGTTCTTTCTTTTTCTTTTTCTCTCTCTCCTTCTCCCTTTCCTTCCCTTCCTTTTCCTTCCCTTTCCTTTCTTCTCTTTTTTCTTTTCTATTTTGCTCTTTTCTTTTCTTTCTGTAAGATAGTCTGTGTCCATGGCAGGCATGTCCTGGGAAGGCTGAAGTGATTGTGTTGGGTTAAAAATCTCAAGAGGGTGGAAAAGTTTTGTCTGATTTTTTATTTTCTTCTTGGTGAGCAGCAAGATGGGGAGGAAGCAGGAAGGGAGCTGGGAACTTGAGAGGACAACTTAGACTTTTCTCTGATAAACTGCAAGTAGGACATTCAAGGTCTCTCTTGTTAGAGACCAAAGTTGGATAGATGCTCCTTGAACTTTTCTTCTTCTTCTTTTTTTTTTTTTCGTTAAACAAAAACTGCTACAAAGATACAAAGAACACCAGGCTTGGAATAAGCCCTGGGGAGACTTTATGTCCAAGTTAGGATAATCAGAAAGCATTTAATTTGCTCAGTTCTGGAATAAAACCAAGGCTATATTCAGCAATATTCAAAACCAGTTAAGGTCAGCAACTGAGATGCCCAGTTGTATTTCAGTGTTTGCATCTATTTATGTTTTACATTGTACTCTAAATCATGTACTTTAATTTCAAAAAACATAATTGTCATATGTACTTATTTGAAATCATGGTTTAAAATTTTGAAAAAGAATAAGGGATGGTAAAAGCATTTTCTAATCTTCATTATTTACTTCACTCTCAGAGGCCTTTAAAGCCAAAGTGTCTGTTAGTGAATTAGAATAAAACCACAGGATAATTACTTTCTGGGCTACCAACGCAACATGAGTTGCTTTCCATTGTGAGAATGCTGAGAAGTTGCCACAAAATTAAACCAATTAGGATAATAAGGGGAGAAGGAGAAGATTAAATTTATTTCCGTCTGATTTAACTTATTAATTTCTCAGGGGAGAAGGTTTTCCCTGCCATTGACCTTTATGTTTTAACCCATGAGCCCCTTCTGTTCTCAAGATGTACTAGGGATTAATTCATACCCTGTCTGCCTGCTGGGTCTTTTTGGTTGACTCAAAAGCCTCTGACCTTAGGAAGTAGGTTTGAAGAATTAGAATCGGTGAACAAGTTAGTCAGTCAACGCATTTGTTTTGAGCCCCTACTATTTACCAGGCATATTCTATAGTCTAAGGATTCGGAGTGAACAAATCAGAGCTCCTGATCTCCCAAAGCTTATGTTTTAATAGGGGGAAAACAGATAATAAACACGTAAGCAGATAAATCAATAAAATAATTCGTAAGTGCCACAAAGAGGATATTATATAATAGGGAAATGTAATAGAAAGTCACTTCCCAGCAGGCAGGACAGTAAGGGCAAATGCCTTGGGGTGGGGGATATATTTGTGTTTGAGAGAGATCAGCAGTCCTTCATGCCTAAGGGCTAAAGTGGGGCAGAATCTACAATAGTTCCTCATGGCCTGTGTAGACATACTTCTTCTCTGCCTGGTAAACAGGAGAAGTTTACTGTTAAGAAAAATGTCAAGCAGGGATTTGTTGAATCTGCTGGCTGGTTGTGCTGTTGGTTCTGGCCAGACAGTAAAGAAATTGGTGACTTCTCCTTCCTGGCACCTTAGGGGATCTGGTTTTTTGATTAGGTTTAGGCCTTTGTTTAACCATAATTACATTGTTAAGGGTGGTCACCTCTTCTTCGGGGATTCTTCCATTTCTAGATGCAGACAGTGGAATCCAGTCCAACGAGTACAGGATGAAGGAGATGTATAAAGAGGTATAGATGTATCACGGACCAACTTGGAGGACTAAAGAAAAAGAGTCTAGGCTAAGCTTCCGGGATGGCTCCCAAAACCACACTGCAGAATTGGGCCCCCACAGGAGCTGCTGCCTCTGCCATGATCAGGAAGCTGCCTGTTGAATCGGGAAGCCAGAGCGACAGTGGCTGCTCCATGTACCTGCCTGCAGACTGGTCAGCTCCAGTGAAATGGACATCCCACGTGGGTCCTCTCTTCCCTCATAGCTTGATTCCAAATTGGAGTCTTAGAAGGAATGTATCTGGTTAATAGGTCTCAGATCACATCCAAAAGTTTCACTGCTTGGGCATCTTAGCAATGTAGTTTTTCGGTTTCTAGCCTCTGCAGTAGAGGAAAGCCTGCTAGAACTGGAATGGGGTCTGGGCCAGGCAATCTACAGAACCGGCCACTTCAACTAAGCCAGGGTTTACACCACCTGCATTCTGACACTGGGGCTCATTCAGTGACTCCAGCAGTTTTTTGCATCTGTAGGCCAAGACTGGGACAGCTGTAAAACCACAACCAACTTTCTTTTTCAGATTCCGCATTCAGGATTGTGTGCCCCTACGCAAGATTTTATTTAGGTCAGGCTGGTTTCACCGGACAGAGGTCATAGCTACTTGGAGAAGAAGTTAATCAAAAGAGATGCCGTTTAGACTCTGAACCTCAAGAGTGAGTAGACCATGGTTGTTTTTGCTCATTTTTACAGCTGCAGTGCTAACATAGAGCTTGACATACAGAAGGCATTCAATAAATATTTATTGAGTAAATAAATGAATGAATAAAAGAAGAATAGGGTGAGGGGCCCTTTGACATTAAATATAAGGTAAGTTCATTTGAGCCTGTGTTTGTTGAACCAATGCTAATAATGCTTGATGTGTGCCAGGCACTGTCCTAAGTGCTTCGCAAATATTAACTCATTTAATTCTCATAGTTTCTCTATGAGATATGTACTATCGTTTATCCCATTTAAAAACCGACATACAGAGAAGTCATGTTACTCGCCCAAAGTTACACAGATATGTGGTAGAGTTAGGAGTCTACTGGCCTGGGTTGCCTCCAATATCTTCTGTTGTTACAGGACGTACCTATTATTGGTTTGGCACATGTGGAGGGGCCTGAGTGCGTGCATGTGATATTATGAAAGTAAATGGGTGCAACAATGTAGGTAGGGTTTGCTAGTGTTGATACATTGCAATCCACCCGTCCTTATTCCCTCTCTATACTGCCTCCCAGTTTCTTCCAGTCTCCTACAGGCTATGCCTGCTCATGTATCTTTTCCCTTGTCCCTTTCCCATTCCTGTGCTGGACTGGGTTTCAGTGCTATTTTTGCAGCAAAGGTGGGCCTCTCTGATGCCCTGCTGAGCCGCCAGGAGGCTGAGCCTGCAGAATGAATCCCAATGCAGGGGTGGGGTTGGAAGCAGCATCCACAGTCCTCTTGGTTCAGTTCAGAGTTGGAGACGTCTGACTGCCCTGGCTGCTGTGGGTTCCCAGAGCTCTGTGGTTTCTTCTGGAAACACTGGGGAGACCACAACAGCAGCACCGAGCATCCCATCCCCACAGCCCACCGGGTCCAGTGGCCAACCTTCTCCTAGGCCAGTTTATTTTGGGTCATGGGTGTCAGAAATGAGTGCTGTCAAGGCTTTTCCGGTCCAGGAGAGCGTGGTCTTTGCAAATGCTCTGCAGAGCTGGCTCTTCTCGCAGGAGTGGTGTGGATTATTTGCAAAAACAACAGAGACTCTGCTAGCATTCCCACAGATAACACAGGGCTGCAGAGGAAAACATCCTCTTTGCCAGCACAGGCAACAGAGTAGGGGGACGTAGGGGCAGAAAGAAAGGGTGTGCTGTTTCTTCAGAGTTCACCCCATCCATTCCCTGCCTCCAAATAATTCAGCTTACATAGTTCCTAAGCTTAAATGGACCTCTTGAGGTACCCTCCCTTTGCGAAACACCTGGCAGTGGGGCAGTCCTTCTGATGTTTAACAGCTGGCCCTGCTGCTTCAGGACTACCCTTTCTGTTTTTCAGGGATGTTCAGCCCAGTGTGCTTCAGATATAGAGGAAAAGTCAACCGTGCATGGATCTGCTGCCCCTGACAAAGGATTCCCACCCTGGGAAGGGGTGCAGGCTTCCTGTGTGCAGGTTTGGAAGAGCCCCTGTGACTTGATAGCAGGCCCACTAGACTCAGGGCCCTTTGACTCCTGATCTTCCCCTCTTTGAGTCACAAAACTATATACCCTGCTCAGTCCTTTTAAAGCATATTTTTTCCCCTTGGATTTTTTTTCTTTCTTTGGTGTTTATGTGAACTGGTTGAACCCATCACGTGGTGAGTCCATGTTTATATTTGCAGAAGCACCGCCTGGGGAAGTTTTGTTTGTATAGAGGTCATCTCATCTCTTGGGCTTGGCTGCAGCCCCAGCTGGGGTTTCGGCAGCAGTAGCTGAACACACACCAGGGACTTCTTATTTCTCTCTCTGCCCTGGGTTCCAGGCTCCTGGTTCCAAAGGCTGGTGCTTCCTAGGGCAGGAAGAAGGGGCACACTCAGGAAAGAGCAAGATCATCTTCCTTCCACCCCATGCTCAACCCAACCTAGAGTTTTTTCAGGATATGACTGTCTCCTTTCTTACAACCCGACTGCTTTCCATGGTCTGAAAGCTAGACTTAGATTGGTAGAGTAGAGGGTAGGATGTAGGGATGTGCTGTTCTGTTGCTACTCTCCCTTTTACAGTCAGTATTCTAGGATGGCTGAGACCACGAGCTTTGGAGTCAGACAGAATTGGGTTGAAATCATGTCTTTGCCAACTACTAGCTGTGTGACCTTGGACAATACCTCTAAAGCTCAGTTTCAACATCTTAAATGAGAAAATAGTATCTACACCTTTAGATGGTCAGCAGGATTAACTTAGGGCATGAGTATGAAATGTTTCTAATTATGATAATGATGATCATGGTAATAAATAACAACACTAACTATGATAGCACTAAAAATGACAACTTCCCTCTATCCTTGTTTCCCTCCTCTTTTAAAGCAGTGTTTCTCAACTTTTTAAAATTATCACTCCCCTAAGGAGCCTTGTAAGACATTGATTCCCATATCATTTCCCCTTCTCCCCCATATACTCTATGTCTGTTAATATAGCGTGACCCTTTAGAGACTATGAATCATTGTGATAGCTAAGATTTTTTTTTAATCCCCCAAGATCCAATTTCCCAACAATATGGCCCCTCAGAGCTCATACTTGGAGAAGCTCTGCTATCTGGGGATCGTGCAGGTTATTACTAAAGTCTTTTGGTTAGACGGAGTAACAAGTAAACCCCAGAGTAGCCCTTTGGTGGGGATGACTGTCTATAAAAGACAGCCCCAAATAAACCAAATCTTTGTCATACTATAATGGATACCCATTGACCATAAGGGTGGGGCGAGAGCTTTCTCCCATTGTGGTTCATGCCTCACCCTTCTCACTCCCACTCCCATTTAACATTTGTCTTTGGGACAGCTATCACTGATAGGAGAATGAAAGGATCCATATTCACTCTTGCTTATGGGACTGGAGGCCATTCTTCTCTACTGGTATTTCTGAGACTGAGTGAGGCCAACATACCAATGCTGACCATAGCTGCATGGATAGGTCTACATGAGACAGTAAAGCATAGGAATGATTTAGGGAATACAGACGTTTTTGTATGGAAAGGAGAAGATGATTCCTGAAGGAGAGTGGTATTTAGGACACAGAGACTTGAAGAAGCAGGAGCTTCAGGGCGTGTGAATGATCTGAGCGCAAGTGGGTCAACTTAGGGGTGACACAAGACTGCCTTGATAGCTATGGGTAGGTCAGGCCCCACACAGGGCCAGGGGAGCCTTCACACAGACTGTTATGTGAATGACGCTTCCCTGAGTTGTGCAATGTGGCAGCCCCGCACAGACGATGTGTTCCTTGAGAAAGCCTAGGCCTTAGATGCCTTCCCTTGGGAGCTGAGAGAGAATTTCTATTCACAGTTCACCAGAAGTTTGTCCAGACTAAATGATCATTCTTTTCAGTTTTCCCTAATTCCCCCCTTTGTTTTTTTGAGACGGAGTTTTGCTCTTGTTGCCCAAGCTGGAGTACAATGGTGCGATCTCAGCTCACTGCAACCTCTGCCTCCCAGATTCAAGCTATTCTCCTGCCTCAGCCTCCTGAGTAGCTGGGATTACAGGCATGTGCCACCTCTCCTGGCTAATTTTTTGTGTTTTTAGTAGAAATGGGGTTTCACCATGTTAGCCAGGCTGGTCTCGAACCCCTGAGCTCAGAAGATCTGCCCGTCTTGGGCTCCCAAAGTGCTGGGATTACAGGCATGAGCCACGGTGCCTGGACAGTTTTTCCTAATTCTTCAACAAAGAAATTTGCATATAACTGCAACTTGGTGTGTGAGTCTTGTGGTGGCCAAGGAAAAGGAGGGGGAGGTGTTGTCTCATCTCCACTTCTCCTGAATTCAAGTAGAGAAGGGATAATGACCTCTTGGAATGAATATGGTTCCAAATACTTGGGGTGACCAGAGGGGAGCCCCTGAGTGAAACCTGTGGCAGAGTACCCTGAAAGGACATATGCAAGCAATAGCATTTGATCACGCCCTGCAAATACCTACTGAGGCCACACTCTCCTGAGGTGGGAAGCAGAGTCTAGGAGAAACTCCATAGTTTCAGTCCTCTTTGCTGAGGGCTTGCAATATGCCAGGCAGGCTATTAAGGGTTTAGATTTACATTCTTGGCCTTCAACAAAGATGATGGTGATCCCTATTACTGAGGGTCTAGATTAAAAAAAAATTTCCAGGCTGGGTTGGCAATGTTATGTCCTGGTCCCTTCTAGTTCTGACATCCTATGTCATCTGCCTGACAGAATTTTCAGAGGTGCTCATTAGATTCTTCTTGGAAGAAAACTTTGCTCCTGAAGAAGAGAAACTCAATGTTAGAGAGAGGAAAAGGCAAAGAAAAGGAGGGTTGGGGCACAGATCACAAAAGTTTACATTTTATAGCTCTGTCTAAAGCTGAATCTTTCTTAGCTTTTCTTCCAATATTGCTGTAAGCTTTTCAACTTTCCCACTCTGAATGTTTTGAGGTCTTCACTCCTTTTCTATTTCTCAGCCATTCACCCTTCCTCTAAGACTTTCCCCAGAGTCCTCTGTGGTTGATGCCCTGCCCTGTGCATGCTTCTCTCCCTATTGCATGACCTCAGGCTGTACAATAGCATCAAGCATAGCCTTGATGAGAAATAATCCGCACTCAAGGCGGGATGTGTGGGAGAGGGGAATATCCCAGTGAGGCTTAGCAGGGGCTTACATGTGGTGAGAATATGAACATGGAACAATGCAAAGAACCCTGGATCTGGATTCAGAATCCTGTGGCCACAGCTCTGGCTCTGGCCCTGACTTGCCATGTTACTTCTGGCAGGCCATCTGGGTGAACTGAAGCTGGGTGTCTTCACTTGCAAAATGGGATTTTCAAGATGACATTTTAGCTCCTTTTTCCAATTGTTGATATGTTATAGCTTTTAAAGACTTAATTGTAAGAATCACCAACTCTTTCTCCCCCCAGCATCCATGTCTCACTTTGTAATCTCATCTCCACTTAGGACTTGGAATCACATGTCTTTCCAAATTGGGGCCTTAGTTGTCCTGTGAGCTAGATGACATTGGTTTTCCACTTTAATTTTGTCCAGAGACTTTGTTATAATGATTCTATCCTTCTTCATCCCTTCCCCATCACCTGTTCATTCCTAGTTAGGAAGATACTCTTCTATGGACAGTTGGGTGGGGAGCCTGAGAACTCAGATGCTGGAAGCTGAAGCAGTTAGGAAGGGCTCTGAAAAGAAGGTAGAGGACGGGCACCAGTTAGTAATGGCATCAGTTGATTCCTCAAACCTCCAATTATAATTGCCATGAAAAAGTTTTCCATTTTCCTCCCAGCAATTCAGGCAAATGACCTCAAAGAGAAGAACCTCTTTTCCTTCCAAATTATGACTATTAACTTTTGCCTTTCTGGTCCACTCTCATCTTTATTCTTTCCTAACTTCTGTGGGCCGTGACAAAACTGTGCCAAAGCGATTGGTGGGTTGCTCCATGAAGACCCCATAGAGCTGGGTCTTTAGTCTTTTTAGACTAGCTGAGTGCAGCTGATGTCTCTGTGGGAGCTAGAGAGTGAGGAAGGGTGGATTCTTCTCCTTCTTCTTCTGAATGACTTCTTCCCTGCCCCATGGACCAGAGGAGGGGAGTTGAGTGGCAGAATGTGTTAACTCTCCACACTCAGGCTGGAAGCTTCTCTGCTCCACACAGACTTCTGCCCACACACAGGTCTTTACTTCTCCAAAGGTCATTCCCTCATTAATGCAATACCTGCCCATCTAAGAACCACCCCTTCCTTGTTTAGCCAACATACTTCTGCTTTAGATATTGTATTAAAGGCCCATCCTGGCATTGCTTTTTAGAGAATAGGAAGGTAGACACTAAGTACTGTCACAAACAAGATCATGGGATCTACCAGTACTTGTTAAAAGTTCCATTTTACAATGAACCCCCAATTCATTGTAAAGGAATATTTTTTAGGCTCTCCTCAATGCCACTAATGAGCATGCGCAGCCTGGAGAAAGTGCAGAAGAAGACTGTTTATGTTTAACTTGGGAGGCTGCTGTGGTTCTAGGAAATGGGAATGTGTGTCAATTTGCTTTATAGAGGAAAGCAGAAATTGAAGAAAATGATCCATTAAGAATTATCAAATACTAAACCCTTTTGGTAAGATATTTGGTGCATCTCTTGGCATCTAGGAAGAACTGACCTCAATTCACCCCATACAGAAAGATCTAAGGAACTCCTTATCCATGTTAGGGTACAATTATCTTTATAGTCAGAAAATTTTCCTTACAGCTTCAGTTTTCATTGCTTTCTCTTATTTTATTTGTATCATAAAGCAACTGAAAAGATTGTGCCTCCCGTAGTGTATTTGGAAGTAGCCTTGGATGAGCTTCAATATGGTGACTTTGGTCTTTCCTTCTCTGCTGTGAATCATGTTGGATACCTTCAACAATCAATCATCCAAGGATTTGCAGATCATGGTGGATGGGAGGCAGGACTAGATTGCAGCTCTGGACAGAGCAGCATGTGGAGGCTTGTATTGTGAATTTTAGCATCAGATTGACTGTAAGAACAAACCAGCAATCCTGAGAGAACCCAGTGACCCTCTGAAGGAAGCAGACTGCTCCCACAGGACCAGGAGACACCCCAAATACTCTGGGAGGTGTAAAGCCTTGGGCAAGTTTTCAAGCCCAATCTCGCCCTCTGCCTGGAAACAGACTCAGGGCTATTGTGGGGGGCACGGTGAGACTGAGACCAGCCCTTTGGTTTGCATGGGAGCTGGGTGAGGCCTGTGACTGCTGGCTTTCCCCCGATTCCCTGACAACCTGCATGACTCAGCAGAGGCAACCCTAATCCTCCTAGGTACACAACTCCAGTGACCTGGGAATTTCACCCCCATCCCCCATAGCAGCCGCAGCAAGACCTGCCCAAGGACAGTCTGAGCTCAGACACGCCTGGCCCTGCCCCCACCTGATGGTCCTTCCCTACCCACCCTGGTAGTGGAAGACAAAGGGTGTATAATATTTGGAGTTCTAGGGCCCCATCTGCCACTGGTCCCTCTCCACGCTACTACAGCTGATGTTTTCTGGAAAGTGTCACCTCCTGGCAGGAGGCCAACTAGCACAAAAATAGAGCATTAAACCACCAAAGCTAAGGACCCTCACAGAGTCTATTGCACCCTCTTGCCACCTCCACTGGAAAAGGTGCTGGTATCTACACAGCTGAGAGACTCATAGATGGTTCACATCACAGGACTCTGTGCAGACAACCCCCAGTACCAGCCCAGAGCCAGGTAGATTTGCTGGGTGGCCAGACTCACAAGAGAGACAATAATCACTGCAGTTTGGCTCACAGGAAGCCACATCCACAGGGAAAGGGGGAGAGTACATCAGGGAACACCCTGTGAGACAAAAAAATCTGAACAACAGCCTTCAGCCCTAGACTTTCCTTCTGACAGAGCCTACCCAAAAGAGAAGGAACCAGAAAACCAACCCTGGTAATATGACAAAATAAAGCTCGTCAGCACCGCGCCCCGCCCCCCCCCAATCACACTAGTTCACCAGCAATGGATCTAAACCAATAAGAAATCCCTGATTTACCTGAAAAAGAATTCAGGTTAGTCATTAAGCTAATCAGGGAAGGACCAGAGAAAGGCAAAGTACAATGCAAGGAAATTCAAAAAATGATACAAGAAGTGAAGGGAGAAATAGTCAAAGAAATAGATATAGCTTAAAGAAAAAACAAAAAATCCAGGAAACTTGGGACACACTTTTAGAAATTTGAAATGCTCTGGAAAGTCTTAGCAATAGAATTGAACAAGTAGAAGAAAGGAATTCAGAGCTCGAAGACAAGTTCTCAAATTAACCCAGTCCAACAAAGACAAAGGAAAAAGAATAAGAAAAAATGAACAAAGCCTCCAAGAAGTCTGGGATTATGTTAAATGACCAAATCTAAGAATTATTGGTCTTCCTGAGGAAGAAGACAATTCTAAAAGCTTGGTAAACATATTTGGGGGAATAATAGAGGAAAACTTCCCCAGCCTTGCTAGAGACTTAGACGTGCAAGTACAAGAAGTACAAAGAACACCTGGGAAATTCATCACAAAGAGATCTTTGCCTAGGCACATTGTCATCAGGTTATCCAAAGTTAAGCTGAAGGAAAGAATCTCAAGAGCTGTGAGACAGAAGCCCCAGGTAACCTATACAGGAAAACCTATCAGATTAACAGCAGATTTCTCAGGAGAAATCCTACAAGCTAGAAGGGATTGGGGCCCTATCTTCAGCCTCCTCAAATAAAACAATTATCAGCCAATAATTTTGTATCCAGTGAAATTAAGCATCATATACGAAGGAAAGATACAGTCATTTTCAGACAAACAAATGCTGAGAGAATTTGCCATTACCAAACCAGCACTATAAGAACTGTTAAAAGGAGCTCCAAATCTTGAAACAAATCCTGGAAACACCTCAGAAGAGATCCTCTTTAAAGCATAAATCACACAGGACCTATAAAACAAAAACACAAGTTAAAAAGCAAAAACATAAAACCAAAAAATAAAGTACACAGGCAACAAAGAGCATGGGGAATGCAATGGTACCTCACGTTTCAATACTAACATTGAATGTAAATGACCTAAATGCTCCACTTAAAAGATACAGAACTGCAGAATGGATAAAAACTCTCCAACCAACTATCTGCTGCCTTCAGGAGACTCACCCAACACATCAGGACTCACATAAAGTAAAGGGGTGGAAAAAGGCATTTCATGCAAATGGACACTAAAAGCAAGCAGGAGTGGCTATGCTTACATCAGACAAAACAAACTTTAAAGCAACAGCAGTTAAAAGAGACAAAGAGGGACAGTATATAATGGTAAAAGGCCTAGTCCAATAGGGAAATATCATGATTGTAAACATATATGCATCTAACACTGGAGCTCCCAAATTTATAAAACAATTACTAATAGACCTAAGAAATGAGATAGACAGCAACACAATAATAGCGGGGGACTTCAATACTCCACTGACAGCACTAGACAGGTCATCAAGACAGAAAGTCAACAAAAAAACAATGGACTTAAAGTATACCTTAGAACAAATGGACTTAACAAATATATACAGAACATTTCATCTAACAACTGCAGAATACACATTCTATGCAACAGCGCATGGAACTTTCTCAAAGATAGACCAGGTGATAGGCCATAAAACGAGCCTCAATAAATTTAAGAAAATTGAAATTATATCAAACACTCTCTCAGACCACAGTGGAATAAAACTGGAAACCAATTTCAAAAGGAACCTTCAAAACCATGCAAATACATGGAAATTAAATAACCTGCTCCTGAATTAGCATTGGGTCAAAAATGAAATCATGATGGAAATTAAAAAATTATTCGAGCTGAATGACAATAATCACACAACCTATCAAAACCTCTAAGATACAGCTAAGGCAGTTCTAAAAGGAAAGTTCACAACCCTAAATGTCTACATCGAAAAGTCTGAAAGAGCACAGACAATCTAAGGTCACACCTCATGGAACTAGAGAAACAATAACAAACCAAACCCAAACCCAGCAGAAGAAAGGAAATAACCAAGATCAGAACAGAACTAAATGAAATTGAAACAAAAAAAATTTAAAAAGATAAATGAAACAAAAATCTGGTTATTTGAAAAGGTAAATAAAATTGATAGACCATTCAAGATTAAGCAAGTAAAGAAGAGAGAAAATCCAAATAACCTCACTAAGAAATGAAACAGGAGATATTACAACTGACACCACTGAAATAAAAAAGATCATTTGGGCTACTATGAGTAGTAGCTACTACTACTTTACGCACATAAACTAGAAAACCTAGAAGAGATGGATAAATTTATGGAAAATACAACCCTCCTAGCTTAAATCAGGAAGAATTAGATACCCTGAACAGACCAATAACAAGCAGTGAGATTGAAACAGTAACTAAAATCTTTCCAACAACAACAAAAAATTCCAGGACCAGATGTATTCACAGCAGACTTCTATCAGATATTCAAAGAAGAATTGGTACCAATCCTTTTGACACCATTCCACAAGATAGAGAAAGAAGGAACCCTCCCTAATTCATTCTATGAAACCAACATCACCCTAATACCAAAACCAGGAAAGGACATAACCAAAAAAGAATCTACAGACTGATATCCTTAATGAACATAGATACTAAAATCCTTAACAACACACTAGCTAACAGAATCCAGCAACACATCAAAAAGATAATCCACCATGATCAAGTGGTTTCATACCAGGGATGCAGGGATGTTTTAACATGTGCAAGTAAATAAATGTGATACACCACATAAACAGAATTAAAAACAAAAATCACATGATCATCTCAATAGATGCAGAAAAAGCATTCAACAAAATCCAGCATTGCTTTATGATTAAAACCCTCAGCAAAATTGGCATACAAGGGAAATACCTTAATGTAATAAAAGTCATCTATGACAGACCCACAGCCAACAAAATACTGAACGGGGAAAAGTTGAAAGCATTCTCTCTGAGAATAAGACAAGAATGCCCACTCTCACCATTCCTCTTCAATATAGTACTGGAACTCCTAGCCAGAGCAATCAGACAAGAGAAAAAAATAAAGGGCATCCAAATCTGTAAAGAGGAATTCAGACTGTCACTGTTTGGTGGCAATATGATCATTTACCTTGAAAACCCTAAGGACTCCTCCAGACTCCTAGAACTGATAAAAGAATTCAGCAAAGTTTCTGGATACAAGATTAATGTACATAAATCAGTACCTCTTCTCTACAACAATAGTGACCAAGTGGAGAATCAAATCAAGAACTCAACCCCTTTTACAATAGCTACAAAACAAACAAACAAACAAACTTAGGAATATACCTAACTAAGGAGTAGAAAGACCTCTACAAGGAAAACTATAAAACACTGCTGAAAGAAATCATAGACGACATGAACAAATGGAAACACACCTCATGCTTATGGATGGGTAGAATCGATATTGTGAAAATGACCATACTACCAAAAGCAATCTACAAATTCAACATAATCCCCATAAAAATACCACCACTATTCTTCAAGACTTAGAAAAAACAATTCTAAAGTTCATATGGAACCAAAAAAGAGCCTACATAGCCAAAGCAAGACTAAGCAAAAAGGACAAATTTGGAGGCATCACACTACCTGATTTCAAACCCTACTATAAGGTCATAGTGACCAAAACAGCGTGGTACTTGTATAAAAATAGACACATAGACCAATGGAACAGAATAGAGAACCCAGAAATAAACTCAAATGCCTACAGCCAACTGATCTTCAATAAAGCAAACAAAAACATAAAGTGGGGAAAGGACACCATTTTTTACAAATGGTGCTGGGATAATTGGCTAGATATGTGTAGGAGAATGAAACTGGATCCTCATCTTTCAACTTATACAAAAGTCAACTCAAGATCGATTAAGGACTTAAACCTAAGACCTGAAACTATAAAACTTCTAGAAGATAACATTGGAAAAACCCTTCTAGACATTGGCTTAGACAAGGATTTTATGACCAAGAACCCAAAAGCAAATGCAATAAAAACAAAGGTAAATAGCTGGGACCTAATTAAACTAAAGAGCTTTTGCATGGCAAAAGGAACAGTCAGCAGAGTAAACAGACAACCCACAGGGTGAGAGAAAACCTTCACAATCTATACATCTGACAAAGGACTAATATCTAGAATCTACAATGAACTCAAATCAGTAAGAAAAAAACAAACGATTTCATCAAAAAGTGGGCTAAGGACATGAATAAACAATTCTCAAAAGAAGATAAACAAATGACCAACAAATATATGAAAAAATGCTCAACAACACTTATGATCAGGGAAATGCAAATCAAAACCACAAAGCGATACCACCTTACTCCTGCAAGTATGGCCATAATCAAAAAAATCAAAAAACAGTAGATGTTTGTGTGGATGCGGTGATCAGGAAACACATCTACACTGCTGGTGGGAATGTAAACTAGTATAGCCACTGTGGAAAACAGTGTGCAGATTCCTTAAAGTACTAAAAGTAGAACTACCATTTGATCCAGCAATCCCACTACTTGGTATCTACCCAGAGGAAAAGAAGTCGTTATTAGAAAAAGATACTTGCACACACATGTTTACAGCAGCACAATTCACAATTACAAAATTGTGGAACCAACCCAAATGCCCATCAAACAATGAGTGGATAAAGAAGCTGTGGTATATATATATATATATATATGATAGAATACTACTCATCCATGAAAAGGAATGAATTAACAGCATTTACAGTGACCTGGATGAGATTGGAGACTATTATTCTAAGTAAAGTAACTCAGGAATGGAAAACCAAACATCATATGTTCTCACTGATATGTGGGAACTAAGCTACGAGGATGCAATGGCTAAGAATGATACAATGGACTCTGGGGACTTGGGGGGAAGAAGCGGGGGTGCGGGTGAGGGATAAAAGACAAGTATGGTGCAGTGTATACTGCTTCAGTGATGGGTGAGCCAAAATCTCACAAATCACCACTAAAGAACTTACTCATGTAACCAAATACTACCTGTATCCCAATAACTTATGGAAAAATAAAATAATAAAAATTTAAAAAGAGAAACAAAAACAATCAATCCTCCAGTTCGGTTTCATCGTATAAGAAAGCTAGATGGATAAAAATGTGTGGAACATGGAAAAATGCTTGTGATATAGTGTTAAGAAAAAGAAGACATCACAGGACCCAGGAAAGTTTGAACTGCATGATAATGAGTATACATATTTTAAAAGAAACATAAGAGGAAAAAAACTGGAAGAAATATACCCAAATTCTGTCCATAATGAAATTGTGGGCATGTTTCTTTCTTCATCAATTTTCCACAAGTTTCCAATTGTCTCTGTCTTGCAGAGTGTTTCTGTTGGAAGTCAGTTCAGTTGTATCAGTTTCCATGGTCATTGTCCGTCTTCTTGATTTAAGAAAACTGGGTGGGAACCATGCATTTTTCTGAACAGAAGATCTGTGGAAGATTTTCTGACTCAGTACCTATTTCCCTTGCCTCTGATTTTCCCCTAAGCAACCCATATACACACGTACACGTGTCCACACTTATACACTCACTCCCTTCTCCTCCACACTGCATGCATAGGAAGGCAGAGGAGCATCTCTGGGAGAAGCATCTGTGCAATGACACTGCTTAAGGCCAGACAGCCGGTCTCAACCCCCTCTCCAGCCACTTGAGATGGTGGGAACTCAGTGGTGGCTGAGTCTAATATGGGAGAATTGCAGAATCCACTGGTAAATTGCTCCTTTGTTTTCCTAATCTTCTAATCCAGGGGAACAGAGAAAGGAGTTTTCCTGGGACTTCGGGTCCAGCCTTCCAAATCCTTCTGTCTTTGACCCCACCCTGGGCTGAGATGAGGGAGGGCAGGTGGGAAGACACCAGGGAAAGTATGGTGTCAAAATTGTGAAAACCTTTAGCCATGGCCACCTATCACCTTTCTCAAGGACTTGGATTTACATTGATCTCCTGTTAGGACCCCTGCCTTTCCTGGTTCTGAGCCATAGCACCCTCTCAGAAGTCTGTGTGGGACTCCCATCCCACTTCACCTACCTTTTCTCCTACAACAGTGCCATGGCTGAGAGCCAGAGAGCGGGAGTGGGTCTTTCATATTTAGGTTTAAATAGGAAATTCTCCAAACTTATTAGCCAATCACCATTCCAATAATCCATTTATCTCTTGGCCTGTAGATGTATAAATGCTTGATTTCCTGTATTTATCCGATTAGAGTCCATGCAAGGAGGCCAGATTCATTGTCTGGTTTTCTATGCAAACCTTTCAGCTTTGCTCAGGTCTATGGCCATTGACAACTGCTTCCTTATGTTTGGCAGTGACTTTTGTTGTGTGGTCAGTTCAATGATATCAACAGCTACTGTTTATGGAATGCTTGTTATGCATCCGATACTGTGCTAAGACACTGTGTGTTAACTCATTCAGTCCTCAACTCTATGAAGGGAGTTCTATTATTAACTCCACTTTGCAACTGAAACAGCTGAGGCACACAGCTAAGGAACTTACCCAAGATCCCCAAGTTGGGAAGGAGCAGAGCCTACTTTTGAAAACAAGCAGTGTGGTTCCAGAGTTCACTTTTACCCCTATGCTATTGGGTAGGGGTGAAGGTGGCAAGGGAGCATGGATAACTCAGGGGGACACATCCTTGCCACCTGGAAAGCCATCATCTGAATATGGCAGGGAGGAAAGGGGCTGGCTATACACATGAGCGTAGGAAAGCTCCACCTTACAGAGGCCACATCTTTAATCTTTCCGTTGCCACCATGATGTCAGACACACAATGAGCACAACAGTTTTAACTAAATGAATGAATGAATTATTGAGCTGTTAAATATCTACCTGAATCAGGAATGGTGCTTAATATTCCTATAGGGGCAGAAGCAGACCGGTCTTATTTACTCAGCACAAAAGGAACCCTCCTTGGATAATGCTGAGCATGGAGGTCATGTCCTGCTTGCTGTTTTTGCATTTTCTTCTTTGGATCCATCCACTCCCTTCCCTAACATATATCATCATTCCTTATGTTTGTTCTCTCAGATATTTGCCTGGTGCTTTATTTGCACTCCCTGTATGACTCCCCCTTCCTTCTTGACCTAGAGAAGTCGGCTTTTCCCAAGCTGTTCTCTGGAACTGTGAACTGATACCTCTCAGCTGATTGGGGGAACTCCAGGACACTAGGACCAAGGCTGGGGTCTCATCACACCTGTGTGGTTTTTGGCAAGTTGCTTCCCCTCTCTGAATGCAAAGAGAAAGCTGTTGCATGCTGAAATTATGGGATAGGGGTGCAGAAATACTCCCCAAATCTGGGTTTTGAGAAAGTTCTCTAGCAGCCCAGTCTTGGGTTGAGGGCTGGACTGCACTAGAATCTGGAAGGCTGTGTTGGTGAGAGGACTTGGTGGGTAGTATAGGGGCCTTGGAGCCTGGACAGATGGCTTCAGAAATGGCTTCTAAATGCATGCAGGTTTCTTTTTGCCTTATGCTAGTTTGAGCCAAGCTAGAAGAGCTCTGTCATGGGGACCAAGGCTGCCAGCAAAGCAGCTCCTTCCCCATTCAAGCTGGTCTGAAAGCAAACATATTGCCTTTGGAGGCACACCTAGCTCTGCCAGCTCTCAGATCCAGATGCTGGCATTGGCTGTTTAATGGTTCTGGCATGGGCAGGCAGGGCACCCTGGGTGTTGACATTCAAATATTCAGGGCACAATGTGTGGGTGGGCAGAGGGATGTCTGCTTGTAGGTTTAGGGTGTTCTCTGCCCCAGGGGACTGTCAATCTCTCCCTAATGCATTGACTTATGTGTAGGAGGGAGGTGGTAGGGAGAGGAGATTGCAGAGAAAGAAAAAGAGAAAGAAAGAGAGTGGCAATGGAAAGCAGGCTGCCTGGAGACAACGCCAGCTCGTGTTTCAGGGGGCCACCTGGGAAGGAACTTGGCCAGATCTCAGCTGGGTGGCCCAGGCTGCCCATCCAGTATGGCGGCCATGCAGGCTCCTCTCACACTTGGCAAGCATGCAGGGCAGGAGGGAGCCTTAACTCCTTTCCTTTTTGGAGCTGCCCTCAGCTGCACCAGTTTGTCCTTGTAGACAGAAATCACCCTGCTCTGCCCTGAAGACTCTCCAAGGCACACTCTGAGTCACACGTTTTTCTGACTCTCCTCCTTGCTTTCAGGGGCTTGGCTCAGCTTTCTCCACCTCCCTTCAACCTTTGTCCAGCTCATTCTTAGGACTCTAGTCTGTGGCCTGCCCTCAAGGTGTGTAGCCTCAAATGGATGAATGGACATCAAATCTTCTAAGCACGCCTGTGGACCCTCTCCTGGTTCTTGCTAAGATAATAAAACTGCTGCAGTCTTGCCATTTGCCCTAAATATTGCTTTACAATTAACAATCTAGGGAGTGCTGTTTAGGTTTGTGTGGTTTAAACAATCAGCAACCAAACCTCAATGGCTTAACACAATAGATGTTGATTTCTTGCTCACATCTCCAGGGTGGAGGGGTACACTGTTGGAGGTGGGGACCCTCAGGCAGGGGCAGAGGGTAGGGGACTCTACTTCATGAAAACACCAGCCATCTAGCTCAGTGTCCTCCATTGGAGCCTTGCATTCACAGGGCAGCAGGGGTTGGGGAGGAGAGGCCATGGGTGCCTGTACAGAAAGTTTCCATGGACTGGTCAATAGGCGGTGTTCATCACTCTCGCCCACATGGCCACACCTCGCATACCAGGAGGGAAATGTAGTGCCTGGGGGTAAAAGATGATGGCTTGGTGAGCCTCTTGTGGTCTCTGCCACAAAACATAATCTCTGGCGTCAGCAAGACTTGAGCTGAAATCCCAGTCCACCACTGAGTTGTGTGTGCTCAGAACTCTGGAGAAGCAACTGGCCACTGGTGTTAATGGCACACACGTAGGTAAGTACTGAGGAAAGTGTTCCCATAGAGGTCGGTCTGACTCCAGAGCTGTGGGATTTGAGACTTGTTACTTACTCTCTGGGTCGCCAGGTTTTCAACTGGAGAATAAGGCATCACACTCGCCAGAGTGGTTGTATAGATAAAATGAGGATGGACTTGAGCCCTTCAAAGAGGGCCCAGCACCAACCTCATCTGTCACGATTGTTCCTATTAGCATCATCGTGGTCATGATGCAATCCTGTCATGGGAGCTGGGGACAAAAATGGAAGCTGAGTAGAAATGATCCCCTGCCTTCCAAGGTCTCATGGTCTTTCAAGGGCAACAGCATGTCAACAGTAATTCTAGTATAACGGCATTCCTCCAGGAGGGGGACGGCTGTGGCACAGAGAGGACGAGCAGCTTGACTTGGTGATTCAAGGGAACTGGTGGTCTCTGAGACGGAGCTTGATGAGCAGGGAGGATTTCGAGAGTGGAAGAGGTGGAAGAAAATGTGGGAGACATTGAGGCTGGGGCTGAGGAGGTGGTAAAGACAATAAGCACCAAGACACAAAAGCAGGGGAGTGCTGAACAGGCCTGGTGTGGCCCTGGGGTAGAGCACAGTGCATGCACCTGGGTTGGGGCTGGGACACAGCAGAGGATGAGGGATGGATCCACTGGAGCCAGATCAGGAAAACAAAACAAAATGAAACTTGACTCTGGCCTGTAGACAGTAATTGGGCCTCCTTGGCAGACTCTGGCCTTGCCTGGTGCCTGCCCTGAGACCAGCCTCAGCATGTTGTCACTTTCAAAACCCACAAATCACGCTCCTAAAGCAGGGGGAGCTGCCGGAAGAGGGCATAGCATATCCCATATAACAAGACTTTCTAAATGTCCTCTTTCACCATCTCTGCTCTACCTCTGGCTGCTACCATATTCTTTTTGTCTCTTTCCATAATTCTGTCCTTTTCGGTTTCATTTCCCGATCCCTAGACAGGGGACAAGCTACCTCCACTCACTCAGGACTCCTGGGCCCTTCCCCTGGGTCAGTCTTTCTTTTGCATAGAGCATCTCTGTACTTATCTCCCTTCTCGTCTTGCATATTCCTGCTTCATTTCCTTTCTTTACCTTTTCCCTAGTGGGACATTAATCTTTTTTTTTTTTTTTCTCCTGTTAAACATAGATTAATTGGACTCCAACTTCATGGAAGACACAGTGTGTGCTGGTCATTGGGGCTCACACGGGCATGGGATAGTTTTATTATACCTTTCCTTACCCACTTGAATACAGACACGGCCAGTGACTTGCTCTGGCCAATGGAATGTGAGTGGAAGTGTTGGTTGTCATTTCCTGTCTGAAGCTTTAAGAGATGGTGTGGGATTCACTGCACTCTTCCCCTTTTGCCCTCTGTCACTGACACTGACGATGATTGGCCCCATCAGCCTGGATCCTGGAGGGAGAAGAGGTGCATGGCAGCAGGTCTGCAATGCACACGTGATATAAAACAAACCTGTGTTGTTTTAAGCCTCTTAGATTTGGGGGTTGTTATAAAGCATACTTTGCCTGTCCATTCTGACTGATACACCTGGTAACTGGGGCTTGGTAGGATTCATCACAGACAGAAGTTGTCCATCCTCCGAGGGTAAAAGCCCAGATTGCTTTGTACCAGGGGATGCTTTCTGTTGAGAAAGATGGCTGTGGGGGTGACAGTGAGAAGCTGCTCTGGCACCCCAACAGAGGAGGCTCCGTCATGTGTGCTCTGGATAATGTTGGGAGATCCTGTCCAAAAAAATGGGGTGGCAGAGGCAGCTGACAATGGGCTGTCTCCCAAAGACCTCAACCTGGAGGCCTTTGCTTTTTTCCTTTGTTTATTTCCTGCATTCCTGCACCGTCTGCACAATCTCACTTCAGCTGTTTAACTGTGCCAAGCGATTTTACTAGGGTGTGATGCCATCTCCGAACAAACTTTATGTAGATAGATGATTTGTTCGTTTAAATCTTATGTGCTTTTTGGAGGTTGGGGAGAAGATGGAAATGGGGAACAGTGAGAAAAGGGAACAGAGAAAGAAACCAAAGGACAAAGAGGAGCATGTTTTCAGCAACTGGTGATCACACAGGATGGTGTACAATGGAGACAAGAGTCTGGGAGTGTTATCAGCTCGAACTTCAGTGCTCCAGATCTCTTCACAAAGCAGATGCAGTTTGAATCCACCTCATTTTTGCATTCAGTTATTCATTTAAATTAATACCTATTGAGGTTGGCAGGCACTGTGCTCAATGCTGTGAATTCAAAGATAATTAAGACATGCTTCCAGGTTTCCAGGGACTTCCAGACACATATATATGGGAATCCTTAATTAAAACACAGTGTGATTAAGATTATTGGTGTCTACAGACGAGTGGGCACAAAGTGGTTAAACAGTAAAGCTCTTGAGTTGCTGTGGGTGCTGAGGAATGAACGAATTGATCCTTTCTTGTCAAGTCTCCCGGTAGGAACTTCCCTTTCCCGCCAAAAGGAATTTGAAATGATCCTCCCAGGCAGAGAGAACACTGGGAGTCTGAGATCCTCATGCCCAGATTAGAGAGAAAGCTGCTGGGCTGTACAAACAGACCCAAGCTCCTTGCACGGCTTGTTAGTAAGGGAGGGTTTTTGTTGGGTTTTAAGAACAGTTTTAAAAACAAACTCAACAATTCAGAGATTCGGTAACTGAGAACTGGCAATGCAGAATAAGACGTGGCATGCACAGGTGAGGACTGGAGGAACTGTGAGTGCCAGCTGGAGGAGAGAAGGCCATGCCTGAACAACCCACTCCCTAAGGTGAAGGCTCTTTACTGCTTCAGAGGGAGGGAAACTGACAGCTGATCTGAGGGCACTCCCTAGCCTGGTGGTTGCCTTGAATAGGATAAAGTGGGCTTTTTAGTAAAATGTATGTAGAACTCATTTGGGCTCTGCCTTTCTCATCAAATCCTTTCACTATCTTCAAAACATTCAGAATTAAAGAGCCCGCAGGGTAAGCTTATTGTTACCAGACCGTGACAATCTTGCTTGACAATCAGGCAAGATTCTGGCTATTAGAGTCAGCAACACCAAGCGAAGAGCCCCGTGCCAGGTTTGTCTTTGTCAAGCTGTTTTGGTCTGAGAGGGCCTAGTTTACCCAGAAGTGGGGTGTATAGTTAGCGGTAGGTCTAAGGAAGGAGTGGTCTATTTCGGGGGGCTGGCAGCTCCAGCTCCTCCTTGGTGAGGAGGTCAGGGAAAGTCTCCCTAAGATGGTAAGTCTTGAGTTGTATTTTCTGGATGAACAAGGATGTTTCAGGCAGAGAAAACTACTTTGGAAAGTACACAGAGGAGCTAAGTAGCCTGGTAAAGTCAGGGAGCAGTGAGTAGGTGAGATGGACTAAACCACCGTGTGGCAAGTCACAGGCTTATTTTACCACTTCTTTCTTTCTTTCTTTCTTTCTTTCTTTCTTTCTTTCTTTCTTTCTTTCTTTCTTTCTTTCTTTCTTTCTTTCTTTCTTTCTTTTTTCTTTCTTTCTTTCTTTCTTTCTTTCTTTCCTTTCTTCCTTTCCTTTCCTTTCCTTCCTTTCCTTCCTTTCCTTTCCTTTCCTTTCCTTTCCTTTCCTTTCCTTTCCTTTCCTTTCCTTTCCTTTCCTTTCCTTTCCTTTCCTTTCCTTTCCTTTCCTTTCTTTTCTTTTCTTTTCTTTTCTTTTCTTTTCTTTTCTTTTCTTTTCTTTTCTTTTCTTTTCTTTTCTTTTCTTTTTTATTTTTCTTTCTTTCTTTCTTTCTTTCTTTCTTTCTTTCTTTCTTTCTTTCTTTCTTTCTTTCTTTCTTTCTTTTTCTTTCTTTTTTTTTTTGAGACGGAATCTCACCTGTTGCCTAGGCTGGAGTGTAGTGGTACTATATTGGCTCACTGCAACCTCCACTTCCTGGATTCAAGTGATTCTCCTGCCTCAGCCTCCCAAGCAGCTGGGACTACAGGCATGTGCCATCAAGCCCGGCTAATTTTTGTATTTTTAGTAGAGATAGGGTTTCACCACGCTGGCCAGGCTGGTCTTGAACTCCTGATCTCAGGTGATCCACCAGCCTCGGCCTCCCAAAGTGCTGGGATTATAGGTGTGAGCCACTGCGCCTGGCCTATTTTACCATTTCAAGATAACATGCAATCTAATAAAATAATCATGCTTTGGCAATCCCAGGCTGATTTTCTCTGAAGCTGCCAACTTGATTTTCATCAAAGTCATAGGGTGTCTATTTGAAATATTCTAAATACAGGCCTTGGGTTTAGGGTGAAACTACCTTAGAATTGGCTGCTTGCTGATTCCCTTCCAACCCAGATCCAATTCCTGCCCACCATCTCTTTAGCAAGACTTTCTTCCTGGGGCCTTTGGTTTTTGGAACAACCAGGATGCTGTTTACAAATGACAAGATCATGTGATTCTTAGCAGTGTTCCGCCCCTTTCTTAATAGAACCTAAACTAAATGGTACATCTTATTATTTTAGATTGAATGAATAAATGCCTTTTACATTCAATGTACTATCATTTAGTTGGTTGATGTACTTACTGTTCCAAACCTACCAAAGCAACTACCATCTTCAGGCTGTCATATAAATTTCTGTAAAGAGTTTTGGTTTGTTTCTATCTTTGCTCCTGTCAAAGTCATCAGCCTAAATGAATAGCCATTAGCTACTTGTCACACAGTCATAAAATTAGCATTCTGAAGATTCACTTTACGTTTCATATCCTTTTTCTCTGTGGTGAGCTATAAGTTAGGATTCAATATGCAATACTCTTTAAAAAGATTGCTTGAAGTAGTGAAAAATTAAGAATGGATGACTAGCCCACAATAAAGGATACGTTTAATAAATCATGATGCATCCATATGATAGAATGCCATCTGCCGTGAAAAATTATGTTGAAAAAGATCTACATAAATAACAAGAGAAAATTGTTAAAGAAAACCAGATCATCCCTAAGAAGCATGAAATGGGTAATTTTAGAAAACAATTTAAGAGGACACACCCGACATACAGTCATTAGGACAGTAAAAACAGATTTTATTCTGGAACCATTGCAATAGGGGGAGAGAGCCCTCAGTAGAGAACTGGGTTCAACTCGGAATACAGCATGGATCAGTTGGGGCGTTTATGGCCCAGGTGCAGGGTGGGAGTCAGTGGATGGAAAATTGCTAAGAGGAAACATCAAGGATAAGGGAGGGGGTTCTGGCTAAACAGACTTGATGGAATTATTGCTGAAGGCAGACCAGGGTGGTCAGACACCAAGGAGGGAGGATGAGGTATTTGATATCAAGGTTGGAGGAGTTGTTCTAAACCCACTTTGCAAGATTCTTGCTACAGCTGGTCAATACAGGCCTGACAAAGATGGAGGTCAAGGTTGAGACCTCAAGGCCTTAGAATATCCTTACTAAAGTTTGATCAAGCTTTTTTGTCAAAGTGTTCATGTCTTATTAATACATCCAAAAAGCAGGTTAGATCTAGTTAGATACAGTATGATCCTGTTTATGTTAAAATATTTATATACAAATAACAGAGAGAATATGGGCGAGTTTTGTTTTCTTTGTGCCTTTTCTCTATTTTTCAACTTTCTGCAGTGAACTTATATTGCTTTTATAATAAAAAATATGTTAAGTTTGCTACACATATGTGAGGGGTGGGAAATTCTTCACCCTGACTTTTTAGGGTCAGGCAAGACTTTTTAAACTTTTATTGGAATTTTGCAGCCCTAAAAACAGAAACTAAGAGTCTTTTGCAGACTGTTTCCTGAAGACAGGGTTGTTAGCTGTAGCAGAAAGCAAGCCAGCGTGGTGTTGAACTTTGTCAAAAAGGATATTGAAACCAGAAGTGTTTGCTCTGCTCCTCATACAAACCTTGGTGCAAACACATTCTAGTTGCCGGGTCTCAAATGAAAACAATAGAGAGGCTATTATCTAAAAATAATAGATCTGGTTCATGAAAGACCTTCCATCTGCTTTTAAAGAGGATTTTCATCCTGAAAGTATGGAGGCCTATAGCACACTTTTATGAAGCCTTTCAGAGTTGAAATATGGTGAACCTGGATATGATTTTAAACTCCTTCCCTATGAGAAGAAGGGAGCATCCCTAGAAGGATGAAATGGGTAATTTTAGAAGACAATTTAAGAGGACATACCCAAGATCCAGAAATAATACATGTTTGAGGTGATGGATATCCTCATTACCCTGATTTGATCATTATCTCTTATATGCATGTATCAAAATATCACATGTATCCCATACATATGTACAATTATGTATCAATAAAAAACTAAAAAAAGACAAAAACAGAACTTAAATTTTATGGAGCCATGAATACATTCTGGTGAGATTATTACCTTTCAAAGGTGGTACAGGTGGGTCACAGAAAAACTTCAGTGAAATTAATGGGATTCAGGTCTGTGTCTAATCTAGCGGTTTCCAATCATTTTGTACTTATAATATTGGAAACACGCTTGATATGATGAAAGAACTGAAGATAGCAATTGATGAGTCAGTGATTATTACAATACAATCAACGATGTGTTTTAGTATCCAAGAAAGCATTCAGTCACCTCATATTTCTCTTGGGTTCCTTTCAGTGCCGTGGTCCTTATGAGCAGAACTCTCTCTCTCCCTTTTTTAAAAAAATGAGACAAGGTCTTGCTCTATTGCCCAGGTTGGAGTGCAGTGGCATGATCATGGCTCACTACAGCCTTGGCTTCCCGGACTCTAGTGATCTCCCCACCTCAGCCTCCTGAGTAGCTGGGACAACAGGTGCACACCACCACACCTAGCTAATTAAAAAAAATTTTTTTTTGGAGACAGGGGTCTTGTTATATTGCCCAGGTTGATCTTGAACTCCTGATGAGCAGAACTCTGTATGACCCTGACCATGCTCCCATACATTGTCACCAGTGGTGCTCGCATGTTCCACTGAGCATGTACTCCTTCTTTGGAAGGCACCCTGCCCCCTTACTCAATGCAAGGAGCACCTGCTCTCAACTGAGTTACATGGTACAGTCACCTCAAAAGGACACAGGACCACCACTGCCCTGACAGTGTGTGCACTCAGGTGCGGCAAAAAAAAAGAGCATACTTATTCAGATTTGTTGGCTGCCCTGTGAGGGTCAGGGGTGATTGGTTGAGGGCTGCTGCCCTTGTTGATGGCCTGCTCCAGCACATGGTCAGAGAGCTTGCAGCAGTGGGCTACACACACCTTTGGCTTGATCCTGGGTGATACTTCTTATGTTTTTGCAGAACAAATATTTGTTAAATAAGTGAGGGAGGTATTCTTGCTGTTTCAGAGGTCTCATTGTCAGTGGGATATTTTCTTTGGTTGTATCTCTGGAAATCTTTGGAGGAGTGACAACCTATCCATTTTCCTTTCCACCTCCTCTTGTCCAAACCCGTGTATCAAATGAGAAAGTAGGCTAGGTGTGGAATGCCACATGAAGGTGAGAGGGAGGACTCAGTTGGGGGGAGGTTGCTAATTAGAGGGGTCTTGTAGCCTAGACCAGTTTCTTAGTCTTGGCTTTATGCCAAAGCCTAACTAGATATAAAACAATTGATCAAATTAAAAGTGTGTGTGTGTGTGTGTGTGTGTGTGTGTGCTGGGAGAAGTGTTGAGTGGAGTGGTTCATAAGTATTATTTGCTTATTGGTTAGGTTGTATCTTGATGCTCTTACAGATAAGCTCTCAAGGCAGTGATCCTCATAGAATTATAATAATTCAGATAGAGTAGAATGTGTATGTTGTGTGTGCTGTGTTGAAAAAATTCCCTAGGTAATTCTGATTCCCACTTCCCTTGAGAACTACTGATTGAGAGAGTCATCATCTCACTTCTGCTTCCTCATGAAAGGATCCTTTTGGCATTATTTCTCTGGATCTCCTCCATCCGCACCCAAGGCTCACTACTCCCTAGGGTCATTATCAGGGAGAAAAAAGCCCAGGTCATTAATATGCGAATGAACCATCCACTGCCTGCATTTGCAGAGCAATCTCTGACTGTAAGAGAGGCAGGCCACATGGGTTTGTATTAATTAAGTACTGAGTCCCCATAGACAAGTTCCAAGTCCTAACTCTCACTCTAAGCCTTCAGGATGAGTAAGGCTGGGCTGGTGTGTGGGTTTGCTGGACTGAGACTCCAAGAGTCCTTGATGCTGAAGATGGTACCTTGGAAAGGGATGAAACAAGGCCCAGACAGGCTGGGGTACGTGGGAAAGACGGCACACGTGGCAGGTCCAGTGGGCAGGAAGCCTATGGCTGTGTTGGAAAGTGTCTAGACACACAAAGAAAGACCAGGGTGTCTTCAGCCAAGCGAGCTAAGAGAAGTGCCATGTATGGAGTTTCTGGTCTCTCCCTCATAATGGCAGGCAGCTGCAGTCTGCTCATTCAGAGCAGCGGTGGTCAACTCTGAAGGCTGAAATCCACATAGAGGTCACTTGGTGCATTTGTTTTCTATCTGCAGCTGTAACACAGTGAGGATCACTGCCTTGAGAACTTATCTGTGAGAGCATCAAGATACAACCTAACCATGAAGCTGGTGGCTTGGAGCAGCAGGAATGTTATTATCTGACACTTCTGGAGGTCAGAGGTCTGACCCAGGTATTACTGGGTTAAATCTGGACTGTGTTCCTTTCTGAAGCCTCTAGGGGAGAACCCGCTTTTTTTCTTTGTTCCAGCTTCTAGAAGCTGCTCACATTCCTTTGCTCGTGGCCCCTTTCCTCCATCTTTGAAACCAACCACATCATCTGTTTGGGGTGTTCTTCCATAGTCACTTTGCTTTCTCTGACTCTCCTCTTCTGCCTCTTTCTACTTTTAAGGTTTCTGTAATGACATTGGGGCCATCTGGACCACCCAGGATAATCTCCCATCTCAAGGTCATCTGATTAACAACCCCAATTCCATCTGCAGCCTTCATTTGTCTTTGCCATGTAACTTAACATATTCACAGGTTCTGGGGATGAGGGCATAGCCATCTTTGGGAAGCGGGTCATTCTTCTACCCACCACAGTTGGTTTGCTGCTGGCTCACCTTCACTGTGGGGTATAGACACAGGGGGTGTACTGGTAGCAACTCAGCTCCAAGAATCAAGGTCCCCAAGACCCCCTCCTTCTACTTCCAGCTTCCTCTTCTGCTCACCTCCCAGCCTGGAACACCTCTAGACATACGTATGGAGTAATTTTAAAGAATACTTTTAAAAGGTGTACTACTAAACCTGCAATTTTCATAGGACCCAGCAATCAATTCTTGAACATTTATGCCAGAGAAATGAAGACTTATCTTGACACAAAAATGAATGGCAGCTTTATTTGTAACAGCCAAACCTGGAAACAATCCAAGTGTCCTTCAACAGGTGAGCGCATTAAGCAAACTGTGGTCAAGCCATACGATAGAACACTACTTAGCCACAAAAATGAATGAACTATTGATACACACAACTACTTGGTCCAGTCTCTAGAGAATTATGCTGAATGAAAAAAGGCAATCTGAAAAAGTCACATGCTGAATGATTCAATTTATAGAACATTCTCAAAATAGAAACATTATAGAAACGGAGAAGAGATCGGTATTTACCGGGGGTTAAGGGTACTGGGTAGGACAGGTAGGAAGTGGGTGTGGCTACATAAGGGCAACATGAGCGGTTCTGGTCTTGGAAATGTTCTGTATCTTGGCTATAAAAATCTATATCCCAGTTTGCTATTGTACAATAGTTTTGCCGGATGTTACTATTGGGGTAACTGGGTAGAGAGTGCAGGAGATCTCTGCATTATTTCTTACGACTGCATATTATTCTACAATTTTCTTAAAATAGAAAATGTAATTTAAAAAAAGACTTTTGATTTCAAAGAGCCAGCAGTGGACTTGGAGAGACAGTTACTGTTCCTGCAGGGGAGCTCTAAAAGGCTTCATTGGTTTGGAAAGGAGCAGTTAGCTGGTCGGGGAAATGTCTAACTTAACCTGCGTCACTTTGGAAACATTTCTTTTCCTTAATTTTTAATATGGGCAAATAATTCATTTCCTCCAATGCCAGGAAATTATTTTTACACATAGCAACAGGTGTATGGGGTGATTGTGAGTTCCAGCCAATGAGAAGGCACATCCCTTTGTGAGGCTGCACCTTATCTGTCTCCCTTTGTCCCTTCTCATGTCCTCTCCGGTCTTCTCTCGTTTCTGGCTGGGATTCTCTTTCTTGGTAACTAAGTCCCTCCTCCCTTCTCTCTCACTGCCTGTTGACCAGACACAGCCACTGCAGGCTGAGGGTGGGAGGCTGGGGAGCCAGGCAGGAGGGGCAGGAAGGCACTGGGTCACAGCCCGAGGCCACTCCTCGCTGCTCACTGGCTCTGGGGTTGGCTTTGCTCAAGGCAAGAGCTGTCAACTCTGCCCTTTTGAAAATGAGCAACAAAGGGAAAAAGAAAAGAAGAGAAAGGGAAGTGGGGGAAGCACAGGGTGGGCAGTGGGGGGAGGCGAGTGGTGAGGGAACAGGTGGGGACTGTTTAAACAGAAGGCCTGACTCAGCCATTTCTTTTCATTGCCTTTCCAAAGAACTGTTTGTTTTAGCTCCCCAAGGCGGGTGGCAGGAGTGAGGCTGGGGGCCCAGCCCTGGAGAGAAGAGGGGCCTGGGCTTTGGGGGTGGGGAGCAGGTGTCCTCTGGGCTCACAACAGCCTTTCCTACTTCATGGGCTGGTTTACTTCATGCACTTTCTGGTTTTTGAGTTTCAGGGCTCTCACCTAGAGAAGCTTTGGGGACGATGGACGATGGAAAACTGGGTATGAGAAGCTTCAGGAAGAGCCATGACACCCCCCTTCCCACCCCCAAATGAGGTATTGATCTAGAAAATATGTAGATGAAGAGAACGATAAAGGGATGAGGAAAAAGAATTATTGAGCCTTCCCCCAACCAATATTATCAGACACTAGAAAGTCCCTCTTCTAGAAGAATACCTATACTTCCTGAGTCCACAATTATATTCACAAATAAGGCAGGGTTTGGGACTTGGCAATTTGCTCCTGTTAAACCACACCTCCTACAGAAAGGCCTCCGGGTCACCTTGTCTTTGTACACCAAGCTCTGTTTCTCTCAGTTCACTCACCTTGGACTTGCCTATATAACCCTGGAGATCAGTGATATGGTCGGTATCAGAGAAGAACAATTTGCAAATCCAGGGTGGGAGGTGTGGCGATGTTCTTTTGTTGAAGAAACCATTTAGAAAGCTAATGCTTTCAAAAGGTTCAGACTTATCAGGCCACTATTAGTGCCTACAGATAAATAACGTGGTTTTAGCATGTGATGGAATTCTCCCCAGGAAGTCAGGCTCAGCATGAGCTCCAGCATGGAACACAGTTGGTCTAGATGCAAAGCTGCACTTAAACCAACAAATGATTAGCATTAAAGGAGAAGGGTAAACAGGGCTGTAATTCATGTGTAGCTAACTCTTCCATTACAGTTCATGAATTGTCCCCACCTCCGTGCAGCCCAGTTTGATCCTTATCAGGTACCCACCACGCTGTGTCTCCACTCTGTGTCTTGTGTCTCCCTCCTCTGCCTCTTCTCTCCTTCATCTCCATTCTTCCTGGTTGCTTAGAAGTAGCTCAGCCAGCCTTGCCTGAGCTTGTCAGTTCCAGGGGTCAGGGATTCTGGCATTCCGCCTGCACAGAACCCAGCGCAGTGTCAGTACATGATCATTAGTAAATGCCTTCTGACTTTGACGGTGGTGGGTCAGGGACAGACCTGCAATATTTTACCTGGTTGTTTTGCTTAACATCAAATCAAATTTAAAAGATAAAAAATACTTGGGAATTTCCACATTTGACCAGATTCATAATCCATCCAGGGAAGTATTCTTATACCCTGAAGGTGTATCGGATCTAACGCCTATTCTAATCACTTTACCTTAGCAGGAAATTGGATAAGGGATGTGGGATCCTTACAAGTCCTCTGGTGACTCTGATTAAAATTAAGAGGTTGGGTTAAAATTAAGATTTGCTCTGAAAAGTTATGAGTTTGGATTAAATGATAGCTTCTCTAGTTTTTCCCTTCACCACAGAAGATCTCATGATTTCTTTTATTATCACCTGAATTTCATGTTGTGAAATATTTACAATTAAAATCTTTACAAATAGTATTCTACATTTCAAATCTGCAATATCAAAAACATAACTACCCATTAATGCATAAGATAACTGGTGTTCACCATGTAGAGTTCATTTAATTTCAAGAAAATCCATTGCATTTAACTGTTGCTAATGATTATAATAGTAACAATAAATATGGGTGAGGATGTAGAGAAACTGGATCCCTCATGCATTGCTGGTAGAAATGTGAAATGGTGTAGCCTCTGTGGAAAATGGTGTGGCAGCTCCTCAAAAGTTTAAATATAGACTTACCGTAAGACCCAGCATTTCCACTTCTAGGTATATAAACCCAAGAGAGCTGAAAACATATGTCCACGCAATAATGCACTAAAGTTTATAGCAGCATTATTCCTAAGAGCCAAAAAATGGAAACAACCCAAATGTCTATCAACTGATGAATAGATAAGCAAAATGTGGTATAACTATACAATGGACTATTATTTGGCAATAAAAATGAATTAAGTACTGATACATGCTACCACATGGCTGAACCTTGAAAACATTATGCTAAGTGAAAGCAGCCAGGCAGAAAATAGTCAAATATATAGAGACAGAAATTGACCAGGAGGCTGAGGCAGGAGAACCGCTTGAACCTGGGAGGCGGAGGTTGCAGTGAGCTGAGATGGTGCCACTGCACTCCAGCCTGGGTGACAAAGTGAGACTCAGTCTCAAAAAAAAAAAAAAAAAAAAAAAAAAAAAGAAATTGACTAGTGTTTGACTGGGGCTGGAGGGTGAGAAGGAATGGAGGAGTGTGGCGGGGAACTGGCTTGGGGTTTCTTTTTGAGTAGCGAAATGTTTTAAAACAGATTGTGGTGCTGGTTGCACAGTGTTGAATATACCCAAAACCATTGAAATGTACATCTTAAATGGATGACTCATATGTGAATTACATTTTAATAAAGTTGTTACAGAAAGAAAAAAAATTAAGTTCTAAACTCACCGCAGTGGTGGTTAGAGAAGAACACTGGACTCGTCAAGCCTGGCTTCCCAGAGGAGGTGGAATTCCTGCTGGGCCACGAAGAAGAGATAGGGTTGATTGTGGAGAAGGCCCTTAAGGTCCTTCCAGGCTTGATGGGAGCGTATTAGCAAAGGCCCAGAGGCGGGGTGGCCTTGGCTTGCGGGGGCAATGAGACTGTCTCCCTGGCTAGAGGAGAGCATGCCCTGGAGGATTTCTGCAGAATAAGCAGGTGAACTGGAACTGATAGGAAGGCCCTGAAGTCCCAAACAGGGCCTTGGACTTGACCTCTCACAAGCAGGGCACACTGAAGGTTCTTGGGTAATTTGATGGAAGCAGTGTTTTAGGAAACGTCAAAGCTTTATTTGGCAGAGATGTATAAGCAGAGTTGGAGTGGGGAGAGATTAGAAGCAGAATGGGTAGCTTATTCGAGTAAATCCAATGAACAGGGCTGTCACATTTTCCCTTTAGGTAACTTTATCTCTCTAGTTATATCTCCTTGCAGTCCCTACCCTCCACCCTGTATACCAACCACACTAGTTCCCTTTCCCCCAAACACCCATGACATTTTATACCTTGGCCCCTCTCCAAGCACCCCACCCCTTATCTGGAAAGCCATGTCTCTTCTCCATTTAGTAAACTCCTATTCGGTGCTGAGGACCAGCTAGATGTGTTCTCATGGGAGGGGAGGAGAATCAGGTTGAAGGGCTTGGGGAGTATAGCGATCCCTACAGAGCATTAAGGGAGGTGCTCTTGCCTGGATGAACAGCCCAACAGAGGTCTGGTATAGTTTAACCACATGTACGTTAAAGACAGAGGATGGGCAAATATGGGACCTGAGACAAAGTGGAGAACCTGTGACCAGGACATCTGAGAGCGTAAAGGGTCAGCTTCCAGTTTTCTTACTGAGTCTAGAAATGGCTTTTCAATGGGACCCAGGGTGTGCCCTGGAAGTGGGTGCTCTTAAGAAGCCAAGCTGGGTTGAACAAAATGCCACTTCCCTGGGCTGTCCTTTCAAAAGACAGTCTCTGCCTCTTCCTGGCACTTCTGTTTGTTGCACTATGCATTAAAGCATGGTGTTGGCACTTGCCCACCTCTCCAGTGCTTCAGTGAGATAGCTACTCCTTAAAGCTAGTGATATGAAGGCAATGTCTCATCAATTCCCTCTACCCTGGTGCAGCTTATCATGATCCTCTAGTTCCAGATGGCCTCCAATGGTAGAATTCCGGGTACAGCACAAGTGTTAATACCTCCTTTTTTCCCTTTGCTTTTTTTATTTTCTTAGGGGGTGATGGTTCTGGGTAGTCAACCTCTTTATGTTAGATGCTTTATTTCAGTCATTATAAAGTGAGCATCCATGGAAATGGAGTCACATTAAATAACCTGAATTCAAACACATGTAATTCAAAGAGACAGAGGACAGAATGAACAAGTTGAATCGGTGTGTGTGATGACGTGAGCCTGAGATTGGTGCTGTCAATCTGCCATCACCTCCCAGCCTCTCTATCCCCAAGTACCTCCCCGAGTGCAAGCAGCTCATTAGGTGGGGGATGACTATGGTGTTTACAACACGGCCCCTAAACACAGTTGAACTGCTTCACCGGCTGCACAATTGAAGAAACTGATCCCTTTCTACAAGGTTGGAATTAAAGCAGACCTTGCTGGATCTGTTGAGAAGTGTTGTGTACTCTGCAATGGAGGGAATTCAAAGCTTGGCCACATGAGACTTTTCCCTTAGACGCTGACTTTAAAACCAAATCCCCATGGAAGTTGCTTCACTGGGGCCACTTGCAGTGTCTGTCACAATGGTAGAATGAGCTAAGGTTGAGCCCTGAGGGAGCTCACAGTTGAGAAACAATTTGCAAGCACATTGTCTCTGCTCCTGGCCTGCTTATTGCTGCCTTGTTTCTATTCCAACCCCTGGTGCTGCTTCTCATCTCTTCAGAGGTGACCAGGTCCCCCCACCCTGTCCTTTCCCTCTTCATAAGTGGTCTAATATGTGAGGGTGAGGAGGGAGTTGGCCTGATTGAGTATATAGTTTTCAACAAATTCAAATGTAAACTTCTGGTGGTTCCTAATTTTTTATTTACTAAGCAGAAAGAACGTGGTATCTGCTCATTCCTGGCACTGAAAACAAGGTTGACTCACCCTCTCACTCCATGGTGGCTGGCACACCAAAGCCAACCACAATCATGGGTTTCAGCAATTGCCTTACATTGTTCCTCATTTTTACCATTCATTAATCCATCAGTTTATCCATGCACCCATCTATCCATTCATCCCACCTATCCACCAATCCATCCATGTATCCATCCATTTGTCCATCCATATATCCACCCACCTCACTCATTCTTTCATCCACCCAGTCATTCATCTACCTATTAGTTTATTTTTTATAAAAACATATATCTGTGACAGTTTTTTTTTTTTTCTTTTAAGACAGAGTCTCACTCTGTTGCCCAGGCTGGAGTGCAGTGGTGTGATCATGGCTCACTGCAGCCTCAACCTCCCAGGCTCAAGTGATCCCCCAACCTCAGCCTCCCAAGTAGCTAGGATTATAGGAGTGCACCACAATGCCTGGCTAGGTGTAACACAGTGTTAGGCTTTGCAACTTTGGAAGCACACACGTGACAGGATCATGATGAGCAAACACCACAAAACACAGGTTAAGAACCACTTCATTTCCCTCCCTCCCTCCCTCCCTCCCTCCCTCCCTCCCTTCCTTCCTTCCTTCCTGTCTTGCTTTGTCTCCCAGGCTGCAGTATAGTGGGGGTGACCTCGGTTCACCACATGCTTTGCCTCCCAGGTTCAAGTGTTTCTGTGGCCTCAGCCTCCCAAGTAGCTGGGACTACAGGTGTGTGCCACCACACCTGGCTAACTTTTGTGTCTTTAGTAGAGATGGGGTTTCACTGTGTTGGCCAGGCTGGTCTTGAACTCCTGACCTCAAGTGATTTGCCCGCCTCAGCCTCCCAAAGTGCTGGGATTACAGGTGTAAGCCACCATGCCCGGACGCTGGCTAATTTTTATATTTTTTGTAGAGACAGGGTTTCGCTATGTTGGTCAGGCTGTTCTCAAACTCCTGAGCTCAAGGGATCCTCCCACCTCAGCCTCCCAAAGTGCTGGGATTACAGGCGTGAGCCACTGAAACTGGCCAAAATTTTATACAACATAACAAAGCTTATAGTGACAAGCAACTTTCTCTTTTCCTGCTCATCCTTATCTCCCCAGTTCCCCTGTCTAGTTTGTAGGGTATGCGTCCACAAATACTCTTTGCATAAGAAGTATTCTATGTAAATCCTTGTTTTTTATTTATTTTTCTAAAGTGGTATCACAAAATGCATACTGTTACCTTGCTGTTTTTCATTTAACAATATATCTTGGGTATTTCCCCACATCTCTCAAACTACTTTTCTTTGTTGGGTGTGGAGGCTCACATTTGTAATTCTAGCACTTGGGTTTGAGCCCAGGAATTTGAAACCAACCTGGGCAACATAGTGAGACTCCTGTCTCTATAAAAATTAAAAAATTAGCCGGGCATGGTGGCATGTGCCTGTACTCACAGCTATTCGGGAGACTGAAGTGGGAGGATCACTTCAGCCCAAGAGGTTGAGACCTCCCGGGTTTAGACCGCAGTGAGCCTTGATCACACCATTGCACTCTAGCCTAGACAACAGAGTGAGACCCTATCTCAAACACACACACACAGACACACTCACACACACACACCCACACAACTTTTCTTTTTCCTTCCTGCTGGCACTTCTTTCTTTGATCTCCACACTGAACTCCACGTTCAACTTCTACCTGTGACTTCTTCATTTTTGGCAATTTATCTGAACAACAGCAACAATGACGTAGCAAACATATAGCATTCTACATATATAAACTTGTTTAATCCATGCAACAAAATTATAAGGTAGATAATATTATCCCCACTTTATGAAAGAGGAGACTGAGGCATAGTGAGGTCCCAGCAGACAGGTGAGCAGTAGAGGGGGATGTCAAACAGGCAGTTCAGCGCTGGAGCCTAGCAGCTCAGCCTGTATGGTGTTTGTCTTCATTTGCTTTTTGATTTCAATATTCTATACATTCACAGCTGAGGTGCTCCTGCTTCTGGGCTGTGCTCTGCCCTCCCTTTCTGTTGTGGGTGATGAAATTCAGACATCTGAGGAGGACAGAGACAGCCCATAATCCTGGAGGAGCCTCCCACCATTCCATGTAATCCGACCTTCCTGGGTTATATATGACCGGGGAAAACCTGGGTCACAGAAAGCCCCCGCACATGATTTCTGTGCTCTGGCTGGTGTATCTTTGGGAACTCTATCCAGTCTTCCATCTAGTTTCTCGCTGATAGGTTTGGGAACCTCTTTAGAATGTCTTGTGTATGCGACACAAATTAGTCCTCTTGGCCATCTCCCCTGAAAGCCATTCACTTCTAACTGCCTGTCTTGGCTCCCTGCCAGTGTGCCTCTGACTTAGCAAATGCTGCAAGAGGCAGCTATGTTCCCCAAGGCTGCCCAAATGGGCTGCCACCATGGGCACCTGCCTGCTCTGTGGTGGGAGGAGATAAGGATACTTTCAGAGCTCTGAGCAAAGTGCTTGGTGAGGGCCCTCCAAGATGGGAGAGAGGCTTTTGGATTTGGGCATTGGGGACTGCTCATGAAGGGAAGCCTTTGATCTGGAGCATGTCAGGGGGTGAGGACGGGGGCAAGGGTGGGGTGAGCAGAGGCTATTCTGGGCAAGGAGAACCTCACTGGTGAGACACACAAAGAGATTTGAGACTATTGAATTGTGTTCAGTATGAAGCCCCAAACTCCGCTGGAGCTGGCCCTAGGTTGCCTTCAATTCAAATCCTGCCTGAACATACAGGGCCCAGGAGAAGCTCTGCCTCCTTCCTCTCCAGCCATTCTGGCTGTCAGCAGCATTTATCATGCAAAAAAAGCAACAAGTATTTGTTGAGGCCAGCTGTTTGCCAGCACTGTTCTCCATCTGGCATGGATTGAGATGCTTTCCCTCCGTACTTTCTGGGTTCATTGAAGTTGGGTGAGATGGAGATGGGACAGGATCCTCCAAACCTCCTGACTGAGCCTTTCCTCCCTCTCCCTTTGTCCCAGGCTGGGAAGGTTTTCCTCATTTTTTAGCATCCAGTGAGTGACCGGTAGCCATGGCCAGACATGGCCTTGAGCTGGTTTTCCAGGGCCCACTTTAGATTAGGTGCTTGGCAATGATGGGGCAGAGCATGAAGGTGAGAAGGAGATGGGTCGCTGTGCCTGGTAGCATCAGAATCTCTTCTATCTCAAGGTCCTGAAAGGTATGTGGATACTTGTGGATGCACTGGTGGCCAAGTTCATTGATGGTCAAAAAGAAAAAAAAAATAATCAAAGACCGTACAGAGAAACTAGAACAGTAAAACAACTTCTCCAGAAAGATGGGCAAAATGAAGCTGAGACTAAACAGAGACCCTGATACCCCGGGACCCAGCCTCAAGTTCTCATGGTCACACGCTGCTGTTTCGTAGACTCTGAGATCTCTGGATTCCACTTGGAATTCTTGGAGAGGATCTGGGTCTCTCCCCACACTGAGGAGGAGGCAGACTCACAGGATTTTAGTCTATGTGACATGTAACTAGATTAGCAACAAAGGAAACCACACCATAGCCACATAGAGGAGGGAATGCAGCCACCGCGCTGGAATTGCCTGCCTCGGGGGTGATGGTTGGGATCCCTCAAAATTTGACAGGAGTCTATCTTTATTTTCTGAAAAGAAGCAGAGTAGAAATGAAAAAGAATCATTCAAAGGATGAGGAGTTGAGTGTTTGGAGGGGCAGTTACACTTTCCACCCCTTAAACACTGGGAAAACAACAAGAGTTGCAGCACCCCTAGAGATTCCAGAGAGTTCTGGACTGCACTGGAAGTGCATGGAAGCTGAGTGGGAGGGGGAGGAAAGTGGTGCCTAAAAATACTCCACGAGGGAGGACTTATGAGGTCATTTCCCCACGATACTCTGTCTACCCTGGCCAGACTCTGACCGCAGCCCCAGGGCCAGCTCTGAGTACAGTCATCCGAACAGGGCAAGAGCTTAGGAACGGGTGTTGACGGATGGCAGCTTGAGAGGGACAAGGGGAACCTGGAGAGCATTCAGAGAAAGGACCCAGAGGTGATGAAATGGCTGGAAACTAGAGCTTGGTGGCAAGGTCAAGGGATTGGGACTGGCTCCACCTGGAGAAGAGAGGGAGGGCAAGTGAGGGGTTAGGGAAGAGACTTGCTCCCCAGTGCTCAGGCCCTGGCTCTTCTCCGGCCTTGCTAAGGATGGAATTAGGGTCACAGTGCAGCTTTGCTCTTGAGGATGGACTGAGTTCCTGGAGCGTTAGAAACCCTATAGCAAGGGGTAGCTACATTTTCAGATTATCAGCACAATCACCCCCTTCTGTAATTGAGAGTGACTAACACTCACAGCCACTGCAGCTAACAGATCCCTAAAGCCCTTGGGGCCTGGAAGAATGACTCATGGTGCTTCAGACAGCTGGCCTGGCGGGGGGTGGACACAGGTTTGAACAGTTGGAACACATGCCTGCTATGCATCAATCACTCTCACTCTGTTGCCCAGGCTACAGGGCAGTGGTGCGATCATAGCTCACTGTAGCCTTGAACTCTTGAGCTCAAGTAATCCTCCCACCTCAGCCTCTGAGTAGCTTGTATTCCAGGTGGGAGCCATTGCGCCCTGTCTGAAGCCCCCTACTTTTACACTGGACCCATGAAAGGAGGACTGGAGTGAGGTTGGAGGGGGTGGGTATAGTCTTGTTCAGGCGGAAGAAACTAACTCATACTTCTGGGTCACCTTCCGTGTGCCAAGAACTTTATGTGGGTGGCCTCATTTAATTTTTACAATAATCCTGTCGGGGAAGGAGGAAAGAAACTGTTCTTTCCATTTTACAGATTAGGAGATCAAGCAAAAAGAGATAAAGCTTGTACCCAAACTCACCTAGTTTCAATTGAGAGTGGTACAGTTGAGACCTGACCAGGCAGGTCTAATTCCAGAGCTCTCCTGCAGTTGATGAGGGAAATCTAGAGACATAGTCAGATTTTTCATCTGGCCCCAGGGCTCTTCAGACAAAGGTGCCCAGGAGCACATCCTTAGGTCAAGCTCACCTTCTGACTCTCAGAGTCCACATCTAAATTTAGAGAAGGCCAGTTCAGAGATTCTCCAGTACCCTTCCCATGTCTTATCTTTGGAGAGTCCAACTTGGAGCATCTCTGAGTTTCCCCTAGGTGGAGAGAAAAGCTACGTGGGGAGGAGAGATGCCGTTTATGTGTCTCAAAGTGGTGAAAGAGATACAATCCCCAAGCTTGGATTTGCAATTGGTGTCTGGTTGCCTTGGCCTGGAATCTGAACCTGAACCATTTTCCATGGGAGAATTAGCTAAACAATCCAGCCCACAAAGGGAGCAGCTCTGATATGTTGGTGAACAAGCTCAGAGAGGTGGGGGGCCATGGGGGTGCACAGAGTTGAGAGGGGAGGGAGGAAGGCTACTGGCAAAAAGCCGACCTTCTCTTATCTTGCTGCCCGCAGAGTCAGCCTTTGCTTGGGAACCTGGCGAGGAGGCTGGTCTGATTTCCCTGTGGTCTGAATGGTGGGAATTTTTTTGGTGGCAGATTATATTTTCCTGAGGTGGTTTGAGTTACACCTACCCCATTTCATTTAATTAGGCTGGTGCTGCTGTCTATTGTGTCTCCTGGGCCTTCTTGCATGAATAAATAGTAACATGTTTGTTTTCTTTCGGGTGGGGTACTTTTTAAAAAACGGTGGGGTTGGAAAAAGTGGGGAGGTCCTCAGGAGGGATGATGAAGTCATCAGGAAAGAAGTTAGAGGTAAATGTTCACCCCGTGGAGCTCAATAACTCCTTTCCCCCTACCTCTGAGGCCCACTTGTGTACAATGTATTCAGAGCCTCCTCTGTTTTCACTTCTGTTCCCAGCCAGGCTTGCTTTCTCTTTGCAGTCTGCCCGGGAATCAGGCTTTCCTCCTCCAGGCCTACTGGCCTCCCCTCATCCCTTCTCATTTTACTGTAGTTTTCCATCCAGCTCCCTCCTTCTCTCTCTTTCTCTCCATCTCTCTCTAGCTTCTGGCTACTCCAAGATCATTAACAAGCAACCATGGAATATTATGCAGCCAGGGAAAGAATATAGGAACTCTATACATGTCCATATGTAATGCTTGCCAAGAGATATTATAAACAGAAAATGTTGTAAATAGTATGCCCTCTGTGTAACAAAGAGATGCTTACATGTGCACATAATATTTCTGGAAAGACACAAGAGAACTGGATGGAGTCTGGAATAGAGTCTGGATTTGGAGATAGATCTGCTTTCATGTTGCGTTCTCAGATACTATTGACATTTTTTTATTACGTGCATGTATTACTTTTTATAATGAACATTTATAAAAGGAAAACATACTATAACATTGTACATATTTAATTACTAGATTAAGCAGTAAGTGCTGTCTTAAGAGGATGCAGGCTTGAATCCCATTTCCACCAAAATTAAGTATATGACTGTAGGTAATTTATTTAATCTTTCTAAACTTCAGTTCCCTCATCTTGTGTCTGGAATTGGTGGGTTCTGGGTCTCCCTGACTTCAAGAATGAAGCCGCGGACCCTCACGGTGAGTGTTACAGTTCTTAAAGATGATGTGTCCAGAGTTTGTTCCTTCAGATGTTCAGACGTGTCCAGTTTCTTCCTTCCGGTGGGTTCGTGGTCTCGCTGACTTAAAGAGTGAAACTGCAGACCCTCATGGTGAGTGTTACAGTTCATAAAGGCAACACATACGGAGTTGTTCCTTCTTTCTGGTGGGTTCACGCTCTTGCTGGCTTCAGGAGCGAAGCTGCAGACCTCCGTGGCGTTATAGCTCACAAACGTGGCGCGGACCCAAAGAGCGAAAGAACAAAGCTTCCACCGTGTGGAAGGTGACCTGAGCAGATTGCCACTGCCAGTTCTGGCAGCCTGCTTTTATGCCTTTATGTGACCCCACTCACATCCTGCTGATTGGTCCATTTTACAGAGAGCTGATTGGTCCATTTTGTCAGGGTGCTGATTGGTGCATTTACAAACCTTGAGCTAGACAAAAGTTCTCCAAGTCCCCACCAGATTAGCCAGACACAGAGCACTGATTGGTGCATTTACAAACCTTGAGCTAGACACAGAGTGCTGATTGGTGTGTTTACAAATCTTGAGCTAGACACAGATCACTGATTGGTGCAGTTACAATCCTTTGGCTGGACATAAAAGTTCTCCAAGTCCCCACCAGATTAGCTAGATACAGAGTGCTGATTGATGCATATACAATCCTCCAGCTAGACATAAAAGTTTTGCAAGTCCTCACCCAGCTGGCTTGGCCTAGTGGATCCCATGCCAGGGCCCTGGGCAGAGGTGCCCACCAGTCCTGCACCGCCTGCAGCACTCCTCAGCCCTTGGGAGGTTGATGGGACTGGGCGTCACACAGCAGGGTGGGGGGCGCCCGCTGGGGAGGCTCGGCCATGCAGGAGCCCACCTGCCAGGGAATGGGGGCTCAGGCATGGCGGGCTGAAGGTCCTGAGCCCTGCCGCATGGGGAGATGGCTGAGGCCTGGTGAGAATTCAAGCGAGGCGCGGGTGGACTGGCAGTGCTGGGGGACCCGGAGCACCCTCTACAGCTGCCGGCCCGGGTGTTAAGCCCCTCACTGCCCAGGGCCGGTGGCGCCAGAGGGCCACTCCAAGGGTGCCACTGGCTGAGCTCGTGCCCACCCAGAACTCGGGGTGGCCTGCGAGTGCCGCGTGCAGCCCTGGTTCCTGCCCATGCCTCTCCCGCCACACCTCCCCACAAGCAGAGGGAGTAGGCTCCGGCCTCGGCCAACCCAGAGAGGGGCTCCCATGGAGCAGTAGCAAGCTGAAGGGCTCCTCAAGCACAGCCCGAGTGGACGCGGAGGCCAGGGAGCTGGGGAGAGTGAGTGAGCGCTGCTAGTGCGTTGTCACCTCTCAATCTGTAAAACAATAACCACGCCTACTTTATGAGGTTTTTAATCTTATACTTTGCAGTGAAGGCTATTGGTTGAGCACATCACTAAATGGAAGTAAGTTTTAATTTTTGTGTGAAATTCTCCTTGAAAGTAAGTGCACAAATTATAAAAATAATTCAGACCATGGATTCTGATTTTTCCATTTAGAAAATGATATTACTAGATAATGAAAGTCTAGATTGCAAGACTGAGAGTGTTGTTTACCTGGGATTGCTTTAGAGGCTTTAGGGAAGAGGCCGAGCCTTGGGCAATGGGGAGAATTTGGTGAGGCTGGAGGTGAGGCCATTGCAGTTATGGGCAACAGTGAGGATACGGTGAAGGGAGGAAGGGACAGAGGATAGTGGTAAACAATGAGTAGATCAGTTGGGCTGGAGTAGCAGTTTGCTCTAGAGGGTGATAAATAGAGACAAAGAGGTTGGAACGGGAAGGCCAAGCCAAGGATCACACAGTACGTCCTGCAGGCAGCGGGAGGCACTGCAGGTGTAGATGAGAAAGTGGCTGGGTTATCTTTTGCACGGTATGCAGTGGCATGAAACAATCTTTTGTTATGCTCACAAATTATGTGACTCAGAGATTTGGACTGGGTATAGCAGGAATGATTTGTCTCTACTCTCCAATGTCTGGGGCTCCAGCTAGAAGACTGGAAAGTTGGTGACGACTTGATGGCTGTGGCTGGTGTCATCTGAAGGCTTGTTTACTCACTTGTTTGCAGTTCACACTGCAGTCGACTGAGTCCTCTGCTGTATCTGCCTCCCAGACACATGTCCATGGCATCTCCATGTAGGCTGGGCTTCCCCATAACACAGAGTCTGGGTTCCCAGGGCAAGCGTTTTGAGAGACCCAGGAAACTGTAATGCCTTTTCCAACACAGCTTCAGAAGTCATGTGCTGACTCCACTCATTAAGACAGTTGCAAAATCTTGCCCAAGTTCAAGGGGAGGGGAAGTAGAATCCCCCTGTTGGTGGAGGAACAGCACATGGGACCAGAAATACTGCTGTGGTCACCTTTGCAAAATACTTGCAGAATATTTGATGTTTGTCTTTCTGTGCCTGGCTTATTTCATGCAACATAATGTCCTCCAGTTCCATCCATGTTGTTAGAAATGACAGGATCTCATTCTTTTTTATGGCTGACTAGTCATTGTGCTTAGATACCGCATTTTCTTTATCTGTTTGTCTGTGGATGGATGCTTAGGTTGTTTCCAAATCTTGGCTATTGTGAATAGTGCTGCAATAAGCGTGGGAATGCAGATATCTCTTTGATATACTGATTTCCTTTCTTTTAAACATATACTTAGCAGTGGGATTGTTGGATCACCATAGTGGCTGTACTAATGTCAGTCTGACAGAGAGTGTCATGAAAAAAGCCATTAATTCAAAACGAATATGTATTGAGGCTGCTCTGGTAATGGAGTAGCCATTCTTTATTCCTTTACTTTCTTGATAAACTTGCTTTCACTTAAAAACAAACAAACAAACAAAACACATATGTATAGAGCATCTGCTATGTGTTAGGTACCCTGCCCCTGTGAGAGCCTGGGGAGATAGTGATGAGAAAAAACAAATATGATTCCAACTCCTAGAGGTGACAGCCTGGTAAGGAGGCCAACTTGAATCAAATCATCACATAAAAAGTATAAAATCTCAACTATGGTAACTCCTGGAGAGGAACATGGGACTATGAGTTCCTATAACAGGGTATGTTTTTTATTTTGTTTTTAATTTTTATGGGTACATAGTAGGTATATATATTGATGGGGTACATGAGATATTTTGATAATGTGTAACAATCCTATCAGGGTAAATGGGGTATCCATCGCCTCAGGCATTTATCCTTTCTTTGTGTTATGAGCATTCCAATTATACTCTGTTATTTTAAGATGTACAATAAATGATTGTTGACTGTAGTCACCTCTTGTGCTATTAAATGCTAGATTTATTCATTTTATATTACTTTATTTTTGTACTCATTAACCAGTCTCACCCCATACCCCACCCATCCATTGCCCTTCCCAGCCTCTGGTAACCATCATTCTATTCTCTGTCTCCATGAGTTCAATTGTTTTAATTTTTCACTCCCATGTATGAGTGAGAATATTTGATGTTTGTCTCTCTGTGCCTGGCTTATTTCATGTAACATAATGTCCTCCAGTTCCATCCATGTTGTTAGAAATGACAGGATCTCATTCTTTTTTATGGCTGACTAGTACTCCATTGTGCTTAGATACCACATTTTCTTTATCTGTTTGTCTGTGCATGGATGCTTAGGTTGCTTGCAAATCTTGGCTATTGTGAATATTGCTGCAATAAGCATGGGAGTGCAGATATCTCTTTGATATACTGATTTCCTTTCTTTTCAGCGTACACTTAGCAGTGAGATTGTTGGATCACCATAGTGGCTGTACTAATGTGCACCAACAATGTATGAGGGTTCCCCTTTCTCCACATTCTCACCAGCATTTACTATTGCCTGTCTTTTGGATAAAAGCCATTTTAACTGGGGTGAGAGGAAATCTCATTGTAGTTTTGATTTGCATTTCTCTGATGACCAATGATGTGGAGCCTGTTTTCGTATACTGTTTGCCATTGTTTGTCTTCTTTTGAGAAATGTCTATTCAGTTTTTAGGCCCATTTTTTAATGTGATTAATAGGTTTTTTTTCCTGTCCAGTTGTTTCAGCTCCTTACATATTCTGGTTATTTTATCCATTGTCAGATGGAGGAGTGTGGATTTTAGAGTCAGACACAGACAGAAAGGGTTCCCTGAGGAAGTGATGTTAGGGTGAAGAATTAAGGATGATAGACGTGGAGTAAGTAGATTAGGAAGGAAGAGGGTTCTCCATTCAAAGATCCAATGGCAGGAGGGAGAAGGTACGTGTGATGATTACTTGTATAGTCCTGATGAGGGAGGACAATGGCAATGAGAATAAATAGCCATGGAGAAGTGACAGAGAAATTTTGAAGAAAGTACCAGCTGATTGAGTATGGGGGACTTAGGAGAGGTGAAGAATCAGATGTTTCTGTGAAGTGTCAGGTCAGGATAACGAGGATGGTGCTACCATGAACTGGGGTCAAGAAGTCAGAAAGAGGGTGATTTGGTGAGAGAGAAATTGTGTTCAGGCTGAGAGATGTTGAATCTCAGGCAGTTGTGATATAAAATAGCAGAAATCTGGGTAGATAGTTGGCTTGTCTGATCAAGTAAGGGATAGAGCTATGGCTTTTGGAGTAACTGTTGTAAAACTGAGGGTGGAAGCCATGAGAAGTTAGGTTTGCAAGGAAGAGAAAGCAGGATATTCAGAAAGGACTGGACTTTAGCACATGCCCATGTTTAAGGGGAAAGAGGAGGAAGGGAAGGCAAAGAAGAGGATAACGAGAAATAGGGCAGAGTTCATCTGGAAAGTCCAAGAATGAAGACATTTCAGGAGGGGGAGGTCCACAGTGCCGTGTATGGCAGCCAGGGCAGGAAGAGCTAGTCCTGAAAGAAGGCCTGTGAGGCTTGATGGCTTGGTGAAGGGTTTTTCCCAGGGTTCTACAGACAGAAAGAGGCAAAAAAGAGTAAGTTAGGGTGGAGAGGGTGGTGAGGATGTGGAAGGAGGTGATGGAAGTGACTGGATGACTTTGGCAGTGGGAGGAAGAAGCAAGTGATGAGGTGAAAGAGGCAATGGCAAGGTCATGGGAGACTGGTCAAGATTTTGACGCACAACTCTCATGGGAAGATTAAGGCGATGGAGCTGGAAACTGCTGGAGAAGGAGTGAGGCTTTGTTGAGGTCAATTTCTTTAGGACTTTGGCATCTTCTTTTGGTTAAAGAGCTCCCTGTTTATTTTTAAGATGGTGACCCCAAAGGGTCATGGTTAGGAAAATTTCATCAGCTGGAGGGAAGTGTACTCAGAAGGGGTTGATTTGTGCTTGCTTTTTCTTTTCTTTTCTTTCCCCTCTCTCTCCTCCCCGCTTCCCTTTCCCCACCTTCTCCTTCCCCCACTTCCTCTCCGTTCCTGTCCCCTCCCCTCCCTTCTCCTCTCCTCTCCTCCCCCTCCTCCCCTCCCCCCCCTCCTCTCCCCTCCCCTCCCCTCCCCTTCCCTTGCTTTCAACAGTCTGTCTCTGTTGCCCAGGTTGGAGTGCAGTGGTGTGAACACAACTCACTGTAGCCTCACCCCCTAGGCCCAAGTGAACCTCCTGCCTCAGCCTACCACCTACCTGGGACCACAGGCATGTGTCACCAAGCCTGGCTAACTTTTTGATTTTTTATAGAGACAGGGCAGATGGAGGTAGCAGTGAGCTGAGATCATGCCGCTACACTCCCGCCTGGGTGACAGAACAAGATTCTGTCTCAAAAAAATAAATAAATAAAATAAAATAGAAGAGTCAGAGAAGTTTTGTTGCCCAGGCTGGTCTCAAACTCCTGAGCTCAAGTGATCCTTCTGCCTCAGCCTCCCAAGGTGTTGGGATTACAGGTGTGAGCCACTGTTCTTGGACTGATTTGTTTTTTAAACCCATGCCTGGCCAAGCAATTAGTGTAAGATTGTGTCTGGAAACAACTAGTCCATATAGAATTTTGCCTCAAGATTCCCTTGTACTGAAGAAAAAAAGAACTTTAAAAAGCCCTCCAAAGAACTCTCATGTGCTCCCATCAGAGTATTTACAACATTCTGTTGAAATGACATGTTTACATACCCTTCTCTCTTAGCAAGGCCTCATGTTCTCCAGGGCAGGGACTGCACCTTATTGTTCTTAGATTGCCAGAACCCAGCACCGGACCTGGTGTGCCAGGGCCTCTCAGAGGTCAAGAGAGGTCACGGCCTCTTCCATTTTCGAGGACTCCGACATCGATTGAAAATGGACCCAAGGACAAAACAAGGTTATAAAAATCACAATATAATTCAAACGATAACTGGAATAAGTTAACAGTCTTACTTCACTTACATAAAAATGAAACATATTTATGCTATTCATAATTACAGGTTTATGGAAAAAACCTTATCTGCAGTGAATAGTCTTCTTTCACTTCTGCTGATCTGTGTGGCTGTGCAAAATCACACCAGGAGATGATGTTGGCACATATATCTGAGGCTGGTAGGGCTATGACATGGAGGCCAGCAGCCCTCTCACCACAGCAGCCTTTCCAATCATCCCTCCCAACCCTGCCTGGCACGCAGCTGGGCAGGGTGGCATACAAAGGGCGCTCAATATGTGCTGCTTCCTGGACTTGAACCACACTATTCATGGATATCTCCTCGGATGTCTCCTTCACAGTTTTTAGTTCTTTGCTTGAATGTTCCCTCTTTGGAATGTCCTTCTCTGACTCTTCTATTTTATTTTATTTATTTATTTTTTTGAGACAGAATCTTGCTCTGTCACCCAGGCGGGAGTGTACTGGCATGATCTCAGCTCACTGCTACCTCCATCTGCCAGGTTCAGGCGATTTTCCTGCCTCAGCCTCCCAAGTAGCTGAGATTACAGGCTCCTGCCACCACACCTGGCTAATTTTTTTTTTTTTTTAGTAGAGATGGGGTTTCACCATGTTGGCCAGGCTGGTCTCGAACTCCTGACCTCAGGTGATCTGCTCGCTTTGGCCTCCCAAGGTGCTGGGATTACAGGACTCTTCTATTTTAAATTGCAGTGCTTCCCATTCCCCTGTACTCTCTAACTCCATTCCCAGCTTTATTTTTCTCCACTGTACTTATGGCTACCTACATTTGCCATGCTTTGTTCATTTAATTGTTTCTTGTTTGTTGTCCCCTTCTAGAATGTGAACTCCCTGAAGACATGGAGTTTTGATCCTAGAATGAGGGCACTTGACTTGTAGTTTCCTAGGGCTGCTGTAACCAAGTATCACACCTTAAACAACAGAAGTGTGTTGTCTCCCAGTTCCAGTGGCTAGAAGTCTGAAGTCAAGGGGTTGACAGGCTTAGTTCCTTCTCAGGGCTGAGAAGGAGAATCTGTCCTAGGCTTCTCTCCTAACTCCGAGTAGCCTTAGACATACCTTGGCTTATATTTGTCATTCTTCCTGTGTCTTCACATCATCTCCCCTCTGCATGACTCTGTCCAGATTTTCCCTGTTTTATAAGGAGGTCAGTCATATTGGATTAGGGCCTGCACTAATGACTTCATATTAACTTGGTCATCTGCAAAGACCCTATTTCCAAATAAAGCCACATTCACAGGTCTTGGGGGTTAGGATTTCAATATGTTTTTGGGGGACACAATCCATAATAGTACTCAATAAATATTTGTTGAATAAACAATAAGGTCACTTCCTTAGGAAGAAAATAGACCATTTGAAGGTAGATATCATCTTGATATACCATTGATGAACATGGGACAGGCATCTGCAGAAGACAGAGAAGGGACCGATGGAGAGAGGTGGCTCCCTGGAGCTGGCGTGGCTGAGACTGCAGAGGGGAATCAAGGTAGGGACTCTCTGCAGCCAGTTTGCAGTGCAGGTGCTCTCACTCAGAAAAGCAGACACCAGGGCAGGGCTCAGAGGAACCTGGAGGGGCCAGGGCAGCGACAGAGTGCTCTGCAAGGAGGTCCAAAGCCAGAGACAAAGGCTGGGGAGCCACATGCAGACAGAGATCAAGAAAGCAGGTTCTAGGAGAGTCTGGAACCTCCACCAGCCTTGGTGGAGCAGAGAGGGTCCGTTTTTCTCTTGGGCTAGAAAGATGAGCAGCTTGGTTTAATGTCCCACCTGGGTCACAGGTGAGAATGAGAACTGAGAGCACTGTGTGTGATCTTGGGCTACGTGGTGGTAGAATTCTGGGCCATGTGACCTACTGCTTCTAGGTGTTAGCATGTTACTTTCTCTTCCCTTGGCCTCTTTTTTCTTTCGATTGAAGTTACTTTAGAGCATTCCAACTTTTTCTTGGTTGAGAAATTCCTTTTCTTTCCTTCCTTCCTTCTTTCTTTTCTTTTCTTTCTTTCTTTTTTTTTTTTTCTGAGACAGAGTCTTATTTTCTCAGAGTCACCCAGGCTGGAGTGCAATGGCATGATCTCAGCTCACTGCAATCTCCACCTCCTGGGTTCAAGCAATTCTCCTGCCTTAGCGTCCGCGTAGCTGGGATCACAGGCACCAGCCACCACACCCAGCTAATTTTTGTATTTTTAGTAGAGATGGAGTTTCACCATGTTGGCCAGGCTGGTCTCAAACTCCTGAACTCAGGTGGTCTGCCTGCCTTGGCCTCGCACAGTGATGGGATTAGAGGCATGAGAAATTCCTTTTCTAAGGAGAAAGGGAATTGCTGATGGTGGTGCCAGCTGGGGAAGAGAGGGTGAAGGCTTCACGTGGCAAGGCAGCAGCCAGCCCAGCATGAGAGGCAAAGGAACTGGGAGCAGATATTCATAAACTCAGGAGGGGGCAGACCTGTTGGCCTGACCACCGAGCCTTTCCTAGTTGAGTCTTTAATTCACGGAATATACAGCCAGAAAAAAATAGCTCATCCTTGGCCTCCTGCTGATGTAATGTCACTGGATCAACAAAGTGGTTACACACAGGCAGTCACACAGGCACAGACTCAGAGTGTGCAGGGCAATGGAACTTTAATTCAGTATATGGAGCAAATAGAGATCACCTCCCAGCAGTGTCTAGACCCTGGGGATACAGAGGTAAGCCTGCAACTCAGGAGAGGAGCCAGGCATGTCGACTAAAGTTTGGTGTAATGGAGCAAGTGTCGAATGAAATACTGAGGTTGCCTGTATTCATTTTCCAGGATTGCTCTAACAAAAAACCAAAGTATGAGTGGCTTTGAACAGCAGAAATTGATAGATTGTTCTGGAAGCCAGTCAAAAAGGTGTCAGCAGGGCCATACTCTCTCTGAGGGGCCTCAGGGAGAATCTTTCCTTGCTCTTCTTAGCCTCTGTGTTTTCCGGCATCCGTGGTGTTCACTGGCTTGTGGCTGCATCACTCCAGTCACATGGCCATCTTCTCTCTGTGTGTTTTCACATGGTCTTCCCTCAGTGTGTATCTGTCCCTGTATCCATGTATCCCCATTTTATAAAGGTACTGGTCCTATTGGACTAAGACCCACCCTAATGACATCATTTTAACTTGATTACCTCTGCAAAGACCCTGTTTCCTTCCTTCCTTCCCTCCCTCCCTCCTTTCTTTCTTTCACTCTCTCTTTTCCTTCCTTCCTTCCTTCCTTCCTTCCTTCCTTCCTTCCTTCCTTCCTTCCTTCCTTCCTTCCTTCCTTCCTTCCTTTCTTTCTTTCTTTCTTTCTTTCTTTCCTTTCTTTCCTTTCTTTCTTTCTTTCTTTCTTTCTTTCTTTCTTTCTTTCTTTTTTTTTTCTTTCTTTTCTTTCTTTCTTTTTTTTTTTCTTTCTTTCTTTCTTTTTCTTTTTTCTGCTTTCCTTCCTTCCTTTCTTTTCTCCTTCCTTCCTTCCTTCCTTTCTTTCCTCCTTCCTTCCTTCCTTCCTTCCTTCCTTCCTTCCTTCCTTCCTTCCTTCCTTCCTTCCTCCCTTCCTCCCTTCCTCCCTTCCTCCCTTCCTCCCTTCCTCCCTCCCTGCCCCGTCTCTCTCTATTTCCTTCTTTTCTTTTCTTTCTTTTTTCTTTTCTTTTCTTTCTTTCTTTTGAGATGGAGTCTCACTCTGCCACCCAGGCTGGAATGCAGTGGCACAATTTTGGCTCACTGCAACCTCCGCCTCCCGGGTTCAAGCAATTCTCCTGCCTCAGCCTCCTGAGTAGCTGGCATTGCAGGAGCCTGACACCAACCATGCCCGACTAATTTCTGTATTTTAGTAGAGACGGGGTTTCACCATGTTGGCCAGGCTGGTCTCAAACTCCTGACCTCAGGTAATCTGCCCACCTCGGGCTCCCAAAGTGTTGGGATTACAGGTGTAAGCCACTGTGACCTGCTCACTTTTTTTTTTTTTAAGTTTATAACTTTATTTGATGTATTTGATGATCAGCAGTTAGTTCTCATCCACATTGACTGTAGGTTTCTGAAAGTCGTAACAGCTACGTAGGTAACCACAGTGTAGAGCTTATTTGGTGAATCTTTATCCCATTATGTTTTCTGGACAGCCACACACAGATACGGTATGGGATATTCCTTATTCCTTTGGCTTAGGCAGCTTTGTTGAGATGGGTATCAATGTGTACATCTGGAGTTGCCATCTGCTTCCTGGCAAATTTCTGGATCTCTTTGAGTGCCTGAGGGGCACGCCTCTTGAAGCTGACTCCATGGATGCACTTGTGAATGTCGATGGTGTATTCTTGGGTCACCACCTCGTTGATGGCAAAACGGCCCTTTTTCTTCTTGTCACCCTTCTTTGCAGAGCCATTCTGCTGGGCCCAAGTTGGAAAGGAAGAGCACCGATCTTATTTTCAAATAAGGTCACATTCTGAGTATTGGGGATTAGGATTTCTGCATGTCTTTTTGGGGGGACCCAAGTCAACCCATAACATTGCCCAGTGAGGAAGTGACTCCTCAAGGTGTTTGTATGTAATGGGCAGAGTGTTGGGGGAGGCTTACCAGGAAAATGAAGTGGAAGAAAAGGCATTCCAGGCAGGCAGAACAGTGCAGACAAGAAGACATGAAGATGAAGATTCAGGACAAGAAGAAACTGACACCTCTTGGGATCTTACTGTGTTGCCAGCACCATGTTAGATACCACATAAAAACCACCATCAAACTCTCCCCACATTGCCATTACTCCCCCACTTCACAGGTGAAAACTGATATGTGGAGATAGGAAGTGACTGGCCAAAGGTCAGCTCACAGTGTGGCACCATAGTGGAGACAAGAAGCCATACCAAGCACCCTATGTCCAGTGCCTTCTCTAAAAATACGGCATAAAGCTGAAGAGACTCAGGTCTCTTCTCAGCTGAAGAGTGTTAGGAGTAGGGCTTTCTCTTAGGGGTCCCAGATATCATTCCATGTAGATGGGTGCCTACTCCGCTACGGAATGCTCCTGGTCAGGCATTGGAGAAAGGCCTTAGGCTGACCTCTGGGTCCCCCACGACACCTGCTGACCTGCTGGAGGTTTACGAATCCAAGCAACAGCCATGGTGACCAGGCTGAGTGATTATACCACATCGGAGAACTTGGCTTACTCTGTGTCTTTGGGCATGGTCAGCTCTGCTCCTAATGAGAACAGTAGCTGTCAATTTCCTGAATGTCCATGGCCTTAAGGAAAACATGAAGCAACCAGGAGGTTCTGACTCCCCTGCTTCTGTGCCTTTGCCCAGGTGTTCATCCCCATCTGCTGCCTTCAAGCCCTAATAAACACTTGGTGAAATGGACATTCTAAGCTCCCCCAAGATGCAATGGGAAAAGCTCTGCCTTTGGAGGTGGACTACTGTATTTGAACTTGGGGCTTCCCATTTACTGTCTGATCTTGGCTGTGTCTGTTTTGACTCTCAGTTTCCTCATCTAGACATTGGCATAATAATACCTAACTCACAGGCTTGCAGTGGGTATTGAATAACAGCACAGATGCATTTTGTTAACATTAAAGTGCTGTGTGTATGCAAGTTATTAATCATAGTTGATACATTTAGAACTCTTCATAGAGCTAAATCAGACAATCTTTCCCTGTAATTCTTTCTCTCCCAAATAGAACCCCCTAAAATAAGGGTCTACAAACTGTGGCTCATGGGCCAAAGCCATCTTGCTGCTCATTTCTGTACAGCCTATGCACTAAGAAACACTTATACATTTTAGTAAAACGTTTAGTAAAATACTTTTACACTAAATGGTTGAAAAACATCAAAAGAATAATATTTTGTGACATGAGAATTATATAAAATTCAAATTCCCGTGTCCATAAATAAAGCTTCTTCAGAATGTAGCCATGCTCATTTATTTATGCCTACGGCTGCTTGCAGACAACAACAGCAGAGCTGAGTAGCTGCAACAGAGACCAGACAGCCCGCAAAGGACAAAATATTTACCATCTGGTCTTTTACATAAAATGGTGCCTGACTCCTGATCTAGAATAACAAAACCAGGCGAATAAAAATGCTGAGTTAAGCTTGGATCTTTAAGCATTAAAACTGGCTATGTCCACAGTCCTCAAATCTTTGGGTCTTTGAGGAGTTCATACCGACCTGTCTTCCAGGAGTGTTAGAGCATTGGCCTGAGTTGCTCATGGCTTAGGCAAGGTTGACAGAACCCCCAGCAGAGTGCTTGTGCTGGCAGCCTGTGGCCTCTCTCACTACTGAGGGACCAAGGAAGGCCTGTCCCCTTAGCAGAGCTGCAGCTGTCCTGAGTCCAGAGCCACACAAATCCCACCCTGCCTGCAGCCGTTTAGCCATTGAAGTTGCCTGTGTGTCAACTGGCAGAGTGCTTTGCCTAGTGACAGGTCTCCCATTTAGATGTAATCACCTTTTTATATCCAGGGAGCTTTTTTGAATGCCTCTCTCCACTCAGCGCTTTCCCTGATGATTGAAAAGAGCTCAACCATCAAATGGCATTATCTCCTCTGAATGGCCTCAGTTTATCACCTGGACAAGCCCAGAAACTTCAACCCTGAGCTTCTCTTTGTTGTAGCAACAGGTGCTCAGGAAGGGGGTGGGGTGGGCAAGGGGGAGGATGCGTCTAAGAGGAGGAAGGCTGGGAAATGCTCTTTGGGGGAGATCTTTAGAAACTGAATCAGCTTTGCTGCTCTGGGACAGGCTGCAACAGAATTTGTGCAGGACTCAAGGGTAGCAGGTGATGCAATGATCTTTCAAGCTTCTGAGAAAAATGTCCTATGACTGACCTGAGTGTTCCTTAAAAAGAAAGAGGGTACCAAAGAGTTTCCCTAAAAAGTTCTAAGGGAAAAAAATTTCAAGAGTTACTTTTCCACATTTTTTAGTTGTGTATAAAAATATTCTCATGGCTTGAGCCAGTTTAGTGACTACATTTTCTACTTAGTCTTCTCTGACAAGGGTCTAAGATGGCTCCATCATTCCCAAGTGCCAATTTTTTATAGATGCATTAAAATGTTTAGTCAGCCAGGTGCAGTGGGTTGCACTTATAATTCCAGCATTTTGGGGGGCTGAGGCAGGAGGATCACTTGAGCACGGAAGCTTAAGACCAGCCTGGGCAACACAGGGAGGGTCCCAGCTCTACAAAAAAAAAAAAAAAAAAAAAGAGAAAATTAGCTAGGTATGGCGGCATGCATCTGTAGTCCCAGCTACTTGGGAGGTTGAGGTAGGAGGATCCCTTGGGCCTAGGAGTTCAAGGATATAGTGAGCTGTGATTACACTATTGCACTCTAGCCTGGGTGACAGAGTAAGACTCTGTCTCAAAAAAAAAAAAAAAAAAAAAAAAAAGGTTTAATCCAACTATAAAGGTTGGTACTGGGGAGTCTGGAACTAAAATTCAGAGGAAGCAGTATTATAGGGTGGGAGTTGGGAACTTTATCTGGAAAGAGCTAGATAGTAAATCTTACAGGCTTTACCAGCCATGTGGTCTTAGCTGCAACTATTCAACTCTGCTGTGGTAGCACAGAAGCAGCTACAGATACTATGTAAATGAATGACCCGTACTGTGATCCAAGAAAACTTTATTTACAAAAACAGGTGGTGGGCTGGATTTGGCCTGTGGGCCACGTTTTGCCAACCCCTGGTGTGTAGAGCTTTAGCCTGCTTAGTACTCTCTGCTTTTCCCTACCAGATGCTAAAGCACAGACAATGTGCCAGTTTATGGCAAGAAGTTCCCTAATGGCCCTAAGCTGAAGTTATGAGTAAGTGAAACCAAGCAGAAGAGGGACAGGATCTTCAATGTGAAGGTGATACGGTGGTTGGCAGTAGAAAGAAGATTGTGGACCAGGCATGGGGTCTCCTTAGCAGCAGAGCATCTGAATATAGATGCTAAGGTGGCGCAGGAGGTAGGAGCAAGACATCTGGTTCTTTGTGCTGCCCAGGGCTCTAAGCAACCTCAGGCGCCACCTCTACTATGATTCCTGCTCTTTTTAGTCATCCCTGGAATCTTCTGGGATTTATGTCTCCTTTATGCCATCTACATTGTTGTAAACTCCCAATCTTGGCTCTCTTGCAAAACCCATTAGAGCTCACCTTTAGTAATCCTGCCTCAACAGTACCTTTCCTTGGCATTCAGAATAAATTAACCCTCCTCTATGCTTTCCTAGTGCTGCTGTACACCTCCACCAGGTATAAATTGCATATCGCATGTTATATTTATGGCTTCCTCATTGCTAGATTGCAAACTTTTTGTGTGTATGTTTTCCTCATCTTTACATTTTCAGTGGCTAGCTGGGGAAAAATGCCAAGAAAGAAAGAGAGACAGATAGACAAAGAAGAGAAAGAAAAAGAAAAAGTAAAAGAAAAAGAAAAGAAAAAAATAAATGCAAAGTTGAGTTAATTCAAAATTACCCAATCTAGTGCTATTTTGAGTGGCTTTCTAATTGCTTTATTTATCATGTCTTCTCTCCCAGTGACTTATACTGTTTTTGAGAGAGAAAGGCAGAGTTGTAGTAGCCAGGATTATACTAGTCACAAATGGCAGAATTTCCATATCCAGCCTAGGTTAGAAGGGGGATTTGTTGGTTCCTGTAACTGAACTAAGGGAGGGCAGAGTACAACTGGCCTCAGGGTCAACAGGGAACAGGGAAAAGACAAACGGAGAGGACTCACCATCCCCCATCTTGGTTTCTGCCCATGTACTAGTCTTGTTCACTCTGACTCTCTTTTGGAACCAAGGGTGCCAGCAATGGCCAGGTTTCATGGCCTGCCATTTTTACCCTGAAGGGGAGCTGCCTTTCCCCCCTACCCCTGAGGTCTAACTTAAAAAAGTCTTAGGGAACATTGGCTTTCCCTGGGTCCTGTGCCCTACCTGAGATCAGGGAGGCCTGTTTTCACAGCTGGAAGCTTCTAGTAGAATACAGCTGGCATGGGGTGGAAGGAAGACATCGCAGAGGAAGGGGGATGCATTTCTTAGAAGCAGAAGAACATATGACAGGCAGACAGAGTAAGAGACATGCATTCAGTGTCTTCCTTCCTTGAATAGCACTTTCTCAGTGGTTGACCCTAAGCTGGGCGGAAACACACATGAACGATGAGAGCCATTTTCCTTTTAAAGTGCTGCCTCTCATCCCTCATGTAAATTTAACTCCAGTTTGGGGGCTGCCAATAATTTTTTCCAGGGTAGATACATCCTCTTACCCTGATGGATTAAGAACCCACCTTTTTGGCCGGTCATGGTGGCTCACACCAGTAATCCCAGCTGTTTGGGAGGCTGAGGTGGGCAGATCATGAGGTCAAGAGATGGAGAACACCCTGGCCAACATGGCGAAACCCTGTCTCTATTAAAAATACAAAAATTAGCTGGGCATGGTGGCGTCCACCTGTAGTCTCAGCTACTTGGGAGGCTGAGGCAGGAAAATTGCTTGAACCCGGGAGGTGGAGGTTGCAGTGAGCTGAGATCATGCCACTGCACTCTGGCCTGGGTGACAGAGGGAGACTGTCTCAAAAAAAAAAAAAAAAAACCAAAAAACCCCCCACCTTTTTAACAGACTTTATAGGCTAGAAATCCCACCCTCAACGTTGATCTTCCTTTCTACAGCCTGTAGGCATTGAAAAAAAGAGGCCCAGCCATCTATTATCCATTCCACACTCATTTGTCCAGCATTTATAAAAAATTAATAAACTATTTTTTAGAGCAATTTTAGATTCACAGCAAAATTGAGTGGAAAGTACAGAGATCCCGTCCAGCACATATTTTTCATGAACTATTGTGCAACCAGCTTTTATTGACATTATTGTTTTTCCTTTACTCAAAAACTCTGTGAAGTAGGGATGCATTTTTATCTGCACATTTCAAATAGGGAAACTGAGGCCTAGAAAGGTAAAGGGGCTTGCCCAAGACCTCACAGCTTTTGAGGAACAAATCTGGGGGTGTTACTGTGCATTTTTCTGGGCACTTTCAAAGAGCAGAAGTTTCTAAAGCAGGAAGAAGGGCTGGCTTTTCAATGGTAGAATTCTCCTTTCATAGTAGATGTTGAGAAAAGTAGTGTAACTATTGATAAGTTTTGAAAACCCTGAACTCAACAAACAGACCACATTCCGTCTGCCCATATCCATCCTAGTCATCAACTTTGGGTCCCCATTGTGCCCCTGTAAGGGAGTCTAGCGGCTTCTGATAAGGGATGGGCATCTTCTGTGTGACTCCCTTCCCACCACTGATGTTGACATACTGGCCCCTGAATACCCATTTCATTAGTACCAAATGGAAAAGCCCCTGGAGTGGAGGGTGCCTAGGATGACAGGGAGGGTAGTTGATGGGGGTCCCCAGATAGCCCTGGTTTGTCTCTACCAAGACTACTTCTCATGCCTGAAGGGGTCTCCTGACTCAACCCATGAGGTCTGTGGGGCTACAATTCCAGTTTCTTCTTTCTTTGGCTTCAGTACTTTCCAGCTCCAGTCTCTTGAGGTTAGGGTGTATGTGACAGGGAGAGGAGACTGGGGGCAAGGGGTGGGGAGTTGAGTGGAGTGGGTGGTTGGTAATATTTTCCAGTTCTTTCTAAAGTGTCTGCCTTCCGTTAATGGATACGGAAGTGAGCCAGCCAGCTGACTGCCCCGACCGCAAGATTGGTTACTGCTTACATCATCTGAGCAGCCAGACTGGGGACAGGGGTGTGGGGGAGGTGGAGGAGAAGCTGAGCAGGGATTAATCCAGCCCTGAATGAATTAATAGACAAAGGCATTGGAGATCAGGTAACCTTTTTCCCAAGCTCATGCCTTGGGGACGTGGAGAAGAGCCAGACCGTTCCATTAGTGCATGCATGGCGTGCTTTGTGGGTGCTCCGCCCTTTATCAACATTTCAGTTCCATTCCATTGCACCCTATGCCTCTCCAGTCTGTGAGCTTTGGTTGAGAATCAGGAATGTCCCAAGAATATATTAGTGGAGGAATGATATATCTAAGATTAACCACCCTCTTGGCATTCCCTTTTAGAGGGGCCAGCAACCTGCATCAGTTAGCTTTTGCATGTTGAGCTACCCCTGGAGTTAGCGATGTGTGACAACATTCCTTCATCACTGCTGTGGAGTCTCCAAACCAGCAGGACAGTCCTGCTGAATCGGATTGGGCTCTGTGGCTCTTGACTGCACTCGCTTAAGTGTTTGTAGGCTGGCTGATGGGCCAGGCTGGTCAGTGATAGCCTGGATGACTAGAGTCTTTCTCTGCATACTCTCTCATTCTCTCCCAGGCAGACTTGGGCTTGTTCAGGTGGCAGAGGCAGGGTTCCAGGGAGGCAAGGGGCAGCTTGCAAAGCCTCTAGAAGACAGGCTTAGAATACACGTAACATGTTCTGTTGGCCCCAGCAAGTTACAAGGCCAAATCCAGCAGTGGGGAAGAGCTCCAGCTCTTGATGGGAGTAGGGGAAAAGAATTGCAAACATTTCTGCAGTCTGCTTTAGACACATGCACCCTCACTATGCACAGAAGACTGATAGTCCTCTTTGATTTCTTTTATCACACATGCCTATGGCAGGATGGAGGAAGAGTAGTTATGTCTGACAGGGGTGAGTGGGATGGGACAGAATTAGAAGAAAACTTCACAGAGCAGGCAGCCTTAAAGGACAAGTAGTATTTCAACAGGAGCAGAAACACATGCCTCTTTCTCTTCCTTTTCTATTATTTTCTTCTTGCCAAAAACTCACATTGGGCCCAGCTACCACTTAATCTAGAGATTGCATCAGCGATGCTGTGGTGGCTCCCATTCAAATATAAACCAGGTCAGGCCCTGCTTAGCCTCTGAGATTAGGTGCATTCAGGGTGATATGGCTGTAGACAGTGACTCTATGTTGTAGAATCTGCTTTCTGCATCTGGAGGCAAGATGAGCTCTAGCCAGAGCTTCCAGGGGTTAGAAAAAGGGAGGTTCCCTGACTCACATTTTGCCGAATTATAATGCTTCTTTCCTATCTCTCATCTCTTCTTGAACTCCTCCCCTACTGCTCTTTTTCTGTGATTGCTAATGGGTATAGATCTATGGATGGCAACAAGGAAAAAGAAAAGTAAAAATTGTTGTCATTCCATTGCCAATGGAAAAAAAGATCAATTTATTTCTCTTATTCTGTGGCGGGGTCATGCAGATACCCCACACATTAGTATGTGAATTCCTTGTTAAGTGCTTAGCGCAGTTTTAGGGGCAGAGTATGTGGATCAATAGAAAGCATGAGGGAAACAGAAGTGATGGTAATTGTTGTAATTATTGTACTTAATGAGTCATTGGAAATGGAAACATTATTTGAGCAGACTTCTACTGCCTTAGCAGAACTTGCTGATTTACTAGTATACTTTACTAGTAAGATCGTTAAAAAAAAAATTCAAAATTTAAAATTGTTTTTTCTATGATCCAGCACTTTCACTATTAGGTATTTATCCAAAGGAAATCAGTATATCAAAGGAATACCTACATCCCAAGGTTTATTGCAGCACTATTCAAAATAGCCAAGATATGAAATCAACCTGTGTCCATCAACAAATGAATGGATAAAGAAAATGTGAGACATGGCTGGGCGCAGTGGCTCACGCCTGTAATCCCAGCACTTTGGGAGGCCGAGGCAGGTGGATCACGAGGTCAGGAGGTCAACACCATCCTGGCTAACATGGTGAAACCCTGTCTCTGCAAAAAATACAAAAAAAAAAAAAAAAAAAAAAAAAAAAAATAGCCAGGTGTGGTGGTGGGCGCCTGCAGTCCCAGCTACTCGGCAGGCTGAGACAGAAGAATGGTGTGAACCAGAGAGGCAGAGCTTGCAGTGAGCTGAGATCACGCCACTGCACTCCGGCCTGGGTGACAGTGCAAGACTCCATCTCAAAAAAAAAAAAAAAAAAAAAGGAAGAAAAAGAAAATGTGAGATGTGTATATATATATATATATGTATGTGTATGATATCTATATATAAAGTTGGTGCAAAAGTAATTGCGATTTTTGCCATTCAAAGTAATGTAACACACACACATGTAGAATACTATTCAGCCATAAAAATGAAATTTCCTTATTTGCAGCAAAATGGCTGGAATTGGGGGTCATTATGTTAACTGAAATAAGCTAGATACAGGAAGACAAATATTACATGTTCTCATGTGTATGTGGGAGCTAAAAGGTGGATCTCATGGAGGTAGGGAGTAGAATACTAGTTACCAGAGTTTGGGAAGGGTGGGGAGTTGCGGGAGGAGAGGGTGGTTAATGGGTACAAACATACAGCTAGAAGAATATGTTGTAGTACTCGACAGCACAGTAGAGTGACCACAGTTAGCAATAATATGTTGTATAATTCAAAATAGCTAGATGAGAAGATCTGAAATGTTTCCAACATCAAAGAAATGTAAATGTTTGAGGTAATGAATGTCCTACATACCCTGATTTGATCGTTACACATTATTATGCATGTATCAACATATCACATGTGCTCCACGCATATGTAGGTTGTTATGTATCAATAACAAAAATTTAGGGCCAGGCATGGTAGCTCACGCCTGTAATCCCAGCACTTTGGAAGGCCGAGATGGGTGGATCACCTGAGGTCAGGAGCTCAAGACCAGCCTGGCCAACATGGCGAAACCTCGTCTCTACTAGAAACACAAAAATCAGTCTCCCTAAAAAATTAGCAGGCATGGCGGCACATGCCTGTAATCCCAGCTACTTGGGAGGCTTAGGCAGGAGAATCACTTGAACCCGGGAGGCAGAGGTTGCAGTGAGCCAAGATCGTGCCATTGCACTCCAGCCTGGGCAACAAGAGTGAAACTTGGTCTCAAAAAAAAAAAAAAAGAAAAAATTAAACAAGCAACTTTCTGTTTTAGCACATGCATGAGGAACTCTCTTCCCTAGGGGAAAAAAAGTCCCACGAGGAAACCTAGTGTGGGTCTGGGGTTGGTCCTCCTCCCTGTGAAATCTACCCTTGGAGAAATCCTCTGTCCACTTCTCCACCTGCGGGAAGATGCCCTAACCTTGCCCTCACCCTAGCAGCTGTTGGAGAAGATGAGGGAAATGTGGAGAGTGCAGACTGTTTTCTTATGCTCCCCAGTCTCTGTGGCCAGGAGTACTTTCCTTTTGCAAAGAAAGGGGTGGTGCCCCATTAAACCTGGTTTGTCTTTTCTCTGTCTCTGCCCTGTCTTTGAAGGTCCTAGGGGCCTTGTGCATTTCTTGCTTGCCAATCATGGAGTAGGCTGGGACCTGGGGTTTTGGGTAGGGGTTCTGTTTGTTCATTCCCAGTCTGGAAGATATGGCCAAGAGTGGAGGTTCTAGATGGGAGCTGAGGTGGTGCTAGCCACCTCCACCCTTCTGTAATCCTCAGATCTGCTTCCCCTCTGTCCTTCCTGACAGAACCAGTGTCTAAATCTGAATTTGTTTGGTTGCAGAGAACAGAAACATAATTCCAATTAGTGTAGACAAATGAGACATTTCTTCCAGAGATACGAAGGGCACTGAGATGCCTCACAGAAATAGGGGAAGAGCTGCAGCAATTACTGTTTGCTCATCTCTGCTTATCTGTGCTTCTCTGACTGCTAGTTAATTTTGAGTACTTCCCAGAGGCTTTTGTCTCCTAGGAGGCACATAACCACCAGCTGTCCCTGCTTAGCAACTTCTGCAGAAAGAGAATGCCTTTTCCCCTTACAGTATTCTTTGCTGCAACTCAGGGAAAGATTCTCAGTTTCCCTACTTGGGCTACATGTCACCGCTGCCTAAATACAGACCACTAGGCTTTGTTCGTCCTTAGTCCTATGCCCACTCCTCCAAGTAGCAGACGAAAGAGGATGGGAATGTTTGCCGAACAGACAACACCCAAAAAGTACTCTAGCAGACCTAAGACCTAAGCAGGCATGTACCCCCTTTTCTCTACTATCACCAGAGCCCATCAGCATAGTTGGTGTCTACTCTTCCTTCGTATGACTGATGGGTATAAGCCAATCATTGCTGTTCCTCTTCTCATTTACAGTGATTGGTTTAGGTACAAGCATGTGGTGTGATCCTGGCCAATATGATGTAAGGAGACACCAACTAGAAGAGTTCTCAGTTCTTAAGAAGCTTGATCTCTTTTGCTGGCCACTATCCAGTCTGTAAGGGATGCCTGGAACTGCTGGACCCAGCCTGCAGCTGTAAGGACCTGGTTAAGGTCAAGGTTGACATGCTGAGAATGGCAGAGTGGAGCCATGTCCTTGAGGATCTGGTTGAGCCATTGAGTTAATCAATCCTGGAGCCACCATCTCCAGGGCATCTTTTTTTTTAAATATGAGAGAGTAAATTTTTCATATATTTTAAGCCAGTGGTTTTCCAAGTCTGGTCCCTGGACCAGAAACGCCAATCAGCATCCCCTGGGAACGTGTTAGAAATGCAAATTCTTGAGTCTTACCCAGAACTGCTGAATCAAAATCTCTGGGAGTGGGGCCCAGCTGTTTGCCTTTTAACAAGCCCTTCAGGTGCATGCTAAAGTTTGAGACCCACCGTTCAAGTCATTGGAGTCAGGATTGGAGGAGGATTTGGTTCTGTTTATTTGCTGCTGAAATATTCTAAGTGGAATAGTCTTAACAGAAAGGGTCTGGAAAGAATCTAGCATCATTCTAATTCTACCCCTTCATTTCATACTCATGACTGAGTTTAGGAAGGAACTGCATGTAATGTTTGCTATGATGCTGCTCCTGAGGGCTGGGCCCCTTCTCTCTTGAAGTTCTTCTTCTCATTTTTATTATTATCATCAATAAATCTTTACTTTCTGCATAGAGTGCATAGGGTGAGTCCCACAGATGCTTTATCTGATGCCTTTGACCTCAAGATGCCTGTACCAGTCAGGAAACAAACTGGGTGATTAGAAGTGAGCTTAATGAAAGTAATGAAATGTTCACGGGCTGGGTGCAATGGCTCACACCTGTAATCTCAGCACTTTGGGAGGCCAAGGTGGATGGATCATGAGGTCAGAAGATTGAGACCAGCCTGGCCAACACTGTGAAACCCCGTCTCTACTAAAAATACAAAAAAATTTAGCTGGGCCTGATGGCCATCCCTGGAACCTGTGAATGTGACTTTATTCGGAAAAGGGGTCTTTGCGGATCTCATTAAGTTAAGGATCTTGAGATCAGGAGATTACTCTGGTTTATCCAAGTGGGCCCTAAATCTAATGACAAATGTCTTTTTAGATGAAAGAGAGGGATTTTAGAAGAGAAGACACAGAGAAGAGGAGGAGGCAATGTGACTACAGAGACAGAGATTTGTGTGATGAGGCCACAAGTCAAGCAATGCTGACAGCCACCAGAAGCTGGGAGAGGCAGAGAACAGATCCCGTTGATCCCAGAGCCTCCAGAGGGAGCGTGACCCTGCCAACACCTTGATTCCAGACTTCTGTCCTCCTGGAACTATGAGAGAACACATTGCTGTTGTTTTTAACCCACCAAGTTTGTAGTAGTTCATTATAGCAGCCACAGGAAACTAATACAGTAGCTCCAAAGAGAGGAGCTGGGAGCTGTAAGGAGCCCAGACAACCTGGAACAATGCTGCAAGGAGAGAATGAGGGAATAAATTCCCAGCTTCCCCTTTCTTCATGCTCTCTGACTTCCAGATAGTGCCTCCTACTGGCCAAATCCAAATGAAAACTGTAGGGCAAGGGACTCCCCTTGATAGGGCCCCTAGGGGTTGGTCTCCTGAGGCTCAGCAGGAGGGAGAAGGTTGGACTTGGAGGGGCAGGTGGAGCTGTCTGGCATGCACCCCATTGTTGGAAAAGCACAACTAAACTGTAAGCATTGAACAGCCGTGGAAGGATGAGGTGCAGACATTTCCATGAGATATATGTGGCAGGAATTAGTGCTTTGTGTAGTAAATTGTCTGAAAAAGCTGGTGGGAGAAGTAGAAATTTAAGTAATGTTTGAGTGGTGGGAGAAAGATGGTTGGATGATCCAGGGATGAGAAAGTGATTCCTCATATATATATCTGTGCTTGGAAGATAGCTAGAGATGATGGTGGCATAAAAGTATTAGATATGTGTGAACAGCGTATGCTTATCATGATGGGGAAATCAGGTGGGAAAAGGGAGGAACTGGGGAACACTAACCTAATGAAGAACTATGACATTTTTTTCAAATTTCTGGCCTTGTGGCAATCAACAGTAGGATCACTGCTGCCCCATGGAGAGCCCTAACTATCCTTTCTACTGACAGGCAAAGACAGCCCCGTAAAATCTAGCCTCAAAGTCTAGGAGTACCGCTTCCCAGAAAGGTAGTGATGAGTGTTGAGGTCAGTCCTATGTCCTTTGAATAAGAAGACACAGGGCTCAGAGGATAGAAGTTGGGCTGGATGAATTAGAGGGACCTGTGGTCATCATTCCAGAAGCAAGCTGCTAGGCAGGGTCTGGAGGTGTAGGACTCAAATCCGTCACAGCCACTGTCCTATGTGATCCTAGGCAACAAAGTGTTTTGTTTTTCCTGTGTCTCTCAGGAAAGTGGCCACAATGAGATACTTTCTATCTATCTTGAAGAGACTTTGTTTGATTAAAAACAAATAATGGTAAATAAACCAAGGGAAATAAATAACAATCACTAATTTATTAAATTATCAAAAATCATCGAATTACAAAGCCGAGAAGAGAAAAGAAAAGGCTAGGGAGGTGGAAGATACAGAAAAAATGTCAGTGTGGGCTAAGAAGAGACAAAAGCATTCACATTTATTAGAAGAGAGAACCTTGCCCCCTCTTTCACCTCTGCTCAGGAAATTTTGCTTCTCTTTGCCAGATAATCTAAGAGGGAGGACCTGCATCTCCATGGCACCTCACTCTGATTTGCGAGGATTCGACCAGAGAAATTGTTCTCAAGAGTGTGAATTATGTGGCAGCTTCTATTTTATGGTACCTCGCTATCCACTTTGTAAGGTACGAGTAACAACAACAGGAAGCAAACCAAATTACCAAAGCACATAAAAAATGTGTTCAGTCAGTTACAAAATGCTCCTCAGCCAGAGAAGTGGGCATCTGACTCCTGGAGAGGCCCTTCAGCCTGTGGAGTGTTCTTGTGTGTTGCAGGTTTCACAGTGAGCAGAGGCTGTCTCTGAAATGGGCAGAGAACCAGTGGGTTGTAGTAGTTTGCATATGGGGAGAAAGGGAGAAAGGGAGAAAGAGAGAGAGAGAGAGAGAAGGAGAGAGAGAGAGAGAGCGCGAGACAGACTGTGTGTGTGTGTGTGTGTGTGTGTGTGTGGCTGAATGTCATCTGTGTGTCTGCACACAACATCGTGCCAATGACGTTGGACATGCTTCTATGTGTGAGATGGGGTCCTGGCCTTGGCAACAAGGGGTGTACGTGTGGATGTGAGTGACAGCAGACTCAGAGTCCAGGCCCAGGGCCTCTGGGGACTGTCACCTGCAGGACTCATCATAGAGGAGACCAGGTGCTTGGAGTGTCCCCAAAGCAATACAGAGTGCATGGCCATGAGTTTGAAAAATACTCCTGTGAGAGATATAAATAAAGCCTCTAAGCCCAAAGCCAGAGTTTTCAAAAGCCAGCCTTACACACAAGATAATTTATAGCTGCTGCTGTCCCTTCCCATGCATGACTCAGCTCTCCTAGCCCAAGTAGGCCCAGCCTGCTCCAGTAACCTTTGCTGAAAGGGAAGAGCTAAAGCAAACTCCAAGAAGCCCAATGATCCAACCACCCAGCTCCCGGACTAACTCCTGCCGAGCTCCCTTCCTCTGTTCCCTTTGGGCAAACTCCAGCCATGACATGGATGAACAGATCCTGGAACCTGAGAAACCGGAGACTTGGGTATTCCCAGCTGGCTGGTCCTTGGAAGTCTATTAAACTGGTTCCCGTATACCTTCAGGATCTTGGTGGATTCTGCTACCCATACAATGGGCATTGGCTCAAACACCCTTCCCACCACTCCCCAGCCTGCCTCCTAGGCATTGGGAGGCAGCAAAATCAGAACAAAGACCTGCCTGAAGCTAGAGAGTTTTTCTCAGTCTCAGAGACTCATGAGTCCAACAGGAAGAATAAAAATGACAGCACTTTTACCTTTTATTTAAAAGACAGTATATACCATATGTCAAGTGTCAAAAATATGGCTAAAAAGAGGGATAAATAGTGACATGCTTAAACATTGTGGTGAATTTGTGGGGGGAGGCAGCCAGCAAGGAACAGGGTTAGTTTTTTCAATTTTCTCTCTATATTCCCCCCTTCCCACCCCTCTTCTTTCATTATATTTTTAGCAGACTCTTTGGCCAACCATATCCAAAGAGACAGATGCAAGTACAGAGAGTGCACACCGAAACCAAAGGGTGTTTCTTTTTCATCTTTTTTTCTTAAAAACCTTCCAGGAGTGTAGAAAGGACTGGAAGTGCTTGAAGGTCTTTTTAGCCACATGCCTTACTCCAACTTGGATCTGGAACATTTTTATGCCAAGGCCCATATGCCTGATTGCCCAAGTATAGGGGAAAAAATATCATTCAGGGCTTTTAAAAAAATAGTTTAGTTTTTGATTAAACTGCTAAACAGCCTTGAATCAAATATATATTTTTTTCTGCTCTAGCAGATGAATTTGTGCAACTGGCCTAATTTTAACACAGGTCCAGCACATAATAGGTATGTAATAATTGTTGAATAGATGAATAATTCTTTAACCCTGTAATGAAGTGTCCTCATTCAACATGCATTTATTAAGCCACTCTTGGTGTGTGTGTGCTTCTACAAGTGTGTATCCTCAAAGGCCTCTTCGTGCAATAACGTTCTATAATTCTGTGACCTATATTCTGGGTAAGTCATATGCTGATTCTTTGATTAATCTGGGGGAAGGAAGTTTCAAGTTAGCCAAGTTAAAACACACATACACGCTACACTCCAAACCTGCACAAACCTACTTCTTAAATGATAGAAAGCAGAGGACCTTGGTAGCTGCATAGCTAAAACCACAGAATTTCTGCCTGGTTTGGCCTGGCCTTGTTGGAAATGCACAGAGCCTCCTCTAGATCCCATAGCTCAGTCTTTTGATGTTCTTCTTTTGTTCCTTGCCTCCTCTTCTTTCTGCTCTATCCATTCAGAGGTGGCCTTCCACATTCTCGGTTTCTGAAAGCCCCTGTTCTCCTAGTCACCCCTGTCTTTTCACATCTTAAAAATAACAAAGGCTCTGTGTCATTCCTCTGTGTGGATTGATCTGCGCATGTGGATGAATTTGATTTGGAGATCCTTGCCTGTTATCAGAAGGTAACAGACTAGCAGAGAGGTGAAGAGACTCCCAAGGTTATACAGCTATTGAATAGCAGCAATCTAGCCCATTGGTCTGATCTGAAATTGATCTATAATTCTCAAGTGAGAGCTACAGATACAATTCCACAAGCCTGCCAGTTAGGAGCCTTGAGGTGGCCTTGAGGCTGAGTCAAGTCAATCTTTCTGCCCTTTTGATAGCTGATCACTCCCCTTGGATCTATACTATTTGCTTCAGCTTCCAGTGATTTCTTCTACTCTATTTGGGATATTTGCGCTGTATTAGGAATTTATAGACCTGGATGGGTCCCCCAGATGTCATCTGCTTTCTGAAGTTCTCAGTCACCAGGCAGAATTCCAGCCCCAGCAATCCTTGGTTCTGAAGGATATACGGTGGTGGCCCTTCAGTAGGAAAATCAGTTTGAATTTCTGTTTTTTCCTCCGGAATGAGAGTGGCCCCTTCTGTTGGGTTTGCAACATTTACTCTGGAAGCCCCCACTGCACACTTACCCTAATCATCTGCAGGTCTTGGCTGAGCATTTAGAGATTCAGAATACCATTTCGGGTACAGCAAGGGTCTCCTAGAGCCAAAAAGATACAAACTTTCAATCCCACTGGTTAGGGTTGGAAGGAAGACAAATACATAGAAGATTTTGTTGCTCCAGTGAAAGGGATCTCTGTGTCGGCACAGTGATGACAGGGAGTGGTGTTTGGTCTCAAACAGCATGTTTCTGACACGATTGACTTGGAAGATGGGCTGCTCATGTGCATTGCAGCCCATGCCAAGGTCACGGGGACTGGCACACATGACCACTGCCGGGAAGGAAGATCTCTATTCTCTGGAGAAAATTCAGATGAGTGGGGGAGGAGGGGACGAGGTGGCATGCAGAGAGAGGGGCCATCCCACTTTGCAAATCCCTCCTCCAGCTTTGTCACCGCTCCCCACCCCTCAAGTTAGAAGCACCAGCAGCATGGGCCAGATCAGGGCCAGCTGATGCTGTGGCCTGTTTATACCCTGTAACCAGAGCCTGTTCTCAAAGAGGCTGCCTGACAGCTGCGGGGGTAAGGGGATGGACCGACACTTGCAGAGATTGAGTGACCCGTGCTGGTGTCCATCTCAGGGGCAGCTTAGCCTGACAATCGTCTCAAGCCAGGGGATGGCAGTGGGAAGAGGTGGAGTAGGCTACCAGTTACTGCTCATGGTGGCGGGACCTCGGAGCCTGCTACTGAACTTGTGTGCTCCCTCCGGCCCCTAGCCTGCCAATGGGATTGCTTTCTTCAGGGTCAAGGCAGGTGAGAGAGGAGTTCTGCATGTTTCATTGGTTTATTTTCCCCACTCTTTATCTTTGTCATTACAGAAAACAAAAAGCACACGATGAGACTCTGGGTCAGCCAGGATTCTAGATTCTGCTGCCAGACACATCTTTCAGGGTAGAGTGCTTGTCTCCTCATCCCCACCCCAAGCCTCTCCTCAAAGGTCAGCCTTTCTTTCTTCCCCTCAGCTCTGGAAGGCAGTAGCAGGGACCTTCCTCCACTCAGCCCAGCCCGGACTCCCAGCCAGGAGGCTGGGGCAGTGAACCCCACTGCTAGGGTCTGGTGAGGCTGAAAATTCTTCAAGCCAGGCCATCTCACAGGCCTTTCTACAGCTGTATCCTGACCCCCTATCCCTCTGCAATTCCATATCCTAATCCGTCTGGGTCAGGCTCCCTCCACCTTCATCTTTCTTTTGTGTCTTTTATAAATTGGTCCTGTAGCAGCTGCTCCAGCCCAGCCCCCAGTCGTGGGTGCCCTGGAGAGTGGGTATACATCGTATCCTTGCTCTCTGTGTTCACACCTCTCATAATATTTGCAGATGGTTAACATGTTCTTTTCTTTAGTCTCCTGCTCCCCGCCACTTTGGCCAGGGTCGGGTTGAGGGGGCAGGGGCAGGAAGGGAGGGGCAGATTTAGCTCATGCTGGAGCCCAGCCCTGGCACAGCCCATGACCCGCTGCTCTCAGGGCAGCATGCCAGTGCACCCTTTTACTGTCCTGGCCTGTCCGCCTTCTGATGGCAGTCGTGGCAGGAGTGGGGGTGGAGCTCATGGGATTGGCTGGGTTTTTTCAACAGCTGCCTCAGAAAGGAAAAAGCGAGGATGAGACTAGAGGGTATGGGGAAAACAACATGAAGCAAGGTGTAGAGAGTTGGAAATCAGAGTTCAAGTCCATGCAGGGTCACCAACCAGCTGTGAGAACTCAGTTTCTTCATAATTTAAAATGGGAATGATGAAAATTCACACTTCTTGGAGTGGATATCAGAATCATGGACATCGGGGCAGGGGGAAGATGCTTGGGAAATTGTTTCTTAGAGTCTGGCTCATAGTTTGTATTGGCAAAAATGAAAGAAGGAAGGAAGGAGAGAAGGAAGGAAGGAGAGAAGGAAGGAAGGAGAGAAGGAAGGAAGGGAGGGAGGAAGGGAGGGAGGGAGCGAGGAGGAAGGGAAGAAGAGAGGAAAGGAGGGAAGGCAGAACTTTCTGAGACTCCTGTCTTTTCAAGCACTGAAATATGAAGCAAACTGGACTTAGAGGCTGCTGAGTCTGCAGGTTCTGGCCCCAGGATTCACTGGGTCTTTGCACTTGGTCACTCAGTGATGAGCTCTTTTGTCTATTTTCTTCCCATTGATCAGAGTCTCTGAGAGCAGAGGGAGCACTTCCCCTGACACCTGGCACATGGCAGTTGCTTCATCAGTGCTGGTTGTGCTCCCGATAACTCAGCATGGAGAGAGGCCTGGTCCCCGCTCCCCGGCTCCCAAATGCTCTGTGCCCCATTCTCATGGCTCGCCTTTCAGGTTCTGGTTCTTGAATTTCTCCTGCTCCCTACCACTCCCAGGCCTTGCCATGTCTCCCCTGTGCCTGGAACACTTTCTGATGCAGGTCACCTTCAGGACTCTGCCACTTTCAAGCTGAGTGTCCCAGGTAGGTCACTGAACCCCTCTGAGTTTCAGTGTCTTTATCTGTAAAGATAAAAACTAGACATAACCTTTGGCTGACTGGGAGAGTTGGGATTGGATAAGGCAAGTATCGAGTCCAAGGCCTGGCTCTGAGTCCCTGCCCCAGGGACAGCAGCCCCTGTGATTTTGGTTCATTACGGTAGGTGATGAACCTACCTGTTCTTGGGAACTGCCGCCATCCTTTCTGTTCTTTAACTTGCTTCTCCCCCAATAAAGGCGGAGTGGAACACTCTCCTCCTGGCTCCACTTTCCTCGCTGCCTCCAAAGACAAGCCCATCACCTCCCCACCCCACCTGCCTACATCTTTGTTTTACTAAATGCAGGAATAATTATAAAAATTTTAGAACTTCGTCAGGTCCTACAAGCATACACCTGAATGATAACTTCCCTGTTGGGATAATAGCTAGAAACAATGTTGGATGTTTGCCTCTTGCTTGAATTCCTTATTTTATTTTATTTTGAGCAAAAACACACATTTATTGACTAACCAAAGGCTGATCCTAATCTAAGCCAACACTTTAAAATAGCTGCATGTAAAATATTTGTGATGAAGATAATTAAACACAGTAATAGAAAAATAAAAACAAAAATAAATAGGCAGGATGGAGATTTCAGTTCATTGAACTGTAATTATTCCTTCTATCAGCTAATTGCTCTCCAAAGCAGTAAGGAAATTTTTATTCTGCTTCTTTTTATTTTCACAGATCTCAGTACAGGTGACATTGTTCATAATGCATTCTATCCCTACTATTTTGTCTCCCACTTTTTTTCTTGCGTTTTTCCTTCCTCATCCCATTCCCAGTGTTGAACCAATGCATGCTTTGTAACGTCGCAGACAAATAGTCTGAGACTTTTCTGCCATCACCTGTGGTTCTTTCATACTTCTCTCCAAGGTTAGAAGAAAACCGTGTTGTTTTCAGAGTGCTCTTAGTTTTTATAGTGAAGCTTTTGCCATCAGAGATGGCACCATCTGGTTTAGTCATTGAACCAATTTTGCAGGGCCATTCTCACCCCTGCTTCTTTGAGATATTTTCTCTCTGCCAGGCGCCATCTTCCTAGCAGCTGCTGAGTGGTGACCATGGTTGGCAGATGGCCTTGCAAGGTGGTCAGAGTTGAGGAGGTATACTCTCCTGTTTGAATTCTTTTTTTTTTTTTGGTTTTGTTTTGTTTTGAGACAGAGTCTCATTCTGTCGCCAGGCTGGAGTGCATTGGCACAATCTTGGCTCACTGCAACCTCCGCCTTCCAGGTTCAATTATTCTCCTGCATCAGCCTCCCCAGTAACTGGGATTACAGGCACGTGCCATCTTATCCAGCTAATTTTTTGTATTTTTGGTAGAGGTTTCCATGTTGGGGATTTACCATATTGGCCAGGATAGTCTCGATCTCTTGACCTTGTGATCTGCCTGCCTCGGCCTCCCAAAGTGCTGGGATTACAGGCGTGAGTCACCGCGCCCTGCCCTGTTTGAATGCTCAACAGTGGAGTTCACAAACCACAGCCCCCTTATTTCTGACTTATTTCTACTTTGGCCTCCTGGATGGCTCTCCTCTTCTCAGAAGTAGACCAGGAGATGCAATTAAGGAAGAAGGATAAGTGGTTAATACTCGTTCTCTGGAGGTCGGCCTTACCAGTGATGAGCTTTGACCCTGGGAGTGGGGAAGCAAGAAAAGATTTTTTTTTTTTTTTTTTCTTTTTTTTGAGACAGAGTCTCGCTCTGTCGCCCAGGCTGGAGTGCAGTGGCACGATCTCAGCTCACTACAAGCTCCTCCTCCCAGGTTCACGCCATTCTCCTGCCTCAGCCTCCTGAGTAGCTGGGACTACAGGCGCCCGCCACCACACCCGGCTAGTTTTTTGTATTTTATTTTTTTGGTAGAGACGGAGTTTCACCGTGTCAGCCAGGATGGTCTCGATCTCCTGACCTCGTGATCCGCCCGTCTCGGCCTCCCAAAGTGCTGGGATTATAGGCTTGAGCCACCGCGCCCGGCAAGAAAAGATTTTCTTAGCAGTAGTTCTCAAATTTTAGTGTGCAGAAAATCACTGGAGTGCTTTCTAAAACATGTCCTTTCTAGACAATCTCCCCCTACCCCAGTTGATTCTGATTCAGTAGGTCTGGGGAGGGGCTGAGAAATTTGCACCTTAGCTCCTTAGGTGAATCCAAAGCAGGTGGTCTAGGGTACCCCAACTACAATTGTGAGCACTTGAAAGTGTGTCTTCTGCTTGTCCCATAATAAGTGAGTCACTACTGGGTTGTCTGCCTTGTTACAAGCCAACCTGAGTCAATCTGTTTGAGCACAACTGTAGGGTGCTTTTTAGTGGTTAATGGTAGAACCAAGGAAACGTAAGTTGGGTGAGATTAGCTGTTCCTTCTCATCCTCGCCAGCGTCTTCTAATGAAAGCAAGTCTCAGACCAGATTCATCCCTATGATGATTAGATAAGCATTCATGATCAAACAGGCATCTGCTTTGCTTAAATAAGTCCCTGATCTCTGTCCTTGTAGATCCTCTTATCTTCCACCAGTTTATTTAAGGCAGAAACAACACAATTTCAAAGGCGGGAGCTGGTTACCCTGATTATTGGCATTAGGCAATTAAAGATTCTCTTGGCCAACGACTGGACACAGGGATGCTGGGGGGTCAAGTTCCAGAAGCCATCCTAGGTGCAGCCTAGGTCTCCACAGGTTCACATCCTGAGTGTTTCTAAACTGCTTTCGCCAATGCACATATTGTGAATATCATTCATTTCACAAAAACAATTTATTTTTATCACTCTTTTTTTTTTTTTTCTTCCTGTTTTTAAATAGAGGCAAGGTCTCGCTATATTGCCCAGGCTGGTCTCAGACTCCTGGGCTCAAGTCATCTGCCTCCTTTGGTCTCCCAAAGTGCTGGTTACAGGTGTGAGTTACCACGCCCAGCCCATCATTCTTAATGCTCTAAGACAGACAGTTATGCATGTCTGTAGACTGGTGATTCTCTGATTTGACAGCAAATCAGAATTACCAGAGGTTCTTGTTAAAAATGCAGATTTTAAGATCATATCCCAGAGACTGTGATCCAGGAGAATGGGTCTCAGGAATCTGCAATTTAGCAAACTCTCCATGTGAATCCTGCTGTCTGTGGTCCTGGGGCCTCATTTTGGGAACAACCACTGTAGCTCCCCTGGAAGCGTGAGTGACCAATAATGGGATGATTGCTCACTTGGGTTCCTGCAGCCCCACCCCTGCCCTGACATCTGCTGATCCTACAACTCCAAGTGGCTTGGCTTCAACCAGGAACAAATGGCTGCTGCTTACAGGCCAACTGGCACTCTCCTGGTATCAGGCTGATTTCTAGGCCTGGAAACTGCTCAGCCCCAGCTCAAGAGGGGCGCTCTGCAGAGACCAGCTTGTTTGAATGCTTGAGAACCGTAAGACCTCTGTGTGGTTCCCATTCTTCTACTCTGCTTTCTGGCCCCTGCCCAAGTTGCCCAGTTTTCATTTCCTGGTTACTGAGTCATTCACACTCACATAAACACTCACACTCCTTGATTTCAGATCTCAGGGACATGGGGGTGAGACAGAATCTAGAAGCAGCCATTTCTAGCAGTAATTCTAGTAGTTGCACACACAAGCATTATTGTCACACTTTCTGGGTTGAATCTGGGCTCCCTTGGCAAGTTAATTTCTTTGTACCTAATTATTATTATCTTTTCTGAAAAAATGGAAATAATGAGTACCTCTGTGAGTTTACTTGTTGCTGATAAGTAAAATGCCTGGCACACAGCAAATGCTCAATAAACATGAGCTACACACATACACACATACATGCACTCACACACACACACACCTCATACATGGGTATGCAACTCACACATCTTCTCTCTCACACACCTTATACATGCATATGTGCACTCACATGTACACACCATGCACGCACACATACATCTTTTATGTGCATATAAACACACACACATACTCTCTCACACATAATCCCACAATACACCTCATACTCACATGTACACTGCACTCACACATACTCTCTCACACTCACCTGCACATTCTCATACAGGCATATGTACACTCACAGTACTCTCACACACATTCTCACAATACACATTCTCTAACACATTCTTATACTCACACCCGCATACTCTGACACAGACATGCACACATAGACTCACTTTCTTTTTTTTTTTTTTTTTTTTTTTTTGAGACGGAGTCTCACGCTGTTGCCCAGGCTGGAGTGCAGTGGCGCGATCTCGGCTCACTGCAAGCTCCGCCTCCCGGGTTCCCGCCATTCTCCTGCCTCAGCCTCCTGAGTAGCTGGGACTACAGGCGCCCGCCACCGCGCCCGGCTAATTTTTTGTATTTTTAGTAGAGACGGGGTTTCACTGTGGTCTCGATCTCCTGACCTTGTGATCCGCCCGCCTCGGCCTCCCAAAGTGCTGGGATTACAGGCTTGAGCCACCGCGCCCGGCCTAGACTCACTTTCATACACCACACCCCCACTCACACATCTCACACTCACATGCCCACATAGATGCACTCATGCTCGCCCTCACACACGCGAGCACACATTTGTCACATGCTCACTCTCACACCCACACACCTACATAGATGCCTCATACTCATGGTCACATACACTTGCACACATATTCGTCACATGCTCCCTGATACTTATCCACATATAGTCACACTCATACTCTCACACACTCATACACACACATTTGTCATACACTCATACCCACATAGACACACACCCACATAGACACACCCACACCCACATAGACACACTCATACACTCTCACACTCATGTCACACACTCACACTGTGTCACACTCACACACCCACAGATGCACTCACACTCAAACCCTCACACTTTGTCACACATACACACTCACACCCACATAGACGCCTCACACTCACACCCATTTTTGTCACACACACACTCACACTCACACACCCACATAGACACACACACACTAACCCTCACACACACCTATTTGTCACACACTCAAACTTACACACAGCAAGTGCTCCACATGGACACACACCCTCACACTTGCACTCATTTGTCACACTCACACTCTCCCACAGATGCACTCACACTCACACACCCACGAAGACACACTCACACTTATGCCCTCACACACACATGCATTTCTCACTCTCTCACACTCACCCACATAGACGCACTCATGCTCTCACGCACACACATCTGTCACACACTCAGTCTCTGACACATGCCTTCTGTGGAGTCAGAGTGAAAGGGGCCTTCGCTTGGAGTGGGTGTCGGTGGCGGGAGCTCAGGAGACGGGAGCAGAAGGAATTCGACATTCACGGGGCCTCATCTGTGCTTGTCTTGGGGAGGTGCCAGGTGAACGAGACTCCACCCCGGTGTCTTCCGAGCGAGGCAGCCATGGGCAAAACCAAGCCTGCTGCAAAGCCCCAGTGTAGAGTTCAGGCAAAATGTGGTGAAAAGGGAGGAGGCAGGTTTGGCGAAATCTTCCCGGGAGACCACGCAGCAATACCAGTGATGGGAATGAACAGCTATGTGCCAGGCACGGCGCGGTGTGCATGTAACACATCTCATTCAATCTGCTCAACGACCAGCAGGCATCATATGACCCCGTGTTGCAGACAAAGAAACTGAGGCACAAGGAGTTTCCTCAGCTCACGTGCCTGGGTGTCATGTATGAGCCAGGCCGTCTAGGTGAGTATGGCAGGCAGCCCCCTGTGCCCCCGTCACACATAGGGTGTGTGTGTGTGAGCTGAACCTGAAGACAGTGTGTGGGGCGGGGACATGGGGGGCGCAGGAGGTGGACAAAAGGCAGACGAGGGGGACAGCGTGTGGCATGGCCCTGGGAAAGGGAGGCAGCCCGGGTCAGTAGGGGTCAGATCTGGGAGCCGCTTCAATGCTTGTGGGAGGAGTTTGGCTTTTGTTTTGTTCCATGAACTTTGGGAGGAGCTGAGGCCTAGAGCAGAAGAACGATTTGAATTTTAGGAAGATGATGGGGTGGATGGAAAAGGTGAAAGAGCAGGGGAGGGACGCTCTGCTGTGGGCAACCCGAGAGGAGATGGGGTCTCAGTGAATCAGGGTAGGGAGTTCAGGCCACCGCCGGAGCCCAGCGGACAGGGCTCTCTACGGCCGGAGGTGGCTGTGGGGGAGATGGGCAGGAGGCCGGCACCGGCAGGGAGCTTTCTGCAGGGAAGCTGGAAGGATGGTGGGGCGGGTAACCCAACATGGAGCCGAAGAGCGGGAGACACGGCTGGAGGGGCGGCGAGGAAGGCAGCGCGGATGGGCTAGTCTGGAAGGGAGCTCGGGGAACAGGCAGGGGACTCTCAGCCACGGGAGGCTCTGTCACCCTGGGGCTCGCCAGGGCAGGCACGTGGGTCAGTGCCCTGAGGAGAATGCCCTCGTGGGAGGCCGGGAGAGCTGCCAGTGCTGGTCGCCAGAGCGGTCAGACAGAATATTCCACTGGAAGAGAATGGTCAGTGTGTGTGCAGAGATGGCCCCTCGGCGCCACCTCCCTGCTTGGGCAACTCTTGTGCTGTGGAGAAGGGTTCAGGGCATGCTCTGTTTAGCTGACGGCTTCCCCAGAGCCACCAAGGTCTGAGCTTCTGCCTACAATCTGGGTTTCTCCCACATCTTCGCCGACTCTGGAAGGAACCAGGGGCCTGTGGGGAAGTCCTGCCCTTTGGGGAGAACAACTGAGGCTGAGCCAGAGCTGAGAACCACTGTGATGGGGAAGCGAGGCAGCTGGAGCCCGCCCCAAACCTGAACGGAAATGAACTAGACATCGATCAGGTGTCTCCACTCTGCCAAGCACTGGGTTCAGCCCCAGGGGTACAAAAATAAAATGTGGTATTATGCACAACGGAATACTATTCAGTCTTACAAAAGAGGGAAATCCTGTCACTTGTGACAACATGGGTGAACCTGGAGGACATGGTGCTAAGTGAAAGAAACCAGGCACAGAACAACAAATACCCCATGATCTCTCTTCTGTGCAGAATCTAAAAAAGTCCAACTCAGAGAAGAAGAGAGTAGAACAGTGGTTACCAGAGGCTGGGGAGAGGAAGCGAGGATAGGGGGTGGGGTGGGGGTGGGGGGAAATGGTGGTGTTCAGAGGGTGCAAAGTTTCAGTTCTGGGGACCTATGACACAGCGGATGACTATAGTTAATAATGTAGTGTATGTATTTCAAAATTGCTAAGAGAGTAGTTTTTTGTTTGTTTGTTTGTTTTTTGAAGTGTGGCTCTGTCGCTCAGGCTGGAGTGCAGTGGCACGATCTCTGCTCACTGCAAGCTCCACCTCCCGGATTCACGCCATTCTCCTGCCTCAGCCTCCCAAGTAGCTGGGACTACACGCGCCCACCACCACGCCCGGCTAATTTTTTAAATATGTTTTTTAGTAGAGACGGGGTTTCACCATGTTAGCCAGGATGGTCTCGATCTCCTGACCTCATGATCCACCCGTCTGGGCCTCCCAAAGCGCTGGGATTACAGGCGTCAGCCACCGCGCCTGACCAACAGTAGATTTTAAATGTCCACTATCACCACACACACAAAAATAAGTATCTAAGGTGATGGATATGTTAATTAGCTTGATTTAATCATTCCATAATGTGTATGTGTATCAAAACACTCCATTGCACCCCATACCCATACCTATACACAATGATGATTTGTCAATTAAAGATGAAATATAGGCAGGGTGCAGTCACCCACGCCTGTAATCCCAGCACTTTGGGAGGTTGAGGCGGGCAGATCACTTGAGCCTAGGAGTTTGAGACCAGCTTAGGCAATGTGGTGAAACGCCTGACTAATTTTTGCACAAAAAATACAATAATTAGCCGGGCGTGGTGGTGTGCACCCTTATAGTCCCAGGTACTTGGGAGGCTGGAGTGGGAGGATTCCTTGACCCTGAGGAGTTTGAGGCTACAGTGAGCCATGATCACACCACTGCACTCCAGAGCCTGGGTGACAGAGAGTGACTCTGTCTCAAATATATATATTTACACACACACACATATACACACACATATATATACACACATATATATACACACACATATACACACACATATATATACACACACATATACACATATTTGTATATATATAAAAGTCCCTGCCCTCAAGGGCTTAATAGAGAGCCTCATGCCAAACACACATCATGGCACAGATGTAATGAGACAGCAATTGTGGAGCCAGAGGAAAGGGACAGACTGATTCTTCCTGGAAGGGTCATGGAGCCCTGCACGGCACTTTTGACACTGGGTCTGAATAGTGAGCAGAGCTTTTTCGGCAGACAGGAACAGTGGGTAGGGTGGGGTACAGGGTAGGGAGGGCATTCTTGCCAAAGGACACCACACGAAAAAAGTCATGCAGGTGGATCATGAGGTCAGGAGTTTGAGACCAGCCTGACCAACATGGTGAAATCCTGTCTCTACTAAAAATACAAAAATTAGCCAGGTGTGGTGGCACATGCCTGTAATCCCAACTACTCAGGAGGCTGAGTCAGGAGAATCACTTGAGCCCCGGAGGCGGAGGTTGTGGTGAGCCGAGATTGCGCCACTATACCCCAGCCTGGGTGACAGAGCGAGACTCCGTCTCAAACAACAACAACAAAAATAGGCAGGGACAGGTGGAGGCACCTGCCCAGAAGAACACATGGTCTGGGTGTGGCAGTCAATGAGACTGAACAAGTGTGGCTGGGACCCAACTGTGAATGACTCTGTGGCTCATGTGAGTTGCTACCATCTTCCAGCAGCACTGCCCAGTGAAACTCTGTGATGATGGACATGCCTGTATCTGCACTGTCCAATATGGTAGCCAATAGCCACGAGTGGCTACTGAGCACCTAAAATGTGGCTTGTGTGGCTGAGGAGCTGAATTATACTGAAATCAATATTTAAGTTTTAATAGCCACATGTGACTAGCAGCTACTGTATGGGACAGCACAGCTCTGGGCAACAAGGAGCTGCTTCGATGGGAAACAGGGCCAGTATAAGAGTGCGGTTGATGTAATGACAAACATAGAACCAGTAACTAACTTTGTACAATGTATTTGTGAGCTACCATAATAAAGTACCACCAACTGGCTGTCTTAAACAACAGAAATTTATTTCCTCCTAGTTCTGGAGGCTGGAAGTCCAAGATCAAGGTGTCAGCAGAGTTGGTTTCTTCCAAGGACTGAGATGGATTCTGCTGTCTGCCTCTCTCTTAGCTTCATGTATCCTCAGTCATGCTTTGGCTTGTAGCTAGAATTCTCCCCGTGTTTTCACACTGTCTTCCCTCTATGTGTGTCTCTGTGTCCAAATGTCCCCTTTTTAGCATGGATCATATTGGGTTAGGATCCACTCTAATAACCTCATCTTAATTTTATTATCTGCAGAGGCTTTATTTCTAAATTATGCCACCTTCACAGGTACTGGGGGTTAGGACTTCAGTGTCTTTTGGGGGAATACGGTTCAATCCATAGCATGTGGTATGAGGTCATTCATGCAGAATATAGTCCAAAAACTTCCATAATTGGCATATTTTTTCAGAATACCCTCCTATCACAATGACTTACATGTACACCTTTCTGCACCATCATATCTGAGAAGTCATTGTTCCTCACAATTACTCGGAGTTGAGCAGAGATCACCTGTCCACTTTTCAGATTAAAAGGGGTTCTGGAAGATTATATGACTTGCTAAAGTTACATGTCACATGTTACATTTACATGTGACAGAAACAGGGTCTTCATCTAGTTTCATCTACAAGCTGTTCATGGTTACCATCTGAGGCTCTCATCTGCCTTCTGAGTCAGTAAGGTGAAATGTTCACTGTAGTATTCTTTGAACACTGGTCCCTACATATGGGGCTCTGCTTTACTCCACAGTCAGACAGAAGAATGGGGGAGTGGGGTTAGACTGTGGCTGGGGTAACAGAAGGAATATTGGACTCCTCTCTTGGCTCCATCAAATGGCAAAATCCAGCTATGGACTTTGGGCCAGTCACCTCCCACCTTCAGGATTGAGTATTGTCACCCACGGAATAAGGAGGCTGGAGGAGGGGACACCGTGGTCCTTTCCATCTCACTTGGGGAACTGAGACTCAATAGGAATGATGCTCTGGAATCAGGTCCTGAAGAGGCTGATGTAATGCGAAGGTGTCTGAGCAACTTCAGCCTTTTTCCCAGAGGCCTTGCATGGGAGGCAGATTCAAGGTTCCAACATAGAAAATGCAGTTTCAGGCCAGGCACAGTGGCTCATGCCTGTAATCCCAGCACTTTGTGAGGCTGAGGCAGGTGGATCACTTGATGTCAGGAGTTTGAGACCAGCCTGGCCAACATGGTGAAACCCTGTCTTTACTAAAAATACAAAAATTAGCTGGGAGTGGTGGCATGCATCTGTAATCCCAGCTACTCGGGAGGCTGAGGCAGGAGAATCGCTTGAACCCAGGAGGTGGAGGTTGCAGTGAGCCGAGATAGCGCCCCTGCACTCCAGCCTGGGCGACAAGAGGGAAACTCCATCTCAAAAACAAAAAACAAAAAACAAAAAACAAAAAACAACACAGCTTCAATACAGTTTAGCCTTACCCTCACAGGAGATTCAAATGGAGCTGTCATTCTGTCTAGATGAGGGAACTGGGCAGGGGAAAAGCAGGCTTCTGGTGGCGCAGGGGCTGAGGAGTCCTCACCAAGGGACAGATGTGAAAGTTCTGGAAATTTTGAAGCTAAAAGAAGTATAGGCAGTATATGGAAACATGGAAGTATAAGCAATGTAATTTTTAAGCATCTTATTTTTTTCTCAATTTTTAAACTCAAAATAGGAAACATCTCCTAGCTCTAAATGCTCTTAAAACAATTACATTTGGTATATTTTGAGATGAGAAGTCTTCCTGAAAACAACAGAAGAATTTGTAGGGAAAAACCACTGTTTTTAAACGTTGGCATCCTCATTTGTAGTGCTAATGAACATTTCGGTTTCTTCATTCCCTGTAGGGCTTCATATCTTAACATTGTTATAGATGTCCTCAGCTAGCAAAGGGCATGGAGGGCAAGTCCAGGACCGCCTGGGTTTGCTCAGCATGGGGTCTTGGCAGTATCCAGCACAAGACTCCCTCCCTGGGCTTTGAGTCCCCAAAGAATGGGAAATTCTGTATCCCATTTCACCTCACCCTGCATTTTCTCCTGTTACTTCTCCTGTCCTTATACAAAGGAATCACAGCTCGTCACTCATGATCGAGCCAGTTGTATACTCAAGGCTTGGTGAAATGGGAAATTCAAAGATCCTCAAGGGAGATAGATAAGGTCCTTAAAGGAGATGGTAGATATGGGCTGGGGCTTTGTATTGCATTCGTCCTGTGCCCACGTGTGCATTGCACATGGATTGCCGGATAAAATATGGGATGCCCAGTCAAATTTGAATTTCAGATGAACAATAAAAAACTTTAGTATAAGTAAGTCTCAAATATTGCATGAGGGCATTCTTATACGTATTTATTGTTTACCTGAAATTCAAATTTAATGGAGTATACTGTATGGTTGCTCAATCTTACAAACCCTAATGGCCCACTTTTTACATAATTGCTGTGATAACCAGCTTGGAGCCCCTGACAGTCCATGTCTAAGCTGTGTCTTGTATCTCTTGTTTTGCCCTGGGGCTTCTCTGATATTACTGTCTGGAAATTCTGGACACTGGTATAATTGCAAACTGGGAGGGATTTAACACCCATGGGACAACCTCTCATTGATGGAGAGAGGAAGTAGGCAGATAAACATTTTTCTTTTCATCCTTCTAGTGGACAATTATAAGGTGCATTCTATATGGCTCTTTAGAGGATACCAGTGGGATTGAACTCAATTTCCTGCAGTGGTGACTGGTTCATAATGCAGTCTTATGTTATACTCCTTCCCTCCCTCCATCCTCCTTTTCTTCCTTCCTCCCTCAATCTCTCCTCCCTTCCTCTCTTCCTCATGCGCTCTCTCTTCTTCCCTCCCTTCTTTCTTTTCTTCCGTCTTTCCTGCCCTTTACCCACTCCTATTTCCTGGAGTCACTTCAAAACAGCTGTACTCAAGTCCTTGTCTCAAGCTTGGCTTTCTGGGGGGAAACTCAAGGTTAAGAGAGGCTCACTGGGGCTTCTGTTAGAAGGAGAAACTAGATCTCAGAGCTGCACAGAATTTTAGCAAATTTGGGCTGGAAGAACCCTGAGAGATTATGTAGCACACCCATACATTTAACAGATATTGGATAGGCCAGAGACTTTCCTAAGACCATCTTCCAATGCTTCTAGCCCGTGGATAATCTGAAATTTCTGCTTCTCGTAAAGTGAACTAATCTATAGAAAAGCACAGTGCTTAACACACAGCAGTTGCATGGTAAATGTCAGGATAAAATAACACAGGGAAAGGAATGGATAAAGGTCAGCTGTGATATGGTGCAAAATATTTCCATATGTCTCTGTGGCAAGTCTCTGCCTTCGGGCTTATGGCTCTCTCCACTTGCTGTTGCTTTTGTGGGCTCTGATGTGCACAGATCATTCAAGGGAATTCTAGATAGTTACAGACCATCCAAGAAAGGCAGCTCTTCAGGAAAAGAGACCCAGTGAAAACTCTTAGTGGAAACGCTTGTTCTTCAATTTCGACACCAGAGACGGGGAATTTGGACAAAGGCAGCATTGCTTCTGAGGAATTGCTTCGAGTCTCCTTGGATCAACCCAACTCAAATAATTTAGTTCAGTTTCACAGATTTTTGTGTCTGGAACTTCCTAAGTCTGAAGAGTTCTTAACAAGGTTTATGATTTGGTTCATGCTTGCAGAAGCCCATGGTCCTGTGGATCACAAAGGTAAGTCTCCCGAGAAGGGAGGCATGGACCTGATTCATGACACCAAAGACTTGAAATGGGGACCCCATAACCTTTAAGAAAGCACCTGCACTAGGGAGAACAGAAGAAATGAATGACACGAGAGAAGGAAGAAAGACCAAAGATGGTAAATGCTTTCTCTGTGATGAGAGTTTAATTCTCAGAACAATCTCTCCCACTCTCTGCTTACAATAGTGCCGAAATCGTGCTAATTGGATCTGGTAGGCAGAAGTGGCCCTATTAAGACACATGCATGCCAGAAAGTGGGAGATAAACTCCACAAAGATCCAAAGATCTACTACATCAAGTGGATTTTCAGGGGTCCACTGCTTTAGAACATACCGAAACATACCTCTGAGATGAATGACAAGTTGTTGTACTTTGGATTCACTACCATTTCTTTACTACTAGGTGATTTTAGGCCCTACATGCTGAAGGAATAGCAGGCAAAGAAAGGAGTTATGCTACCTGGGGTAGGGGCGGGGGTGATTGACCCAGACTGATATGCGGAACCATGGTGGCTTCCATATGATGAAGGGCAGAGAGGAGTCTATTGGAACTCATGGGGTGCACTGGGCATCCTTGCCCAGTAATATTGGTGAATGAGCAATTTCAGCACACATGGTCTAAAAAGGGCAAGGCAACTAAAGACTCAGACCTTTCCCTGAAGAGCCTGTGATGCCCCACCTGGAAAGCAACCCAGACCAACGAAAGTGCTGACTGAGAAGGGGGAACCCAGAAAAGGTGGTGGAGGAAGGAGATGATGAATATTAATTATGGCTTCTGGACAGATGCAGATGTAGGGACTCTAGCTGGTTCCACTAATTATCTTGCATTAAGTCTTTGTGGAGATTGTGGCCAGTCACCACTCCAGGGTACTCTGTGTAGACGGGGCTTGTAGGATGAAGGGTGTGAGTGGATCTGAGTAGTAAAAGAGGTGGACTGTATCAGCCATTTCTTGGGCATCATTTTTTTTTTTTTTCTTTGAGACGGAGTCTCGCTCTGTCACCCAGGCTGGAGTGCAGTGGCGCGATCTCGGCTCACTGCAAGCTCCACCACCTCCTGGGTTAACGCCATTCTCCTGCCTCAGCCTCCCTAGAAGCTGGGACTACAGGCACCCGCCACCATGCCCAGCTAATTTTTTTTTTTTATTTTCAGTAGGGGTTTCACCGGGTTCGCCAGGATGGTCTCGAGGTCCTGACCTCGTGATCCGCCCGCCTCAGCCTCCCAAAGTGTTGAGATTACAGGTGTGAACCACCGTGCCCGGCCTGGGCATCATTTTATACCCTCTTGGGCTCACCCCTTCCAGCCTATGCTGCGCTGACCACTTCCACAGAGGTTTTGACCCACTTTACAAAGATGTAACCTACAATTGTCTCACCTCACACTGGTATAGACTGCCTCCTTAATCTCTCCTGGGTTTTTACTGATGGCACAGTATGGAATACCTGTGGGAAACCCCTAGGCTCTCCCCTATATGCCACCTGCAAGTGCAGAGCAGTTAATACTCCAGAGCGGGGACAACACTTGGCCAATGGTGCATGGGAGCTGATGGATAAATGTACCTCCCTATTCTTGCTTCAGATGGACAAAAAGATACAACTCATAAGATTTCTCAGGTGGATGCAGGTGCAAGCAGCATGCAGTTCTCTTAACAATGACCAATTTGATAACATATTCTAGTATTGGTTCCCCCTTCATTACTGTTTCAGTTCCCTTATCCCTCACACCTGCTCCGGGACATCACTTTCCTGAGTAAACTACCCACCCGCAAGATGTTGCCTGGTTCTCTGATTTGTCAGAGCAACCCAGGCTAAGGTGGTTTGATCCCATCCCCAGCTTTTGCCACTTTGGTGCTGTGTGATTTTAGGTCAGTTACTTAATCTCTTTAAGTCTTATTTGTTTTTTTTTTTTTACCCTTTGGCAGGAGAGATGCTTTCTGAAGCACTTGGGATCCTGGTATCAGAATAAAATGGGGCTCTTTTAGAAAATAAGAGAGAGAAGAATAGTTATGGGTGTGTGGACCGGTCAAGATAAAGGGGGCAGGAAAGAGATGGGACACTCAAAAGGAACGTTGACAAGAGTTTAACAAAGGAACTATAAAGTTTGGACCGAGTCGAGGGAAAACAACAGGGGGTAGCAAAGCACTCAGGGATTAGCAACTAGTAACGGTGACTAGCTGCTATCCTTGCTAGGTCTAATGTCATCAGGTAGCACAAGAGACAGCTGCCTGGTTGGGGTTAGGATTTTTGGCAGAGGGCTCAGTTACTATCGAGCTGAATACCTGCAAGGAGGGAGTAAGGGGAAGAAATAGCTCAGCCTGTTTATCCCCTACTTTCTGTCTCCCACTGTTACCTTCCAGTGGCTGAATCCAGCCAGAAGCCAGAGGGCAAGGAAGCCTGACTAGTGCAGTCCATCTAGGTCAGCCTCCTGGGACACAGAGGAGGAGGGAGGAAGGGGGAGGGGGAGAATGGGCCTGGAGGGTGAATGGAGAATATCTAGTGTAGTGGAACATGAGTGTCTGTCCCAGTAACTTCATTTAAAATACATAACTACAGTAACACAACTGGCATGAACAAATTGGGGAACACATGACCTTTGATAAGCAAACAACTCGATTAGTGAGAACAGAAGTGCACAGGGCATGAGAGAGTGAGTGGCCCAGTGCTGTGAGCAAGGAGTGTGCCAGGAGCTTCTCTGTGTGTTTCTTAGTGGAAAGTGATAGTGCTGGTTGAATCTGTGAGGCAGTAACAGGAGGTGGGTTAAGAGAACTTTTCTATTTTACCTCCTTTCTTTCCTGGAATGGGTAAGAACAGAAGAGATTCTGTTAAACACAAATTTGTATTGTTTATTAAGTACTTCCTCCATACCTATCACTGAAAACTAGAAGCTGTAAGGAGAAAAACAGAAAGTACCTCAAAACTCTTGGATTTTACATTCAAGGTGGGGAGATAATTCCATAGATGACACAGAATAACAAAAAGTAGAAAGCATTGAAATGTGAAAGTGTGGGATCCAGATGAATCACAAGGAATTTCACCAAGCCAAGAAGCACCACCTCCGAGTCTGGTTTCTACAGGGTGCTCCAGGGGCTCCCACCTGGGTGGGAATAGGTTGCATGAATTTGGAGACAAGGGTGTGTCTAATTGAAATTGGGCAATGGAACTAAAGAGGCGTATCATATTTGGCCTTCTAATTTCTTCCTTTTGGGTGGGGTCGTCTTGGATCTCCCTGTCTTAACTGAGTGTTGCAGACTCACACAGGGCTTCCCAGGGCCCAGACTGATGATGGATGATAGGCTGAACAGACACTTGGGAATGTCTTGCTCTTTGCAGATACTGTGTGTGTCCTGGGCAGAGGAGGAGAGTCATATGCAAGCCTGTGTGAGTGGCGTTCCTTTCCAGGAGTGGGGGTGTGGGGTAGGTGGGATGATGGATAAGAGGTGTGGTATCCTCACTCTCCCTGCTCTTTCCATATACCCAAGAGGAAGAGGAAGTGTTAGACTCATCTGTTCTCCCTCATGGGCTAGCTCAGGGTTTCACAAAGTGTGTTCTGTGAGGCATAAAGGATCAAGAAGTGATAAAAAAAATTCCATGAAAAAAATAATTATTTTGACAAATTAAGGAGAGACTAGATTAAACAAAGTTAAATTGTTCCTCACTGCAGGGTCTCTCTGAGCCTTTAGTTTGGTGCTGTGTATTATGGACTCCCTTGAGGGGCTATGGCATGCAGCAATTTTCAAATTTATTGGACCTAAAAAACCATTTTTTATGAACAGCCAAAAATATGTCTTGGAACACTAGGATTCCCAGGAATCATTTTGTAAACTGTTAATATGTGGGGAATTTGCCCTTTCAAAGAGGACTCCCCACAAGATGGAGTAATGTTTACTGCTACAGGATTTATACCGTGCTATAGTCTCAATGTTTGTGTCCCCCCAATTTCTAGGTTGAAATCCTAATCCTCAGAGTGATGGTATTAGAAGGTGGGGCCTTTGGGAGGTGATTAGTTCATGGGTCTGGAGCTCTCATGAATATTAGTGCCCTTATAAAAGAGACCACAGAGAGCTAGCTAGCCCCTTCCACCATGTGAAGAAACATGAGAAGGGGCCATGTATGAGCCAGAAAGAGCTCCTCGCTAGACACCAAACATGTTGGTGCCATGATCTTGGACTTCCCAGACTCTAGAACTATAAAGAAATAAATTTCTGTTTGTAAGCCATCCAGACTAAGACATTTTGTTATAGTAGCCCCAGTGGACGAAGACATGCTACCATATAGAATTTCAGTTATCAGTGGGCAGTTGAGAGAATTCTTCTAACAGTCTCAGAATGTCCTCTTTTCCCCATTGGGCTTAAGCGGGAAGTTGAGAGAGGGCTTCTGGTGAGTGGCAGGTAGTAGGGTTAGTTTCTGCTGATCAACAGAGCAAAATAAGCAAGAGGTCGGGGATTTGGGAACTTCTTTCACAAAGGGCTGAAAGAACACATGGAGGAAAAATGTGAAACTTCCAAGGTGGTGAGACATGGTTGATTCTGAGGGAAGGTTCCCCTTCCTTAAAAAGGCTTCCATTTCCCAAACCATAGACCAGCAATGCATATTTTATAACTTTTCCCCCTAAGGAGCAGGAAAGAAACTGAAGAGACAAGAATCTGTTTCATCCGGAATATAACTTTTTACTAGGGTTTCTAGTTCACAGAGTCGTCTGGCAACTGTAGCTCAGGTTTGGGAGGGAGGAAACCCCCTGCCATATTTGAAATGCTGAAGCATTTTTCTCAAGGCTCTCATGCAATCATCACAAAAAATGGACAAGACAACTGGCTGTGGCCTAACATGGGAAGAGGTGGAGATCACAGAAACCCCAAGGCTGGGCCACTGGAGTAAATGTATCAAGTTGAACCAAAAAATTGCCATTTTTTAAACATCAGAAATTGTTAAACACTGGTAGTTTCATATAATCCAACCTATAGCTGGCAAACATTTATGGGAGAGTTAGAAGGCAGGAGATATATATATATATATATATATATATATATATATATATAGAGAGAGAGAGAGAGAGAGAGAGAGAGAGAGAGAGAGAGAGAGGGGTGAGGGTGTTGCTGATAAGTTAGGCTTATATGTGACAAAAATAGTCTCCCTGCTGATAAAAAGGTGGAATAGGAAAGCTCTCTTTGGCATATTTCCAGGGGGTGAATACCCAGATTAGGAGTCCATGAGGGGCCTGGATTCAAGGACATAAGGAGGAGGCAGTGAGTGACTGGCTCTCAGGATGCAGAGTGGAGACACTGGGTACAGTGACAGTGAATTAAGTCACAAGGGTTTGGTGACTTAGAAATGAGAGTGAAATAAAGGAGTCAATATTAGTAGAAAAAATGGAACCCAACCTTGAGGGTTGTGGCGTCGTCTTTACTCTTCAGCCTGTTCCTTCATTTGTCTTCCCATTCAACCCTGAAATCCAAAGTGGTAGATGAGAGGGGAGGGCTGGGAAAGGGGTGTATATACAGAGAGACATGGCTGATGTAGGGAAGTGTGGTGAGCTCAAGAGCTTGGCATTAGGAATCTCCATCACTATCACCACCGTGGATACTTTTAAAGGATGAATGCAACTGCAACAATGAAAAGGGTTCACATTTCCATAAAACTTTATAAAGCAGCCCACAGATATTGTCTTGTTCATTTTGATTGTCAAACAACCTGTGAAGAAGGTATTGCCATCCCCATTTTCCAGATTAGGAGAATTGACTCAGGGAGCAAATTTCCCAAGGGTGGTCATTGGTAGAATCAGGCTCAAACCTGTGTCTTTGGACTCCAGGTGGAATACTTTCTTGTTTGAACTCGTGGAGGGTGACTGAGGCCATCACATAGCCAGAAAACCCTGAGATAGAAACAATTGTTCAGATGCTGATGGGGGCGGGGCAAATCACCAGTACGAAGCTGTTTGGATGCAGGACAACGGAGTGGTGGGGACTGTGTTTCAGGACTGGTGGGCCAACACCCTGCTACAGGGAGTAATCACTACTCAGCTCCAGGCGATTACTGCCAGGAAGAAATGCCAGCTTGATTTTTTTTTTTTTTTTTGAGAGAAGCTAGAAATTCAATTGAACAAATATTTATTGGGTGTGTACTATGTATCAGACACTGGGGATAAGGCAGTGAATAAAATTGATAAAAATCTCTAGATTTTCATGTGAACTTCGCCAATTTTTAAGTGTTGGCAACTAATAGAAAGTTTAGAAAACATTGTTCAGGTCCAACAAAACACATCTGTGGGCCACATTTGGCCTGTAGGTTGTCAGTTTGTGGCATCCAAAAGTTCTGATGGACCAAATTTTTGGTTTGTTTGTTTGAGACAGAATCTTGCTCTGTTGCCCAGGCTGGAATGCAGTAGTGTGATTTTGGCTCACCGTCACCCCTGCCTCCTGGGTTCAAGTAATTCTCCTGCCTCAGCCTCCCGAATAGCTGGGATTACAGGTGCCCACCACCACTGGCTAATTTTTGTATTTTTAGTAGAGATGGGGTTTCCTCAGGTTGGCCAGACTGGTCTTAAAACTCGTGACCTCAAGTGATCCACTTCCCTCAGCCTCCCAAAGTACCAGTATTCAGGCACCTGCCACCATGCCCAGCTAATTTTTTAATTTTTTGTATTTCTAGTAGACATAGGGTTTCTCCATGTTGGCCAGGTTGGTCTCAAACTCCTGACCTCAGGTCATGGGCCTGCCTTGGCCTGCCAAGGAGCTAGAATTACAGGCATGAGCCACCGTGCCCAGCCTGGACCAAATGTTTTCTGAAGAGGGGAGTAGAATGGTCCACTAGGGTCAGGGAAAAAATTGTTGGCACTTCTAATCCCATTTGTTTTTTAATCTCATCCTTTAAAAAATTTCATTTTTGTGAATGCTACATAACTGACTCATATATAGCACAGGCATATCACTTAAATATTTAAAGATATTACTTATATATATTGGGGATAAGTGATCGAAGTATTTTTATTGATAAGGGTGTGGAGCTGAAGGGTTCAAGACCCTTGGAATAATAGGCCAGGCATGGTAGCTCACTCCTGTAATTCCAGCACTTTAGGAGGCTGAGGTGAGCGGGTTGTTTAAGACCAGGAGTTTGAGACTGGCCTGGACAATATGGTGAAACCCCATCTCTAACAAAAGAAATATAAAGATTAGCTGGGCATGGTGGCATGCACCTGTATTCCCAGCTACTCAGGAGGCTGAGGTGGGTGGATCACTTGAGCCCAGGAGAGTGAGACTGCGGTAAGCTGTGCTCACACCGCTGCACTCCAGCCTGGGTGACAGAGCTAGACCCTGTCTCAAAAAAAGAAAAGAAAAGAAAAGAAAAGAAAAAAGAAAGACCCCTAGACCCCTGGAATGGTCTTTGAAAAGCATATATTTGTACATCACCTACCCGAGACAGGGCTAAAGCTGTAGTCTCCAGCTTGGTGCTCAAGGGACCTCAGAAAGTGTGAGACTGGGCAGTGTGTCTACAAAAAACATTGGCTCAACCCAAACCATCCCCTTTTTCTTCCACCAGAGCACTGTCCTATGAGCAAAAACTGCAGACATCTTTGAGCGATAGAAGAGACAACTGAGCTGGGGGCCAGTTCAGTGTGGACCTACATTTCAACCACCATGATGAAGGTTTGGGACTGTTATGGTCACATTTGCTTTTTGCTCTTTATAATACTGAGATATACTTGTGAGAATACAGCTGTGCTGGAGAAGCCAGGACTAAGAAGTAATTTAATATTCATTCTTAAGTGTCAGGAAGGTTACTATACGAAAGCAGGTGACCAGCTACTCCTCCCTGAGCTCAGAGAGTGCAGACATGGGTGTAAACCTCTACGAATGAGACTCAGGTTACAGTCATGGAAGACATAGTGAGCTTCAGCTGAGTCCTGTTCTCGGGCCTGTCTCGGACACCATACCCCCATCTGTTAGTAGAGTGGCAACGTGGTCTAGAAAGAGCACTGGACAAGGAACCCTGGAGTGCTGTAGAGACCTTTTTAACTGCCATGACCTTAGGCATGCCAGATGTGTCCGTTTCTGGATCTCATTTTCTTCTCTTTTTTGAATAAGGAAGGGCATGGGTTATGGTCTCTGAGCTTCTTCCTTCTACTTCAACCACTGGTTCTGTGCTAAGTGTAAGTGTTGGAATGTAGATACTCTTGAGTGTTTTCCTAAACCGGAATCAGTTGTCTGTAACCCAGGTCAATACACTAGCTGCTGTAGCAAACGAATCTCAAAACATACAACGGCCCATGCATGGTAGAAGTTTACTTCTTGTTCACAAAAGGTCTAAAATGTGTTTCCCTAATGAGCAGGCCGTTTTCCTCCAAGTGGTGATACAGGGAAGCAGGATCTTTCCTCCTTGCGGTTCTGACATCTTAGGTACTTGACTCCAAGGTAGTCATGCTCATTTACATCGAGCTGGTGGAAGAGGAAAAAGCATAGGCAATTGAGCCTGAGAGATTTTTAAGGACCGACTAGGAGGGGTGTGCATTAATTCTGGTCAAATTCCATTGGTGAGAAATCACTCACATAGAAACACCTAAATACAGAAGAGTCTGGGCAAGGTAGTTCAGCTCTGTGCCCAGGAAAAAGAGGAAATGGATTTAGACAATAGGAAACAATCTGTGCCATAGAAAGGAGAGTTTAAAGGAGAAAGAGTTATGTGAATCGAAGAAGAGTAAGATTAGGGTGATGTTAATTATATTCCTTTTTCTGAAGAGCTAGAAGTCCTCAGCTGCTGAAGGATGGCAGGACCTGGGTTTAAAAATATTTTCTGGCCCACAAGGAAGAATCCTGGGCAAAGACTCAAGACACACTAGGTTCTGGTTTGGTTGTCTCAAACTAGCTATGGAACTGAATATAATTTATCTGACTGTTATGTTTACAGTTTCTTCATCTGTTAATTGTAACCAAAATGCATACTCTAACTACCTAACAGAATTGTTTTAAAAGTCAGGTATAGCAACATCATGCACATTTTGAAAAAAACAAAACAATGATTAAAATGGAGAATGAGTTTAAATTGTAGATGGAGAAAATTAAGTTGGATAAGGAAAAAAGAAATAAGAACTTTCCCCATAGTGAAACAAGGAAAATTTTTAGGGAATGTGCAAATAACTTCAAGAAATCAATGGGAAACAATTTTGACAAGATTGGAAAGAAGGCTCCAACTCGAAGGGTAGCTTGCGGGGGTTGGCACAGGAGACATGGACTGTGGTTCTGGCACTACACGCAGATTGCTGTTTGACCTTGACTGAATTTCTTCCCCTCTTGGGGCTTCAGTTTCCCCTTTGCAAAACAAAAGGATTGAACTAAATAATTTTGCTAGGGTCTCATTCTCAAATGGTATACCTCTGATTGTGCACTCAATCCTGTCTGGACGCAGGGATCCCAAGGGCTTTAAGACACAGTCAACTGCCAGGTTGGCATTTCAACATGGATGTCCAACAGGCATCTCCAGCCTCTCACATGCATCCAAAGCCTTAGGTTGTCTTCCTTTCCCAGAAGGTTCCTCCTGCGGTAGAGCCTTCCACACTTCAGGAAAAGGGCAGCTACCCTGGGAGTCCCCCTTTATCCCTCAGTGCCGCACACAGCCTGCATCCCATCGACCAGCACATCCTGTTGCTCCACCTTCAAATCTCACCTCCTTCCTGCCATCACCTCGCACCTGTGCTGTGCACCTGCCTCACAAGGGCTCTCCCTGAGCCCGCTCTCACCGCTCACTGTCTGTTCCTCACTCAGTCGTCAGGGTGAGCTCTTTATTCTTTCCTCCATTCAAAATCTCCCAGGGACTTCTCATCGCATTTGGAATAAAATCACAATCCTTGCCTTGGCCTGCCCAGGTTCTTGACCTCACCTGTAGCTCTCTCCTGCTTCTCCTGACCACCCCTACTTTGGCCGTAGCCAGTTTGGCTGCTCTTCAGCATGTGGGGCTCAGTTTGGTCTCAGGGCCATGGCGCTTGCTGTGCTTGGGGCTCTTTCCTTCCAGATCTTCCAGTTCCTTCATTTGCTCCATTCCCATTTCACTTCTGAGGCCCCTTCTTTCAGGAGGCTTCCTTCTCTAGCCCCTAATCCATTGACCTCTAGCTCTCCATCCTTCTCTAGCCCCCAATCCATTGACCTCTAGCTCTCCATCCTTCTCTAGCCCCTAATCCATTGACCTCTAGCTCTCCATCCTTCTCTAGCTCCTAATCTACTGATCTCTCACCCTCACCCTGACTTATTTCTCCTTAAGGCACTTCTCACTCCCTGACATTGTTTTATTTCTTTAGTTGTGTATCTTCTGTCTCTCTCCACTAAGATGTGAACTCCATCAGTGCAGAGACTTTTCCTGTGTTGTGTACAACTGTATCCCTTGTGATGTCTTGTAAGCATTCAATAAATATTAACTAAATGAGTGAATGAATCAAGGAGGAGAAACTGACCATAGGGCCTCTGCAGAGCGACAAACATTCTTCCACAAATGGAGGAGAGCTTGGGACTTGGTTTTCTGGCCAGAGGTGAAGCTGGGCCATCCCCCTGCAGCCTGGAGTGGAGGCATTCGTAGAGGGCATGGGTCTCTGATACTGGGAGCCAATTGTCTCTGCCCCGAGGCTCTGATCAGATCCAGGCACTCGGAGGTTCTGTGCTTCCCTGTTTTTCCCTTTTTAGGTGGTACTTGGCTGACCTCCCAGGGAGTATAGCTGGCTTCTTCTCTAAGCCATTTGTTCTTGCTGTTAAGAAATGACTAAGCAGATTCTCCATCTCCTGGTAGCCAACTGCCAGCCTGCAAGACCTGATGCTTTTCTTAAAGAGGCCCCTTCTTTTGCTGTGTGTTCAGAGAAAGCACGAAGCAGACATCACCATCGTTGCCTCCTTTGCAATGGTCTGACTCACTTCCTCTTGGTGTGTGGCTCTAGGTTGACCCCCACAAGGAAGAGGGAGACAGAAACTGGTGTGATTCCTACCCTCAGGACTCAGTGTCCAAGTCCTGCTCGATATTACAGAATGACTGGTTGAGAATATTCAGATGGTGACCTGATAATACTGGCACCATTTTTACTGACAGATTGCTAAGTGCCGGGCACCATGCTAACCTCCCTAGGTACCTTAGCTCATTTAATTCTTGCAATTACCTTGTGAGGTAAGTACTGTGACTTTATAGGTGAGGAAATGGAGGCAAAGGAAAGTTGAGGAACTTGCCCAAGGTCATATGGCTCAGCGGTGGGGGACTGCATGGAAGCATAGGACCCTGTTTTCAATATGCTTGCCTGTCTTGTCCAGGGTGCTTCTACACAGTGCTGCACAGACAGCTCCTGAAGCTGAGTGCAGCAGGCACACAAAGAAAACCCCAAGTAATTCTTCCAAGGGTCTCTGCTTCACCCCCTTAGTTTACTTCAGGAAGACCTCTGCCAAGTTCAGTGTGAAGTTAACAAATTTAATGTGAAAAACTGGTTTAGAAGTGAACTAGCTTGTGGACTACTGGGTATAAATAAAACTAGAAAAAACTTTGCAGAATTATTTATATGTTGGCATTTATTGCAAATCATCAGGAGAGTGATATATCAAACTGTCATTCCTAAGTTTAATTGACTAGGGAATGTGTTTTTTTTCCCCTTAGGAGTATCTGAGGGGCTAGAGTTCCACGAACACTCTTTAGAAATTGCTGAACTGTGCAGATATACCCACTGACTGTAAAGATGCCTTGGGCATTCCTCTTTCTATTCCTTTGCCCACCCCACTTTCCCCATCTGGAATTCATCCTCTGTCCATCCATCCATCCATCCGTCCATCCACTAAACATCTACTGTGTTCCAGGCACTATACAAGGCGCTTTCTCCTAAGTCATCTTGTTAATTTTTGCCACAGCCCCATTCCATAGATAAAGAGGTGATAGAGACAGGAGACAGACAAGGGTCCCTGGCAAAAACCCACCTAAAACCTAAAACAGGCCTGAAGGCTGAAAAACTGGACTGCTGGTCCCGGATGAAACCCGCCCTTTCCTGACTGATTCGCTCTGAATAATGCACAGGTGGAAGCAGGTGGCGCAGGGAGGAGGAGCCTGTCGTCTTCAGTTCCTACGTAGTGGCCTGGGATTCAGTCTGTAAGGTGCAGGCCTGCTAGCAGGACTCTCTCTCGCTGTGCTGGGAGTTCCTCTTTCCTTTTTCCCTCTTCACCCAATAATCCCTTCCCCGCATCTCACCCTACAATGTGTCTGTGTGCCTAAATTTTCCTGGTAGTGTGAAAAGAACCTGTTTTTCCGGCAGCAGAGACAGCATATCAACAAACCACAAAGCTGGACAGTGAAAGGGCTGGGATTAGAACCCAAATTTCCCAATCCAGATTCCAGATTTTTTTTTCTTCTATTCTTCAGTGTTTTCTCCTGTAGTTGCTTATTCATATTTTCTCCATTTGTCAAAATCCCAACTCAAACTTCGTTTCCTTCAGAAATTCATGTTCCTCTTTCTTCCTACCTGCTCTGCACAGAGAACTCCCTCCATCTTCTAAACCTCCTCCAGACCATCTCTATCTAGATTTGGCACCCACTTCATCAGGTTCCCGGTTAAGAAGTGAGTGTGTGTATGTCTGGGGGGGGGTGAGTGTGAGTGTGGGTGTGGGTGTCTTGGATCTCCAGTGGTGTGTAAGCCAAGCACTTGGCACACGTCATCTTTACCTGGCACATCAGCCTTGTGAGAGAGGCACCATTACACTCATTTTGTAGATGACGGAACTGATGCACGATAAGATTGAGCCACTCGCCCAACATCACAAAGCATCCGTGATGAAGCTAGGATTTGAGCCTCAGTCTTCTGGCCCCAGAATCTACATTCCTTCCACTATTCTATGCCGAACTCCTTGTTGAACCCCTAGTTTCATAGCTGAGAAACTGAGGCCCATGGAGGGACAGTGGCTAGCCCCAAATCCCACAGCTGTGAATAGCCGTGCTAAGACCACATGCAAAGGCTCACATTCGGGAACCTTTCTTCCCCAGCAGGCTGCTTCCCCAGGTCTAATGCAGGTCGCAGCTATTGCTGCCAGTCAGTTCCTGTTACCTGGATGCCATGGAAATTGTACCTTGTAGCTCTTGATACAGCAGGAGCCTGGTAGCTGCTCCCTGGGGGAGAGCCAAGGAAGGTCAGAGTACTAGCCTGCAGACCCAGCACCTAAAATAAACCAGGCAGCAACCCCAGTGGAAACCAGGCAGCAACCCAAGAGCGTGACATAACCTTCCCACAGCTCAGAGCTGGAGGCGGCTTCCAGCTCCAAGGTTCCCTGGGTACAGTGCCTAACAGAGCACATGTGCACTTCAGGGCTGCGACTTCTTCCTTTTATTTTAAAGAAAATGAGTTTCTTTTACTCTGGTTCTAGAACTGAGGGCTGGCAGGAATTGAAGGAGCTAAGAGCCAGGAGACCCTTGGACCATGGTGGGGAAGGCGCAAGGATTAGGCTTCAGATTGGTTTCCAAATTCGAATGTTCATCAGAATCACTGAAAGAGCTTTCAAAAATGATCTGGGTTTCATTCCAGACCTACAGAATCAGAATATTTGGGGACAGGGCCTGGGAATCGGTATTTGAATGTGTTCTCCTGGTGAGTCTCTTCTGGTTCAGGTTTGTGAACTACCTTCCCAAATATGCTTCTTCATGGCTATCTCCATTTGCTGGTAGTCCACCAGATCCCCATCTGCCAACCTCAACTCACACTTAGTACACTTTTTTTTTTTCACCTGTGAAATTTAAATTCTATATTGTCCATGTCCATAGCTTTGAGGGCTGGTGTGATAACAGCACTTAATGGGGGTTTCTGTTATTTTTTTTTGGCAGATTTTAGGTTTTCTCTTTAAATGGAAGTTTAGGAGGGGTCTGTTCTGCCAGAGGAATAAGTCCCCTGAGAAGTCACTTTTGAAAATTTGATTGTTTTAGAAGTCTGTCTCTGAGGCCTTTAGTATCCAAAGCAGTCCGTGAAAGTCAGAGGTTGCCATGGGAATGGCAGCTGCCAGCAGACACGCTATTGTGTTTAGATTCTTGTACTAATAACACCCTCCCCAGCAGCCAGAAATACCTGTTGAAAGAGGAGAGCTTCTTTTCTTCTTATTCAAGAAGAGTTTGGAAAGTTACTTTCCTCTGCCTTGAAGAGGGTCAGGGGTTTGTGGTTAGGTGGACAAGTGACTGTTTTCTCCTCTTGCCCAAGGTGCAGCAAGAGAGCTCAGTCGGAACCTCGGACCCTCCTAGCCTATCTAAGGGGGAGAAAAGCCACACTGGCCGTGGGGAGACCCTGGATGAATGTTGACACCAACCTGACCTGAATTCCAGGCTCACATTCTAGATGTGTGTTCTCCCCTGGGTAGGAGTCACTTCCAAGGATTCTGGGGAGATTGTTAGCAGCCTACTTTCCACTTCAGTGGAAAGAGCATTGGGTTCCATGTATCTCCTAGCTGCATGACAGGGCAAGAAAAGGAAAAAGAGGAGAGGACTAGTTTTAGTTGAATATTATACCTACCACAAGTTAGGTGTTGTGTTAGGTGCAGGGAAATAAAAATCACTAAGAATTTGTACTTGCAGGGAGTTCACTGTCTCGAGGCAAGCGTGGAATCAGAGATGGCAAGTGGTGGTCATTTTGTTTGCTGACTGGGGAGGAAGGGATGGATGTCATTTGCTATGTCTGGATCTAAATAAACAATACCATGATTTCCACTGCTCAGAGCTGTATGTGGTGCCCTGTGAATGGTGCAGATGAGACATCCAAAGACAGCATTGTTCATACTGGCTCAGGATGGATGAGGTACTGAAGGAGGCCAGATTGGAGGAGCCAGTCTGGGCAGGGCAAGGTAAGGGGTCCTTCTGTGAACTGAAGAGAAGTTTCCTGTTCTGCGTCCTTTCTCAAAGCCCCGGTAGAGTGCTAGCCCTTAGGAACATTACAAAGTGCACCCAGTTTTTCTTCGGAGAAATTCCACTTTTTGAGTCCTTTACCCTTTTAAGAATATTTCTTCCCTTGTTTCTCCTTATCCTTGATCAGGTCCCTTTTTCAGGGAGAGAAATTGTCCAACAATTTATACTGCTAAGGGTAATTTAAACCACTCTAGAAAGGCTTCAATTTGAAAGAAAGAGCCATGAGGTGATGGATATGTTAATTAGCTTGATTTAATGACTCCACATTTTATTAATAAATCATAACACTACTTTGTGCTCATATATAGATACAATTACAAGTTGTCAATTTGCAATAAAATAAAAATAAACAAAAATAAAAAAGGAAGAGCCGAGAGACCAATGCTTAACTCCACACAGTTAACATTGGGGATCTAGACCACATGTACCTAACTGGGGAGATTCTTTAGGCCAGGGATTGGCAAACTTTTACTGTAAAGGACTAGATAGCAAATGCATTCAGCTTTGTGGGTGATGCAGTCTCTGTTGCAACCGCTCAGCTCTGTTGCTGTTCTGCAAAAGCAGCCACGGACAATACCAATAAGTGAATGGGAGTGGTGTGTTCCAATAAACCTTTATTTATAGATACCAAAATTAGAATTTCATGTATTTCATGTGTCATAAAATATTATTTTTCTTTGCATTTTTTCCAGCCATTAAAAATGTGAAAAGGAGTCTTAGCTCATGGACTGTACAAAAACAGAATTCCATGGGCCAGTTTGTTAACCTTTGCCTTCCTATCACCTCTTCTATCACATTATAAGATGAGCGGTGGTGTGGGGTGAGGTCACTCTGCCTGCAGATTCTTTTTGTATGGCCTAATAGTTTATCTATTTCTTTTTTTTGAGATGGGGTCTCGCTCTGTCCTCCAGGCTGGAGTGCAGTGAGTGGTGTGATCTTGGTTCCCTGCAGCCTCTGCCTCCCAGGTTCAAGTGATTCTCCCACCTCAGCCTCCCTAGTAGCTGGGATTACAGGCACGCACCATTGTGCCCAGCTACTTTTTTTTTTCTTCTATTTTTGTAGAGACAGGGTTTCACCATGTTGGCCAGGCTGGTCTTGAACCCCTGACCTCAGGTGATCCACCCACCTTGACCTCCTAAAGTGCTTGGATTACAGGCATGAGCCACCGCGCCCGGCCTACCCATTTCTTTAGTCAAATGCGGAGGACCTACTGTGTGTTAGGGGCTGCTCCAGGTACTGGGAATTCAGAAGTGAATGAGACAAGTGCCTGCCTTCGAGTAACTTATGTTCCCCTGGCCATGGCAGGAAGATTTAAGGAGTGGAGACAAGATGTGGGTTTTGGTCTGAGTCTTTGCTCCCCTGGACTTGGGTCTCTTTTAGAGACTGGTTGTTCTTGGGGGCTAGGCTGGTTTGCATCATTTGCTGTGGACCCTGAACACAGGTCCCGTAGTAATCAGCTGCAGGAGAGCTGTGTGACATGCTTGGAACCAATGCCCTGGGATAACTTTAGTGTTCTGAATTTCCAACTAAAAGTGCAGCCAAAAAATAAAAATGAGTAAAATAGCATAAAACCCAAGACCTTTAGGGCTCAGTGTATTCTGGCACAGCATTCCAGTGGGATTCTGGGATGGTTTTCAAGAGCCGTGGCTTCTCTTGACTTTCCCATGGCCTATTCCAAGACAACCACTGATCTGCAGATGTTCCCCCAGGACTGGGGCATGGCAGAGGCCCATTGCAACAGCAGCTACTGCTGCTGCCAGGGCCAGAGGTCAGTACTCATGTGGTCTCTGGCAATGGCCATCCTCCTCCAGCTCCCACCCGTTCCCAGGCAGGTGATAGAGAAGCCCTGTGGATTCCTCCTTTGAGACCAACAGGTCCCTCCATGATGTAGGGAAACAGATGTGGCTGCATTGAGACAGAGGAGGGGCTCTCCAGTGAGTAGGAAATTGCTCCCAGCCCATGGGCCTCATGATTTACAGGGCATCTGCCCCACATCTGGTCTCTTTGTTGTGTGCTACGGGGATGTGGGGGTGAGGGTGAGGTCGCGAATTGAGCCTGGAGGAAAGAGGACAGAAAGATAAGGGAGGTGGTATGGTTCCTGCTTCCAAGTTCTGCAAAGTCTGGCGAGGTGGAAATTACGTGAAGTAGTTCGGGCATCCCAGGGAGCAACACTTTTGTTCTCCTTTAAAATTCAAACTGCTCTAATCACCAATGATCTTGCTGTCCCCTAAGTTCCTTGTGTAGACAATGAGAAACTTCACTACCTGATCACCTGATTGCAAAGGTTTTTTTCTGCTGTCAGAGTCTAAAGTTTGAAGCATCCTGCCTTCTTTTCCTGGGCTCTCCCATCTTTTCCATATCCACCTCATCTCTCTTCTTCTACTTCTGCCTCTTCCGCTGTGATCTGGCTTAGAGATGCTCAGCATCTGCCCAGAGCTCATCTGGGAGTGCCATCCCAGGCCAGGTTCTCAGGGAATGGGGACAGACAGTGTGGAAATGTGGAGGGAGAGGGGAATCTGCCCTTGACCAGCTGGATTTCATTGGAAGCCTCCTCTATGTGGCACCTTGCTCCTAGCCAGACTTCCTTTAGCCACTTTTAATGTGTATTTTTAGGGCTTATTCATAAATATCACATGTTACACATGCATTCATTCAGCAAACATTTGTTGAGTGCCTATCATACACCAAACACAATGGTGGGGATAAAAAAATGTGGGTGAAATAGACCCAGAATGTTGGTCCTATTTCATGCCTCCAAGGTCGCTCCACTCTCTGATTTTGTGGTTGAAGATTCTGAGGCTCAACGTGGGACAGTGACTTATTTAAGGTGACGTCATTAAGGGTAGAGCCAAGACAGGAACACAGGACATTTTAATCTAGGTGAGAACAGACAGCCGAAATTGTATTTCCATACATACATTTAGCATTTAAAATGTACAGAGTATGTCACCATAGACATACTCTGTATGTCCATCTCCATGGTGACAGGAGGCAGGCATGGTTATTATTATTCACATAATTATGAAGAGCCTCCATGTGGTTTATTCATTTTTCAGATGAAGAAACTGAGGTTCACGAGGTTAAGCATTTGAATAAAAGTCACATGGCTGGAGGTAGCAGAAATGGGAGAAGGACTTGGGTCTTCTGATTCCCAATCACCTGTAATACAGATCTCCTCACTTGCACCAACCACTTCTCATAGAAGAGCCGTCTCTCTCCTCTGTGGCTTCCTGGTGGCCTGTGGTCAAAGATGACTGAGAAAAGACCCCAGACCATCTCGGTAGTATGCTGCAGTACCATCAGGATACAGGAAAGAGGCAGAAACTCAGAGACCATTAGGAGAGGGGCGAAAGAAAAAAACCAGGAAAGACTGGCTGACATAGAGAGAGGTGAAGAGTACTGGAGAAACAGGAGAAGAAAGCAGCATAAGACTGGTCTGGTAAGAAAGAATGGAGCTTTGTGATAATTTTGACACCCTTCAACATAAAAATGGACACACCTAGTGTGGACCAAAACTAGCTGTCATGGTAAGGGAGGTGTTGATACACACAATGTGACTTGGACCACTGATGGGCAAGGGAGTTATAAATCCCGTCTGTGATTTGATTAGGGCTGGCGATCCACAGTGTTCGACTGCCTGACGTCATCCTTGAATTCCTTAAATTCCTATCAGCCTTCTGATTGGATTCCTCCTCACTAACCCCTCTCCCACTGGAAACAAGAAACAGTAGCCTTGTGGCTGGCTCCTAGAATTCCCTGGAATTCCCTGAGGTTCCCTCATGAACCTCAGTTTCTTCATCTGATAAATGAATAACCACGTAGAGGCTCTTTATAATTATGTGAAGAATAATAATCATGCTTGCCTCCTGTTACCATGGAGATGGAGATGGACATACTCTGTACATTTCTCTGCATTGAGGAGAGTTGGTAAAAGAGAAGAAAACAACTTCAGTCTCTCTTGAGTGTCTTTTAAATGATCTCTTTAGGTTTAGGGGGATCCCAATGGTGTTAGACCTCCCAGAATTGATGCTACTATTATAACCCAACCATTAAATTGCTTTTTTAAAAAATTCAGTTTTATTCCTTTTTTTTTTTTTTTTTTTTTGAGACAGGGTCTCACTCTGTTGCCTAGGCTGGAGTGGAGTGGCACAATCACTGCTCACTGTAGCCTTGACATCCTGGGCTTAAGCCATCCTCTGCCTCAACCTCCTGAGTGGCTGGGACTACAGGCACATACCACCATGGCAGCTAATTTATTTTTATTTTCTTGTAGAGATGGGATCTTGCTCTGTTGACCAGACTGGATGTGTGATCCAATTTTCTATCAATAAGTCAGCAAATATGTAATGAACAGCTTCTATGCAGCCGTTTTTAGATCAGCTGCTTTGGGGGATACAGAAGGAACGTATTTGAGAGACTTTTAAACTAGATTATGAACCCCTTGGAGCAAGACTAATGTCACAGCTAAATGTAATTACTCACTTATTTGCTTGGTAGACCATTGGGGCTCTGGAAATTTATCATCATCCTGTCGGTGGCTCTGTGCTATGTAGAGAGATTATGACTTATTCACCCATTTGACAAATATTTATTGAACACATACTGTCTGCTAGATATGGTAATGAAATAGTGGTTCAAGTATTCATGGTTTCTAACCTCAGAGAGCCCATGTTTAGTGAAGGGAGAGAGGTAGCAGTCACTAACAGAATAAGTCATTTATGAGACACATCAGGAAGGGAGCAAGGAGTGTGAGTAACACAATGACATTCAGGGTGGTGGGGACCCGGGGTATGTATGTAGGGTGGGAAAGGAAGGCCCTAAAGTGGGCTGGGGCCTGAAGTTTGACAATGACCAGCCGCAGGGGATGTGAGCGTATGGGTGAGGGAGACAGAATATTCTAGAGAGAAGACAAAACTACCCCAAAACTTAGTGGCTTAGAACATAAAGGTATTATTATTTCCCACAGCCCTGTGGATTGATTGGCCTCTTCTGGGTGTCAGTTCCCACTGGAGTCTCTCACGCAGCGGTAGTCAGACAGCTGCTGGGGCTGGAGTCATCAGAAGGCTGGACTTGGCTGAATGGATATTCAAGATAGTTCCTTCACTCCCATGTCTGGCCCTTGGGTTAGGCTGGCTGGAATAGCTGGAGGTTGCTCTCAATGCTTTCTCTCCGTGCAGCTTCTCCACATGGCTAGTTTGGGCTTCCTAATGGCATGGAGGGCTCGGGATGGTTGAACTTCTTCTATGGAGCCTGGCTTTGTCCAGAGTGAGCAGGGAGGAGGAAACCACTTGTCTTTCTAAAGACTAGACCTAGGCTGGGCTAGTATCACTTCTGCAGTATCCTCTTGATCAAGGAAGTCACAGTCCAGCTCAGATTGTAGGACATGGAGAATTAGACTCCACTTCTCAAAGGGAAAATGGCTGGTGTCTTCAAGGAAGGAAGGGATGGTGACCATCTTGGAGACAAGCTAAGGCTTTGAGATCAAAAAGTCTTGGTGCGTCGGAGGACCAGAAAGCCAGCCAGTGCTGCTGGAGCACAGGAAGGTGGCACAAGATGAGGCAGGAAGGATGGACAGAGTGGTGTCCTCATAGGTAAATTGTGGTAGGGAATTTTGATTATTTATTTATTATCATTATTACTTTGAAATGGGATCTCTCTCTGTCACCCAGCCTGGAGTGCAATGGCACAATCGTGGCTCACTGCAGCCTCAACCTCCCTGGGCTCAAGTGATCCTCCTACCTCAGCCTCCTGAGTAGCTGGGACTACCAGCGCATGCCACCACGTATGTCTAAGTTTTCTATTTTTTGTAGAGGGGGGTCTTCCTGTGTTGCCCAGGCTGGTCTCAAACTCTTGGGCTCAAGCTATCAATCAGCCTGCCTTGGCCTCCCAAAGTGCTGGGATTACAGGTGTGAGTCACCACGCCCGGCTAGATTTTTTTTGTTTTTTAAGTCACACAAAAGCTTTAGGTTTCCTTCTTTCCAAGGGCTGATAGCCATAAGGAGTCTTCTTTCTTTCTGTTCCAGTCCATCTTCATTTGCTGCCCATAAGTTATCCTAGAGCCCAGTGCTGGTCGCACGCTCTCTAGCCCCCCACACCTTCAGTGAGTTTCCATTGCTTCCAGAACCAGGCACAGATTGCCCAGCCTGGTTTCAAGAGTGCTCTACCACATTGTGCACTTAAACATCTTTGGTCACATTTTTGCCCAACCTGTCAAATTGGATCCCTTGCTCCCCCTCATCCCTCTACCAAGAGGTGCCTTTGTCTCCCTGCCTCCACACCTGGTCACATCAGTCACTTGCCCTTCTGTGGCCCCATCTCCCCTTGTCAAAATCCTGCCTTTCCTTCACAGCTTATCTCCAATGTCACTTCCTCAAACTGAGCGAGCCCTCTACTGCTCAGAAACCTAGTTCTTCCTGATTTAAAGCAGAGCTGATGCTTCGGAAGGTGCAGTCACATCTGTATGTGTCTTACTCTCACTTTCACAGGTCTCCTCCCCATTGACTCTAGGTCTTCAGGGACAGAAAGCATGCCAGCCTTGCTTCTTCTGCCCCATGGCTCCATGCCTCACACACAGCAATCATTCAGTCGATGCCTGTCAAATTCAGCAGCAGTTTTTCTGGGCCACTAGCCTCCAATTGTCTCTTTCTTTTCCCATGGCAAATTGCAGCATTCAGCTCCCAGCAACTCCTGATTTGCAGCCCCAAGGTTCCTGGCAGGTCTCTCCTGCAGGACCATGGAGCTGCCGTTCCCAGACGGCCAGGCCTGCACAGGCCAGAGCTGGGTCCCAGGGAGATGGAGTGCTTCTGGTTCTGCAGACTTCCCTGGCTCCTCTCTCTCCAGCTGCCTTGCACTTGTTTTCCTTGGCAGGAGGAAGCCCTCAGTCACCACTTCATCTTCCATTTATAGGCATGTATGCATCTTTGTTATTCTTTTCATAAAATGACAGTGTTCTCAACTCAGAAAAGAAGAAAAGAGGGTTGAGGACCATGCAAAGCAAAGAAGGTATTTTATATAAGGTCTCCAGCTTCCTGCAATATTTCTGTCCGTATTGGAGAACGGAGGGCATTCTTTCTGCCTCCACTGCCCTCTCTTCTGTGACTTAGCCTGTCCCACTAACTTCTCACACTTTGATGATGGGCTACTATGGGCTCCTGGTGTGAGTCCATGCCTACACCGTCGTTCGGTCCTTCATCTGACACCAGAATACCCTGAGGTCCAGAGTGAAGCTTTGTGAGCTCAAATGTGTTGTTTTTATTGTTGTTTGGTTTGTTCGCTTGTTTGGTTTCTCGTTTTTTGTTGTTGTTGTTGTTGGAGACAGGGTCTCCCAGTCACCTAGGCTGGAATGCAGTGGGAGGATCTTGGCTCAATGCAACCTCAACTTTCCAAGCTCAAGGATCCTCTCACCTCACCTCCCAAGTAGCTGGGATTATAGGCATACATCACCATGCCTGGCTAATTTTTATTTATTTTTTATTTTTTGTAGAGATAAGGATCTCATTATGTCTGACCTTGAACTCCTGGGCTCAAGTGATCCTCCTGCCTTGACCTCCCAAAGTGCTGGGATTGCAGGCGTGAGCCACCACGCTTGGCTGAGAGCTCTAATTTGTCCATTGGTCAAGCTATACGTGAGTGCAAAAAGGAAGAATAACAACAGCAAAGATTTACGTGGTGCTCTCTGTATTAGACAGTGTTTTAAGGAGTCTATAAACAGTAGGTCATGTAATCCTCACAGTAACCCTATGAAGTTGTACTATTATTATCCCCATTTTGCAGATTCAGGAACTGAGGCAAATAGAGGTTACCTCATCTTCTCTTGGTCACACCAATAGTCAGTAGCAGAGCTGGGATCTGAGTCCAGGAAGGCTTGCTTCAGAGTCTGCATCTCTGACCTCTGGCCATGCTGCCTTAATTGGTCATCAAACTGAGACGTTTAACCTAGCAGGGTCACTTAGTCCTTCTTATATACCCAAGTGTGCTGGAGAAGACAGTGTGTCTGAGGGTTGTAGGCAAGAGCCCGCACAGGTTTGAACTAATTCTTGGCACAGGTAAATCAATTAGATTCATATTCTGACTTTCCCACAGATTTATGATTCTTAGTTTAGGGTTTTGTGCCTATTTGGAGGGATAGATCAGCAAAGGGATTTGTTGGTGTATGCAAGAGCAACCTGCTTCTTTTGGCTCCAGTCCATATCCTGGGAATTCACTAAGTAACTAATGAATTCATTTTCTTCTCTCCTTCCTTAATTCATCAAACTCTGATCCCGTGCCTTGTGTGTGCAAAGCACCATATGGCACAAGGACAGGTGCAGAAAAAGAACACTAAATGAAACAGACACCATCTCTGCCTTCAGGCTGTGAGTATGTGTGCACATGCATGTACTCACAAGGAAACCGGAGACTCCACCTGTAACTGTCTGCGTATTCTTTTGGGTCATCTTTTAGTATTCTCTGGAGTGCCATATGTTCTGCATTTCACTGGTTTCCTGGAGTCTAGAATGCCCACATACAAACATTTTCATAAGGAAGCCCACTGGAGCACAGATGTCACAAGCCAGTGGCTCTCCTAGCAGTCCAAACTGGATAGCCTAGTGACGGTAGATTCCTGCCCCGGACTCTGCATGGGACTCTGTTCAGCTAAGTTAAGGTGCAGACTGGATTAGCTTCCCAGGGCTGCTGGGCAAATTATCACAGACTTGCTGGTTTAAAACAGAAATGTATTCTTTTAGTTCTGAAGGCCAGTGGCCAGTGGTTTGAAATCAAGATATCAGCAGGGTTGGTTCCTTCGGGAAGACTTTGAGGGCAACTCTCTTCCATGCCTCTCTCTTGGCTTCTGGGGCTGTTGGGAGCCATTGGCTTGTAGATGAATCACTCCAATCTGTGCTTCATCTTCACACAAACTTCTCTCTGTGTCTCAGATCTGTGTTGGCCTTTCTCTCAATGATCAGTCATTGGGTTTAGGGTACACCCTGAATCCTAGTAGACATCATCTTGATCCTTAATTATCTGCAAAGACCGTATTTTCAAATAAGGTCACATTCATAGGTTCTGGGCTTTAGGATGTGGGTCTGTCATTTTTAGGGCCACTATTCAGCCTACTCCACAGACAGAATCCTTCTCAACTCAGTGTTCCTGACGGGTGCTACCAATTTGGCAGTATTGTCATAGAAATTAAAATCTATTTGTATCCCTAGGGTAGTACCCATTTATTTCCGTCTCCATGTGTGTGCACATATGTATAAGAATAAGGAATCCTTAGTGTTTATTTTTTTGTTTGTTTGTTTTTGCCTGGAAGCATGTTTGAAGTGGGATGCAAGAATGTTGCACTGACTGATAAAGTATGTATCAGTCAGGTTCCAGAGTTCAACTCAAATGGTTCAAGTGAAAACAAAAAGAAAAAGATGAAAAAACCAACAAAGCACTACTTTCAAAGGTGTGGACAGGTTTAAAGAAACCAATAAGAAATGCCAAGGCACCTAGAGATTAGCAACAATGGAACGCCATGGACACACTTTGGCCTTAGAGGGGAAGGGGAGGGATCAGTGTTACAAGAATCCCAGTGAGAGCTGGAATTGTAGAGGAGGTGCTGCCCGGTTTTAGAGGAACAGACACTACTGAAATGTGGCCCAAAGTAGGAATGGAGAAAGAAAGACAGTCCAAATGTCTTTCCTCCCAACTCCTCATCTCAAGCTGATGTCTTCTGTTGGCCAAACCAAACCAGAGCCAGTTGGCAAGAGTGCCCTGGTACAGAGTTCATAGAGATAGGTTCTAGGAGCACCCCTGGGCCCAAGAAGAGCAGAGTTGGGTCTGTAGTAAGAACTAACCAGCATAGGTCTGTATGTGGATTCTGGGAGCCCGGGGACACATCCGCTTCATATACAGTCGTGGGATCTTGGAAGTGGACCATCAGTTAGAGATGATCTATTCTAACATTTCATGTTCCAGATGAGGAATTGGGTTCCAAAGAGGATAAGTGTCTATGTGTGTGCATGGGCACACTTGTCTGGGTGGGGTGTGACTTTCTGTCATCATCCAGAGGTCCAGGAAGGGTGGGTAGTATGGCTATTATTCACTTTAAAACCCTGAGGTTCTGAACTTGAAGAACCTCTTTGTATCTATAGCAGATTCTTATTGGTTATGTTCCCAGTATCCATTTTGCCTTCCTTTTCCCCAGAGGCCTCCAGTTTTATTTGGGAATTCAAGTGGTTCAGGGAAGCTTCTTTTGCTGTTGGCTCAGTGGGGAGCTCAGTCAGATAGCATATCCAGTCTCCAATAATGATGACCTCTGGGTGGTTTAAGCTAGTCACGTCCCAGTGAACTTCATGACTTTTGTTGTGAATGCTGGAGCAAAGAAGCTCCTACATTCCTTCTCCATGTGAACGAGGAAGCTCATAGCCTTGGGGGCTGCTGGCAGCTATCTGAAGAACAGTAGGGGAACCAGTGTTAAGATGAAGTTGAAGTTAGAACAGAGATAAAGGAAGAGAAAAAATTCCAGGTGAAACTACTGAAGCCAGCATACCTTTCATCTTTTAAAATTAGGTGAGCTAATAAGCCCCTTTTAAAGTTTAAGCTATTTGAGTCAGGTGTTTTTTCTTTTTTACACGCAGTCGAAAGAGTCAGCAGGTAGGTGCACTGCCTCTCTGGCACACACTCTTCTGAACTTGAATGAATCACCCAGCCTTTTAGATTCCTTTCACAGATGCAGGTGTAGTAAAAAAATAATTAAAATGCGTTAAAAAAGTTAATTCTTTTTCTCTACCTCATTTTCCCCTTCTGGAGAACACAAGGACTATTATCACAGCTGCCAGGACCTGCTCATTATTACATTGGGCTGCACGGATGAGTGTTCTCAAGAGAACAGAACCAGAAGGCAATAGAGGGAGAGATTCTGTATTTAAATTTCACTAGTGGTTTTCCTTTGCCATGTGTTCTGTCTTTAAGGAAACCGGCACTCTCCCCTCGTACTGTCTCTTAGAGGTTGGGGGCCCTCTAAGGAAGGACTGGGGGTGTTGAAGAGAAGTCTATGAGGACAGGTTTGTAGAATGTGGGTGCAGATGTGTTAGGAGAGGTAGAAATCTTTCAGGGATTTCTCTCTATTTTGTAGAAATATAAACTGAGGCTTAATGCTGGGAACCTGCTCCTTGTCACCCAGGCAATCCGGCGGCATTACAGAGAGTTGAACTCCAGAGCGCTTGCTCCCAAACCAGTCCCCACCCTCCAGATGGTCCATTTGCCTCCTCCTCAGGCCTGTGAATTGCTTCCCCTGGAACCAGACCGGATATTCTGGAGAAAGCACCAGGTCAGCATTCTATGCCGAAGACCCCGGTCTCCGGAGATGCCATTTGCTGAACTTACTGTGCTGGGCTGATTTGGGGCCCAGGTGTTGTCCGAAGTCAGGTGACAGGCTTTGAGAGCCTCTTGGAGCTTCCTTTGGGGGAACATGGAAGAACATATGACATGAGTCTCCTAAAAGTTGAAGAGGAGACTGAGGGCTGAGAGCTGAGGTGTGCAGTTAGCAGCAGCCTGTGAATGTCTGTGTCACGGAGAAATTCACAGACTGCAGCGGCATCCCTTCCTTTTGTCTTTAGCTTCTGAAGTTCCACTAAAGTCCTGGGCTGGGCCATGGAGCTGGACCTCTTTCCCCAGGAAGATTTTCTCTTTTCCACTGCAGGATTGGAAAGAGCAGGGATGACAGAGCCCAAGTAGAGGCCAGGGGGCCTGGAAGGAAAGGGCACATGAAAGGGGAGAAAAAGAGTAGGAGGGGACATAGGAAAAGATTTAGGATGTTGTGTCAAGAGGCTTATAAAGTTTGAGAGCTGGAAGAGATATTTAGAGCTATCTGTCACATTCCTCATTTCACAGGAGAGGAGCTGTCAGCTTCTCAGAGAGGGAAAAGTACTAGCCTAAGGGTTCGTCGTAAACTATTGGTGGAGGTGAGACTGGAACCCAGGTCCTTTCACTTCCAAATTGAACTTATTCATTATCTGTTGCGGTGCAAGCAATTAACCCCAAAATTAGTGATTTTAAAACCATAAACGCATTATTTCATGGTTTCTATGGGATAGAAAAATGATTGTGTCTTAGCTGGGTCCTCTGACTCACAAACTCTCAGAATGCTGCACTCAAGGTGTTAGGAGGGGGCTGTGTGCTCATTTAGGCTTAATGGGAGAAGGTCTGCTTCTAAGTCCACTCAACGAGCTCACTTGTCAGAATGCTGTTCCTTGAAGGCTGTTGGAATGGGTTTTCTGTTCCCCATTGGCTGTTGGCCAGAGACCTCTCTAAGTCCCCTGCCATGCATCACTCTCCACGTGGCCCCTCACATTGTGGTAGCTGGCTTCCATTAGTGCGATAAGTGAGGGTGCAAAAGAGAGTGAACAAGATTGAAGCCAGTCTTTTTCTAACCTTACCTTGGAAATGACATATCATCACTTTTTCTGTATCTCGTTCACTGAAGTAAGCCACTCTGTATAGCCCACACTCCTGAACAGCAGAGGCAGGAACCATCTTTTTGGAAGCTGCCACCATACCAAATACTTCCTGCTAATATTTGCTGCCTCCCGCAGTCATATAGCAGAGAGGACTGGGAAGGCAGCCCTAAGAAGTGTGCATTCTGTTCTACAGCTATTCTGCCCAGCCTTTCGTTTAGAGAAAACACTCTTCCCACCAAGGAAGGGAAAGCAAGCATTAGTGGCAGAAAGGACAATGTAAGACTTCGAAAGAAGCAATCATCACATTGATTAATAAATACTTACAATTTCTTTTTTCATTGTTGGTCAATTGTTTGGTGATAAGATAGAGTAAGCAAGGAATTCAGTTTAGAAACTAGAGAAAGCTGGAGTCTGAATTTCAACCAAAACAAGTCACTTACCCTCATGAAACCTCAGTCCGCTGATCTAGTCACCAGGATGACAGTGTCAACTTTTTAGGATTAATTGAACAACATGTAATACCTTTTGAAGTTAGCTCTTTCATATTGAGTGCCTTAGTTAATAAAAACAGGCCTATTGGAATGTCAAATAAGGACTTCCCGTCTTGCACTGCATCCTAAACTTTAAAAGAATGGATATGGTAGCCAATGGGATAAGGCAGGAAACAGAAATAAGTGGCAGAACTATGGGGAAGAGCAGCCAAAATTCTGAGTATTTTCTGATTGTATGATAGTGTATTGGTTTGCTAGGGCTGTCATAACAAAATACCACAGAATGGGTGGTTTAAGCAACAACAACTGGTTTTCTTACAGTTCTGGAGGCTGGAAGTCCCAGATCAAGGAGAAAGCAGGTTGAGTTTGTTCTGAGGTTTTTCTTGTTGGCTTGTAGATGCCACCTCTTGTTGTCTCTGCATGATTGTCCCCATGTGCCCAAATGTCCTCTTCTTATTAGAACATCGGTCAGATTGGATTAAGGCCAACTCTAACAGCCTCATTTGAACTTAATCCCCTCTTTCAAGATCCTAACCCTAAATACAGTCACATTCTGAAGGACTAGGGGTTACGGCTTCAACATATACCTTTTAGAGAACACGATTCAACCCATAACAGATGGCATACTGAGAAAAAATGGAGAGAATGAGCTGAAAATTCAGGAGAACTAATAAGAGATTATTAAGGTAGCCAGATACAAAATAAATATTTAAAAAGGCTTAGTGCTTTATTGCATATCAGTAATGACCTATTGAAAAATACAATGGAAACAATGCCATTCACAATAACCACCAATCCTTGGTCTGCAGGAGTGTTTCCACACAGGGCAGAGAGAGAGAGGGTGTGTTGTGACTTGGGGCTTTACTTAGTTATCTGCACACAGAAAGAGTACAGCTTGCAGCCAGAGTTGAATGAAAGACAGAATGAAAATATTTCAGGCCTCTCATCCTCAAACTTCTAACCACAAGGGCCCCAACTCTGAGCATGCCGCTGTTGAGGGAGACATAAGTGGCCTGCCATCCCTCTGGGTTTTCGTTCCTTTCTCAGCTAGGGCACATGTCCTTACAAACTTCCTAGTCCAGTCTGCTCTGCTCCAACACAGGGACATGTTAACACAGGGAATATTAATCCCCCAAAATAACCTTTTCTCCTGGAAACCACATCTTGAGCACCAAAGAAAGTCCTTTTATATCATCAAAAGCCTCATTTGGGAAATTTCCGCAGAACAAAGAAACTCTCTATGCTAAAAGACTGGTGGTGTTTCCATTTATTGCCAGATAAAAATTGCTTGCAGCTTGAAGAAATTAAAAAAGTTAATTATAGAAGTAATGTGTAATAAAACTCAAACAATATAGACAGATCAAAAGTCTTCTTTGTTCACCACTTAATTTCACTCTTCCCCCCAGAAATGATCACTGTCAACAGCTTGGTGCAGACATAAAAAAATGTACAAAACTGTGTGTGTGTATGTGTGCTTGTAAATATATGTATACACATGCACATATAGATACACACACCACATAGACACACACTCATCCACTTTATTTCTAAATATGAAAACTTTTATCCTCTTAAATTTAAGTGGGATCATACTATATGTATTGTTTTGCTTCTTACATTTTTTGCTTACCTAGTAATATGACTTGGAAATCTTCCATATCAGAGCATATGTATATGTGTGTGTCTATGCATACACACACACATACACATATCTACTTTTAAATTGCTATAGAATGTATCATGGTACAGATGTAATTTTATTGATTTGACTAGTCCCTTAGGGTGTACTTCAATGGAGAAGCCTATATTAGACTTTGCAGCAGTATATTTTTATTAGTTAAATAAATATATTAAGAGTCTTGTTAACATTAAATCCTGCCATGACTATTATGGAACACTTTTTGTGCAGAGATATAATGATTTCTCTAGAATAGATGCTGCCTTAGCCAGGTGTTGTGATGGGCACCTGTAATCCCAGCTACTCGAGGGGTGAGACATGAGAATCTCTTGAACCCAGGTAGTGGAGGTTGCAGTGAGCTGAGATCATGCCACTGCCCTCCCATCTGGATGGCAAAGTGAGACTCTGTCTCAAAAAAGAAAAAAAAAAGCAAACAAGCAAAACTTTGGGCTTAGAACAAATACTACTATAAAAAAAATCTGACATTGGGCAATATATAAATAACAGAAACTTATTTCTCACAGTTCTGGAGGCTGTGAAGTCTAAGATCAAGGCCTCAGAAGACTTGGTGTCTAGTAGATCCAGTCTCTGCTTCCATAATGGTGTCCTGAATGCTGGGTCCTCTGGATGAGATGAACACTGAGTCATCATATAGGAGAAGGTAGACGGGCAAAAAGGAACCTATCTCGTTCCCTCCAGCCCTTTTATAAGGCACTAATTATATCCATAAGGGTGGATTCCTAATGGCCTAATCACCTTCCGAAGGCCTTGCCTCTTAATACTGTTGCATTGGGGACTGAGTTCCAACACGAATTTTGGAGGAGCCACAAATGTTCAAACCATAGCAGATGCCTAGAGGTGAAATTTCTGAGCCCAACGTTTTGCTTGTTTGCTTTTCTTTTCTTTCTTTTTTTTTTTTTGAGACAGAGTCTCACTCTGTCATCCAGGCTGGAGTGCAGTGGCGTGATCTCTGCTCACTGCAACCTCCACTTCTTGGGTTCAAGAGATTCTCATGCCTCAGCCTCAGGAATAGCTGGAATTACAGGCGCCCATCACCACACCTGGCTAATTTTTTTGTATTTTTAGAAGAGACAGGGTTTCATCCTGTTGGCCAGGCTGGTTTTGAATTCCTGACCTCAAGTGACCCACCCACCTTGGCCTCCCAAATTATTAGGATTACAGGCATGAACCACCACACCCAGCCTCATTTGCATTTTTTATAGATTGGCTTTTGAAGTGTTTTTTTTTTTTGTTGTTGTTTGTTTGTTTGTTTTTAAATTTCAACTTCTACACACCAAGGTTTCAAAAATCTTAGAGCTGGAATTTCTTCCTGGACACCCCAGACACAGCCCCAGGGTTCCTCTCCCAGTTTATGGGACTTGTTGGCTGCCTTATTTAGTTTGTCACATTTTTCTTGCTCAGACCAGACATTAGAACCATGATCTACCTTATCACTCATGTTCTAAATCTAAAGTCTTTCTGGATGATAAACCAAATTCATGAAATGGCTCTCAATTTTCTGATGGGAGCTCAACATCTTAATACACAATTTATATATGGAAGGACGATTTATAGGCACATAACTGGGTCAACTTAACACAGAATGGAATAAAAAATGACAGGGCTTACGCATCAGTCTTTGGCTAACTCTTCTACCTCTCTTGGTCCTGAGTTTGGAGGATACCCAGTTCTTGCCAACGGCGTTGTAGGTACGAACCTTCTCAAATTGAGGTCCAAACTTTTCTCCCAGCTGCCACTTGGCTACTGCTGGCTGTTTGCTTATTCTCTCAGTTCCACTAGCAGAATCTTCTGCATTCCCTTCTTCCCCAGACCTAGCACCCTGGAGCAAGTCTGTCAATCCCAGCTCAGATTAGTGTCAGTCTGAGTTTTGAAAGACACCCCATCCATCTTGAAGGCAGAATCGATTTTGCTCCAATAGCCATGCCTTTTTCTGGTTTTTGACAGCTTTCTAGGGCCGAATTCAACCCGCTTCAGTTCTGATCAGCTTTCTGAAATGCAACTTTACAGTTACAAGGGTGGCTGCATTTGCAATGAGAGCCACTAGAGACTGCATGAAAAATTTAGCATGCAATTGAGAAGGAATGTATAATTAATAACTTCTTGTGTTTAACAAATATTTAATATGTAACTAAATTGTGGTGGTGGATGTTAGGGATACCATGGCCAGTGAGAAAAGAACAAACCAAAACTATGACCCCCCACTGCAAGCTTCATGGAGCTTACAATTAGAGAATTACATAGGAATAGAATTGAGAATGTGAAATGTGATTTTGGAGAGCATAAACATACATGTGTTAAGAGCACATGACCTGATTGGTGGAGGGGTGGTGGTGGTAATATGGCAAGGACTGCTTCCCCAACAGCACCCCTACTGACTATTCCTTTTTCTGAGTTTTTTTTTTTTTTTTTTTTTTTTTTTTTGTCAGAGTTAAGGCTTCCAGGTCTCCCAAACTCTGGTTCAGTGCTCTTTCTACTCCATCATGTGACCTTGGCCCTCATTTGCTAATCTAAACATAAGAGGCTGGTCTTGCAAAACTTCACAGTCCCTTCTAACTGCAATGTTCTTCATTCTCATCCTCCTCTTAAGATGTATGTGGTCGCTTGTCAGCAGCATCAACTCCATCTGTCCATCTATTCAACACATATTTGTTGAGCAACTATCATGTGCAGGCACTTTACCAGAGGCTGGAGACAGTAGAGTACAAAACGTCACACTACCTGTCCTCATGGGATGTCCAGGCCTGGAGTAGCAGTTGGGTTAATGGAGCCCTCTTCTACCCTCTTTGGCCAAATAATTACATTTAGAATTGAGGCATTGTGGAATGAATAAAATTGGGAGTATCTTTCAGATACTCAGCACACCCATGGTAAAACCTGTCTCTTTTGTGTGGATCTTGATGCCTGCTCACCTTACAGGCATATACATTGAAGGGTGAAATTGGTACCTGGACCACTCATTCTATACAAGCACCAGTCTATAGTGTAAGGGGCTCTTACTCCACAGACATTTATGGAACGGTGGCTGTCATCCTGGATGAATGTGGGAAACTATAAATACAGTCTGGGTATAGGGTAGACATTCAATAAGCCCTGAGTTAGTAAGGAGGGTATTATCCCAGCCTGAGAAGCCCTGTTGTGAGCCACGTGGATGAGACAGAGCTGATAATGGTTCTGTCTTCAGGGAAATTATACTCCATTAGGAACACGAGACCTTAGCAGCTATAATATCATTGTATTCGTAGAAAGTGAGGACTTCTAGAAGGGCGTGCACAGTGAGCCAGGAATTGAGAGATGATAAAGCCTATTCATCTTTGCCTGGGTTGATTAGGAAAAGATCCTTGGAACTAGGTTTTAACATTTGGGAGGAATTTCAAAGAGAAAGGTGATAGTGAGAAACAGAAGAGGCCTTTTTCCAGAAGGGAGCCTCCTTTTGGTCTTTGGCCTAGTTTCCTTCCAACCAAAACCATGGAAGGTCAAGTTGGCCTAGAAAGAGAAGGTGCTTTCTAGTCTCTGGGAGTCTTGGGGTCTCACCCATTTGTTTTCCATCTGCTCAGTAGGAGTGAGAGCCGTCTGTGGTGTCTACTGGCAGATAGAAAAGATGGGCCTGGGAGTGTCCTCTGAGCTCCACAATATTTGAGTTCCTATGTTTTTGTTGAGGAAACCGGGGCATGGAAAATGGGCTCCCTTTAAGCACAAAAAGTCTTAAAAATGGAATTTACTTAGTTAAAATGCAATCTAAAATAAATAAGAATGAGGCATCTCCTTTTTCCAAGTCATTGCTTTTCCCCCACACCTGTCTCCACCTCACAGGGTACCTCCACCTTTGGCCTTGCAACACGCCAGGCTGGGCATCAAGCCAGCCTTTCTTCGATGAAATCGAGGCTGCCAGATCACCCCGCCCACCACTGTTCCGTTAGTCTGAGGTCCCACCCTCCCCTCTCCGGGGAGACACAAAGGGCTTCTGTGACTCAAGCGAAAGCCCACAATCCTCTTTCTTTCTAGCAACACAGAGCAAGGCTGTGGGGTGGATGTCTTGGTGGTAACCCTTGCCCGACTTGCTATGCAGTGACCGGTGTGGAGGTTGCTCCTCTGCTCCTGGGGCAACTCTCTAGATCTACACACTTATTGTCCTCCATAATAGACCCATTGGCAGAGATTTCAAGGGTCCCTGTTTGGTTCCAACTAACCTTGAGAAGAGTCAGGGTGGTCTGGGGAGGAACTGATGTTTATCAAGTAGCCAGGAGGTACTGGGTGTGGTGTAAATTGTTTTGTATGTGGATTCCATGTGAATCTGCATGCTGATCCTAGAAGCTGTTCTTAACTCAATTTTACAGAGCAAATGACAGCACTCGGAGAAGCTAGATAACTTGTTCAAGGTTATATAACTGCTAAGTTGTTGTTGTAAGGTTTGAGTCTAGAACAGGCTGTTGGGAAAGCCTGAATTTTTCTGATATTGTTTGTTACTTAGGATTTGAATCAGGCTGCTGGGTTTTTCTGTTATAGTTTGTTACTTAGGGTTTGAATCAACTGGCCCTGTCTCTATCAGATCAAGAGATATGGGAAACATCGTCTGTCTTCTCCTCCTTGTCTTCTACCCCTAAGCATCCTAGGTCTGCTATCAAAACCCCCGATCACTTCAGACAATGACGTAGTCTGGTTTTGCGGGTAGAGAGATGGGGAGGTGGGGTGGGGCAGCATTTGTGGGGGTGGAGGGAGGGCAATAGAGCACAGATTTCTAGTTTTGCCTCTGTCACTCACCGAGCCATGTTGAGTGCATCTTAATCTCCAGGCTTCATTTCTTCTGCCTGTAAAACACAGATGCATAGCTTAGTTGTTAAGCACACAGAGAAAGGACAGACTTGCTCTACCCCAACTCTACTGCTCACTAGCCCTGTGACCTTGGAAACATTTCTTATCTCTAAAGTAGAGATCATCATCGTATCTGCTTCATGGGACTGTGATGAGAGTGAAAGAAATTAATACATATAATGCTCTTAGGAGAGTATCTGGTATAGGTGTTTTATGAGTATTGCTGTCATTCTTCTTCTTAAATGTAAAATTAGTGAAATTCTAGTATTTTCAAATAATACATGGGAAATAACATAGAATTTAAAGCTGAGTACCACTCCCTTGATATTTTCTTCTCTACTTTTTGTCTGTGTGTGTGTGTGTTTGTGTGTCTTGATATTTTCTTCTCTACTTTTTGTCTGTGTGTGTGTGTGCTTGTGTGTGTGTGTGTGTGAGAGAGAGAGAGAGAGAGAGAGAAAGAGAGTTAAAGGCAGAGGTGTGAGTAGATCATGGTGAAAATTAGGTGTCAAGTTATCCTTCCCTCTGTGTGTGACATAGAAAACTTCCTCATATATCAAAAAGAACACATTTTCTGTTTCATTTTATATGCTTATAAACCAATCAACTTCGAGCCCATTCATAAGGACCTTAGATATACAGTGGTGAACAATTTTGCCTCCAGACTTCCAGATAAGGTGATCATATAGATCCATCAAAGGCAACAAGGATGAGCATGAGAACAACAAGAACATCACAACAGTGCCTCAGCAATCACCTCCTACACATCTAGACCTATAGGATTAAACTAAGACAGAAGGAGACAGAGAGAGAGGAAAGGTGCGGGGAGATAATGGGCTCTGTCTAGCACAAGGCCTGGCTAGTAGGCACTGCTCTAAGTGCGAAGTGCAGAAAGTGTGTGGAATGAGGAGTTAACACCTAGGGCAGCCTAGGCCAACTCTATCCAAATATGGAAATAGATATAATGCAAGTCATATTTGTAATTTCAGTTTTTCTAGCAGCCACATTTTAAGAAGCAAAGAAGAAACGTAAATATTGATTTTCATTATTTGATTTAACTTCATATAGTTAAAATATTATTTTAACATGTAATCAATGTAAAAAATTATGAATGAGATATTTGACACTCTTTCTCTTGCACGGTGCCTTTGGTTGCTGGTGTGTCTGTTATAATAGGAGCACTTTGACATTCAAACTCACCCTCTTTCCAGTGCTTGGTAGCTGCATGCGCCCAGTGGATCCCAGGCTGGCGAGCCACAGACCTCAACCCCGAGGAGCTTCTGTCTGCTGAATAAGCCAGAGCATGTCTTGCTTCCTGGCTGTTCGGAGTGGAAGGAGAGGAAGAGGGGTCTTTTCTTGCTAGGAGTTAGGCAGGGACAGATGAGTGCCCTGAGGCCAGGGTCCCCTCCAACCACCATACCTTTATGCCATTGTACTCTTGGCTTTCAAGAACATCACAGCCTTTATCCTGGACTCTTATAAAGAGTCTATAACCCCCAGGCACGTTTCTTTTTGCTGTGGCATGAATATAAAACATGCTCACTAGCAAATGAGCCTGGCCATCCCTCCAGCGTGTAGACCTGCAGTTCAGTGTTCCGTGACTCCCTCCTTCCTACCCCATTTGCTGTTACCTCTCCTGATGTGGTAAAACTTTCTAGACAGGGAAAATAATGGAGTTGAGAATGAACTGGTTCTGGTGGTGAAAAGTAAAATGTATGTTATGTATTCTAAACAAATTCTTTGTGCTAAGATCGCCATTTTACAGGAAAAAACTGCATGTTATAAGTGTGTTCACAGATTTAGGGGTTCAAGAAAGTGGCTGTTGTGTGCTGTTTTTATGCTTTGCCACCGGTACCCTGGAATTCTTTGCATTGCAGGGAAATAGTTTCTTGTATCTGTAGAGGATATCATCATATCTGACTGATCAACACGCATATACCCATCTTTGGTATTAGTCTCTCAATTTTCCTTTTAGGACCAACCCTTGTTGTCTCCATAGCAACACAAGTGTGGTCATCATTTTCTGTCTCCTGGGACTCTGAATTTTTAGCATAAGTGATGTAAGAATGAGAAACAATCAGTCATTTCAATCACAGCAGGGTGGGCTTGAGGCCCCATCTGATGCCTGCCTGGCTCCCCTTATGAGGCCCAGTTGTTCAGCTTTTCCTCGTATTCCCTAAGCTCTTCCACATTCTTCTAATAGATATCATCTTCTCCCCACCCCACCCCACTTCTAAGTGAGCTGGAATCTGTCTCTGCAAACGAATGCACATTTCAAGCAGCAGGTTGGGGATGATATGGCTCATGATCTGTAGCATAGGGGAGCACATAAAAGAAAAAAAGGAAAAAAAGGAAAGGGTCATGTGGTGAAAACAGAGATCTGACTGGGCACAATGGCTCACGTCCATAATCCCAGCACTTTGGAAGGCCAAGTCTGGTGGATCACCTGAGGTCAGGAGTTTGAGACCAGCCTGGCTAACATGGTGAAACCCTGTCTCTACTGAAAATACAAACATTAGCTGGGGGTGGTGGCACGCGCCTGTAGTCCCAGCTACTCGGGAGGCTGAGGCACGAGAATTGCTTGAACCTGGGAGGCAGAGGTTACAGTGAGCCAAGATTGCGCCACTGCACTCCAGCCTGGGTGATAGAGCGATACTCCGTCTCAAAACAAACAAACAAACAAGCAAGCAACCCAGAGATCCCCTTTCAAGAGTCCAGTGGTGGCCATGGTGGGAGAAGCCTGACTGTTTTCACAGCAGTTTCTTATCTCTTCTTTCATTTTTTTGTCTGATATCCCTGGGAAGTCAGCTCAGGTTCAGTTAGGGGTAATGAATGGTTGTGGAAGTTTGGAGAGATCTTCCCATTGAGTATTCTTATGTCCTTGCTACTCACTCTGGTCTTTGGACCAGCAGCATCAGCCCCAGCTGGGAGCTTCTCAGAAATGCAGACTCTTAGGCCCACCCTGGACATACAGAATCAGAGTCTGTATCTTATCAGGATCCCCTGGTGATTCTATGCACATACAGTTGCAGAAGTATTATTGTATAGCTGGTGTAGTGTTGTTCTTCTGTGTTCCTGAAGGGAACTTCAACAAATAAAGGTTCAGTTTCTAGGCCTGTTGAAGACTCTGTCCTTCCTTCAACTTTTAGAAAAGTTTTTGTTCTAAAGCATTTTTGAGGATGATCCCTGCTGATGGTGAAATTCAAGCTCTTTACATCTTTTTAGTAAAAACCTGTGTGGGTTAGACTCAGGGACTTCATACCTAATTAATTTTAAAGATACTTGCCAGTGCTAATGGAAAAAGATAAGTATGGTGCTAATTGGTGGGTTTATTGATCCATCCTTGGTCCTTTTCACCAACATTCATACTCAGATTTTATGTTTTACAATATTTTAAGAGGTGGACTCATTGATTTGTTTCCCAAGATTCCATGGCTGTTTGTATGTCTTGATGTGACTCTGATGCCCTCACTTGTGAGTGCCTTGCCTCCTGCTCCCAGGAATCTACAGTCTAGGTAGAGGGATAAGATCATCCCCAACTCCTAACTTTTATGGGAGAGGAAAGCAAGCCCCAGGGAGATGTAGGTACTGTCTGATCTTAGGATCTGGCCTAGGCAAAAGGATCAGGAGAGGCTGAAGTGCTAGGTCACAATGGGAGCCTGGGGCTAGCTCTTTGCTGAGCAGGCAGGCACCGCCAGGGACATCTGTCCTCAAGTGTGGGGTCCTCCTCCTCTGGTGTGGTATCCTGAGACTAAGGTCTGGGAAGCAGTCATGAGTCAAGATCAGACAGGCACAATGATCCCTAAAAGACCAGTTCAGAAAGAGAAATGAGGGGTCGTGCAGTGTACTCAGGGCCTGTAATTTACAGCATTTTAGATTCTTACAAGCCACCTGAGAGGTAGATTTTACGACTGGCATTCTACAGATAAGGAAGATGAAGTTAATGGAGGTTATGAAATTCACCTAAGATCACACAGCTAGAGAGTGGGCATTCAGACGCAGACCCACTCACCCCAGTGCCTTTCTGCTTCATCCTGTGTCATGCTGCCTCACTGCCTTCTGCCTGAGGTCAGGCCATTGAAAGAGATGAAATGGTCCCAGTTGCAGGAGAGGAGGTGTGCAAAGCTTAAAATGAGGCAGGACTAATAGGTCAATTGAGGTAACAAAGCCAGAGGAGTTGGCTCAGAAGGAGTCAGGCCCCTGGGTTTTGATTCTCAACCCTCTTGTACCCTGATGCTAACTACTTCTGAAACGCTGAGCTCAGGAATGGCTGGAGGGCTCAGCTGCAGGAGAAAGCTCATGTTTGGAGTGCCATGGGAGGGATAGGGAGAGAATGGAGAGAGGCTTGGTGGGGCCAGCCATGAGGAGAGGCAGGCGTTATTGAAATAGCCAGCTTCCTCACGTACAGCCTAGTGAGGCAGATCAACCTGGAACCAAGACCCATTGCTCCTAGAGGTCAGGAATTAAGACCCTTCCCTGTTTGGGTTTTCTCCCAGCGTAGGCCTGGAAGTGAGTGCTCAGATTGCAAAGCCAGAAAGTGAGAGAGGTTTCAGGCTGCTGCCATTCTCTTGTTTCAAAGGACAGAACCTTTGGGTGACCCCAACAGCTAAGCCCCAGGCCATGTCTGGCTTGCACCAGCTACCCCCAGAGCACAAAGTCTCCTCCC